>NW_027328740.1:40784791-41391150 GCF_048564905.1 Vicugna pacos | reverse complement strand
ATGTGTTCTGGAATTCTGAGTGCAGGGAAGTTCCTCCAACTGACAGCAGCGCCTGGGTTCTAATTGAATCCCTTTGCTTGTCTTCCCTGATGGAAAGCCTAGGCGGGAGTGCGGGGGAAAGTGTGGTTTGGGCTCCAAAACCAAGTATTTGCGATGACCTCTCTATGGTTTGTGGAGGTGTTTAAACTACATCCCTAACCTGGGAACACCTGTGCCCCCATAAAGATCCGTGGAGTCTGTTTCCACACCTCCAGCACACACACGAACACTTGCACAGTTATCCTGAGAGTGGGCAGCCTCCTCCAACTGAGAGCAGGGCCTTGGTTCTTATAAAATCGCTTAACTTGTCTACCCTGTTTGGTTGCCTGATACGGAGTGCTGGGGAAAGGGTGGGTTGGGCTCTAAATCCAAGTATTAGCGAGTGCTTCTCCATGGGATTTGGAGGTTATTAACCAAAAGCCCACAACATGGGAATACCTGTGCTCCTTGAAAAAAGCGTGGACTCTGTATCCCCACCACCAGAACACACATGAAGAAGTTTTCTGCTATCCTGAGTGTGGGCTGGCAATTTCAGGTGACAGAAGCGGCTGGGTTCTAATAGAATCCCTTAGCTTGTAATCCCTGAGTGTTTCCCTAGGACTGACTCTGAGAGAAACCTGGGGGTTGGGCTTTGAGGCCAAATAGTAGCGAGTGTCCCCGATGGACTGAGGAAGTATTTAGATGAATTCTCCATAAAGGGAAACACCTGAGCACCCATTCATCTGCGTGGAGTGGGGCTTCAAATCTCCCCACCACACAAGGTTGGGTTCCAGTATCCTGAGGGTGGGGTAGTTCCTCCAACTGACATCAGCGTCTTGGTTTGAATAGAATCCCTTTGCTTGTCTTCCCTGATGGTTTGCCTAGGCCAGTGTGTGGTTGAAAGTGGGATTTGGGATCTAAAACTAAGTATTAGCGTGTGCTTCTCCATGGGTAGTGGAGATGTTTAAACTACAACCCACAACTTTGGAATTACTGTGACCCCTGAAAAATGCGTGTGCTATGTTTCCCCACGTCCAGCACACACAGGAAGAAGTGTTCTGGGGTTGTGATTGTGGGGAGGTTCCTCCAACAGACTGCAGCACCTGGGTTGTAATAGAATCCCTTAGCTTGACTTCCCTAAGTGTTTTCCTAGGCCTAGCAGTAAGCGATGGTGGGGGATGGGCTCTAAAGCCAAGTATTAGCGAGTGCATCTCTGTGGGTAGTGGAGGGTTTTAAACAACTTCCCCAACCTTGGAACACCTGTGCCCCATAAAGATGCGTGGAATCTGTTTCCCCACCTCCAGCACACACACGGAGACGTGCTCAGGTATCCTGATTGTGGGGAGGCTCCTCCAAATGACAGCAGCGCCTGGGTTCTAAAAGAATCCCTTAGCTTGTCTTCCCTGATGGCATGGCTAGGCTGGAGAGTGGGGGAAAGTGGGGGTTGGGCTCTAAACCAAGTATAAGCGAGAGCCTATCCATGGGATGTGGGTTTTTAACCTACAACCCACAACCATGGAATAAATGTGCCCCCTGAAAGATGCTTTGACTGTTTCCCTACATCCAGCACACACACGAAGATGTGTTCTGGTATTCTGAGTGTGGGGATGTTCCTCAAACTGACAGCAGCACCTGGATTCTATTAGTATCCCTTAGCTTCTGTTCCCTGAGTGTTCTTTTAGGCCAGGCCATGAGGGAAAGCTGGGGGTTGGGCTTGGAGGCCACGTAGCAGTGAGTGCCCCCTGATCCATTGAGGAAGTACTTAGAGGACTTCTCCCTAAAGGGAACACCTTTTCCTGCATTCATCTGGGTGCAGTGGGGCTGCACATCTCTCCCACACCTAAGAATGTGTTCTGGAATTCTGAGTGCAGGGAAGTTCCTCCAACTGACAGCAGCGCCTGGGTTCTAATTGAATCCCTTTGCTTGTCTTCCCTGATGGAAAGCCTAGGCGGGAGTGCGGGGGAAAGTGTGGTTTGGGCTCCAAAACCAAGTATTGGCGATGACCTCTCTATGGTTTGTGGAGGTGTTTAAACTACATCCCTAACCTGGGAACACCTGTGCCCCCATAAAGATCCGTGGAGTCTGTTTCCACACCTCCAGCACACACACGAACACTTGCACAGTTATCCTGAGAGTGGGCAGCCTCCTCCAACTGAGAGCAGGGCCTTGGTTCTTATAAAATCGCTTAACTTGTCTACCCTGTTTGGTTGCCTGATACGGAGTGCTGGGGAAAGGGTGGGTTGGGCTCTAAATCCAAGTATTAGCGAGTGCTTCTCCATGGGATTTGGAGGTTATTAACCAAAAGCCCACAACATGGGAATACCTGTGCTCCTTGAAAAAAGCGTGGACTCTGTATCCCCACCACCAGAACACACATGAAGAAGTTTTCTGCTATCCAGAGTGTGGGCTGGCAATTTCAGGTGACAGAAGCGGCTGGGTTCTAATAGAATCCCTTAGCTTGTAATCCCTGAGTGTTTCCCTAGGACTGACTCTGAGAGAAACCTGGGGGTTGGGCTTTGAGGCCAAATAGTAGCGAGTGTCCCCGAAGGACTGAGGAAGTATTTAGATGAATTCTCCATAAAGGGAAACACCTGAGCACCCATTCATCTGCGTGGAGTGGGGCTTCAAATCTCCCCACCACACAAGGTTGGGTTCCAGTATCCTGAGGGTGGGGTAGTTCCTCCAACTGACATCAGCGTCTTGGTTTGAATAGAATCCCTTTGCTTGTCTTCCCTGATGGTTTGCCTAGGCCAGTGTGTGGTTGAAAGTGGGATTTGGGATCTAAAACTAAGTATTAGCGTGTGCTTCTACATGGGTAGTGGAGATGTTTAAACTACAACCCACAACTTTGGAATTACTGTGACCCCTAAAAAATGCGTGTGCTATGTTTCCCCACGTCCAGCACACACAGGAAGAAGTGTTCTGGGGTTGTGAGTGTGGGGAGGTTCCTCCAAAAGACAGCAGCACCTGGGTTTTAATAGAATCCCTTAGATTGACTTTCCTAAGTGTTTTGCTAGGCCTAGCAGTAAGCGATGGTGGGGGATGGGCTCTAAAGCCAAGTATTAGCGAGTGCATCTCTGTGGGTAGTGGAGGGTTTTAAACTACTTCCCCAACCTTGGAACACCTGTGCCCCATAAAGATGCGTGGAATCTGTTTCTCCACCTCCAGCACACACACGGAGACGTGCACAGGTATCCTGATTGTGGGGAGGCTCCTCCAAATGACAGAAGCGCCTGGGTTCTAAAGAATCTCTTAGCTTGTCTTCCCTGATGGCATGCCTAGGCTGGAGAGTGTAGGAATGTGGGTGTTGGGCTCTAAACCAAGTATAAGCGAGAGCCTATCCATGGGATGTGGGTTTTTAACCTACAACCCACAACCATGGAATAAATGTGCCCCCTGAAAGATGCTTTGACTGTTTCCCTACATCCAGCACACACACGAAGATGTGTTCTTGTATTCTGAGTGTGGGGAAGTTCCTCAAACTGACAGCAGCACCTGGATTCCATTAGTATCCCTTAGCTTCTGTTCCCTGAGTGTTCTCTTAGACCAGGTCATGAGGGAAAGCTGGGGGTTGGGCTTGGAGGCCACGTAGCAGTGAGTGCCCCCTGATCCATTGAGGAAGTACTTAGAGGACTTCTCCCTAAACGGAACACCTTTTCCTGCATTCATCTGGTTGCATTGGGGCTGCACATCTCTCCCACACCTAAGAATGTGTTCTGGGATTCTGAGTGCAGGGAAGTTCCTCCAACTGACAGCAGCGCCTGGGTTCTAATTGAATCCCTTTGCTTGTCTTCCCTGATGGAAAGCCTAGGCGGGAGTGCGGGGGAAAGTGTGGTTTGGGCTCCAAAACCAAGTATTGGCGATGACCTCTCTATGGTTTGTGGAGGTGTTTAAACTACATCCCTAACCTGGGAACACCTGTGCCCCCATAAAGATCCGTGGAGTCTGTTTCCACACCTCCAGCACACACACGAACACTTGCACAGTTATCCTGAGAGTGGGCAGCCTCCTCCAACTGAGAGCAGGGCCTTGGTTCTTATAAAATCGCTTAACTTGTCTACCCTGTTTGGTTGCCTGATACGGAGTGCTGGGGAAAGGGTGGGTTGGGCTCTAAATCCAAGTATTAGCGAGTGCTTCTCCATGGGATTTGGAGGTTATTAACCAAAAGCCCACAACATGGGAATACCTGTGCTCCTTGAAAAAAGCGTGGACTCTGTATCCCCACCACCAGAACACACATGAAGAAATTTTCTGCTATCCAGAGTGTGGGCTGGCAATTTCAGGTGACAGAAGCGGCTGGGTTCTAATAGAATCCCTTAGCTTGTAATCCCTGAGTGTTTCCCTAGGACTGACTCTGAGAGAAACCTGGGGGTTGGGCTTTGAGGCCAAATAGTAGCGAGTGTCCCCGAAGGACTGAGGAAGTATTTAGATGAATTCTCCATAAAGGGAAACACCTGAGCACCCATTCATCTGCGTGGAGTGGGGCTTCAAATCTCCCCACCACACAAGGTTGGGTTCCAGTATCCTGAGGGTGGGGTAGTTCCTCCAACTGACATCAGCGTCTTGGTTTGAATAGAATCCCTTTGCTTGTCTACCCTGATGGTTTGCCTAGGCCAGTGTGTGGTTGAAAGTGGGATTTGGGATCTAAAACTAAGTATTAGCGTGTGCCTCTCCATGGGTAGTGGAGAAGTTTAAACTACAACCCACAACTTGGGAATTACTGTGACCCCTGAAAAATGCGTGTGCTATGTTTCCCCACGTCCAGCACACACAGGAAGAAGTGTTCTGGGGTTCTGAGTGTGGGGAGGTTCCTCCAACAGACAGCAGCACCTGGGTTGTAATAGAATCCCTTAGCTTGACTTCCCTAAGTGTTTTCCTAGGCCTAGCAGTAAGCGATGGTGGGGGATGGGCTCTAAAGCCAAGTATTAGCGAGTGCATCTCTGTGGGTAATGGAGAGTTTTAAACTACTTCCCCAACCTTGGAACACCTGTGCCCCATAAAGATGCGTGGAATCTGTTTCCCCACCTCCAGCACACACACGGAGACGTGCTCAGGTATCCTGATTGGGGGGAGGCTCCTCCAAATGACAGCAGCGCCTGGGTTCTAAAAGAATCCCTTACCTTGTCTTCCCTGATGGCATGCCTAGGCTGGAGAGTGGGGAAAGTGGGGGTTGGGCTCTAAACCAAGTATAAGCGAGAGCCTATCCATGGGATGTGGGTTTTTAACCTACAACCCAAAACCATGGAATAAATGTGCCCCCTGAAAGATGCTTTGACTGTTTCCCTACATCCAGCACACACACGAAGATGTGTTCTGGTATTCTGAGTGTGGGGAAGTTCCTCAAACTGACAGCAGCACCTGGATTCTATTAGTATCCCTTAGCTTCTTTTCCATGAGTGTTCTCTTAGACCAGGCCATGAGGGAAAGCTGGGGGTTGGGCTTGGAGGCCACGTAGCAGTGAGTGCCCCCTGATCCATTGAGGAAGTACTTAGAGGACTTCTCCCTAAAGGGAACACGTTTTCCTGCATTCAACTGGGTGCAGTGGGGCTGCACAACTCTCCCACACCTAAGAATGTGTTCTGGAATTCTGAGTGCAGGGAAGTTCCTCCAAGTGACAGCAGCGCCTGGGTTCTAATTGGATCCGTTTGCTTGTCTTCCCTGATGGAAAGCCTAGGCGGGAGTGCGGGGGAAAGTGTGGTTTGGGCTCCAAAACCAAGTATTTGCGATGACCTCTCTATGGTTTGTGGAGGTGTTTAAAATACATCCCAAACCTGGCAACACCTGTGCCCCCATAAAGATCCGTGGAGTCTGTTTCCACACCTCCAGCACACACACGAACACTTGCACAGTTATCCTGATAGTGGGCAGCCTCCTCCAACTGAGAGCAGGGCCTTGTTTCTTATAAAATCTCTTAACTTGTCTACCCTGTTTGGTTGCCTGATACGGAGTGCTGGGGAAAGGGTGGGTTGGGCTCTAAATCCAAGTATTAGCGAGTGCTTCTCCATGGGATTTGGAGGTTATTAACCAAAAGCCCACAACATGGGAATACCTGTGCTCCTTGAAAAAAGCGTGGACTCTGTATCCCCACCACCAGAACACACATGAAGAAGTTTTCTGCTATCCTGAGTGTGGGCTGGCAATTTCAGGTGACAGAAGCGGCTGGGTTCTAATAGAATCCCTTAGCTTGTTATCCCTGAGTGTTTCCCTAGGACTGACTCTGAGAGAAACCTGGGGGTTGGGCTTTGAGGCCAAATAGTAGCGAGTGTCCCCGATGGACTGAGGAAGTATTTAGATGAATTCTCCATAAAGGGAAACACCTGAGCACCCATTCATCTGCGTGGAGTGGGGCTTCAAATCTCCCCACCACACAAGGTTGGCTTCCAGTATCCTGAGGGTGGGGTAGTTCCTCCAACTGACATCAGCATCTTGGTTTGAATAGAATCCCTTTGCTTGTCTTCCCTGATGGTTTGCCTAGGCCAGTGTGTGGTTGAAAGTGGGATTTGGGATCTAAAACTAAGTATTAGCGTGTGCCTCTCCATGGGTAGTGGAGATGTTTAAACTACAACCCACAACTTGGGAATTACTGTGACCCCTGAAAAATGCGTGTGCTATGTTTCCCCACGTCCAGCACACACAGGAAGAAGTGTTCTGGGGTTCTGAGTGTGGGGAGGTTCCTCCAACAGACAGCAGCACCTGGGTTGTAATAGAATCCCTTAGCTTGACTTCCCTAAGTGTATTCCTAGGCCTAGCCGTAAGCGATGGTGGGGGATGGGCTCTAAAGCCAAGTATTAGCGAGTGCATCTCTGTGGGTAGTGGAGGGTTTTAAACTACTTCCCCAACCTTGGAACACCTGTACCCCATAAAGATGCGTGGAATCTGTTTCCCCACCTCCAGCACACACACGGAGACGTGCTCAGGTATCCTGATTGTGGGGAGGCTCCTCCAAATGACAGCAGCGCCTGGGTTCTAAAAGAATCCCTTAGCTTGTCTTCCCTGATGGCATGGCTAGGCTGGAGAGTGGGGGAAAGTGGGGGTTGGGCTCTAAACCAAGTATAAGCGAGAGCCTATCCATGGGATGTGGGTTTTTAACCTACAACACACAACCATGGAATAAATGTGCCCCCTGAAAGATGCTTTGACTGTTTCCCTACATCCAGCACACACACGAAGATGTGTTCTTGTATTCTGAGTGTGGGGAAGTTCCTCAAACTGACAGCAGCACCTGGATTCTATTAGTATCCCTTAGCTTCTGTTCCCTGAGTGTTCTTTTAGGCCAGGCCATGAGGGAAAGCTGGGGGTTGGGCTTGGAGGCCACGTAGCAGTGAGTGCCCCCTGATCCATTGAGGAAGTACTTAGAGGACTTCTCCCTAAAGGGAACACCTTTTCCTGCATTCATCTGGGTGCAGTGGGGCTGCACATCTCTCCCACACCTAAGAATGTGTTCTGGAATTCTGAGTGCAGGGAAGTTCCTCCAACTGACAGCAGCGCCTGGGTTCTAATTGAATCCCTTTGCTTGTCTTCCCTGATGGAAAGCCTAGGCGGGAGTGCGGGGGAAAGTGTGGTTTGGGCTCCAAAACCAAGTATTTGCGATGACCTCTCTATGGTTTGTGGAGGTGTTTAAACTACATCCCTAACCTGGGAACACCTGTGCCCCCATAAAGATCCGTGGAGTCTGTTTCCACACCTCCAGCACACACACGAACACTGGCACAGTTATCCTGAGAGTGGGCAGCCTCCTCCAACTGAGAGCAGGGCCTTGGTTCTTATAAAATCGCTTAACTTGTCTACCCTGTTTGGTTGCCTGATACGGAGTGCTGGGGAAAGGGTGGGTTGGGCTCTAAATCCAAGTATTAGCGAGTGCTTCTCCATGGGATTTGGAGGTTATTAACCAAAAGCCCACAACATGGGAATACCTGTGCTCCTTGAAAAAAGCGTGGACTCTGTATCCCCACCACCAGAACACACATGAAGAAGTTTTCTGCTATCCTGAGTGTGGGCTGGCAATTTCAGGTGACAGAAGCGGCTGGGTTCTAATAGAATCCCTTAGCTTGTAATCCCTGAGTGTTTCCCTAGGACTGACTCTGAGAGAAACCTGGGGGTTGGGCTTTGAGGCCAAATAGTAGCGAGTGTCCCCGATGGACTGAGGAAGTATTTAGATGAATTCTCCATAAATGGAAACACCTGAGCACCCATTCATCTGCGTGGAGTGGGGCTTCAAATCTCCCCACCACACAAGGTTGGGTTCCAGTATCCTGAGGGTGGGGTAGATCCTCCAACTGACATCAGCGTCTTGGTTTGAATAGAATCCCTTTGCTTGTCTTCCCTGATGGTTTGCCTAGGCCAGTGTGTGGTTGAGAGTGGGATTTGGGATCTAAAACTAAGTATTAGCGTGTGCCTCTCCATGGGTAGTGGAGATGTTTAAACTACAACCCACAACTTGGGAATTACTGTGACCCCTGAAAAATGCATGTGCTATGTTTCCCCACGTCCAGCACACACAGGAAGAAGTGTTCTGGGGTTCTGAGTGTGGGGAGGTTCCTCCAACAGACAGCAGCACCTGGGTTGTAATAGAATCCCTTAGCTTGACTTCCCTAAGTGTTTTCCTAGGCCTAGCAGTAAGCGATGGTGGGGGATGGGCTCTAAAGCCAAGTATTAGCGAGTGCATCTCTGTGGGTTGTGGAGGGTTTTAAACTACTTCCCCAACCTTGGAACACCTGTGCCCCATAAAGATGCGTGGAATCTGTTTCCCCACCCCCAGCACACACACGGAGACGTGCTCAGGTATCCTGATTGTGGGGAGGCTCCTCCAAATGACAGCAGCGCCTGGGTTCTAAAAGAATCCCTTAGCTTGTCTTCCCTGATGGCATGCCTAGGCTGGAGAGTGGGGGAAAGTGGGGGTTGGGCTCTAAACCAAGTATAAGCGAGAGCCTATCCATGGGATGTGGGTTTTAAACCTACAACCCACAACCATGGAATAAATGTGCCCCCTGAAAGATGCTTTGACTGTTTCCCTACATCCAGCACACACACGAAGATGTGTTCTTGTATTCTGAGTGTGGGGAAGTTCCTCAAACTGACAGCAGCACCTGGATTCTATTAGTATCCCTTAGCTTCTGTTCCCTGAGTGTTTTCTAAGACCAGGCCATGAGGGAAAGCTGGGGGTTGGGCTTGGAGTCTACGTAGCAGTGAGTGCCCCCTGATTCATTGAGGAAGTACTTAGAGGACTTCTCCCTAAAGGGAACACCTTTTCCTGCATTCATCTGGGTGCAGTGGGGCTGCACATCTCTCCCACACCTAAGAATGTGTTCTGGAATTCTGAGTGCAGGGAAGTTCCTCCAACTGACAGCAGCGCCTGGGTTCTAATTGAATCCCTTTGCTTGTCTTCCCTGATGGAAAGCCTAGGCGGGAGTGCGGGGGAAAGTGTGGTTTGGGCTCCAAAACCAAGTATTTGCGATGACCTCTCTATGGTTTGTGGAGGTGTTTAAACTACATCCCTAACCTGGGAACACCTGTGCCCCCATAAAGATCCGTGGAGTCTGTTTCCACACCTCCAGCACACACACGAACACTTGCACAGTTATCCTGAGAGTGGGCAGCGTCTTCCAACTGAGAGCAGGGCCTTGGTTCTTATAAAATCGCTTAACTTGTCTACCCTGTTTGGTTGCCTGATACGGAGTGCTGGGGAAAGGGTGGGTTGGGCTCTAAATCCAAGTATTAGCGAGTGCTTCTCCATGGGATTTGGAGGTTATTAACCAAAAGCCCACAACATGGGAATACCTGTGCTCCTTGAAAAAAGCGTGGACTCTGTATCCCCACCACCAAAACACACATGAAGAAGTTTTCTGCTATCCTGAGTGTGGGCTGGCAATTTCAGGTGACAGAAGCGGCTGGGTTCTAATAGAATCCCTTAGCTTGTAATCCCTGAGTGTTTCCCTAGGACTGACTCTGAGAGAAACCTGGGGGTTGGGCTTTGAGGCCAAATAGTAGCGAGTGTCCCCGATGGACTGAGGAAGTATTTAGATGAATTCTCCATAAAGGGAAACACCTGAGCACCCATTCATCTGCGTGGAGTGGGGCTTCAAATCTCCCCACCACACAAGCTTGGGTTCCAGTATCCTGAGGGTGGGGTAGTTCCTCCAACTGACATCAGCGTCTTGGTTTGAATAGAATCCCTTTGCTTGTCTTCCCTGATGGTTTGCCTAGGCCAGTGTGTGGTTGAAAGTGGGATTTGGGATCTAAAACTAAGTATTAGCGTGTGCCTCTCCATGGGTAGTGGAGATGTTTAAACTACAACCCACAACTTGGGAATTACTGTGACCCCTGAAAAATGCATGTGCTATGTTACCCCACGTCCAGCACACACAGGAAGAAGTTTTCTGGGGTTCTGAGTGTGGGGAGGTTCCTCCAACAGACAGCAGCACCTGGGTTGTAATAGAATCCCTTAGCTTGACTTCCCTAAGTGTTTTCCTAGGCCTAGCAGTAAGCGATGGTGGGGGATGGGCTCTAAAGCCAAGTATTAGCGAGTGCATCTCTGTGGGTTGTGGAGGGTTTTAAACTACTTCCCCATCCTTGGAACACCTGTGCCCCATAAAGATGCGTGGAATCTGTTTCCCCACCTCCAGCACACACACGGAGACGTGCTCAGGTATCCTGATTGTGGGGAGGCTCCTCCAAATGACAGCAGCGCCTGGGTTCTAAAAGAATCCCTTAGCTTGTCTTCCCTGATGGCATGCCTAGGCTGGAGAGTGGGGGAAAGTGGGGGTTGGGCTCTAAACCAAGTATAAGCGAGAGCCTATCCATGGGATGTGGGTTTTAAACCTACAACCCACAACCATGGAATAAATGTGCCCCCTGAAAGATGCTTTGACTGTTTCCCTACATCCAGCACACACACGAAGATGTGTTCTTGTATTCTGATTGTGGGGATGTTCCTCAAACTGACAGCAGCACCTGGATTCTATTAGTATCCCTTAGCTTCTGTTCCCTGAGTGTTTTCTAAGACCAGGCCATGAGGGAAAGCTGGGGGTTGGGCTTGGAGTCTACGTAGCAGTGAGTGCCCCCTGATTCATTGAGGAAGTACTTAGAGGACTTCTCCCTAAAGGGAACACCTTTTCCTCCATTCATCTGGGTGCAGTGGGGCTGCACATCTCTTCCACACCTAAGAATGTGTTCTGGAATTCTGAGTGCAGGGAAGTTCCTCCAACTGACAGCAGCGCCTGGGTTCTAATTGAATCCCTTTGCTTGTCTTCCCTGATGGAAAGCCTAGGCGGGAGTGCGGGGGAAAGTGTGGTTTGGGCTCCAAAACCAAGTATTTGCGATGACCTCTCTATGGTTTGTGGAGGTGTTTAAACTACATCCCTAACCTGGGAACACCTGTGCCCCCATAAAGATCCGTGGAGTCTGTTTCCACACCTCCAGCACACACACGAACACTTGCACAGTTATCCTGAGAGTGGGCAGCCTCCTCCAACTGAGAGCAGGGCCTTGGTTCTTATAAAATCGCTTAACTTGTCTACCCTGTTTGGTTGCCTGATACGGAGTGCTGGGGAAAGGGTGGGTTGGGCTCTAAATCCAAGTATTAGCGAGTGCTTCTCCATGGGATTTGGAGGTTATTAACCAAAAGCCCACAACATGGGAATACCTGTGCTCCTTGAAAAAAGCGTGGACTCTGTATCCCCACCACCAGAACACACATGAAGAAGTTTTCTGCTATCCTGAGTGTGGGCTGGCAATTTCAGGTGACAGAAGCGGCTGGGTTCTAATAGAATCCCTTAGCTTGTAATCCCTGAGTGTTTCCCTAGGACTGACTCTGAGAGAAACCTGGGGGTTGGGCTTTGAGGCCAAATAGTAGCGAGTGTCCCCGATGGACTGAGGAAGTATTTAGATGAATTCTCCATAAAGGGAAACACCTGAGCACCCATTCATCTGCGTGGAGTGGGGCTTCAAATCTCCCCACCACACAAGGTTGGGTTCCAGTATCCTGAGGGTGGGGTAGTTCCTCCAACTGACATCAGCGTCTTGGTTTGAATAGAATCCTTTTGCTTGTCTTCCCTGATGGTTTGCCTAGGCCAGTGTGTGGTTGAGAGTGGGATTTGGGATCTAAAACTTAGTATTAGCGTGTGCCTCTCCATGGGTAGTGGAGATGTTTAAACTACAACCCACAACTTGGGAATTACTGTGACCCCTGAAAAATGCATGTGCTATGTTTCCCCACGTCCAGCACACACAGGAAGTAGTGTTCTGGGGTTCTGAGTGTGGGGAGGTTCCTCCAACAGACAGCAGCACCTGGGTTGTAATAGAATCCCTTAGCTTGACTTCCCTAAGTGTTTTCCTAGGCCTAGCAGTAAGCGATGGTGGGGGATGGGCTCTAAAGCCAAGTATTAGCGAGTGCATCTCTGTGGGTTGTGGAGGGTTTTAAACTACTTCCCCAACCTTGGAACACCTGTGCCCCATAAAGATGCGTGGAATCTGTTTCCCCACCCCCAGCACACACACGGAGACGTGCTCAGGTATCCTGATTGTGGGGAGGCTCCTCCAAATGACAGCAGCGCCTGGGTTCTAAAAGAATCCCTTAGCTTGTCTTCCCTGATGGCATGCCTAGGCTGGAGAGTGGGGGAAAGTGGGGGTTGGGCTCTAACCCAAGTATAAGCGAGAGCCTATCCATGGGATGTGGGTTTTAAACCTACAACCCACAACCATGGAATAAATGTGCCCCCTGAAAGATGCTTTGACTGTTTCCCTACATCCAGCACACACACGAAGATGTGTTCTTGTATTCTGATTGTGGGGATGTTCCTCAAACTGACAGCAGCACCTGGATTCTATTAGTATCCCTTAGCTTCTGTTCCCTGAGTGTTTTCTAAGACCAGGCCATGAGGGAAAGCTGGGGGTTGGGCTTGGAGTCTACGTAGCAGTGAGTGCCCCCTGATTGATTGAGGAAGTACTTAGAGGACTTCTCCCTAAAGGGAACACCTTTTCCTGCATTCATCTGGGTGCAGTGGGGCTGCACATCTCTCCCACACCTAAGAATGTGTTCTGGAATTCTGAGTGCAGGGAAGTTCCTCCAACTGACAGCAGCGCCTGGGTTCTAATTGAATCCCTTTGCTTGTCTTCCCTGATGGAAAGCCTAGGCGGGAGTGCGGGGGAAAGTGTGGTTTGGGCTCCAAAACCAAGTATTTGCGATGACCTCTCTATGGTTTGTGGAGGTGTTTAAACAACATCCCTAACCTGGGAACACCTGTGCCCCCATAAAGATCCGTGGAGTCTGTTTCCACACCTCCAGCACACACACGAACACTTGCACAGTTATCCTGAGAGTGGGCAGCCTCCTCCAACTGAGAGCAGGGCCTTGGTTCTTATAAAATCGCTTAACTTGTCTACCCTGTTTGGTTGCCTGATACGGAGTGCTGGGGAAAGGGTGGGTTGGGCTCTAAATCCAAGTATTAGCGAGTGCTTCTCCATGGGATTTGGAGGTTATTAACCAAAAGCCCACAACATGGGAATACCTGTGCTCCTTGAAAAAAGCGTGGACTCTGTATCCCCACCACCAAAACACACATGAAGAAGTTTTCTGCTATCCTGAGTGTGGGCTGGCAATTTCAGGTGACAGAAGCGGCTGGGTTCTAATAGAATCCCTTAGCTTGTAATCCCTGAGTGTTTCCCTAGGACTGACTCTGAGAGAAACCTGGGGGTTGGGCTTTGAGGCCAAATAGTAGCGAGTGTCCCCGATGGACTGAGGAAGTATTTAGATGAATTCTCCATAAAGGGAAACACCTGAGCACCCATTCATCTGCGTGGAGTGGGGCTTCAAATCTCCCCACCACACAAGGTTGGGTTCCAGTATCCTGAGGGTGGGGTAGTTCCTCCAACTGACATCAGCGTCTTGGTTTGAATAGAATCCCTTTGCTTGTCTTCCCTGATGGTATGCCTAGGCCAGTGTGTGGTTGAAAGTGGGATTTGGGATCTAAAACTAAGTATTAGCGTGTGCCTCTCCATGGGTAGTGGAGATGTTTAAACTACAACCCACAACTTGGGAATTACTGTGACCCCTGAAAAATGCATGTGCTATGTTACCCCACGTCCAGCACACACAGGAAGTAGTTTTCTGGGGTTCTGAGTGTGGGGAGGTTCCTCCAACAGACAGCAGCACCTGGGTTGTAATAGAATCCCTTAGCTTGACTTCCCTAAGTGTTTTCCTAGGCCTAGCAGTAAGCGATGGTGGGGGATGGGCTCTAAAGCCAAGTATTAGCGAGTGCATCTCTGTGGGTTGTGGAGGGTTTTAAACTACTTCCCCATCCTTGGAACACCTGTGCCCCATAAAGATGCGTGGAATCTGTTTCCCCACCTCCAGCACACACACGGAGACGTGCTCAGGTATCCTGATTGTGGGGAGGCTCCTCCAAATGACAGCAGCGCCTGGGTTCTAAAAGAATCCCTTAGCTTGTTTTCCCTGATGGCATGCCTAGGCTGGAGAGTGGGGGAAAGTGGGGGTTGGGCTCTAAACCAAGTATAAGCGAGAGCCTATCCATGGGATGTGGGTTTTAAACCTACAACCCACAACCATGGAATAAATGTGCCCCCTGAAAGATGCTTTGACTGTTTCCCTACATCCAGCACACACACGAAGATGTGTTCTTGTATTCTGATTGTGGGGATGTTCCTCAAACTGACAGCAGCACCTGGATTCTATTAGTATCCCTTAGCTTCTGTTCCCTGAGTGTTTTCTAAGACCAGGCCATGAGGGAAAGCTGGGGGTTGGGCTTGGAGTCTACGTAGCAGTGAGTGCCCCCTGATTCATTGAGGAAGTACTTAGAGGACTTCTCCCTAAAGGGAACACCTTTTCCTGCATTCATCTGGGTGCAGTGGGGCTGCACATCTCTCCCACACCTAAGAATGTGTTCTGGAATTCTGAGTGCAGGGAAGTTCCTCCAACTGACAGCAGCGCCTGGGTTCTAATTGAATCCCTTTGCTTGTCTTCCCTGATGGAAAGCCTAGGCGGGAGTGCGGGGGAAAGTGTGGTTTGGGCTCCAAAACCAAGTATTTGCGATGACCTCTCTATGGTTTGTGGAGGTGTTTAAACTACATCCCTAACCTGGGAACACCTGTGCCCCCATAAAGATCCGTGGAGTCTGTTTCCACACCTCCAGCACACACACGAACACTTGCACAGTTATCCTGAGAGTGGGCAGCCTCCTCCAACTGAGAGCAGGGCCTTGGTTCTTATAAAATCGCTTAACTTGTCTACCCTGTTTGGTTGCCTGATACGGAGTGCTGGGGAAAGGGTGGGTTGGGCTCTAAATCCAAGTATTAGCGAGTGCTTCTCCATGGGATTTGGAGGTTATTAACCAAAAGCCCACAACATGGGAATACCTGTGCTCCTTGAAAAAAGCGTGGACTCTGTATCCCCACCACCAGAACACACATGAAGAAGTTTTCTGCTATCCTGAGTGTGGGCTGGCAATTTCAGGTGACAGAAGCGGCTGGGTTCTAATAGAATCCCTTAGCTTGTAATCCCTGAGTGTTTCCCTAGGACTGACTCTGAGAGAAACCTGGGGGTTGGGCTTTGAGGCCAAATAGTAGCGAGTGTCCCCGATGGACTGAGGAAGTATTTAGATGAATTCTCCATAAAGGGAAACACCTGAGCACCCATTCATCTGCGTGGAGTGGGGCTTCAAATCTCCCCACCACACAAGGTTGGGTTCCAGTATCCAGAGGGTGGGGTAGTTTCTCCAACTGACATCAGCGTCTTGGTTTGAATAGAATCCCTTTGCTTGTCTTCCCTGATGGTTTGCCTAGGCCAGTGTGTGGTTGAAAGTGGGATTTGGGATCTAAAACTAAGTATTAGCGTGTGCCTCTCCATGGGTAGTGGAGATGTTTAAACTACAACCCACAACTTGGGAATTACTGTGACCCCTGAAAAATGCGTGTGCTATGTTTCCACAAGTCCACCACACACAGGAAGAAGTTTTCTGGGGTTCTGAGTGTGGGGAGGTTCCTCCAACAGACAGCAGCACCTGGGTTGTAATAGAATCCCTTAGCTTGACTTCCCTAAGTGTTTTCCTAGGCCTAGCAGTAAGCGATGGTGGGGGATGGGCTCTAAAGCCAAGTATTAGCGAGTGCATCTCTGTGGGTTGTGGAGGGTTTTAAACTACTTCCCCATCCTTGGAACACCTGTGCCCCATAAAGATGCGTGGAATCTGTTTCCCCACCTCCAGCACACACACGGAGACGTGCTCAGGTATCCTGATTGTGGGGAGGCTCCTCCAAATGACAGCAGCGCCTGGGTTCTAAAAGAATCCCTTAGCTTGTCTTCCCTGATGGCATGCCTAGGCTGGAGAGTGGGGGAAAGTGGGGGTTGGGCTCTAAACCAAGTATAAGCGAGAGCCTATCCATGGGATGTGGGTTTTAAACCTACAACCCACAACCATGGAATAAATGTGCCCCCTGAAAGATGCTTTGACTGTTTCCCTACATCCAGCACACACACGAAGATGTGTTCTTGTATTCTGATTGTGGGGATGTTCCTCAAACTGACAGCAGCACCTGGATTCTATTAGTATCCCTTAGCTTCTGTTCCCTGAGTGTTTTCTAAGACCAGGCCATGAGGGAAAGCTGGGGGTTGGGCTTGGAGTCTACGTAGCAGTGAGTGCCCCCTGATTCATTGAGGAAGTACTTAGAGGACTTCTCCCTAAAGGGAACACCTTTTCCTGCATTCATCTGGGTGCAGTGGGGCTGCACATCTCTCCCACACCTAAGAATGTGTTCTGGAATTCTGAGTGCAGGGAAGTTCCTCCAACTGACAGCAGCGCCTGGGTTCTAATTGAATCCCTTTGCTTGTCTTCCCTGATGGAAAGCCTAGGCGGGAGTGCGGGGGAAAGTGTGGTTTGGGCTCCAAAACCAAGTATTTGCGATGACCTCTCTATGGTTTGTGGAGGTGTTTAAACTACATCCCTAACCTGGGAACACCTGTGCCCCCATAAAGATCCGTGGAGTCTGTTTCCACACCTCCAGCACACACACGAACACTTGCACAGTTATCCTGAGAGTGGGCAGCCTCCTCCAACTGAGAGCAGGGCCTTGGTTCTTATAAAATCGCTTAACTTGTCTACCCTGTTTGGTTGCCTGATACGGAGTGCTGGGGAAAGGGTGGGTTGGGCTCTAAATCCAAGTATTAGCGAGTGCTTCTCCATGGGATTTGGAGGTTATTAACCAAAAGCCCACAACATGGGAATACCTGTGCTCCTTGAAAAAAGCGTGGACTCTGTATCCCCACCACCAGAACACACATGAAGAAGTTTTCTGCTATCCTGAGTGTGGGCTGGCAATTTCAGGTGACAGAAGCGGCTGGGTTCTAATAGAATCCCTTAGCTTGTAATCCCTGAGTGTTTCCCTAGGACTGACTCTGAGAGAAACCTGGGGGTTGGGCTTTGAGGCCAAATAGTAGCGAGTGTCCCCGATGGACTGAGGAAGTATTTAGATGAATTCTCCATAAAGGGAAACACCTGAGCACCCATTCATCTGCGTGGAGTGGGGCTTCAAATCTCCCCACCACACAAGGTTGGGTTCCAGTATCCTGAGGGTGGGGTAGTTTCTCCAACTGACATCAGCGTCTTGGTTTGAATAGAATCCCTTTGCTTGTCTTCCCTGATGGTTTGCCTAGGCCAGTGTGTGGTTGAAAGTGGGATTTGGGATCTAAAACTAAGTATTAGCGTGTGCCTCTCCATGGGTAGTGGAGATGTTTAAACTACAACCCACAACTTGGGAATTACTGTGACCCCTGAAAAATGCGTGTGCTATGTTTCCACAAGTCCAGCACACACAGGAAGAATTGTTCTGGGGTTCTGAGTGTGGGGAGGTTCCTCTAACAGACAGCAGCACCTGGGTTTTAATAGAATCCCTTAGCTTGACTTCCTTAAGTGTTTTCCTAGGCCTAGCAGTAAGCGATGGTGGGTAATGGGCTCTAAAACCAAGTATTAGTGAGTGCATCTCTGTGGGTAGTGGAGGGTTTTAAACTACTTCCCCAACCTTGGAACACCTGTGCCCCATAAAGATGCGTGGAATCTGTTTCCCCACCTCCAGCACACACACGGAGGCGTGCTCAGGTATCCTGATTGTGGGGAGGCTCCTCCAAATGACAGCAGCGCCTGGGTTCTAAAAGAATCCCTTAGCTTGCCTTCCCTGATGGCTTGACTAGGCTGGAGAGCGGGGGAAAGTGGGGGTTGGGCTCTAAACCAAGTATAAGCGAGAGCCTATCCATAGGATGTGGGGTTTTAACCTACAAACCACAACCATGGAATAAATGTGCCCCCTGAAAGATGCTTTGACTCTTTCCCTACATCCAGCACACACACGAAGATGTGTTCTGGTATTCTGAGTGTGGGGAAGTTCCTCAAACTGACAGCAGCACCTGGATTCTATTAGTATCCCTTAGCTTCTGTTCCCTGAGTGTTCTTTTAGTCCAGGCCATGAGGGAAAGCTGGGGGTTGGGCTTGGAGGCCACGTAGCAGTGAGTGCCCCCTGATCCATTGAGGAAGTACTTAGAGGACTTCTCCCTAAAGGGAACACCTTTTCCTCCATTCATCTTGGTGCAGTGGGGCTGCACATCTCTCCCACACCTAAGAATGTGTTCTGGAATTCTGAGTGCAGGGAAGTTCCTCCAACTGACAGCAGCGCCTGGGTTCTAATTGAATCCCTTTGCTTGTCTTCCCTGATGGAAAGCCTAGGCGGGAGTGCGGGGGAAAGTGTGGTTTGGGCTCCAAAACCAAGTATTTGCGATGACCTCTCTATGGTTTGTGGAGGTGTTTAAACTACATCCCTAACCTGGGAACACCTGTGCCCCCATAAAGATCCGTGGAGTCTGTTTCCACACCTCCAGCACACACACGAACACTTGCACAGTTATCCTGAGAGTGGGCAGCCTCCTCCAACTGAGAGCAGGGCCTTGGTTCTTATAAAATCGCTTAACTTGTCTACCCTGTTTGGTTGCCTGATACGGAGTGCTGGGGAAAGGGTGGGTTGGGCTCTAAATCCAAGTATTAGCGAGTGCTTCTCCATGGGATTTGGAGGTTATTAACCAAAACCCCACAACATGGGAATACCTGTGCTCCTTGAAAAAAGCGTGGACTCTGTATCCCCACCACCAGAACACACTTGAAGAATTTTTCTGCTATTCTGAGTGTGGACTGGCAATTTCAGGTGACAGAAGTGGCTGGGTTCTAATAGAATCGCATAGCTTGTAATCCCTGAGTGTTTCCCTAGGACTGACTCTGAGAGAAACCTGGGGGTTGGACTTTGAGGCCAAATAGTAGCGAGTGTCCCCGATGGACTGAGGAAGTATTTAGATGAATTCTCCATAAAGGGAAACACCTGAGCACCCATTCATCTGCGTGGAGTGGGGCTTCAAATCTCCCCACCACACAAGGTTGGGTTCCAGTATCCTGAGGGTGTGTTAGTTCCTCCAACTGACATCAGCATCTTGGTTTGAATAGAATCCCTTTCCTTATCTTCCCTGATGGTTTGCCTAGGCCAGTGTGTGGTTGAAAGTGGGATTTGGGATCTAAAACTAAGTATTAGCGTGTGCCTCTCCATGGGTAGTGGAGATGTTTAAACTACAACCCACAACTTGGGAATAACTGTGACCCCTGAAAAATGCGTGTGCTATGTTTCCACGCGTCCAGCACACACAGGAAGAATTGTTCTGGGGTTCTGAGTGTGGGGAGGTTCCTCCAACAGACAGCAGCACCTGGGTTGTAATAGAATCCCTTAGCTTGACTTCCCTAAGTGTTTTCCTATTCCTAGCAGTAAGCGATGGTGGGGGATGGGCTCTAAAGCCAAGTATTAGCGAGTGCATCTCTGTGGGTAGTGGAGGATTTTAAACTACTTCCCCAAACTTGGAACACCTGTGCCCCATAAAGATGCGTGGATTCTGTTTCCCCACCTCCAGCACACTCACGGAGACGTGCTCAGGTATCCTGATTCTGGGGAGGCTCCTCCAAATGACAGCAGCGCCTGGGTTCTAAAAGAATCCATTAGCTTGACTTCCCTGATGGCATGCCTAGGCTGGAGAGTGGGGGAAAGTGGGGGTTGGGCTCTAAACCAAGTATAAGCGAGAGCCTATCCATGGGATGTGGGTTTCTAACCTACAAACCAGAACCATGGAATAAATGTGCCCCCTGAAAGATGCTTTGACTGTTTCCCTACATCCAGCACACACACGAAGATGTGTTCTGGTATTCTGAGTGTGGGGAAGTTCCTCAAACTGACAGCAGCACCTGGATTCCATTAGTATCCCTTAGCTTCTGTTCCATGAGTGTTCTCTTATACCAGGCCATGAGGGAAAGCTGGGGGTTGGGCTTGGAGGCCACGTAGCAGTGAGTGCCCCCTGATCCATTGAGGAAGTACTTAGAGGACTTCTCCCTAAACGGAACACCTTTTCCTCCATTCATCTGATTGCAGTGGGGCTGCACAACTCTCCCACACCTAAGAATGTGTTCTGGAATTCTGAGTGCAGGGAATTTCCTCCAACTGACAGCAGCGCCTGGGTTCTAATTGTATTCCTTTGCTTGTCTTCCCTGATGGAAAGCCTTGGCGGGAGTGCGGGGGAAAGTGTGGTTTGGGCTCCAAAACCAAGTATTTGCGATGACCTCTCTATGGTTTGTGGAGGTGTTTAAACTACATCCCTAACCTGGGAACACCTGTGCCCCCATAAAGATCCGTGGAGTCTGTTTCCACACCGGCAGCACACACACGAACACTTGCACAGTTATCCTGAGAGTGGGCAGCCTCCTGCAACTGAGAGCAGGGCCTTGGTTCTTAAAAAATCGCTTAACTTGTCTACCCTGTTTGGTTGCCTGATACGGAGTGCTGGGGAAAGGGTGGGTTGGGCTCTAAATCCAAGTATTAGCGAGTGCTTCTCCATGGGATTTGGAGGTTATTAACCAAAAGCCCACAACATGGGAATACCTGTGCTCCTTGAAAAAAGCGTGGACTCTGTATCCCCACCACCAGAACACACATGAAGAAGTTTTCTGCTATCCTGAGTGTGGGCTGGCAATTTCAGGTGACAGAAGCGGCTGGGTTCTAATAGAATCCCTTAGCTTGTAATCCCTGAGTGTTTCCCTAGGACTGACTCTGAGAGAAACCTGGGGGTTGGGCTTTGAGGCCAAATAGTAGCGAGTGTCCCCGATGGACTGAGGAAGTATTTAGATGAATTCTCCATAAAGGGAAACACCTGAGCACCCATTCATCTGCGTGGAGTGGGGCTTCAAATCTCCCCACCACACAAGGTTGGGTTCCAGTATCCTGAGGGTGGGGTAGTTCCTCCAACTGACATCAGCGTCTTGGTTTGAATAGAATCCCTTTGCTTGTCTTCCCTGATGGTATGCCTAGGCCAGTGTGTGGTTGAAAGTGGGATTTGGGATCTAAAACTAAGTATTAGCGTGTGCCTCTCCATGGGTAGTGGAGATGTTTAAACTACAACCCACAACTTGGGAATTACTGTGACCCCTGAAAAATGCATGTGCTATGTTACCCCACGTCCAGCACACACAGGAAGAAGTGTTCTGGGGTTCTGAGTGTGGGGAGGTTCCTCCAACAGACAGCAGCACCTGGGTTGTAATAGAATCCCTTAGCTTGACTTCCCTAAGTGTTTTCCTAGGCCTAGCAGTAAGCGATGGTGGGGGATGGGCTCTAAAGCCAAGTATTAGCGAGTGCATCTCTGTGGGTAGTGGAGGGTTTTAAACTACTTCCCCAACCTTGGAACACCTGTGCCCCATAAAGATGCGTGGAATCTGTTTCCCCACCTCCAGCACACACACGGAGACGTGCTCAGGTATCCTGATTGTGGGGAGGCTCCTCCAAATGACAGCAGCGCCTGGGTTCTAAAAGAATCCCTTAGCTTGCCTTCCCTGATGGCATGGCTAGGCTGGAGAGTGGGGGAAAGTGGGGGTTGGGCTCTAAACCAAGTATAAGCGAGAGCCTATCCATGGGATGTGGGTTTTTAACCTACAACCCACAACCATGGAATAAATGTGCCCCCTGAAAGATGCTTTGACTGTTTCCCTACATCCAGCACACACACGAAGATGTGTTCTGGTATTCTGAGTGTGGGGAAGTTCCTCAAACTGACAGCAGCACCTGGATTCTATTAATATCCCTTAGCTTCTGTTCCCTGAGTGTTCTTTTAGGCCAGGCCATGAGGGAAAGCTGGGGGTTGGGCTTGGAGGCCACGTAGCAGTGAGTGCCCCCTGATCCATTGAGGAAGTACTTAGAGGACTTCTCCCTAAAGGGAACACCTTTTCCTGCATTCATCTGGGTGCAGTGGGCCTGCACATCTCTCCCACACCTAAGAATGTGTTCTGGAATTCTGAGTGCAGGGAAGTTCCTCCAACTGACAGCAGCGCCTGGGTTCTAATTGAATCCCTTTGCTTGTCTTCCCTGATGGAAAGCCTAGGCGGGAGTGCGGGGGAAAGTGTGGTTTGGGCTCCAAAACCAAGTATTTGCGATGACCTCTCTATGGTTTGTGGAGGTGTTTAAACTACATCCCTAACCTGGGAACACCTGTGCCCCCATAAAGATCCGTGGAGTCTGTTTCCACACCTCCAGCACACACACGAACACTTGCACAGTTATCCTGAGAGTGGGCAGCCTCCTCCAACTGAGAGCAGGGCCTTGGTTCTTATAAAATCGCTTAACTTGTCTACCCTGTTTGGTTGCCTGATACGGAGTGCTGGGGAAAGGGTGGGTTGGGCTCTAAATCCAAGTATTAGCGAGTGCTTCTCCATGGGATTTGGAGGTTATTAACCAAAAGCCCACAACATGGGAATACCTGTGCTCCTTGAAAAAAGCGTGGACTCTGTATCCCCACCGCCAGAACACACATGAAGAAGTTTTCTGCTATCCTGAGTGTGGGCTGGCAATTTCAGGTGACAGAAGCGGCTGGGTTCTAATAGAATCCCTTAGCTTGTAATCCCTGAGTGTTTCCCTAGGACTGACTCTGAGAGAAACCTGGGGGTTGGGCTTTGAGGCCAAATAGTAGCGAGTGTCCCCGATGGACTGAGGAAGTATTTAGATGAATTCTCCATAAAGGGAAACACCTGAGCACCCATTCATCTGCGTGGAGTGGGGCTTCAAATCTCCCCACCACACAAGGTTGGGTTCCAGTATCCTGAGGGTGGGGTAGTTCCTCCAACTGACATCAGCCTCTTGGTTTGAATAGAATCCCTTTGCTTGTCTTCCCTGATGGTTTGCCTAGGCCAGTGTGTGGTTGAAATTGGGATTTGGGATCTAAAACTAAGTATTAGCGTGTGCCTCTCCATGGGTAGTGGAGATGTTTAAACTACAACCCACAACTTGGGAATTACTGTGACCCCTGAAAAATGCATGTGCTATGTTTCCCCACGTCCAGCACACACAGGAAGAAGTGTTCTGGGGTTCTGAGTGTGGGGAGGTTCCTCCAACAGACAGCAGCACCTGGGTTGTAATAGAATCCCTTAGCTTGACTTCCCTAAGTGTTTTCCTAGGCCTAGCAGTAAGCGATGGTGGGGGATGGGCTCTAAAGCCAAGTATTAGCGAGTGCATCTCTGTGGGTTGTGGAGGGTTTTAAACTACTTCCCCAACCTTGGAACACCTGTGCCCCATAAAGATGCGTGGAATCTGTTTCCCCACCTCCAGCAAACACACGGAGACGTGCTCAGGTATCCTGATTGTGGGGAGGCTCCTCCAAATGACAGCAGCGCCTGGGTTCTAAAAGAATCCCTTAGCTTGTGTTCCCTGATGGAATGCCTAGGCTGGAGAGTGGGGGAAAGTGGGGGTTGGGCTCTAAACCAAGTATAAGCGAGAGCCTATCCATGGGATGTGTGTTTTAAACCTACAACCCACAACCATGGAATAAATGTGCCCCCTGAAAGATGCTTTGACTGTTTCCCTACATCCAGCACACACACGAAGATGTGTTCTTGTATTCTGATTGTGGGGATGTTCCTCAAACTGACAGCAGCACCTGGATTCTATTAGTATCCCTTAGCTTCTGTTCCCTGAGTGTTTTCTAAGACCAGGCCATGAGGGAAAGCTGGGGGTTGGGCTTGGAGGCTACGTAGCAGTGAGTGCCACCTGATTCATTGAGAAAGTACTTAGAGGACTTCTCCCTAAAGGGAACACCTTTTCCTCCATTCATCTGGGTGCAGTGGGGCTGCACATCTCTCCCACACCTAAGAATGTGTTCTGGAATTCTGAGTGCAGGGAAGTTCCTCCAACTGACAGCAGCGCCTGGGTTCTAATTGAATCCCTTTGCTTGTATTCCCTGATGGAAAGCCTAGGCGGGAGTGCGGGGAAAAGTGTGGTTTGGGCTCCAAAACCAAGTATTTGCGATGACCTCTCTATGGTTTGTGGAGGTGTTTAAACTACATCCCTAACCTGGGAACACCTGTGCCCCCATAAAGATCCGTGGAGTCTGTTTCCACACCTCCAGCACACACACGAACACTTGCACAGTTATCCTGAGAGTGGGCAGCCTCCTCCAACTGAGAGCAGGGCCTTGGTTCTTATAAAATCGCTTAACTTGTCTACCCTGTTTGGTTGCCTGATACGGAGTGCTGGGGAAAGGGTGGGTTGGGCTCTAAATCCAAGTATTAGTGAGTGCTTCTCCATGGGATTTGGAGGTTATTAACCAAAAGCCCACAACATGGGAATACCTGTGCTCCTTGAAAAAAGCGTGGACTCTGTATCCCCACCGCCAGAACACACATGAAGAAGTTTTCTGCTATCCTGAGTGTGGGCTGGCAATTTCAGGTGACAGAAGCGGCTGGGTTCTAATAGAATCCCTTAGCTTGTAATCCCTGAGTGTTTCCCTAGGACTGACTCTGAGAGAAACCTGGGGGTTGGGCTTTGAGGCCAAATAGTAGCGAGTGTCCCCGATGGACTGAGGAAGTATTTAGATGAATTCTCCATAAAGGGAAACACCTGAGCACCCATTCATCTGCGTGGAGTGGGGCTTCAAATCTCCCCACCACACAAGGTTGGGTTCCAGTATCCTGAGGGTGGGGTAGTTCCTCCAACTGACATCAGCGTCTTGGTTTGAATAGAATCCTTTTGCTTGTCTTCCCTGATGGTTTGCCTAGGCCAGGGTGTGGTTGAAAGTGGGATTTGGGATCTAAAACTAAGTATGAGCGTGTGCCTCTCCATGGGTAGTGGAGATGTTTAAACTACAACCCACAACTTGGGAATTACTGTGACCCCTGAAAAATGCGTGTGCTATGTTTCCCCACGTCCAGCACACACAGGAAGAAGTGTTCTGGGGTTCTGAGTGTGGGGAGGTTCCACCAACAGACAGCAGCACCTGGGTTGTAATAGAATCCCTTAGCTTGGCTTCCCTAAGTGTTTTCCTAGGCCTAGCAGTAAGCGATGGTGGGGGATGGGCTCTAAAGCCAAGTATTAGCGAGTGCATCTCTGTGGGTAGTGGAGGGTTTTAAACTACTTCCCCAACCTTGGAACACCTGTGCCCCATAAAGATGCGTGGAATCTGTTTCCCCACCTCCAGCACACACACGGAGACGTGCTCAGGTATCCTGATTGTGGGGAGGCTCCTCCAAATGACAGCAGCGCCTGGGTTCTAAAAGAATCCCTTAGCTTGTATTCCCTGATGGCATGCCTAGGCTGGAGAGTGGGGGAAAGTGGGGGTTGGGCTCTTAACCAAGTATTAGCGAGAGCTTATCCATGGGATGTGGGTTTTTAACCTACAACCCACAACCATGGAATAAATGTGCCCCCTGAAGAAGCTTTGACTGTTTCCCTACATCCAGCACACACACGAAGATGTGTTCTGGTATTCTGAGTGTGGGGTAGTTCCTCCAACTGACATCAGCATCTTGGTTTTAATAGAATCCCTTTGCTTGTCTTCCCTGATGGTTTGCCTAGGCCAGTGTGTGGTTGAAAGTGTGATTTGGGATCTAAAACTAAGTATGAGCGTGTGCCTCTCCATGGGTAGTGGAGATGTTTAAACTACAACCCACAACTTGGGAATTACTGTGACCCCTGATAAATGCGTGTGCTATGTTTCCCCACGTCCAGCACACACAGGAAGAAGTTTTCTGGGGTTCTGAGTGTGGGGAGGTTCCTCCAACAGACAGCAGCACCTGGGTTGTAATAGAATCCCTTAGCTTGACTTCCCTAAGTGTATTCCTAGGCCTAGCCGTAAGCGATGGTGGGGAATGGGCTCTAAAGCCAAGTATTAGCGAGTGCATCTCTGTGGGTAGTGGAGGGTTTTAAACTACTTCCCCAACCTTGGAACACCTGTGCCCCATAAAGATGCGTGGAATCTGTTTCCCCACCTCCAGCACACACACGGAGACGTGCTCAGGTATTCTGATTGTGGGGAGGCTCCTCCAAATGACAGCAGCGCCTGGGTTCTAAAAGAATCCCTTAGCTTGCCTTCCCTGATGGCTTGACTAGGCTGGAGAGTGGGGGAAAGTGGGGGTTGGGCTCTAAACCAAGTATAAGCGAGAGCCTATCCATGGGATGTGGGTTTTTAACCTACAACCCACAACCATTGAATAAATGTGCCCCCTGAAAAATGCTTTGACTGTTTCCCTACATCCAGCACACACACGAAGATGTGTTCTGGTATTCTGAGTGTGGGGAAGTTCCTCAAACTGACAGCAGCACCTGGATTCTATTAGTATCCCTTAGCTTCTGTTCCCTGAGTGTTCTTTTAGGCCAGGCCATGAGGGAAAGCTGGGGGTTGGGCTTGGAGGCCACGTAGCAGTGAGTGCCCCCTGATCCATTGAGGAAGTACTTAGAGGACTTCTCCCTAAAGGGAACACCTTTTCCTCCATTCATCTGGGTGCAGTGGGGCTGCACATCTCTCCCACACCTAAGAATGTGTTCTGGAATTCTGAGTGCAGGGAAGTTCCTCCAACTGACAGCAGCGCCTGGGTTCTAATTGAATCCCTTTGCTTGTCTTCCCTGATGGAAAGCCTAGGCGGGAGTGCGGGGGAAAGTGTGGTTTGGGCTCCAAAACCAAGTATTTGCGATGACCTCTCTATGGTTTGTGGAGGTGTTTAAACTACATCCCTAACCTGGGAACACCTGTGCCCCCATAAAGATCCGTGGAGTCTGTTTCCACACCTCCAGCACACACACGAACACTTGCACAGTTATCCTGAGAGTGGGCAGCCTCCTCCAACTGAGAGCAGGGCCTTGGTTCTTATAAAATCGCTTAACTTGTCTACCCTGTTTGGTTGCCTGATACGGAGTGCTGGGGAAAGGGTGGGTTGGGCTCTAAATCCAAGTATTAGCGAGTGCTTCTCCATGGGATTTGGAGGTTATTAACCAAAAGCCCACAACATGGGAATACCTGTGCTCCTTGAAAAAAGCGTGGACTCTGTATCCCCACCACCAGAACACACATGAAGAAGTTTTCTGCTCTCCTGAGTGTGGGCTGGCAATTTCAGGTGACAGAAGCGGCTGGGTTCTAATAGAATCCCTTAGCTTGTAATCCCTGAGTGTTTCCCTAGGACTGACTCTGAGAGAAACCTGGGGGTTGGGCTTTGAGGCCAAATAGTAGCGAGTGTCCCCGATGGACTGAGGAAGTATTTAGATGAATTCTCCATAAAGGGAAACACCTGAGCACCCATTCATCTGCGTGGAGTGGGGCTTCAAATCTCCCCACCACACAAGGTTGGGTTCCAGTATCCTGAGGGTGGGGTAGTTCCTCCAACTGACATCAGCATCTTGGTTTGAATAGAATCCCTTTGCTTGTCTTCCCTGATGGTTTGCCTAGGCCAGTGTGTGGTTGAAAGTGGGATTTGGGATCTAAAACTAAGTATTAGCGTGTGCCTCTCCATGGGTAGTGGAGATGTTTAAACTACAACCCACAACTTGGGAATTACTGTGACCCCTGAAAAATGCATGTGCTATGTTTCCCCACGTCCAGCACACACAGGAAGAAGTGTTCTGGGGTTCTGAGTGTGGGGAGGTTCCTCCAATAGACAGCAGCACCTGGGTTGTAATAGAATCCCTTAGCTTGACTTCCCTAAGTGTTTTCCTAGGCCTAGCAGTAAGCGATGGTGGGGGATGGGCTCTGAAGCCAAGTATTAGAGAGTGCATCTCTGTGGGTTGTGGAGGGTTTTAAAATACTTCCCCAACCTTGGAACACCTGTGCCCCATAAAGATGCGTGGAATCTGTTTCCCCACCTCCAGCACACACACGGAGACGTGCTCAGGTATCCTGATTGTGGGGAGGCTCCTCCAAATGACAGCAGCGCCTGGGTTCTAAAAGAATCCCTTAGCTTGTCTTCCCTGATGGCATGCCTAGGCTGGAGAGTGGGGGAAAGTGGGGGTTGGGCTCTAAACCAAGTATAAGCGAGAGCCTATCCATGGGATGTGGGTTTTAAACCTACAATCCACAACCATGGAATAAATGTGCCCCCTGAAATATGCTTTGACTGTTTCCCTACATCCAGCACACACACGAAGATGTATTCTTGTATTCTGATTGTGGGGATGTTCCTCAAACTGACAGCAGCACCTGGATTCTATTAGTATCCCTTAGCTTCTGTTCCCTGAGTGTTTTCTAAGAACAGGCCATGAGGGAAAGCTGGGGGTTGGGCTTGGAGGCTACGTAGCAGTGAGTGCCCCCTGATTCATTGAGGAAGTACTTAGAGGACTTCTCCCTAAAGGGAACACCTTTTCCTGCATTCATCTGGGTGCAGTGGGGCTGCACATCTCTCCCACACCTAAGAATGTGTTCTGGAATTCTGAGTGCAGGGAAGTTCCTCCAACTGACAGCAGCACCTGGGTTCTAATTGAATCCCTTTGCTTGTCTTCCCTGATGGAAAGCCTAGGCGGGAGTGCGGGGGAAAGTGTGGTTTGGGCTCCAAAACCAAGTATTTGCGATGACCTCTCTATGGTTTGTGGAGGTGTTTAAACTACATCCCTAACCTGGGAACACCTGTGCCCCCATAAAGATCCGTGGAGTCTGTTTCCACACCTCCAGCACACACACGAACACTTGCACAGTTATCCTGAGAGTGGGCAGCCTCCTCCAACTGAGAGCAGGGCCTTGGTTCTTATAAAATCGCTTAACTTGACTACCCTGTTTGGTTGCCTGATACGGAGTGCTGGGGAAAGGGTGGGTTGGGCTCTAAATCCAAGTATTAGCGAGTGCTTCTCCATGGGATTTGGAGGTTATTAACCAAAAGCCCACAACATGGGAATACCTGTGCTCCTTGAAAAAAGCGTGGACTCTGTATCCCCACCACCAGAACACACATGAAGAAGTTTTCTGCTATCCTGAGTGTGGGCTGGCAATTTCAGGTGACAGAAGCGGCTGGGTTCTAATAGAATCCCTTAGCTTGTAATCCCTGAGTGTTTCCCTAGGACTGACTCTGAGAGAAACCTGGGGGTTGGGCTTTGAGGCCAAATAGTAGCGAGTGTCCCCGATGGACTGAGGAAGTGTTTAGATGAATTCTCCATAAAGGGAAACACCTGAGCACCCATTCATCTGCGTGGAGTGGGGCTTCAAATCTCCCCACCACACAAGGTTGGGTTCCAGTATCCTGAGGGTGGGGTAGTTCCTCCAACTGACATCAGCGTCTTGGTTTGAATAGAATCCCTTTGCTTGTCTTCCCTGATGGTTTGCCTAGGCCAGTGTGTGGTTGAAAGTGGGATTTGGGATCTAAAACTAAGTATTAGCGTGTGCCTCTCCATGGGTAGTGGAGATGTTTAAACTACAACCCACAACTTGGGAATTACTGTGACCCCTGAAAAAGGCGTGTGCTATGTTTCCCCACGTCCAGCACACACAGTAAGAAGTGTTCAGAGGTTCTGAGTGTGGGGAGGATCCTCCAACAGACAGCAGCACCTGGGTTGTAATAGAATCCCTTAGCTTGACTTCCCTAAGTGTTTTCCTAGGCCTAGCAGTAAGCGATGGTGGGGGATGGGCTCTAAAGCCAAGTATTAGCGAGTGCATCTCTGTGGGTAGTGGAGGGTTTTAAACTACTTCCCCAACCTTGGAACACCTGTGCCCCATAAAGATGCGTGGAATCTGTTTCCCCACCTCCAGCACACACACGGAGACGTGCTCAGGTATCCTGATTGTGGGGAGGCTCCTCCAAATGACAGCAGCACCTGGGTTCTAAAAGAATCCCTTAGCTTGTCTTCTTTGATGGCATGCCTAGGCTGGAGAGTGGGGGAAAGTGGGGGTTGGGCTCTAAACCAAGTATAAGCGAGAGGCTATCCATGGGATGTGGGTTTTTAACCTACAACCCACAATCATGGAATAAATGTGCCCCCTGAAGAAGCTTTGACTCTTTCCCTACATCCAGCACACACACTAAGATGTGTTCTGGTATTCTGAGTGTGGGGAAGTTCCTCAAACTGACAGCAGCACCTGGATTCTATTAGTATCCCTTAGCTTCTGTTCCCTGAGTGTTCTTTTAGGCCAGGCCATGAGGGAAAGCTGGGGGTTGGGCTTGGAGGCCACGTAGCAGTGAGTGCCCCCTGATCCATTGAGGAAGTACTTAGAGGACTTCTCCCTAAAGGGAACACCTTTTCCTCCATTCATCTGGGTGCAGTGGGGCTGCACATCTCTCCCACACCTAAGAATGTGTTCTGGAATTCTGAGTGCAGGGAAGTTCCTCCAACTGACAGCAGCGCCTGGGTTCTAATTGAATCCCTTTGCTTGTCTTCCCTGATGGAAAGCCTAGGCGGGAGTGCGGGGGAAAGTGTGGTTTGGGCTCCAAAACCAAGTATTTGCGATGACGTCTCTATGGTTTGTGGAGGTGTTTAAACTACATCCCTAACCTGGGAACACCTGTGCCCACATAAAGATCCGTGGAGTCTGTTTCCACACCTCCAGCACACACACGAACACTTGCACAGTTATCCTGAGAGTGGGCAGCCTCCTCCAACAGAGAGCAGGGCCTTGGTTCTTATAAAATCGCTTAACATGTCTACCCTGTTTGGTTGCCTGATACGGAGTGCTGGGGAAAGGGTGGGTTGGGCTCTAAATCCAAGTATTAGCGAGTGCTTCTCCATGGGATTTGGAGGTTATTAACCAAAACCCCACAACATGGGAATACCTGTGCTCCTTGAAAAAAGTGTGGACTCTGTATCCCCACCACCAGAACACACATGAAGAAGTTTTCTGCTATCCTGAGTGTGGGCTGGCAATTTCAGGTGACAGAAGCGGCTGGGTTCTAATAGAATCCCTTAGCTTGTAATCCCTGAGTGTTTCCCTAGGACTGACTCTGAGAGAAACCTGGGGGTTGGGCTTTGAGGCCAAATAGTAGCGAGTGTCCCCGATGGACTGAGGAAGTATTTAGATGAATTCTCCATAAATGGAAACACCTGAGCACCCATTCATCTGCGTGGAGTGGGGCTTCAAATCTCCCCACCACACAAGGTTGGGTTCCAGTATCCTGAGGGTGGGGTAGTTCCTCCAACTGACATCAGCGTCTTGGTTTGAATAGAATCCCTTTGCTTGTCTTCCCTGATGGTTTGCCTAGGCCAGTGTGTGGTTGAAAGTGGGATTTGGGATCTAAAACTAAGTATTAGCGTGTGCCTCTCCATGGGTAGTGGAGATGTTTAAACTACAACCCACAACTTGGGAATTACTGTGACCCCTGAAAAATGCATGTGCTATGTTTCCCCACGTCCAGCACACACAGGAAGAAGTGTTCTGGGGTTCTGAGTTTGGGGAGGTTCCTCCAACAGACAGCAGCACCTGGGTTGTAATAGAATCCCTTAGCTTGACTTCCCTAAGTGTTTTCCTAGGCCTAGCAGTAAGCGATGGTGGGGGATGGGCTCTGAAGCCAAGTATTAGCGAGTGCATCTCTGTGGGTTGTGGAGGGTTTTAAAATACTTCCCCAACCTTGGAACACCTGTGCCCCATAAAGATGCGTGGAATCTGTTTCCCCACCTCCAGCACAAACACGGAGACGTGCTCAGGTATCCTGATTGTGGGGAGGCTCCTCCAAATGACAGCAGCGCCTGGGTTCTAAAAGAATCCCTTAGCTTGTCTTCCCTGATGGCATGCCTAGGCTGGAGAGTGGGGGAAAGTGTGGGTTGGGCTCTAAACCATGTATAAGCGAGAGCCTATCCATGGGATGTGGGTTTTAAACCTACAATCCACAACCATGGAATAAATGTGCCCCCTGAAATATGCTTTGACTGTTTCCCTACATCCAGCACACACACGAAGATATGTTCTTGTATTCTGATTGTGGGGATGTTCCTCAAACTGACAGCAGCACCTGGATTCTATTAGTATCCCTTAGCTTCTGTTCCCTGAGTGTTTTCTAAGACCAGGCCATGAGGGAAAGCTGGGGGTTGGGCTTGGAGGCTACGTAGCAGTGAGTGCCCCTTGATTCATTGAGGAAGTACTTAGAGGACTTCTCCCTAAACGGAACACCTTTTCCTGCATTCATCTGGGTGCAGTGGGGCTGCACATCTCTCCCACACCTAAGAATGTGTTCTGGAATTCTGAGTGCAGGGAAGTTCCTCCAACTGACAGCAGCGCCTGGGTTCTAATTGAATCCCTTTGCTTGTCTTCCCTGATGGAAAGCCTAGGCGGGAGTGCGGGGGAAAGTGTGGTTTGGGCTCCAAAACCAAGTATTTGCGATGACCTCTCTATGGTTTGTGGAGGTGTTTAAAATACATCCCTAACCTGGGAACACCTGTGCCCCCATAAAGATCCGTGGAGTCTGTTTCCACACCTCCAGCACACACACGAACACTTGCACAGTTATCCTGAGAGTGGGCAGCCTCCTCCAACTGAGAGCAGGGCCTTGGTTCTTATAAAATCGCTTAACTTGTCTACCCTGTTTGGTTGCCTGATACGGAGTGCTGGGGAAAGGGTGGGTTGGGCTCTAAATCCAAGTATTAGCGAGTGCTTCTCCATGGGATTTGGAGGTTATTAACCAAAAGCCCACAACATGGGAATACCTGTGCTCCTTGAAAAAAGCGTGGACTCTGTATCCCCACCACCAGAACACACATGAAGAAGTTTTCTGCTCTCCTGAGTGTGGGCTGGCAATTTCAGGTGACAGAAGCGGCTGGGTTCTAATAGAATCCCTTAGCTTGTAATCCCTGAGTGTTTCCCTAGGACTGACTCTGAGAGAAACCTGGGGGTTGGGCTTTGAGGCCAAATAGTAGCGAGTGTCCCCGATGGACTGAGGAAGTGTTTAGATGAATTCTCCATAACGGGAAACACCTGAGCACCCATTCATCTGCGTGGAGTGGGGCTTCAAATCTCCCCACCACACAAGGTTGGGTTCCAGTATCCTGAGGGTGGGGTAGTTCCTCCAACTGACATCAGCGTCTTGGTTTGAATAGAATCCCTTTGCTTGTCTTCCCTGATGGTTTGCCTAGGCCAGTGTGTGGTTGAAAGTGGGATTTGGGATCTAAAACTAAGTATTAGCGTGTGCCTCTCCATGGGTAGTGGAGATGTTTAAACTACAACCCACAACCTGGGAATTACTGTGACCCCTGAAAAATGCGTGTGCTATGTTTCCCCACGTCCAGCACACACAGGAAGAAGTGTTCTGGGGTTCTGAGAGTGGGGAGGTTCCTCCAACAGACAGCAGCACCTGGGTTGTAATAGAATCCCTTAGCTTGACTTCCCTAAGTGTTTTCCTAGGCCTAGCAGTAAGCGATGGTGGGGGATGGGCTCTAAAGCCAAGTATTAGCGAGTGCATCTCTGTGGGTAGTGGAGGGTTTTAAACTGCTTCCCCAACCTTGGAACACCTGTGCCCCATAAAGATGCGTGGAATCTGTTTCCCCACCTCCAGCACACACACGGAGACGTGCTCAGGTATCCTGATTGTGGGGAGGCTCCTCCAAATGACAGCAGCGCCTGGGTTCTAAAAGAATCCCTTAGCTTGTATTCCCTGATGGCATGCCTAGGCTGGAGAGTGGGGGAAAGTAGGGGTTGGGCTCTTAACCAAGTATTAGCGAGAGCTTATACATGGGATGTGGGTTTTTAACCTACAACCCACAACCATGGAATAAATGTGCCCCCTGAAAGATGCTTTGACTGTTTCCCTACATCCAGCACACACACGAAGATGTGTTCTGGTATTCTGAGTGTGGGGTAGTTCCTCCAACTGACATCAGCATCTTGGTTTTAATAGAATCCCTTTGCTTGTCTTCCCTGATGGTTTGCCTAGGCCAGTGTGTGGTTGAAAGTGGGATTTGGGATCTAAAACTAAGTATTAGCATGTGCCTCTCCATGGGTAGTGGAGATGTTTAAACTACAACCCACAACTTGGGAATTACTGTGACACCTGAAAAATGCGTGTGCTATGTTTCCCCACGTCCAGCACACACAGGAAGAAGTGTTCTGGGGTTGTGAGTGTGGGGAGGTTCCTCCAACAGACAGCAGCACCTGGGTTGTAATAGAATCCCTTAGCTTGACTTCCCTAAGTGTTTTCCTAGGCCTAGCAGTAAGCGATGGTGGGGGATGGGCTCTAAAGCCAAGTATTAGCGAGTGCATCTCTGTGGGTAGTGGAGGGTTTTAAACTACTTCCCCAACCTTGGAACACCTGTGCCCCATAAAGATGCGTGGAATCTGTTTCCCCACCTCCAGCACACACACGGAGACGTGCTCAGGTATCCTGATTCTGGGATGGCTCCTCCAAATGACAGCAGCGCCTGGGTTCTAAAAGAATCCCTTAGCTTGACTTCCCTGATGGCATGCCTAGGCTTGAGAGTGGGGGAAAGTGGGGGTTGGGCTCTAAACCAAGTATAAGCGAGAGCCTATCCATGGGATGTGGGTTTTTAACCTACAACCCACAACCATGGAATAAATGTGCCCCCTGAAAGATGCTTTGACTGTTTCCCTACATCCAGCACACACACGAAGATGTGTTCTGGTACTCTGAGTGTGGGGAAGTTCCTCAAACTGACAGCAGCACCTGGATTCCATTAGTATCCCTTAGCTTCTGTTCCATGAGTGTTCTCTTAGACCAGGCCATGAGGGAAAGCTGGGGGTTGGGCTTGGAGGCCACGTAGCAGTGAGTGCCCCCTGATCCATTGAGGAAGTACTTAGAGGACTTCTCCCTAAAGGGAACACCTTTTCCTGCATTCATCTGGGTGCAGTGGGGCTGCACATCTCTCCCACACCTAAGAATGTGTTCTGGAATTCTGAGTGCAGGGAAGTTCCTCCAACTGACAGCAGCGCCTGGGTTCTAATTGAATCCCTTTGCTTGTCTTCCCTGATGGAAAGCCTAGGCGGGAGTGCGGGGGAAAGTGTGGTTTGGGCTCCAAAACCAAGTATTTGCGATGACCTCTCTATGGTTTGTGGAGGTGTTTAAATTACATCCCTAACCTGGGAACACCTGTGCCCACATAAAGATCCGTGAAGTCTGTTTCCACACCTCCAGCACACACACGAACACTTGCACAGTTATCCTGAGAGTGGGCAGCCTCCTCCAACTGAGAGCAGGGCCTTGGTTCTTATAAAATCGCTTAACTTGTCTACCCTGTTTGGTTGCCTGATACGGAGTGCTGGGGAAAGGGTGGGTTGGGCTCTAAATCCAAGTATTAGCGAGTGCTTCTCCATGGGATTTGGAGGTTATTAACCAAAAGCCCACAACATGGGAATACCTGTGCTCCTTGAAAAAAGCGTGGACTCTGTATCCCCACCACCAGAACACACATGAAGAAGTTTTCTGCTCTCCTGAGTGTGGGCTGGCAATTTCAGGTGACAGAAGCGGCTGGGTTCTAATAGAATCCCTTAGCTTGTAATCCCTGAGTGTTTCCCTAGGACTGACTCTGAGAGAAACCTGGGGGTTGGGCTTTGAGGCCAAATAGTAGCGAGTGTCCCCGATGGACTGAGGAAGTATTTAGATGAATTCTCCATAAATGGAAACACCTGAGCACCCATTCATCTGCGTGGAGTGGGGCTTCAAATCTCCCCACCACACAAGGTTGGGTTCCAGTATCCTGAGGGTGGGGTAGTTCCTCCAACTGACATCAGCATCTTGGTTTTAATAGAATCCCTTTGCTTGTCTTCCCTGATGGTTTGCCTAGGCCAGTGTGTGGTTGAAAGTGGGATTTGGGATCTAAAACTAAGTATTAGCGTGTGCCTCTCCATGGGTAGTGGAGATGTTTAAACTACAACCCACAACTTGGGAATTACTGTGACACCTGAAAAATGCGTGTGCTATGTTTCCCCACGTCCAGCACACACAGGAAGAAGTGTTCTGGGGTTCTGAGTGTGGGGAGGTTCCTCCAACAGACAGCAGCACCTGGGTTGTAATAGAATCCCTTAGCTTGACTTCCCTAAGTGTTTTCCTAGGCCTAGCAGTAAGCGATGGTGGGGGATGGGCTCTAAAGCCAAGTATTATCGAGTGCATCTCTGTGAGTAGTGGAGGCTTTTAAACTACTTCCCCAACCTTGGAACACCTGTGCCCCATAAAGATGCGTGGAATCTGTTTCCCCACCTCCAGCACACACACGGAGACGTGCTCAGGTATCCTGATTCTGGGGAGGCTCCTCCAAATGACAGCAGCGCCTGGGTTCTAAAAGAATCCCTTAGCTTGTCTTCCCTGATGGCATGCCTAGGCTGGAGAGTGGGGGAAAGTGGGGGTTGGGCTCTAAACCAAGTATAAGCGAGAGCCTATCCATGGGATGTGGGTTTTTAACCTACAACCCACAACCATGGAATAAATGTGCCCCCTGAAAGATGCTTTGACTGTTTCCCTACATCCAGCACACACACGAAGATGTGTTCTGGTACTCTGAGTGTGGGGAAGTTCCTCAAACTGACAGCAGCACCTGGATTCCATTAGTATCCCTTAGCTTCTGTTCCATGAGTGTTCTCTTAGACCAGGCCATGAGGGAAAGCTGGGGGTTGGGCTTGGAGGCCACGTAGCAGTGAGTGCCCCCTGATCCATTGAGGAAGTACTTAGAGGACTTCTCCCTAAACGGAACACCTTTTCCTCCATTCATCTGGTTGCAGTGGGGCTGCACATCTCTCCAACACCTAAGAATGTGTTCTGGTATTCTGAGTGCAGGGAAGTTCCTCCAACTGACAGCAGCGCCTGGGTTCTAATTGAATCCCTTTGCTTGTCTTCCCTGATGGAAAGCCTAGGCGGGAGTGCGGGGGAAAGTGTGGTTTGGGCTCCAAAACCAAGTATTTGCGATGACCTCTCTATGGTTTGTGGAGGTGTTTAAACTACATCCCTAACCTGGGAACACCTGTGCCCCCATAAAGATCCGTGGAGTCTGTTTCCACACCTCCAGCACACACACGAACACTTGCACAGTTATCCTGAGAGTGGGCAGCCTCCTCCAACTGAGAGCAGGGCCTTGGTTCTTATAAAATCGCTTAACTTGTCTACCCTGTTTGGTTGCCTGATACGGAGTGCTGGGGAAAGGGTGGGTTGGGCTCTAAATCCAAGTATTAGCGAGTGCTTCTCCATGGGATTTGGAGGTTATTAACCAAAAGCCCACAACATGGGAATACCTGTGCTCCTTGAAAAAAGCGTGGACTCTGTATCCCCACCACCAGAACACACATGAAGAAGTTTTCTGCTCTCCTGAGTGTGGGCTGGCAATTTCAGGTGACAGAAGCGGCTGGGTTCTAATAGAATCCCTTAGCTTGTAATCCCTGAGTGTTTCCCTAGGACTGACTCTGAGAGAAACCTGGGGGTTGGGCTTTGAGGCCAAATAGTAGCCAGTGTCCCCGATGGACTGAGGAAGTATTTAGATGAATTCTCCATAAAGGGAAACACCTGAGCACCCATTCATCTGCGTGGAGTGGGGCTTCAAATCTCCCCACCACACAAGGTTGGGTTCCAGTATCCTGAGGGTGGGGTAGTTCCTCCAACTGACATCAGCATCTTGGTTTGAATAGAATCCCTTTGCTTGTCTTCCCTGATGGTTTGCCTAGGCCAGTGTGTGGTTGAAAGTGGGATTTGGGATCTAAAACTAAGTATTAGCGTGTGCCTCTCCATGGGTAGTGGAGATGTTTAAACTACAACCCACAACTTGGGAATTACTGTGACCCCTGAAAAATGCATGTGCTATGTTTCCCCACGTCTAGCACACACAGGAAGAAGTGTTCTGGGGTTCTGAGTGTGGGGAGGTTCCTCCAACAGACAGCAGCACCTGGGTTGTAATAGAATCCCTTAGCTTGACTTCCCTAAGTGTTTTCCTAGGCCTAGCAGTAAGCGATGGTGGGGGATGGGCTCTGAAGCCAAGTATTAGCGAGTGCATCTCTGTGGGTTGTGGAGGGTTTTAAAATACTTCCCCAACCTTGGAACACCTGTGCCCCATAAAGATGCGTGGAATCTGTTTCCCCACCTCCAGCACACACACGGAGACGTGCTCAGGTATCCTGATTGTGGCGAGGCTCCTCCAAATGACAGCAGCGCCTGGGTTCTAAAAGAATCCCTTAGCTTGTCTTCCCTGATGGCATGCCTAGGCTGGAGGGTGGGGGAAAGTGGGGGTTGGGCTCTAAACCAAGTATAAGCGAGAGCCTATCCATGGGATGTGGGTTTTAAACCTACAATCCACAACCATGGAATAAATGTGCCCCCTGAAATATGCTTTGACTGTTTCCCTACATCCAGCACACACACGAAGATGTGTTCTTGTATTCTGATTGTGGGGATGTTCCTCAAACTGACAGCAGCACCTGGATTCTATTAGTATCCCTTAGCTTCTGTTCCCTGAGTGTTTTCTAAGACCAGGCCATGAGGGAAAGCTGGGGGTTGGGCTTGGAGGCTACGTAGCAGTGAGTGCCCCCTGATTCATTGAGGAAGTACTTAGAGGACTTCTCCCTAAAGGGAACACCTTTTCCTGCATTCATCTGGGTGCAGTGGGGCTGCACATCTCTCCCACACCTAAGAATGTGTTCTGGAATTCTGAGTGCAGGGAAGTTCCTCCAACTGACAGCAGCGCCTGGGTTCTAATTGAATCCCTTTGCTTGTCTTCCCTGATGGAAAGCCTAGGCGGGAGTGCGGGGGAAAGTGTGGTTTGGGCTCCAAAACCAAGTATTTGCGATGACCTCTCTATGGTTTGTGGAGGTGTTTAAACTACATCCCTAACCTGGGAACACCTGTGCCCCCATAAAGATCCGTGGAGTCTGTTTCCACACCTCCAGCACACACACGAACACTTGCACAGTTATCCTGAGAGTGGGCAGCCTCCTCCAACTGAGAGCAGGGCCTTGGTTCTTATAAAATCGCTTAACTTGTCTACCCTGTTTGGTTGCCTGATACGGAGTGCTGGGGAAAGGGTGGGTTGGGCTCTAAATCCAAGTATTAGCGAGTGCTTCTCCATGGGATTTGGAGGTTATTAACCAAAAGCCCACAACATGGGAATACCTGTGCTCCTTGAAAAAAGCGTGGACTCTGTATCCCCACCACCAGAACACACATGAAGAAGTTTTCTGCTATCCTGAGTGTGGGCTGGCAATTTCAGGTGACAGAAGCGGCTGGGTTCTAATAGAATCCCTTAGCTTGTAATCCCTGAGTGTTTCCCTAGGACTGACTCTGAGAGAAACCTGGGGGTTGGGCTTTGAGGCCAAATAGTAGCGAGTGTCCCCGATGGACTGAGGAAGTGTTTAGATGAATTCTCCATAAAGGGAAACACCTGAGCACCCATTCATCTGCGTGGAGTGGGGCTTCAAATCTCCCCACCACACAAGGTTGGGTTCCAGTATCCTGAGGGTGGGGTAGTTCCTCCAACTGACATCAGCGTCTTGGTTTGAATAGAATCCCTTTGCTTGTCTTCCCTGATGGTTTGCCTAGGCCAGTGTGTGGTTGAAAGTGGGATTTGGGATCTAAAACTAAGTATTAGCGTGTGCCTCTCCATGGGTAGTGGAGATGTTTAAACTACAACCCACAACTTCGGAATTACTGTGACCCCTGAAAAATGCGTGTGCTATGTTTCCCCACGTCCAGCACACACAGGAAGAAGTGTTCTGGGGTTGTGAGTGTGGGGAGGTTCCTCCAACAGACAGCAGCACCTGGGTTGTCATAGAATCCCTTAGCTTGACTTCCCTAAGTGTTTTCCTAGGCCTAGCAGTAAGCGATGGTGGGGGATGGGCTCTAAAGCCAAGTATTAGCAAGTGCATCTCTGTGGGTAGTGGAGGGTTTTAAACTACTTCCCCAACCTTGGAACACCTGTGCCCCATAAAGATGCGTGGAATCTGTTTCCCCACCTCAAGCACACACACGGAGACGTGCTCAGGTATCCTGATTGTGGGGAGGCTCCTCCAAATGACAGCAGCGCCTGGGTTCTAAAAGAATCCCTAGCTTGCCTTCCCTGATGGCTTGACTAGGCTGGAGAGTGGGGGAAAGTGGGGGTTGGGCTCTAAACCAAGTATAAACGAGAGGCTATCCATGGGATGTGGGTTTTTAACCTACAACCCACAACCATGGAATAAATGTGCCCCCTGAAAGATGCTTTGACTGTTTCCCTACATCCAGCACACACACGAAGATGTGTTCTGGTACTCTGAGTGTGGGGAAGTTCCTCAAACTGACAGCAGCACCTGGATTCCATTAGTATCCCTTAGCTTCTGTTCCATGAGTGTTCTCTTAGACCAGGCCATGAGGGAAAGCTGGGGGTTGGGCTTGGAGGCCACGTAGCAGTGAGTGCCCCTGATCCATTGAGGAAGTACTTAGAGGACTTCTCCCTAAACGGAACACCTTTTCCTCCATTCATCTGGTTGCAGTGGGGCTGCACATCTCTCCCACACCTAAGAATGTGTTCTGGAATTCTGAGTGCAGGGAAGTTCCTCCAACTGACAGCAGCGCCTGGGTTCTAATTGAATCCCTTTGCTTGTCTTCCCTGATGGAAAGCCTAGGCGGGAGTGCGGGGGAAAGTGTGGTTTTGGCTCCAAAACCAAGTATTTGCGATGACCTCTCTATGGTTTGTGGAGGTGTTTAAACTACATCCCTAACCTGGGAACACCTGTGCCCACATAAAGATCCGTGGAGTCTGTTTCCACACCTCCAGCACACACACGAACACTTGCACAGTTATCCTGAGAGTGGGCAGCCTCCTCCAACAGAGAGCAGGGCCTTGGTTCTTATAAAATCGCTTAACTTGTCTACCCTGTTTGGTTGCCTGATACGGAGTGCTGGGGAAAGGGTGGGTTGGGCTCTAAATCCAAGTATTAGCGAGTGCTTCTCCATGCGATTTGGAGGTTATTAACCAAAAGCCCACAACATGGGAATACCTGTGCTCCTTGAAAAAAGCGTGGACTCTGTATCCCCACCACCAGAACACACATGAAGAAGTTTTCTGCTATCCTGAGTGTGGGCTGGCAATTTCAGGTGACAGAAGCGGCTGGGTTCTAATAGAATCCCTTAGCTTGTAATCCCTGAGTGTTTCCCTAGGACTGACTCTGAGAGAAACCTGGGGGTTGGGCTTTGAGGCCAAATAGTAGCGAGTGTCCCCGATGGACTGAGGAAGTATTTAGATGAATTCTCCATAAATGGAAACACCTGAGCACCCATTCATCTGCGTGGAGTGGGGCTTCAAATCTCCCCACCACACAAGGTTGGGTTCCAGTATCCTGAGGGTGGGGTAGTTCCTCCAACTGACATCAGCATCTTAGGTTTTAATAGAATCCCTTTGCTTGTCTTCCCTGATGGTTTGCCTAGGCCAGTGTGTGGTTGAAAGTGGGATTTGGGATCTAAAACTAAGTATTAGCGTGTCCCTCTCCATGGGTAGTGGAGATGTTTAAACTACAACCCACAACTTGGGAATTACTGTGACACCTGAAAAATGCGTGTGCTATGTTTCCCCATGTCCAGCACACACAGGAAGAAGTGTTCTGGGGTTCTGAGTGTGGGGAGGTTCCTCCAACAGACAGCAGCACCTGGGTTGTAATAGAATCCCTTAGCTTGACTTCCCTAAGTGTTTTCCTAGGCCTAGCAGTAAGCGATGGTGGGGGATGGGCTCTAAAGCCAAGTATTATCGAGTGCATCTCTGTGGGTAGTGGAGGCTTTTAAACTACTTCCCCAACCTTGGAAAACCTGTGCCCCATAAAGATGCGTGGAATCTGTTTCCCCACCTCCAGCACACACGGAGACGTGCTCAGGTATCCTGATTCTGGGGAGGCTCCTCCAAATGACAGCAGCGCCTGGGTTCTAAAAGAATCCCTTAGCTTGACTTCCCTGATGGCATGCCTAGGCTGGAGAGTGGGGGAAAGTGGGGGTTGGGCTCTAAACCAAGTATCAGCGAGAGCCTATCCATGGGATTTGGGTTTTTAACCTACAACCCACAACCATGGAATAAATGTGCCCCCTGAAAGATGCTTTGACTGTTTCCCTACATCCAGCACACACACGAAGATGTGTTCTGGTACTCTGAGTGTGGGGAAGTTCCTTAAACTGACAGCAGCACCTGGATTCCATTAGTATCCCTTAGCTTCTGTTCCATGAGTGTTCTCTTAGACCAGGCCATGAGGGAAAGCTGGGGGTTGGGCTTGGAGGCCACGTAGCAGTGAGTGCCCCCTGATCCATTGAGGAAGTACTTAGAGGACTTCTCCCTAAAGGGAACACCTTTTCCTGCATTCATCTGGTTGCAGTGGGGCTGCACATCTCTCCCACACCTAAGAATGTGTTCTGGAATTCTGAGTGCAGGGAAGTTCCTCCAACTGACAGCAGCGCCTGGGTTCTAATTGAATCCCTTTGCTTGTCTTCCCTGATGGAAAGCCTAGGCGGGAGTGCGGGGGAAAGTGTGGTTTGGGCTCCAAAACCAAGTATTTGCGATGACCTCTCTATGGTTTGTGGAGGTGTTTAAACTACATCCCTAACCTGGGAACACCTGTGCCCCCATAGAGATCCGTGGAGTCTGTTTCCACACCTGCAGCACACACACGAACACTTGCACAGTTATCCTGGGAGTGGGCAGCCTCCTCCAACTGAGAGCAGGGCCTTGGTTCTTATAAAATCGCTTAACTTGTCTACCCTGTTTGGTTGCCTGATACGGAGTGCTGGGGAAAGGGTGGGTTGGGCTCTAAATCCAAGTATTAGCGAGTGCTTCTCCATGGGATTTGGAGGTTATTAACCAAAAGCCCACAACATGGGAATACCTGTGCTCCTTGAAAAAAGCGTGGACTCTGTATCCCCACCACCAGAACACACATGAAGAAGTTTTCTGCTCTCCTGAGTGTGGGCTGGCAATTTCAGGTGACAGAAGCGGCTGGGTTCTAATAGAATCCCTTAGCTTGTAATCCCTGAGTGTTTCCCTAGGACTGACTCTGAGAGAAACCTGGGGGTTGGGCTTTGAGGCCAAATAGTAGCGAGTGTCCCCGATGGACTGAGGAAGTATTTAGATGAATTCTCCATAAATGGAAACACCTGAGCACCCATTCATCTGCGTGGAGTGGGGCTTCAAATCTCCCCACCACACAAGGTTGGGTTCCAGTATCCTGAGGGTGGGGTAGTTCCTCCAACTGACATCAGCATCTTGGTTTGAATAGAATCCCTTTGCTTGTCTTCCCTGATGGTTTGCCTAGGCCAGTGTGTGGTTGAAAGTGGGATTTGGGATCTAAAACTAAGTATTAGCGTGTGCCTCTCCATGGGTAGTGGAGATGTTTAAACTACAACCCACAACTTGGGAATTACTGTGACCCCTGAAAAATGCATGTGCTATGTTTCCCCACGTCTAGCACACACAGGAAGAAGTGTTCTGGGGTTCTGAGTGTGGGGAGGTTCCTCCAACAGACAGCAGCACCTGGGTTGTAATAGAATCCCTTAGCTTGACTTCCCTAAGTGTTTTCCTAGGCCTAGCAGTAAGCGATGGTGGGGGATGGGCTCTGAAGCCAAGTATTAGCGAGTGCATCTCTGTGGGTTGTGGAGGGTTTTAAAATACTTCCCCAACCTTGGAACACCTGTGCCCCATAAAGATGCGTGGAATCTGTTTCCCCACCTCCAGCACACACACGGAGACGTGCTCAGGTATCCTGATTGTGGCGAGGCTCCTCCAAATGACAGCAGCGCCTGGGTTCTAAAAGAATCCCTTAGCTTGTCTTCCCTGATGGCATGCCTAGGCTGGAGAGTGGGGGAAAGTGGGGGTTGGGCTCTAAACCAAGTATAAGCGAGAGCCTATCCATGGGATGTGGGTTTTAAACCTACAATCCACAACCATGGAATAAATGTGCCCCCTGAAATATGCTTTGACTGTTTCCCTACATCCAGCACACACACGAAGATGTGTTCTTGTATTCTGATTGTGGGGATGTTCCTCAAACTGACAGCAGCACCTGGATTCTATTAGTATCCCTTAGCTTCTGTTCCCTGAGTGTTTTCTAAGACCAGGCAATGAGGGAAAGCTGGGGGTTGGGCTTGGAGGCTACGTAGCAGTGAGTGCCCCCTGATTCATTGAGGAAGTACTTAGAGGACTTCTCCCTAAAGGGAACACCTTTTCCTGCATTCATCTGGGTGCAGTGGGGCTGCACATCTCTCCCACACCTAAGAATGTGTTCTGGAATTCTGAGTGCAGGGAAGTTCCTCCAACTGACAGCAGCGCCTGGGTTCTAATTGAATCCCTTTGCTTGTCTTCCCTGATGGAAATCCTAGGCGGGAGTGCGGGGGAAAGTGTGGTTTGGGCTCCAAAACCAAGTATTTGCGATGACCTCTCTATGGTTTGTGGAGGTGTTTAAACTACATCCCTAACCTGGGAACACCTGTGCCCCCATAAAGATCCGTGGAGTCTGTTTCCACACCTCCAGCACACACACGAACACTTGCACAGTTATCCTGAGAGTGGGCAGCCTCCTCCAACTGAGAGCAGGGCCTTGGTTCTTATAAAATCGCTTAACTTGTCTACCCTGTTTGGTTGCCTGATACGGAGTGCTGGGGAAAGGGTGGGTTGGGCTCTAAATCCAAGTATTAGCGAGTGCTTCTCCATGGGATTTGGAGGTTATTAACCAAAAGCCCACAACATGGGAATACCTGTGCTCCTTGAAAAAAGCGTGGACTCTGTATCCCCACCACCAGAACACACATGAAGAAGTTTTCTGCTATCCTGAGTGTGGGCTGGCAATTTCAGGTGACAGAAGCGGCTGGGTTCTAATAGAATCCCTTAGCTTGTAATCCCTGAGTGTTTCCCTAGGACTGACTCTGAGAGAAACCTGGGGGTTGGGCTTTGAGGCCAAATAGTAGCGAGTGTCCCCGATGGACTGAGGAAGTGTTTAGATGAATTCTCCATAAAGGGAAACACCTGAGCACCCATTCATCTGCGTGGAGTGGGGCTTCAAATCTCCCCACCACACAAGGTTGGGTTCCAGTATCCTGAGGGTGGGGTAGTTCCTCCAACTGACATCAGCGTCTTGGTTTGAATAGAATCCCTTTGCTTGTCTTCCCTGATGGTTTGCCTAGGCCAGTGTGTGGTTGAAAGTGGGATTTGGGATCTAAAACTAAGTATTAGCGTGTGCCTCTCCATGGGTAGTGGAGATGTTTAAACTACAACCCACAACTTGGGAATTACTGTGACCCCTGAAAAATGCGTGTGCTATGTTTCCCCACGTCCAGCACACACAGGAAGAAGTGTTCTGGGGTTCTGAGTGTGGGGAGGTTCCTCCAACAGACAGCAGCACCTGGGTTGTAATAGAATCCCTTAGCTTGACTTCCCTAAGTGTTTTCCTAGGCCTAGCAGTAAGCGATGGTGGGGGATGGGCTCTAAAGCCAAGTATTAGCGAGTGCATCTCTGTGGGTAGTGGAGGGTTTTAAACTACTTCCCCAACCTTGGAACACCTGTGCCCCATAAAGATGCGTGGAATCTGTTTCCCCACCTCAAGCACACACACGGAGACGTGCTCAGGTATCCTGATTGTGGGGAGGCTCCTCCAAATGACAGCAGCGCCTGGGTTCTAAAAGAATCCCTATCTTGCCTTCCCTGATGGCTTGACTAGGCTGGAGAGTGGGGGAAAGTGGGGGTTGGGCTCTAAACCAAGTATAAACGAGAGGCTATCCATGGGATGTGGGTTTTTAACCTACAACCCACAACCATGGAATAAATGTGCCCCCTGAAAGATGCTTTGACTGTTTCCCTACATCCAGCACACACACGAAGATGTGTTCTGGTACTCTGAGTGTGGGGAAGTTCCTCAAACTGACAGCAGCACCTGGATTCCATTAGTATCCCTTAGCTTCTGTTCCATGAGTGTTCTCTTAGACCAGGCCATGAGGGAAAGCTGGGGGTTGGGCTTGGAGGCCACGTAGCAGTGAGTGCCCCTGATCCATTGAGGAAGTACTTAGAGGACTTCTCCCTAAACGGAACACCTTTTCCTGCATTCATCTGGTTGCAGTGGGGCTGCACATCTCTCCCACACCTAAGAATGTGTTCTGGAATTCTGAGTGCAGGGAATTTCATCCAACTGACAGCAGCGCCTGGGTTCTAATTGAATTCCTTTGCTTGTCTTCCCTGATGGAAAGCCTTGGCGGGAGTGCGGGGGAAAGTGTGGTTTGGGCTCCAAAACCAAGTATTTGCGATGACCTCTCTATGGTTTTTGGAGGTGTTTAAACTACATCCCTAACCTGGGAACACCTGTGCCCCCATAAAGATCCGTGGAGTCTGTTTCCACACCTGCAGCACACACACGAACACTTGCACAGTTATCCTGAGAGTGGGCAGCCTCCTCCAACTGAGAGCAGGGCCTTGGTTCTTATAAAATCGCTTAACTTGTCTACCCTGTTTGGTTGCCTGATACGGAGTGCTGGGGAAAGGGTGGGTTGGGCTCTAAATCCAAGTATTAGCGAGTGCTTCTCCATGGGATTTGGAGGTTATTAACCAAAAGCCCACAACATGGGAATACCTGTGCTCCTTGAAAAAAGCGTGGACTCTGTATCCCCACCACCAGAACACACATGAAGAAGTTTTCTGCTATCCTGAGTGTGGGCTGGCAATTTCAGGTGACAGAAGCGGCTGGGTTCTAATAGAATCCCTTAGCTTGTAATCCCTGAGTGTTTCCCTAGGACTGACTCTGAGAGAAACCTGGGGGTTGGGCTTTGAGGCCAAATAGTAGCGAGTGTCCCCGATGGACTGAGGAAGTATTTAGATGAATTCTCCATAAAGGGAAACACCTGAGCACCCATTCATCTGCGTGGAGTGGGGCTTCAAATCTCCCCACCACACAAGGTTGGGTTCCAGTATCCTGAGGGTGGGGTAGTTCCTCCAACTGACATCAGCGTCTTGGTTTGAATAGAATCCATTTGCTTGTCTTCCCTGATGGTTTGCCTAGGCCAGTGTGTGGTTGAAAGTGGGATTTGGGATCTAAAACTAAGTATTAGCGTGTGCCTCTCCATGGGTAGTGGAGATGTTTAAACTACAACCCACAACTTGGGAATTACTGTGACCCCTGAAAAATGCGTGTGCTATGTTTCCCCACGTCCAGCACACACAGGAAGAAATGTTCTGGGGTTCTGAGTGTGGGGAGGTTCCTCCAACAGACAGCAGCACCTGGGTTGTAATAGAATCCCTTAGCTTGACTTCCCTAAGTGTTTCCTAGGCCTAGCAGTAAGCGATGGTGGGTAATGGGCTCTAAAACCAAGTATTAGTGAGTGCATCTCTGTGGGTAGTGGAGGGTTTTAAACTACTTCCCCAACCTTGGAACACCTGTGCCCCATAAAGATGCGTGGAATCTGTTTCCCCACCTCCAGCACACACACGGAGACGTGCTCAGGTATCCTGATTGTGGGGAGGCTCCTCCAAATGACAGCAGCGCCTGGGTTCTAAAAGAATCCCTAGCTTGCCTTCCCTGATGGCTTGACTAGGCTGGAGAGTGGGGGAAAGTGGGGGTTGGGCTCTAAACCAAGTATAAACGAGAGGCTATCCATGGGATGTGGGTTTTTAACCTACAACCCACAATCATGGAATAAATGTGCCCCCTGAAATATGCTTTGACTGTTTCCCTACATCCAGCACACACACGAAGATGTGTTCTGGTATTCTGAGTGTGGGGAAGTTCCTCAAACTGACAGCAGCACCTGGATTCTATTAGTATCCCTTAGCTTCTGTTCCCTGAGTGTTCTTTTAGGCCAGGCCATGAGGGAAAGCTGGGGGTTGGGCTTGGAGGCCACGTAGCAGTGAGTGCCCCCTGATCCATTGAGGAAGTACTTAGAGGACTTCTCCCTAAAGGGAACACCTTTTCCTCCATTCATCTGGGTGCAGTGGGGCTGCACATCTCTCCCACACCTAAGAATGTGTTCTGGAATTCTGAGTGCAGGGAAGTTCCTCCAACTGACAGCAGCGCCTGGGTTCTAATTGAATCCCTTTGCTTGTCTTCCCTGATGGAAAGCCTAGGCGGGAGTGCGGGGGAAAGTGTGGTTTGGGCTCCAAAACCAAGTATTTGCGATGACCTCTCTATGGTTTGTGGAGGTGTTTAAACTACATCCCTAACCTGGGAACACCTGTGCCCACATAAAGATCCGTGGAGTCTGTTTCCACACCTCCAGCACACACACGAACACTTGCACAGTTATCCTGAGAGTGGGCAGCCTCCTCCAACAGAGAGCAGGGCCTTGGTTCTTATAAAATCGCTTAACTTGTCTACCCTGTTTGGTTGCCTGATACGGAGTGCTGGGGAAAGGGTGGGTTGGGCTCTAAATCCAAGTATTAGCGAGTGCTTCTCCATGGGATTTGGAGGTTATTAACCAAAAGCCCACAACATGGGAATACCTGTGCTCCTTGAAAAAAGCGTGGACTCTGTATCCCCACCACCAGAACACACATGAAGAAGTTTTCTGCTATCCTGAGTGTGGGCTGGCAATTTCAGGTGACAGAAGCGGCTGGGTTCTAATAGAATCCCTTAGCTTGTAATCCCTGAGTGTTTCCCTAGGACTGACTCTGAGAGAAACCTGGGGGTTGGGCTTTGAGGCCAAATAGTAGCGAGTGTCCCCGATGGACTGAGGAAGTATTTAGATGAATTCTCCATAAATGGAAACACCTGAGCACCCATTCATCTGCGTGGAGTGGGGCTTCAAATCTCCCCACCACACAAGGTTGGGTTCCAGTATCCTGAGGGTGGGGTAGTTCCTCCAACTGACATCAGCATCTTAGGTTTTAATAGAATCCCTTTGCTTGTCTTCCCTGATGGTTTGCCTAGGCCAGTGTGTGGTTGAAAGTGGGATTTGGGATCTAAAACTAAGTATTAGCGTGTGCCTCTCCATGGGTAGTGGAGATGTTTAAACTACAACCCACAACTTGGGAATTACTGTGACACCTGAAAAATGCGTGTGCTATGTTTCCCCATGTCCAGCACACACAGGAAGAAGTGTTCTGGGGTTCTGAGTGTGGGGAGGTTCCTCCAACAGACAGCAGCACCTGGGTTGTAATAGAATCCCTTAGCTTGACTTCCCTAAGTGTTTTCCTAGGCCTAGCAGTAAGCGATGGTGGGGGATGGGCTCTAAAGCCAAGTATTATCGAGTGCATCTCTGTGGGTAGTGGAGGCTTTTAAACTACTTCCCCAACCTTGGAAAACCTGTGCCCCATAAAGATGCGTGGAATCTGTTTCCCCACCTCCAGCACACACACGGAGACGTGCTCAGGTATCCTGATTCTGGGGAGGCTCCTCCAAATGACAGCAGCGCCTGGGTTCTAAAAGAATCCCTTAGCTTGACTTCCCTGATGGCATGCCTAGGCTGGAGAGTGGGGGAAAGTGGGGGTTGGGCTCTAAACCAAATATAAGCGAGAGCCTATCCATGGGATTTGGGTTTTTAACCTACAACCCACAACCATGGAATAAATGTGCCCCCTGAAAGATGCTTTGACTGTTTCCCTACATCCAGCACACACACGAAGATGTGTTCTGGTACTCTGAGTGTGGGGAAGTTCCTTAAACTGACAGCAGCACCTGGATTCCATTAGTATCCCTTAGCTTCTGTTCCATGAGTGTTCTCTTAGACCAGGCCATGAGGGAAAGCTGGGGGTTGGGCTTGGAGGCCACGTAGCAGTGAGTGCCCCCTGATCCATTGAGGAAGTACTTAGAGGACTTCTCCCTAAACGGAACACCTTTTCCTCCATTCATCTGGTTGCAGTGGGGCTGCACATCTCTCCCACACCTAAGAATGTGTTCTGGAATTCTGAGTGCAGGGAAGTTCCTCCAACTGACAGCAGCGCCTGGGTTCTAATTGAATCCCTTTGCTTGTCTTCCCTGATGGAAAGCCTAGGCGGGAGTGCGGGGGAAAGTGTGGTTTGGGCTCCAAAACCAAGTATTTGCGATGACCTCTCTATGGTTTGTGGAGGTGTTTAAACTACATCCCTAACCTGGGAACACCTGTGCCCCCATAGAGATCCGTGGAGTCTGTTTCCACACCTGCAGCACACACACGAACACTTGCACAGTTATCCTGGGAGTGGGCAGCCTCCTCCAACTGAGAGCAGGGCCTTGGTTCTTATAAAATCGCTTAACTTGTCTACCCTGTTTGGTTGCCTGATACGGAGTGCTGGGGAAAGGGTGGGTTGGGCTCTAAATCCAAGTATTAGCGAGTGCTTCTCCATGGGATTTGGAGGTTATTAACCAAAAGCCCACAACATGGGAATACCTGTGCTCCTTGAAAAAAGCGTGGACTCTGTATCCCCACCACCAGAACACACATGAAGAAGTTTTCTGCTATCCTGAGTGTGGGCTGGCAATTTCAGGTGACAGAAGCGGCTGGGTTCTAATAGAATCCCTTAGCTTGAATCCCTGAGTGTTTCCCTAGGACTGACTCTGAGAGAAACCTGGGGGTTGGGCTTTGAGGCCAAATAGTAGCGAGTGTCCCCGATGGACTGAGGAAGTATTTAGATGAATTCTCCATAAAGGGAAACACCTGAGCACCCATTCATCTGCGTGGAGTGGGGCTTCAAATCTCCCCACCACACAAGGTTGGCTTCCAGTATCCTGAGGGTGGGGTAGTTCCTCCAACTGAAATCAGCGTCTTGGTTTGAATAGAATCCCTTTGCTTGTCTTCCCTGATGGTTTGCCTAGGCCAGGGTGTGGTTGAAAGTGGGATTTGGGATCTAAAACTAAGTATTAGCGTGTGCCTCTCCATGGGTAGTGGAGATGTTTAAACTACAACCCACAACTTGGGAATTACTGTGACCCCTGAAAAATGCGTGTGCTATGTTTCCCCACGTCCAGCACACACAGGAAGAAGTGTTCTGGGGTTCTGAGTGTGGGGAGGTTCCTCCAACAGACAGCAGCACCTGGGTTGTAATAGAATCCCTTAGCTTGACTTCCCTAAGTGTTTTCCTAGGCCTAGCAGTAAGCGATGGTGGGGGATGGGCTCTAAAGCCAAGTATTAGCGAGTGCATCTCTGTGGGTAGTGGAGGGTTTTAAACTACTTCCCCAACCTTGGAACACCTGTGCCCCATAAAGATGCGTGGAATCTGTTTCCCCACCTCCAGCACACACACGGAGACGTGCTCAGGTATCCTGATTGTGGGGAGGCTCCTCCAAATGACAGCAGCGCCTGGGTTCTAAAAGAATCCCTTAGCTTGTCTTCCATGATGGCATGGCTAGGCTGGAGAGTGGGGGAAAGTGGGGGTTGGGCTCTAAACCAAGTATAAGCGAGAGCCTATCCATGGGATGTGGGTTTTAAACCTACAACCCACAACCATGGAATAAATGTGCCCCCTGAAAGATGCTTTGACTGTTTCCCTACATCCAGCACACACACGAAGATGTGTTCTGGTATTCTGAGTGTGGGGAAGTTCCTCAAACTGACAGCAGCACCTGGATTCTATTAGTATCCCTTAGCTTCTGTTCCCTGAGTGTTCTTTTAGGCCAGGCCATGAGGGAAAGCTGGGGGTTGGGCTTGGAGGCCACGTAGAAGTGAGTGCCCCCTGATCCATTGAGGAAGTACTTAGAGGACTTCTCCCTAAACGGAACACCTTTTCCTCCATTCATCTGGGTGCAGTGGGGCTGCACATCTCTCCCACACCTAAGAATGTGTTCTGGAATTCTGAGTGCAGGGAAGTTCCTCCAACTGACAGCAGCGCCTGGGTTCTAATTGAATCCATTTGCTTGTCTTCCCTGATGGAAAGCCTAGGCGGGAGTGCGGGGGAAAGTGTGGTTTGGGCTCCAAAACCAAGTATTTGCGATGACCTCTCTATGGTTTGTGGAGGTGTTTAAACTACATCCCTAACCTGGGAACACCTGTGCCCACATAAAGATCCGTGGAGTCTGTTTCCACACCTCCAGCACACACACGAACACTTGCACAGTTATCCTGAGAGTGGGCAGCCTCCTCCAACTGAGAGCAGGGCCTTGGTTCTTATAAAATCGTTTAACTTGTCTACCCTGTTTGGTTGCCTGATACGGAGTGCTGTGGAAAGGGTGGGTTGGGCTCTAAATCCAAGTATTAGCGAGTGCTTCTCCATGGGATTTGGAGGTTATTAACCAAAAGCCCACAACATGGGAATACCTGTGCTCCTTGAAAAAAGCGTGGACTCTGTATCCCCACCACCAGAACACACATGAAGAAGTTTTCTGCTATTCTGAGTGTGGGCTGGCAATTTCAGGTGACAGAAGCGGCTGGGTTCTAATAGAATCCCTTAGCTTGTAATCCCTGAGTGTTTCCCTAGGACTGACTCTGAGAGAAACCTGGGGGTTGGGCTTTGAGGCCAAATAGTAGCGAGTGTCCCCGATGGACTGAGGAAGTATTTAGATGAATTCTCCATAAAGGGAAACACCTGAGCACCCATTCATCTGCGTGGAGTGGGGCTTCAAATCTCCCCACCACACAAGGTTGTGTTCCAGTATCCTGAGGGTGGGGTAGTTCCTCCAACTGACATCAGCGTCTTGGTTTGAATAGAATCCTTTTGCTTGTCTTCCCTGATGTTTTGCCTAGGCCAGGGTGTGGTTGAAAGTGTGATTTGGGATCTAAAACTAAGTATGAGCGTGTGCCTCTCCATGGGTAGTGGAGATGTTTAAACTACAACCCACAACTTGGGAATTACTGTGACCCCTGAAAAATGCGTGTGCTATGTTTCCCCACGTCCAGCACACACAGGAAGAAGTGTTCTGGGGTTCTGAGTGTGGGGAGGTTCCACCAACAGACAGCAGCACCTGGGTTGTAATAGAATCCCTTAGCTTGACTTCCCTAAGTGTTTTCCTAGGCCTAGCAGTAAGCGATGGTGGGGGATGGGCTCTAAAGCCAAGTATTAGCGAGTGCATCTCTGTGGGTAGTGGAGGGTTTTAAACTACTTCCCCAACCTTGGAACACCTGTGCCCCATAAAGATGCGTGGAATCTGTTTCCCCACCTCCAGCACACACACGGAGACGTGCTCAGGTATCCTGATTGTGGGGAGGCTCCTCCAAATGACAGCAGTGCCTGGGTTCTAAAATAATCCCTTAGCTTGTATTGCCTGATGGCATGCCTAGGCTGGAGAGTGGGGGAAAGTGGGGGTTGGGCTCTTAACCAAGTATTAGCGAGAGCTTATCCATGGGATGTGGGTTTTTAACCTACAACCCACAACCATGGAATAAATGTGCTCCCTGAAGATGCTTTGACTGTTTCCCTACATCCAGCACACACACGAAGATATGTTCTGGTATTCTGAGTGTGGGGAATTTCCTCAAACTGACAGCAGCACCTGGATTCTATTAGTATCCCTTAGCTTCTGTTCCCTGCGTGTTTTCTTAGACCAGGCCATGAGGGAAAGCTGGGGGTTGGGCTTGGAGGCCACGTAGCAGTGAGTGCCCCCTGATCCATTGAGGAAGTACTTAGAGGACTTCTCCCTAAACGGAACACCTTTTCCTGCATTCATCTGGGTGCAGTGGGGCTGCACAACTCTCCCACACCTAAGAATGTGTTCTGGAATTCTGAGTGCAGGGAAGTTCCTCCAACTGACAGCAGCGCCTGGGTTCTAATTGAATCCCTTTGCTTGTCTTCCCTGATGGAAAGCCTAGGCGGGAGTGCGGGGGAAAGTGTGGTTTGGGCTCCAAAACCAAGTATTGGCGATGACCTCTCTATGGTTTGTGGAGGTGTTTAAACTACATCCCTAACCTGGGAACACCTGTGCCCCCATAAAGATCCGTGGAGTCTGTTTCCACACCTCCAGCACACACACGAACACTTGCACAGTTATCCTGAGAGTGGGCAGCCTCCTCCAACTGAGAGCAGGGCGTTGGTTCTTATAAAATCCCTTAACTTGTCTACCTTGTTTGGTTGCCTGATACGGAGTGCTGGGGAAAGGGTGGGTTGGGCTCTAAATCCAAGTATTAGCGAGTGCTTCTCCATGGGATTTGGAGGTTATTAACCAAAAGCCCACAACATGGGAATACCTGTGCTCCTTGAAAAAAGCGTGGACTCTGTATCCCCACCACCAGAACACACATGAAGAAGTTTTCTGCTATCTTGAGTGTGGGCTGGCAATTTCAGGTGACAGAAGCGGCTGGGTTCTAATAGAATCCCTTAGCTTGTAATCCCTGAGTGTTTCCCTAGGACTGACTCTGAGAGAAACCTGGGGGTTGGGCTTTGAGGCCAAATAGTAGCGAGTGTCCCCGATGGACTGAGGAAGTATTTAGATGAATTCTCCATAAAGGGAAACACCTGAGCACCCATTCATCTGCGTGGAGTGGGGCTTCAAATCTCCCCACCACACAAGGTTGGGTTCCAGTATCCTGAGGGTGGGGTAGTTCCTCCAACTGACATCAGCGTCTTGGTTTGAATAGAATCCCATTGCTTGTCTACCCTGATGGTTTGCCTAGGCCAGGGTGTGGTTGAAAGTGGGATTTGGGATCTAAAACTAAGTATTAGCGTGTGCCTCTCCATGGGTAGTGGAGATGTTTAAACTACAACCCACAACTTGGGAATTAGTGTGACCCCTGAAAAACGCGTGTGCTATGTTTCGTCACGTCCAGCACACACAGGAAGAAGTGTTCTGGGGTTCTGAGTGTGGGGAGGTTCCTCCAACAGACAGCAGCACCTGGGTTGTAATAGAATCCCTTAGCTTGACTTCCCTAAGTGTTTTCCTAGGCCTAGCAGTAAGCGATGGTGGGGGATGGGCTCTAAAGCCAAGTATTAGCGAGTGCATCTCTGTGGGTAGTGGAGGGTTTTAAACTACTTCCCCAACCTTGGAACACCTGTGCCCCATAAAGATGCGTGGAATCTGTTTCCCCACCTCCAGCACACACACGGAGACGTGCTCAGGTATCCTGAGTGTGGGGAGGCTCCTCCAAATGACAGCAGCGCCTGGGTTCTAAAAGAATCCTTTAGCTTGTCTTCCCTGATGGCATTCCTAGGCTGGAGAGTGGGGGAAAGTAGGGGTTGGGCTCTAAACCAAGTATAAGCGAGAGCCTATCCATGGGATGTGGGTTTTTAACCTACAACCCACAACCATGGAATAAATGTGCCCCCTGAAGATGCTTTAACTGTTTCCCTACATCCAGCACACACACGAAGATATGTTCTGGTATTCTGAGTGTGGGGAAGTTCCTCAAACTGACAGCAGCACCTGGATTCTATTAGTATCCCTTAGCTTCTGTTCCCTGAGTGTTTTCTTAGACCAGGCCATGAGGGAAAGCTGGGGGTTGGGCTTGGAGGCCACGTAGCAGTGAGTGCCCCCTGATCCATTGAGGAAGTACTTAGAGGACTTCTCCCTAAACGGAACACCTTTTCCTGCATTCATCTGGGTGCAGTGGGGCTGCACATCTCTCCCACACCTAAGAATGTGTTCTGGAATTCTGAGTGCAGGGAAGTTCCTCCAACTGACAGCAGCGCCTGGGTTCTAATTGAATCCCTTTGCTTGTCTTCCCTGATGGAAAGCCTAGGCGGGAGTGCGGGGGAAAGTGTGGTTTGGGCTCCAAAACCAAGTATTGGCGATGACCTCTCTATGGTTTGTGGAGGTGTTTAAACTACATCCCTAACCTGGGAACACCTGTGCCCCCATAAAGATCCGTGGAGTCTGTTTCCACAACTCCAGCACACACACGAACACTTGCACAGTTATCCTGAGAGTGGGCAGCCTCCTCCAACTGAGAGCAGGGCGTTGGTTCTTATAAAATCCCTTAACTTGTCTACCCTGTTTGGTTGCCTGATACGGTGTGCTGGGGAAAGGGTGGGTTGGGCTCTAAATCCAAGTATTAGCGAGTGCTTCTCCATGGGATTTGGAGGATATTAACCAAAAGCCCACAACATGGGAATACCTGTGCTCCTTGAAAAAAGCGTGGACTCTGTATCCCCACCACCAGAACACACATGAAGAAGTTTTCTGCTATCCTGAGTGTGGGCTGGCAATTTCAGGTGACAGAAGCGGCTGGGTTCTAATAGAATCCCTTAGCTTGTAATCCCTGAGTGTTTCCCTACGACTGACTCTGAGAGAAACCTGGGGGTTGGGCTTTGAGGCCAAATAGTAGCGAGTGTCCCCGATGGACTGAGGAAGTATTTAGATGAATTCTCCATAAAGGGAAACACCTGAGCACCCATTCATCTGCGTGGAGTGGGGCTTCAAATCTCCCCACCACACAAGGTTGGGTTCCAGTATCCTGAGGGTGGGGTAGTTCCTCCAACTGACATCAGCATCTTGGTTTGAATAGAATCCCTTTGCTTGTCTTCCCTGATGGTTTGCCTAGGCCAGTGTGTGGTTGAAAGTGGGATTTGGGATCTAAAACTAAGTATTAGCGTGTGCCTCTCCATGGGTAGTGGAGATGTTTAAACTACAACCCACAACTTGGGAATTACTGTGACCCCTGAAAAACGCGTGTGCTATGTTTCGTCACGTCCAGCACACACAGGAAGAAGTGTTCTGGGGTTGTGAGTGTGGGGAGGTTCCTCCAACAGACAGCAGCACCTGGGTTGTAATAGAATCCCTTAGCTTGACTTCCCTAAGTGTTTTCCTAGGCCTAGCAGTATGCGATGGTGGGGGATGGGCTCTAAAGCCAAGTATTAGCGAGTGCATCTCTGTGGGTAGTGGAGGGTTTTAAACTACTTCCCCAACCTTGGAACACCTGTGCCCCATAAAGATGCGTGGAATCTGTTTCCCCACCTCCAGCACACACACGGAGACGTGCTCAGGTATCCTGATTGTGGGGAGGCTCCTCCAAATGACAGCAGCGCCTGGGTTCTAAAAGAATCCTTTAGCTTGTCTTCCCTGATGGCATGCCTAGGCTGGAGAGTGGGGGAAAGTGGGGGTTGGGCTCTAAACCAAGTATAAGCGAGAGCCTATCCATGGGATGTGGGTTTTTAACCTACAACCCACAACCATGGAATAAATGTGCCCCCTGAAAGATGCTTTGACTGTTTCCCTACATCCAGCACACACACGAAGATGTGTTCTTCTATTCTGAGTGTGGGGATGTTCCTCAAACTTACAGCAGCACCTGGATTCTAATAGTATCCCTTAGCTTCTGTTCCCTGAGTGTTATTTTAGGCCAGGCCATGAGGGAAAGCTGGGTTTTGGGCTTGGAGGCTACGTAGCAGTGAGTGCCCCCTGATTCATTGAGGAAGTACTTAGAGGACTTCTCCCGAAAGGGAACACCTTTTCCTGCATTCATCTGGGTGCAGTGGGGCTGCACAACTCTCCCACACCTAAGAATGTGTTCTGGAATTCTGAGTGCAGGGAAGTTCCTCCAACTGACAGCAGCGCCTGGGTTCTAATTGAATCCCTTTGCTTGTCTTCCCTGATGGAAATCCTAGGCGGGAGTGCGGGGGAAAGTGTGGTTTGGGCTCCAAAACCAAGTATTTGCGATGACCTCTCTATGGTTTGTGGAGGTGTTTAAACTACATCCCTAACCTGGGAACACCTGTGCCCCCATAAAGATCCGTGGAGTCTGTTTCCACACCTGCAGCACACACACGATCACTTGCACAGTTATCCTGAGAGTGGGCAGCCTCCTCCAACTGAGAGCAGGGCCTTGGTTCTTATAAAATCGCTTAACTTGTCTACCCTGTTTGGTTGCCTGATACGGAGTGCTGGGGAAAGGGTGGGTTGGGCTCTAAATCCAAGTATTAGCGAGTGCTTCTCCATGGGATTTGGAGGTTATTAACCAAAAGCTCACAACATGGGAATACCTGTGCTCCTTGAAAAAAGCGTGGACTCTGTATCCCCACCACCAGAACACACATGAAGAAGTTTTCTGCTATCCTGAGTGTGGGCTGGCAATTTCAGGTGACAGAAGCGGCTGGGTTCTAATAGAATCCCTTAGCTTGTAATCCCTGAGTGTTTCCCTAGGACTGACTCTGAGAGAAACCTGGGGGTTGGGCTTTGAGGCCAAATAGTAGCGAGTGTCCCCGATGGACTGAGGAAGTATTTAGATGAATTCTCCATAAAGGGAAACACCTGAGCACCCATTCATCTGCGTGGAGTGGGGCTTCAAATCTCCCCACCACACAAGGTTGGGTTCCAGTATCCTGAGGGTGGGGTAGTTCCTCCAACTGACATCAGCGTCTTGGTTTGAATAGAATCCCTTTGCTTGTCTTCCCTGATGGTTTGCCTAGGCCAGTGTGTGGTTGAAAGTGGGATTTGGGATCTAAAACTAAGTATTAGCGTGTGCCTCTCCATGGGTAGTGGAGATGTTTAAACTACAACCCACAACTTGGGAATTACTGTGACCCCTGAAAAACGCGTGTGCTATGTTTCCTCACGTCCAGCACACACAGGAAGAAGTGTTCTGGGGTTGTGAGTGTGGGGAGGTTCCTCCAACAGACAGCAGCACCTGGGTTGTAATAGAATCCCTTAGCTTGACTTCCCTAAGTGTTTTCCTAGGCCTAGCAGTAAGCGATGGTGGGGGATGGGCTCTAAAGCCAAGTATTAGCGAGTGCATCTCTGTGGGTAGTGGAGGGTTTTAAACTACTTCCCCAACCTTGGAACACCTGTGCCCCATAAAGATGCGTGGAATCTGTTTCCCCACCTCCAGCACACACACGGAGACGTGCTCAGGTATCCTGATTGTGGGGAGGCTCCTCCAAATGACAGCAGCGCCTGAGTTCTAAAAGAATCCCTTAGCTTGTCTTCCCTGATGGCATGCCTAGGCTGGAGAGTGGGGGAAAGTGGGGGTTGGGCTCTAAACCAAGTATAAGCGAGAGCCTATCCATGGGATGTGGGTTTTTAACCTACAACCCACAACCATGGAATAAATGTGCCCCCTGAAAGATGCTTTGACTGTTTCCCTACATCCAGCACACACACGAAGATGTGTTCTTCTATTCTGAGTGTGGGGATGTTCCTCAAACTTACAGCAGCACCTGGATTCTAATAGTATCCCTTAGCTTCTGTTCCCTGAGTGTTATTTTAGGCCAGGCCATGAGGGAAAGCTGGGTTTTGGGCTTGGAGGCTACGTAGCAGTGAGTGCCCCCTGATCCATTGAGGAAGTACTTAGAGGACTTCTCCCGAAAGGGAACACCTTTTCCTGCATTCATCTGTGTGCAGTGGGGCTGCACAACTCTCCCACACCTAAGAATGTGTTCTGGAATTCTGAGTGCAGGGAAGTTCCTCCAACTGACAGCAGCGCCTGGGTTCTAATTGAATCCCTTTGCTTGTCTTCCCTGATGGAAATCCTAGGCGGGAGTGCGGGGGAAAGTGTGGTTTGGGCTCCAAAACCAAGTATTTGCGATGACCTCTCTATGGTTTGTGGAGGTGTTTAAACTACATCCCTAACCTGGGAACACCTGTGCCCCCATAAAGATCCGTGGAGTCTGTTTCCACACCTGCAGCACACACACGAACACTTGCACAGTTATCCTGAGAGTGGGCAGCCTCCTCCAACTGAGAGCAGGGCCTTGGTTCTTATAAAATCGCTTAACTTGTCTACCCTGTTTGGTTGCCTGATACGGAGTGCTGGGGAAAGGGTGGGTTGGGCTCTAAATCCAAGTATTAGCGAGTGCTTCTCCATGGGATTTGGAGGTTATTAACCGAAAGCCCACAACATGGGAATACCTGTGCTCCTTGAAAAAAGCGTGGACTCTGTATCCCCACCACCAGAACACACATGAAGAAGTTTTCTGCTATCCTGAGTGTGGGCTGGCAATTTCAGGTGACAGAAGCGGCTGGGTTCTAATAGAATCCCTTAGCTTTTAATCCCTGAGTGTTTCCCTAGGACTGAATCTGAGAGAAACCTGGGGGTTGGGCTTTGAGGCCAAATAGTAGCGAGTGTCCCCGATGGACTGAGGAAGTATTTAGATGAATTCTCCATAAATGGAAACACCTGAGCACCCATTCATCTGCGTGGAGTGGGGCTTCAAATCTCCCCACCACACAAGGTTGGCTTCCAGTATCCTGAGGGTGGGGTAGTTCCTCCAACTGACATCAGCGTCTTGGTTTGAATAGAATCCCTTTGCTTGTCTTCCCTGATGGTATGCCTTGGCCAGTGTGTGGTTGAAAGTGGGATTTGGGATCTAAAACTAAGTATTAGCGTGTGCCTCTCCATGGGTAGTGGAGATGTTTAAACTACAACCCACAACTTGGGAATTACTGTGACCCCTGAAAAATGCGTGTGCTATGTTTCCCCACGTCCAGCACACACAGGAAGAAATGTTCTGGGGTTCTGAGTGTGGGGAGGTTCCTCCAACAGACAGCAGCACCTGGGTTGTAATAGAATCCCTTAGCTTGACTTCCCTAAGTGTTTCCTAGGCCTAGCAGTAAGCGATGATGGGTAATGGGCTCTAAAACCAAGTATTAGTGAGTGCATCTCTGTGGGTAGTGGAGGGTTTTAAACTACTTCCCCAACCTTGGAACACCTGTGCCCCATAAAGATGCGTGGAATCTGTTTCCCCACCTCCAGCACACACACGGAGACGTGCTCAGGTATCCTGATTGTGGGGAGGCTCCTCCAAATGACAGCAGCGCCTGGGTTCTAAAAGAATCCCTAGCTTGCCTTCCCTGATGGCTTGACTAGGCTGGAGAGTGGGGGAAAGTGGGGGTTGGGCTCTAAACCAAGTATAAACGAGAGGCTATCCATGGGATGTGGGTTTTTAACCTACAACCCACAATCATGGAATAAATGTGCCCCCTGAAATATGCTTTGACTGTTTCCCTACATCCAGCACACACACGAAGATGTGTTCTGGTATTCTGAGTGTGGGGAAGTTCCTCAAACTGACAGCAGCACCTGGATTCTATTAGTATCCCTTAGCTTCTGTTCCCTGAGTGTTCTTTTAGGCCAGGCCATGAGGGAAAGCTGGGGGTTGGGCTTGGAGGCCACGTAGCAGTGAGTGCCCCCTGATCCATTGAGGAAGTACTTAGAGGACTTCTCCCTAAAGGGAACACCTTTTCCTCCATTCATCTGGGTGCAGTGGGGCTGCACATCTCTCCCACACCTAAGAATGTGTTCTGGAATTCTGAGTGCAGGGAAGTTCCTCCAACTGACAGCAGCGCCTGGGTTCTAATTGAATCCCTTTGCTTGTCTTCCCTGATGGAAAGCCTAGGCGGGAGTGCGGGGGAAAGTGTGGTTTTGGCTCCAAAACCAAGTATTTGCGATGACCTCTCTATGGTTTGTGGAGGTGTTTAAACTACATCCCTAACCTGGGAACACCTGTGCCCACATAAAGATCCGTGGAGTCTGTTTCCACACCTCCAGCACACACACGAACACTTGCACAGTTATCCTGAGAGTGGGCAGCCTCCTCCAACAGAGAGCAGGGCCTTGGTTCTTATAAAATCGCTTAACTTGTCTACCCTGTTTGGTTGCCTGATACGGAGTGCTGGGGAAAGGGTGGGTTGGGCTCTAAATCCAAGTATTAGCGAGTGCTTCTCCATGGGATTTGGAGGTTATTAACCAAAAGCCCACAACATGGGAATACCTGTGCTCCTTGAAAAAAGCGTGGACTCTGTATCCCCACCACCAGAACACACATGAAGAAGTTTTCTGCTATCCTGAGTGTGGGCTGGCAATTTCAGGTGACAGAAGCGGCTGGGTTCTAATAGAATCCCTTAGCTTGTAATCCCTGAGTGTTTCCCTAGGACTGACTCTGAGAGAAACCTGGGGGTTGGGCTTTGAGGCCAAATAGTAGCGAGTGTCCCCGATGGACTGAGGAAGTATTTAGATGAATTCTCCATAAATGGAAACACCTGAGCACCCATTCATCTGCGTGGAGTGGGGCTTCAAATCTCCCCACCACACAAGGTTGGGTTCCAGTATCCTGAGGGTGGGGTAGTTCCTCCAACTGACATCAGCATCTTAGGTTTTAATAGAATCCCTTTGCTTGTCTTCCCTGATGGTTTGCCTAGGCCAGTGTGTGGTTGAAAGTGGGATTTGGGATCTAAAACTAAGTATTAGCGTGTGCCTCTCCATGGGTAGTGGAGATGTTTAAACTACAACCCACAACTTGGGAATTACTGTGACACCTGAAAAATGCGTGTGCTATGTTTCCCCATGTCCAGCACACACAGGAAGAAGTGTTCTGGGGTTCTGAGTGTGGGGAGGTTCCTCCAACAGACAGCAGCACCTGGGTTGTAATAGAATCCCTTAGCTTGACTTCCCTAAGTGTTTTCCTAGGCCTAGCAGTAAGCGATGGTGGGGGATGGGCTCTAAAGCCAAGTATTATCGAGTGCATCTCTGTGGGTAGTGGAGGCTTTTAAACTACTTCCCCAACCTTGGAAAACCTGTGCCCCATAAAGATGCGTGGAATCTGTTTCCCCACCTCCAGCACACACACGGAGACGTGCTCAGGTATCCTGATTCTGGGGAGGCTCCTCCAAATGACAGCAGCGCCTGGGTTCTAAAAGAATCCCTTAGCTTGACTTCCCTGATGGCATGCCTAGGCTGGAGAGTGGGGGAAAGTGGGGGTTGGGCTCTAAACCAAATATAAGCGAGAGCCTATCCATGGGATTTGGGTTTTTAACCTACAACCCACAACCATGGAATAAATGTGCCCCCTGAAAGATGCTTTGACTGTTTCCCTACATCCAGCACACACACGAAGATGTGTTCTGGTACTCTGAGTGTGGGGAAGTTCCTTAAACTGACAGCAGCACCTGGATTCCATTAGTATCCCTTAGCTTCTGTTCCATGAGTGTTCTCTTAGACCAGGCCATGAGGGAAAGCTGGGGGTTGGGCTTGGAGGCCACGTAGCAGTGAGTGCCCCCTGATCCATTGAGGAAGTACTTAGAGGACTTCTCCCTAAACGGAACACCTTTTCCTCCATTCATCTGGTTGCAGTGGGGCTGCACATCTCTCCCACACCTAAGAATGTGTTCTGGAATTCTGAGTGCAGGGAAGTTCCTCCAACTGACAGCAGCGCCTGGGTTCTAATTGAATCCCTTTGCTTGTCTTCCCTGATGGAAAGCCTAGGCGGGAGTGCGGGGGAAAGTGTGGTTTGGGCTCCAAAACCAAGTATTTGCGATGACCTCTCTATGGTTTGTGGAGGTGTTTAAACTACATCCCTAACCTGGGAACACCTGTGCCCCCATAGAGATCCGTGGAGTCTGTTTCCACACCTGCAGCACACACACGAACACTTGCACAGTTATCCTGGGAGTGGGCAGCCTCCTCCAACTGAGAGCAGGGCCTTGGTTCTTATAAAATCGCTTAACTTGTCTACCCTGTTTGGTTGCCTGATACGGAGTGCTGGGGAAAGGGTGGGTTGGGCTCTAAATCCAAGTATTAGCGAGTGCTTCTCCATGGGATTTGGAGGTTATTAACCAAAAGCCCACAACATGGGAATACCTGTGCTCCTTGAAAAAAGCGTGGACTCTGTATCCCCACCACCAGAACACACATGAAGAAGTTTTCTGCTATCCTGAGTGTGGGCTGGCAATTTCAGGTGACAGAAGCGGCTGGGTTCTAATAGAATCCCTTAGCTTGAATCCCTGAGTGTTTCCCTAGGACTGACTCTGAGAGAAACCTGGGGGTTGGGCTTTGAGGCCAAATAGTAGCGAGTGTCCCCGATGGACTGAGGAAGTATTTAGATGAATTCTCCATAAAGGGAAACACCTGAGCACCCATTCATCTGCGTGGAGTGGGGCTTCAAATCTCCCCACCACACAAGGTTGGCTTCCAGTATCCTGAGGGTGGGGTAGTTCCTCCAACTGAAATCAGCGTCTTGGTTTGAATAGAATCCCTTTGCTTGTCTTCCCTGATGGTTTGCCTAGGCCAGGGTGTGGTTGAAAGTGGGATTTGGGATCTAAAACTAAGTATTAGCGTGTGCCTCTCCATGGGTAGTGGAGATGTTTAAACTACAACCCACAACTTGGGAATTACTGTGACCCCTGAAAAATGCGTGTGCTATGTTTCCCCACGTCCAGCACACACAGGAAGAAGTGTTCTGGGGTTCTGAGTGTGGGGAGGTTCCTCCAACAGACAGCAGCACCTGGGTTGTAATAGAATCCCTTAGCTTGACTTCCCTAAGTGTTTTCCTAGGCCTAGCAGTAAGCGATGGTGGGGGATGGGCTCTAAAGCCAAGTATTAGCGAGTGCATCTCTGTGGGTAGTGGAGGGTTTTAAACTACTTCCCCAACCTTGGAACACCTGTGCCCCATAAAGATGCGTGGAATCTGTTTCCCCACCTCCAGCACACACACGGAGACGTGCTCAGGTATCCTGATTGTGGGGAGGCTCCTCCAAATGACAGCAGCGCCTGGGTTCTAAAAGAATCCCTTAGCTTGTCTTCCATGATGGCATGGCTAGGCTGGAGAGTGGGGGAAAGTGGGGGTTGGGCTCTAAACCAAGTATAAGCGAGAGCCTATCCATGGGATGTGGGTTTTAAACCTACAACCCACAACCATGGAATAAATGTGCCCCCTGAAAGATGCTTTGACTGTTTCCCTACATCCAGCACACACACGAAGATGTGTTCTGGTATTCTGAGTGTGGGGAAGTTCCTCAAACTGACAGCAGCACCTGGATTCTATTAGTATCCCTTAGCTTCTGTTCCCTGAGTGTTCTTTTAGGCCAGGCCATGAGGGAAAGCTGGGGGTTGGGCTTGGAGGCCACGTAGAAGTGAGTGCCCCCTGATCCATTGAGGAAGTACTTAGAGGACTTCTCCCTAAACGGAACACCTTTTCCTCCATTCATCTGGGTGCAGTGGGGCTGCACATCTCTCCCACACCTAAGAATGTGTTCTGGAATTCTGAGTGCAGGGAAGTTCCTCCAACTGACAGCAGCGCCTGGGTTCTAATTGAATCCATTTGCTTGTCTTCCCTGATGGAAAGCCTAGGCGGGAGTGCGGGGGAAAGTGTGGTTTGGGCTCCAAAACCAAGTATTTGCGATGACCTCTCTATGGTTTGTGGAGGTGTTTAAACTACATCCCTAACCTGGGAACACCTGTGCCCACATAAAGATCCGTGGAGTCTGTTTCCACACCTCCAGCACACACACGAACACTTGCACAGTTATCCTGAGAGTGGGCAGCCTCCTCCAACTGAGAGCAGGGCCTTGGTTCTTATAAAATCGTTTAACTTGTCTACACTGTTTGGTTGCCTGATACGGAGTGCTGTGGAAAGGGTGGGTTGGGCTCTAAATCCAAGTATTAGCGAGTGCTTCTCCATGGGATTTGGAGGTTATTAACCAAAAGCCCACAACATGGGAATACCTGTGCTCCTTGAAAAAAGCGTGGACTCTGTATCCCCACCACCAGAACACACATGAAGAAGTTTTCTGCTATTCTGAGTGTGGGCTGGCAATTTCAGGTGACAGAAGCGGCTGGGTTCTAATAGAATCCCTTAGCTTGTAATCCCTGAGTGTTTCCCTAGGACTGACTCTGAGAGAAACCTGGGGGTTGGGCTTTGAGGCCAAATAGTAGCGAGTGTCCCCGATGGACTGAGGAAGTATTTAGATGAATTCTCCATAAAGGGAAACACCTGAGCACCCATTCATCTGCGTGGAGTGGGGCTTCAAATCTCCCCACCACACAAGGTTGTGTTCCAGTATCCTGAGGGTGGGGTAGTTCCTCCAACTGACATCAGCGTCTTGGTTTGAATAGAATCCTTTTGCTTGTCTTCCCTGATGGTTTGCCTAGGCCAGGGTGTGGTTGAAAGTGTGATTTGGGATCTAAAACTAAGTATGAGCGTGTGCCTCTCCATGGGTAGTGGAGATGTTTAAACTACAACCCACAACTTGGGAATTACTGTGACCCCTGAAAAATGCGTGTGCTATGTTTCCCCACGTCCAGCACACACAGGAAGAAGTGTTCTGGGGTTCTGAGTGTGGGGAGGTTCCACCAACAGACAGCAGCACCTGGGTTGTAATAGAATCCCTTAGCTTGACTTCCCTAAGTGTTTTCCTAGGCCTAGCAGTAAGCGATGGTGGGGGATGGGCTCTAAAGCCAAGTATTAGCGAGTGCATCTCTGTGGGTAGTGGAGGGTTTTAAACTACTTCCCCAACCTTGGAACACCTGTGCCCCATAAAGATGCGTGGAATCTGTTTCCCCACCTCCAGCACACACACGGAGACGTGCTCAGGTATCCTGATTGTGGGGAGGCTCCTCCAAATGACAGCAGTGCCTGGGTTCTAAAATAATCCCTTAGCTTGTATTGCCTGATGGCATGCCTAGGCTGGAGAGTGGGGGAAAGTGGGGGTTGGGCTCTTAACCAAGTATTAGCGAGAGCTTATCCATGGGATGTGGGTTTTTAACCTACAACCCACAACCATGGAATAAATGTGCTCCCTGAAGATGCTTTGACTGTTTCCCTACATCCAGCACACACACGAAGATATGTTCTGGTATTCTGAGTGTGGGGAATTTCCTCAAACTGACAGCAGCACCTGGATTCTATTAGTATCCCTTAACTTCTGTTCCCTGCGTGTTTTCTTAGACCAGGCCATGAGGGAAAGCTGGGGGTTGGGCTTGGAGGCCACGTAGCAGTGAGTGCCCCCTGATCCATTGAGGAAGTACTTAGAGGACTTCTCCCTAAACGGAACACCTTTTCCTGCATTCATCTGGGTGCAGTGGGGCTGCACAACTCTCCCACACCTAAGAATGTGTTCTGGAATTCTGAGTGCAGGGAAGTTCCTCCAACTGACAGCAGCGCCTGGGTTCTAATTGAATCCCTTTGCTTGTCTTCCCTGATGGAAAGCCTAGGCGGGAGTGCGGGGGAAAGTGTGGTTTGGGCTCCAAAACCAAGTATTGGCGATGACCTCTCTATGGTTTGTGGAGGTGTTTAAACTACATCCCTAACCTGGGAACACCTGTGCCCCCATAAAGATCCGTGGAGTCTGTTTCCACACCTCCAGCACACACACGAACACTTGCACAGTTATCCTGAGAGTGGGCAGCCTCCTCCAACTGAGAGCAGGGCGTTGGTTCTTATAAAATCCCTTAACTTGTCTACCTTGTTTGGTTGCCTGATACGGAGTGCTGGGGAAAGGGTGGGTTGGGCTCTAAATCCAAGTATTAGCGAGTGCTTCTCCATGGGATTTGGAGGTTATTAACCAAAAGCCCACAACATGGGAATACCTGTGCTCCTTGAAAAAAGCGTGGACTCTGTATCCCCACCACCAGAACACACATGAAGAAGTTTTCTGCTATCTTGAGTGTGGGCTGGCAATTTCAGGTGACAGAAGCGGCTGGGTTCTAATAGAATCCCTTAGCTTGTAATCCCTGAGTGTTTCCCTAGGACTGACTCTGAGAGAAACCTGGGGGTTGGGCTTTGAGGCCAAATAGTAGCGAGTGTCCCCGATGGACTGAGGAAGTATTTAGATGAATTCTCCATAAAGGGAAACACCTGAGCACCCATTCATCTGCGTGGAGTGGGGCTTCAAATCTCCCCACCACACAAGGTTGGGTTCCAGTATCCTGAGGGTGGGGTAGTTCCTCCAACTGACATCAGCGTCTTGGTTTGAATAGAATCCCATTGCTTGTCTACCCTGATGGTTTGCCTAGGCCAGGGTGTGGTTGAAAGTGGGATTTGGGATCTAAAACTAAGTATTAGCGTGTGCCTCTCCATGGGTAGTGGAGATGTTTAAACTACAACCCACAACTTGGGAATTAGTGTGACCCCTGAAAAACGCGTGTGCTATGTTTCGTCACGTCCAGCACACACAGGAAGAAGTGTTCTGGGGTTCTGAGTGTGGGGAGGTTCCTCCAACAGACAGCAGCACCTGGGTTGTAATAGAATCCCTTAGCTTGACTTCCCTAAGTGTTTTCCTAGGCCTAGCAGTAAGCGATGGTGGGGGATGGGCTCTAAAGCCAAGTATTAGCGAGTGCATCTCTGTGGGTAGTGGAGGGTTTTAAACTACTTCCCCAACCTTGGAACACCTGTGCCCCATAAAGATGCGTGGAATCTGTTTCCCCACCTCCAGCACACACACGGAGACGTGCTCAGGTATCCTGAGTGTGGGGAGGCTCCTCCAAATGACAGCAGCGCCTGGGTTCTAAAAGAATCCTTTAGCTTGTCTTCCCTGATGGCATTCCTAGGCTGGAGAGTGGGGGAAAGTAGGGGTTGGGCTCTAAACCAAGTATAAGCGAGAGCCTATCCATGGGATGTGGGTTTTTAACCTACAACCCACAACCATGGAATAAATGTGCCCCCTGAAGATGCTTTAACTGTTTCCCTACATCCAGCACACACACGAAGATATGTTCTGGTATTCTGAGTGTGGGGAAGTTCCTCAAACTGACAGCAGCACCTGGATTCTATTAGTATCCCTTAGCTTCTGTTCCCTGAGTGTTTTCTTAGACCAGGCCATGAGGGAAAGCTGGGGGTTGGGCTTGGAGGCCACGTAGCAGTGAGTGCCCCCTGATCCATTGAGGAAGTACTTAGAGGACTTCTCCCTAAACGGAACACCTTTTCCTGCATTCATCTGGGTGCAGTGGGGCTGCACATCTCTCCCACACCTAAGAATGTGTTCTGGAATTCTGAGTGCAGGGAAGTTCCTCCAACTGACAGCAGCGCCTGGGTTCTAATTGAATCCCTTTGCTTGTCTTCCCTGATGGAAAGCCTAGGCGGGAGTGCGGGGGAAAGTGTGGTTTGGGCTCCAAAACCAAGTATTGGCGATGACCTCTCTATGGTTTGTGGAGGTGTTTAAACTACATCCCTAACCTGGGAACACCTGTGCCCCCATAAAGATCCGTGGAGTCTGTTTCCACAACTCCAGCACACACACGAACACTTGCACAGTTATCCTGAGAGTGGGCAGCCTCCTCCAACTGAGAGCAGGGCGTTGGTTCTTATAAAATCCCTTAACTTGTCTACCCTGTTTGGTTGCCTGATACGGTGTGCTGGGGAAAGGGTGGGTTGGGCTCTAAATCCAAGTATTAGCGAGTGCTTCTCCATGGGATTTGGAGGATATTAACCAAAAGCCCACAACATGGGAATACCTGTGCTCCTTGAAAAAAGCGTGGACTCTGTATCCCCACCACCAGAACACACATGAAGAAGTTTTCTGCTATCCTGAGTGTGGGCTGGCAATTTCAGGTGACAGAAGCGGCTGGGTTCTAATAGAATCCCTTAGCTTGTAATCCCTGAGTGTTTCCCTACGACTGACTCTGAGAGAAACCTGGGGGTTGGGCTTTGAGGCCAAATAGTAGCGAGTGTCCCCGATGGACTAAGGAAGTATTTAGATGAATTCTCCATAAAGGGAAACACCTGAGCACCCATTCATCTGCGTGGAGTGGGGCTTCAAATCTCCCCACCACACAAGGTTGGGTTCCAGTATCCTGAGGGTGGGGTAGTTCCTCCAACTGACATCAGCATCTTGGTTTGAATAGAATCCCTTTGCTTGTCTTCCCTGATGGTTTGCCTAGGCCAGTGTGTGGTTGAAAGTGGGATTTGGGATCTAAAACTAAGTATTAGCGTGTGCCTCTCCATGGGTAGTGGAGATGTTTAAACTACAACCCACAACTTGGGAATTACTGTGACCCCTGAAAAACGCGTGTGCTATGTTTCGTCACGTCCAGCACACACAGGAAGAAGTGTTCTGGGGTTGTGAGTGTGGGGAGGTTCCTCCAACAGACAGCAGCACCTGGGTTGTAATAGAATCCCTTAGCTTGACTTCCCTAAGTGTTTTCCTAGGCCTAGCAGTATGCGATGGTGGGGGATGGGCTCTAAAGCCAAGTATTAGCGAGTGCATCTCTGTGGGTAGTGGAGGGTTTTAAACTACTTCCCCAACCTTGGAACACCTGTGCCCCATAAAGATGCGTGGAATCTGTTTCCCCACCTCCAGCACACACACGGAGACGTGCTCAGGTATCCTGATTGTGGGGAGGCTCCTCCAAATGACAGCAGCGCCTGGGTTCTAAAAGAATCCTTTAGCTTGTCTTCCCTGATGGCATGCCTAGGCTGGAGAGTGGGGGAAAGTGGGGGTTGGGCTCTAAACCAAGTATAAGCGAGAGCCTATCCATGGGATGTGGGTTTTTAACCTACAACCCACAACCATGGAATAAATGTGCCCCCTGAAAGATGCTTTGACTGTTTCCCTACATCCAGCACACACACGAAGATGTGTTCTTCTATTCTGAGTGTGGGGATGTTCCTCAAACTTACAGCAGCACCTGGATTCTAATAGTATCCCTTAGCTTCTGTTCCCTGAGTGTTATTTTAGGCCAGGCCATGAGGGAAAGCTGGGTTTTGGGCTTGGAGGCTACGTAGCAGTGAGTGCCCCCTGATTCATTGAGGAAGTACTTAGAGGACTTCTCCCGAAAGGGAACACCTTTTCCTGCATTCATCTGGGTGCAGTGGGGCTGCACAACTCTCCCACACCTAAGAATGTGTTCTGGAATTCTGAGTGCAGGGAAGTTCCTCCAACTGACAGCAGCGCCTGGGTTCTAATTGAATCCCTTTGCTTGTCTTCCCTGATGGAAATCCTAGGCGGGAGTGCGGGGGAAAGTGTGGTTTGGGCTCCAAAACCAAGTATTTGCGATGACCTCTCTATGGTTTGTGGAGGTGTTTAAACTACATCCCTAACCTGGGAACACCTGTGCCCCCATAAAGATCCGTGGAGTCTGTTTCCACACCTGCAGCACACACACGATCACTTGCACAGTTATCCTGAGAGTGGGCAGCCTCCTCCAACTGAGAGCAGGGCCTTGGTTCTTATAAAATCGCTTAACTTGTCTACCCTGTTTGGTTGCCTGATACGGAGTGCTGGGGAAAGGGTGGGTTGGGCTCTAAATCCAAGTATTAGCGAGTGCTTCTCCATGGGATTTGGAGGTTATTAACCAAAAGCTCACAACATGGGAATACCTGTGCTCCTTGAAAAAAGCGTGGACTCTGTATCCCCACCACCAGAACACACATGAAGAAGTTTTCTGCTATCCTGAGTGTGGGCTGGCAATTTCAGGTGACAGAAGCGGCTGGGTTCTAATAGAATCCCTTAGCTTGTAATCCCTGAGTGTTTCCCTAGGACTGACTCTGAGAGAAACCTGGGGGTTGGGCTTTGAGGCCAAATAGTAGCGAGTGTCCCCGATGGACTGAGGAAGTATTTAGATGAATTCTCCATAAAGGGAAACACCTGAGCACCCATTCATCTGCGTGGAGTGGGGCTTCAAATCTCCCCACCACACAAGGTTGGGTTCCAGTATCCTGAGGGTGGGGTAGTTCCTCCAACTGACATCAGCGTCTTGGTTTGAATAGAATCCCTTTGCTTGTCTTCCCTGATGGTTTGCCTAGGCCAGTGTGTGGTTGAAAGTGGGATTTGGGATCTAAAACTAAGTATTAGCGTGTGCCTCTCCATGGGTAGTGGAGATGTTTAAACTACAACCCACAACTTGGGAATTACTGTGACCCCTGAAAAACGCGTGTGCTATGTTTCCTCACGTCCAGCACACACAGGAAGAAGTGTTCTGGGGTTGTGAGTGTGGGGAGGTTCCTCCAACAGACAGCAGCACCTGGGTTGTAATAGAATCCCTTAGCTTGACTTCCCTAAGTGTTTTCCTAGGCCTAGCAGTAAGCGATGGTGGGGGATGGGCTCTAAAGCCAAGTATTAGCGAGTGCATCTCTGTGGGTAGTGGAGGGTTTTAAACTACTTCCCCAACCTTGGAACACCTGTGCCCCATAAAGATGCGTGGAATCTGTTTCCCCACCTCCAGCACACACACGGAGACGTGCTCAGGTATCCTGATTGTGGGGAGGCTCCTCCAAATGACAGCAGCGCCTGAGTTCTAAAAGAATCCCTTAGCTTGTCTTCCCTGATGGCATGCCTAGGCTGGAGAGTGGGGGAAAGTGGGGGTTGGGCTCTAAACCAAGTATAAGCGAGAGCCTATCCATGGGATGTGGGTTTTTAACCTACAACCCACAACCATGGAATAAATGTGCCCCCTGAAAGATGCTTTGACTGTTTCCCTACATCCAGCACACACACGAAGATGTGTTCTTCTATTCTGAGTGTGGGGATGTTCCTCAAACTTACAGCAGCACCTGGATTCTAATAGTATCCCTTAGCTTCTGTTCCCTGAGTGTTATTTTAGGCCAGGCCATGAGGGAAAGCTGGGTTTTGGGCTTGGAGGCTACGTAGCAGTGAGTGCCCCCTGATCCATTGAGGAAGTACTTAGAGGACTTCTCCCGAAAGGGAACACCTTTTCCTGCATTCATCTGTGTGCAGTGGGGCTGCACAACTCTCCCACACCTAAGAATGTGTTCTGGAATTCTGAGTGCAGGGAAGTTCCTCCAACTGACAGCAGCGCCTGGGTTCTAATTGAATCCCTTTGCTTGTCTTCCCTGATGGAAATCCTAGGCGGGAGTGCGGGGGAAAGTGTGGTTTGGGCTCCAAAACCAAGTATTTGCGATGACCTCTCTATGGTTTGTGGAGGTGTTTAAACTACATCCCTAACCTGGGAACACCTGTGCCCCCATAAAGATCCGTGGAGTCTGTTTCCACACCTGCAGCACACACACGAACACTTGCACAGTTATCCTGAGAGTGGGCAGCCTCCTCCAACTGAGAGCAGGGCCTTGGTTCTTATAAAATCGCTTAACTTGTCTACCCTGTTTGGTTGCCTGATACGGAGTGCTGGGGAAAGGGTGGGTTGGGCTCTAAATCCAAGTATTAGCGAGTGCTTCTCCATGGGATTTGGAGGTTATTAACCGAAAGCCCACAACATGGGAATACCTGTGCTCCTTGAAAAAAGCGTGGACTCTGTATCCCCACCACCAGAACACACATGAAGAAGTTTTCTGCTATCCTGAGTGTGGGCTGGCAATTTCAGGTGACAGAAGCGGCTGGGTTCTAATAGAATCCCTTAGCTTTTAATCCCTGAGTGTTTCCCTAGGACTGAATCTGAGAGAAACCTGGGGGTTGGGCTTTGAGGCCAAATAGTAGCGAGTGTCCCCGATGGACTGAGGAAGTATTTAGATGAATTCTCCATAAATGGAAACACCTGAGCACCCATTCATCTGCGTGGAGTGGGGCTTCAAATCTCCCCACCACACAAGGTTGGCTTCCAGTATCCTGAGGGTGGGGTAGTTCCTCCAACTGACATCAGCGTCTTGGTTTGAATAGAATCCCTTTGCTTGTCTTCCCTGATGGTATGCCTTGGCCAGTGTGTGGTTGAAAGTGGGATTTGGGATCTAAAACTAAGTATTAGCGTGTGCCTCTCCATGGGTAGTGGAGATGTTTAAACTACAACCCACAACTTGGGAATTAGTGTGACCCCTGAAAAACGCGTGTGCTATGTTTCGTCACGTCCAGCACACACAGGAAGAAGTGTTCTGGGGTTCTGAGTGTGGGGAGGTTCCTCCAACAGACAGCAGCACCTGGGTTGTAATAGAATCCCTTAGCTTGACTTCCCTAAGTGTTTTCCTAGGCCTAGCAGTAAGCGATGGTGGGGGATGGGCTCTAAAGCCAAGTATTAGCGAGTGCATCTCTGTGGGTAGTGGAGGGTTTTAAACTACTTCCCCAACCTTGGAACACCTGTGCCCCATAAAGATGCGTGGAATCTGTTTCCCCACCTCCAGCACACACACGGAGACGTGCTCAGGTATCCTGATTGTGGGGAGGCTCCTCCAAATGACAGCAGCGCCTGGGTTCTAAAAGAATCCTTTAGCTTGTCTTCCCTGATGGCATGCCTAGGCTGGAGAGTGGGGGAAAGTGGGGGTTGGGCTCTAAACCAAGTATAAGCGAGAGCCTATCCATGGGATGTGGGTTTTTAACCTACAACCCACAACCATGGAATAAATGTGCCCCCTGAAAGATGCTTTGACTGTTTCCCTACATCCAGCACACACACGAAGATGTGTTCTTCTATTCTGAGTGTGGGGATGTTCCTCAAACTTACAGCAGCACCTGGATTCTAATAGTATCCCTTAGCTTCTGTTCCCTGAGTGTTATTTTAGGCCAGGCCATGAGGGAAAGCTGGGTTTTGGGCTTGGAGGCTACGTAGCAGTGAGTGCCCCCTGATTCATTGAGGAAGTACTTAGAGGACTTCTCCCGAAAGGGAACACCTTTTCCTGCATTCATCTGGGTGCAGTGGGGCTGCACAACTCTCCCACACCTAAGAATGTGTTCTGGAATTCTGAGTGCAGGGAAGTTCCTCCAACTGACAGCAGCGCCTGGGTTCTAATTGAATCCCTTTGCTTGTCTTCCCTGATGGAAATCCTAGGCGGGAGTGCGGGGGAAAGTGTGGTTTGGGCTCCAAAACCAAGTATTTGCGATGACCTCTCTATGGTTTGTGGAGGTGTTTAAACTACATCCCTAACCTGGGAACACCTGTGCCCCCATAAAGATCCGTGGAGTCTGTTTCCACACCTGCAGCACACACACGAACACTTGCACAGTTATCCTGAGAGTGGGCAGCCTCCTCCAACTGAGAGCAGGGCCTTGGTTCTTATAAAATCGCTTAACTTGTCTACCCTGTTTGGTTGCCTGATACGGAGTGCTGGGGAAAGGGTGGGTTGGGCTCTAAATCCAAGTATTAGCGAGTGCTTCTCCATGGGATTTGGAGGTTATTAACCAAAAGCTCACAACATGGGAATACCTGTGCTCCTTGAAAAAAGCGTGGACTCTGTATCCCCACCACCAGAACACACATGAAGAAGTTTTCTGCTATCCTGAGTGTGGGCTGGCAATTTCAGGTGACAGAAGCGGCTGGGTTCTAATAGAATCCCTTAGCTTGTAATCCCTGAGTGTTTCCCTAGGACTGACTCTGAGAGAAACCTGGGGGTTGGGCTTTGAGGCCAAATAGTAGCGAGTGTCCCCGATGGACTGAGGAAGTATTTAGATGAATTCTCCATAAAGGGAAACACCTGAGCACCCATTCATCTGCGTGGAGTGGGGCTTCAAATCTCCCCACCACACAAGGTTGGGTTCCAGTATCCTGAGGGTGGGGTAGTTCCTCCAACTGACATCAGCGTCTTGGTTTGAATAGAATCCCTTTGCTTGTCTTCCCTGATGGTTTGCCTAGGCCAGTGTGTGGTTGAAAGTGGGATTTGGGATCTAAAACTAAGTATTAGCGTGTGCCTTTCCATGGGTAGTGGAGATGTTTAAACTACAACCCACAACTTGGGAATTACTGTGACCCCTGAAAAACGCGTGTGCTATGTTTCCTCACGTCCAGCACACACAGGAAGAAGTGTTCTGGGGTTGTGAGTGTGGGGAGGTTCCTCCAACAGACAGCAGCACCTGGGTTGTAATAGAATCCCTTAGCTTGACTTCCCTAAGTGTTTTCCTAGGCCTAGCAGTAAGCGATGGTGGGGGATGGGCTCTAAAGCCAAGTATTAGCGAGTGCATCTCTGTGGGTAGTGGAGGGTTTTAAACTACTTCCCCAACCTTGGAACACCTGTGCCCCATAAAGATGCGTGGAATCTGTTTCCCCACCTCCAGCACACACACGGAGACGTGCTCAGGTATCCTGATTGTGGGGAGGCTCCTCCAAATGACAGCAGCGCCTGGGTTCTAAAAGAATCCTTTAGCTTGTCTTCCCTGATGGCATGCCTAGGCTGGAGAGTGGGGGAAAGTGGGGGTTGGGCTCTAAACCAAGTATAAGCGAGAGCCTATCCATGGGATGTGGGTTTTTAACCTACAACCCACAACCATGGAATAAATGTGCCCCCTGAAAGATGCTTTGACTGTTTCCCTACATCCAGCACACACACGAAGATGTGTTCTTCTATTCTGAGTGTGGGGATGTTCCTCAAACTTACAGCAGCACCTGGATTCTAATAGTATCCTTTAGCTTCTGTTCCCTGAGTGTTATTTTAGGCCAGGCCATGAGGGAAAGCTGGGTTTTGGGCTTGGAGGCTACGTAGCAGTGAGTGCCCCCTGATTCATTGAGGAAGTACTTAGAGGACTTCTCCCGAAAGGGAACACCTTTTCCTGCATTCATCTGGGTGCAGTGGGGCTGCACAACTCTCCCACACTTAAGAATGTGTTCTGGAATTCTGAGTGCAGCGAAGTTCCTCCAACTGACAGCAGCGCCTGGGTTCTAATTGAATCCCTTTGCTTGTCTTCCCTGATGGAAAGCCTAGGCGGGAGTGCGGGGGAAAGTGTGGTTTGGGCTCCAAAACCAAGTATTTGCGATGACCTCTCTATGGTTTGTGGAGGTGTTTAAACTACATCCCTAACCTGGGAACACCTGTGCCCCCATAAAGATCCGTGGAGTCTGTTTCCACACCTGCAGCACACACACGAACACTTGCACAGTTATCCTGAGAGTGGGCAGCCTCCTCCAACTGAGAGCAGGGCCTTGGTTCTTATAAAATCGCTTAACTTGTCTACCCTGTTTGGTTGCCTGATACGGAGTGCTGGGGAAAGGGTGGGTTGGGCTCTAAATGCAAGTATTAGCGAGTGCTTCTCCATGGGATTTGGAGGTTATTAACCAAAAGCCCACAACATGGGAATACCTGTGCTCCTTGAAAAAAGCGTGGACTCTGTATCCCCACCACCAGAACACACATGAAGAAGTTTTCTGCTATCCTGAGTGTGGGCTGGCAATTTCAGGTGACAGAAGCGGCTGGGTTCTAATAGAATCCCTTAGCTTGTAATCCCTGAGTGTTTCCCTAGGACTGACTCTGAGAGAAACCTGGGGGTTGGGCTTTGAGGCCAAATAGTAGCGAGTGTCCCCGATGGACTGAGGAAGTATTTAGATGAATTCTCCATAAAGGGAAACACCTGAGCACCCATTCATCTGCGTGGAGTGGGGCTTCAAATCTCCCCACCACACAAGGTTGGGTTCCAGTATCCTGAGGGTGGGGTAGTTCCTCCAACTGACATCAGCGTCTTGGTTTGAATAGAATCCCTTTGCTTGTCTTCCCTGATGGTTTGCCTAGGCCAGTGTGTGGTTGAAAGTGGGATTTGGGATCTAAAACTAAGTATTAGCGTGTGCCTCTCCATGGGTAGTGGAGATGTTTAAACTACAACCCACAACTTGGGAATTAGTGTGACCCCTGAAAAACGCGTGTGCTATGTTTCCTCACGTCCAGCACACACAGGAAGAAGTGTTCTGGGGTTGTGAGTGTGGGGAGGTTCCTCCAACAGACAGCAGCACCTGGGTTGTAATAGAATCCCTTAGCTTGACTTCCCTAAGTGTTTTCCTAGGCCTAGCAGTAAGCGATGGTGGGGGATGGGCTCTAAAGCCAAGTATTAGCGAGTGCATCTCTGTGGGTAGTGGAGGGTTTTAAACTACTTCCCCAACCTTGGAACACCTGTGCCCCATAAAGATGCGTGGAATCTGTTTCCCCACCTCCAGCACACACACGGAGACGTGCTCAGGTATCCTGATTGTGGGGAGGCTCCTCCAAATGACAGCAGCGCCTGGGTTCTAAAAGAATCCTTTAGCTTGTCTTCCCTGATGGCATGCCTAGGCTGGAGAGTGGGGAAAGTGGGGGTTGGGCTCTAAACCAAGTATAAGCGAGAGCCTATCCATGGGATGTGGGTTTTTAACCTACAACCCACAACCATGGAATAAATGTGCCCCCTGAAAGATGCTTTGACTGTTTCCCTACATCCAGCACACACACGAAGATGTGTTCTTCTATTCTGAGTGTGGGGATGTTCCTCAAACTTACAGCAGCACCTGGATTCTAATAGTATCAATTAGCTTCTGTTCCCTGAGTGTTATTTTAGGCCAGGCCATGAGGGAAAGCTGGGTTTTGGGCTTGGAGGCTACGTAGCAGTGAGTGCCCCCTGATTCATTGAGGAAGTACTTAGAGGACTTCTCCCGAAAGGGAACACCTTTTCCTGCATTCATCTGGGTGCAGTGGGGCTGCACAACTCTCCCACACCTAAGAATGTGTTCTGGAATTCTGAGTGCAGCGAAGTTCCTCCAACTGACAGCAGCGCCTGGGTTCTAATTGAATCCCTTTGCTTGTCTTCCCTGATGGAAAGCCTAGGCGGGAGTGCGGGGGAAAGTGTGGTTTGGGCTCCAAAACCAAGTATTTGCGATGACCACTCTATGGTTTGTGGAGGTGTTTAAACTACATCCCTAACCTGGGAACACCTGTGCCCCCATAAAGATCCGTGGAGTCTGTTTCCACACCTGCAGCACACACACGAACACTTGCACAGTTATCCTGAGAGTGGGCAGCCTCCTCCAACTGAGAGCAGGGCCTTGGTTCTTATAAAATCGCTTAACTTGTCTACCCTGTTTGGTTGCCTGATACGGAGTGCTGGGGAAAGGGTGGGTTGGGCTCTAAATCCAAGTATTAGCGAGTGCTTCTCCATGGGATTTGGAGGTTATTAACCAAAAGCCCACAACATGGGAATACCTGTGCTCCTTGAAAAAAGCGTGGACTCTGTATCCCCACCACCAGAACACACATGAAGAAGTTTTCTGCTATCCTGAGTGTGGGCTGGCAATTTCAGGTGACAGAAGCGGCTGGGTTCTAATAGAATCCCTTAGCTTGTAATCCCTGAGTGTTTCCCTAGGACTGACTCTGAGAGAAACCTGGGGGTTGGGCTTTGAGGCCAAATAGTAGCGAGTGTCCCCGATGGACTGAGGAAGTATTTAGATGAATTCTCCATAAAGGGAAACACCTGAGCACCCATTCATCTGCGTGGAGTGGGGCTTCAAATCTCCCCACCACACAAGGTTGGGTTCCAGTATCCTGAGGGTGGGGTAGTTCCTCCAACTGACATCAGCGTCTTGGTTTGAATAGAATCCATTTGCTTGTCTTCCCTGATGGTTTGCCTAGGCCAGTGTGTGGTTGAAAGTGGGATTTGGGATCTAAAACTAAGTATTAGTGTGTGCCTCTCCATGGGTAGTGGAGATGTTTAAACTACAACCCACAACTTGGGAATTACTGTGACCCCTGAAAAATGCGTGTGCTATGTTTCCCCACGTCCAGCACACACAGGTAGAAGTGTTCTGGGGTTCTGAGTGTGGGGAGGTTCCTCCAACAGACAGCAGCACCTGGGTTGTAATAGAATCCCTTAGCTTGACTTCCCTAAGTGTTTTCCTATTCCTAGCAGTAAGCGATGGTGGGGGATGGGCTCTAAAGCCAAGTATTAGCGAGTGCATCTCTGTGGGTAGTGGAGGGTTTTAAACTACTTCCCCAACCTTGGAACACCTGTGCCCCATAAAGATGCGTGGAATCTGTTTCCCCACCTCCAGCACACACACGGAGACGTGCTCAGGTATCCTGATTGTGGGGAGGCTCCTCCAAATGACAGCAGCGCCTGGGTTCTAAAAGAATCCCTTAGCTTGTCTTCCCTGATGGCATGCCTAGGCTGGAGAGTGGGGGAAAGTGGGGGTTGGGCTCTAAACCAAGTATAAGCGAGAGCCTATCCATGGGATGTGGGTTTTTAACCTACAACCCACAACCATGGAATAAATGTGCCCCCTGAAAGATGCTTTGACGGTTTCCCTACATCCAGCACACACACGAAGATGTGTTCTTGTATTCTGAGTGTGGGGATGTTCCTCAAACTGACAGCAGCACCTGGATTCTATTAGTATCCCTTAGCTTCTGTTCCCTGAGTGTTCTTTTAGGCCAGGCCATGAGGGAAAGCTGGGGGTTGGGCTTGGAGGCTACGTAGCAGTGAGTGCCCCCTGATTCATTGAGGAAGTACTTAGAGGACTTCTCCCTAAAGGGAACACCTTTTCCTGCATTCATCTGGGTGCAGTGGGGCTGCACATCTCTCCCACACCTAAGAATGTGTTCTGGAATTCTGAGTGCAGGGAAGTTCCTCCAACTGACAGCAGCGCCTGGGTTCTAATTGAATCCCTTTGCTTGTCTTCCCTGATGGAAAGCCTAGGCGGGAGTGCGGGGGAAAGTGTGGTTTGGGCTCCAAAACCAAGTATTTGCGATGACCTCTCTATGGTTTGTGGAGGTGTTTAAACTACATCCCTAACCTGGGAACACCTGTGCCCCCATAAAGATCCGTGGAGTCTGTTTCCACACCTCCAGCACACACACGAACACTTGCACAGTTATCCTGAGAGTGGGCAGCCTCCTCCAACTGAGAGCAGGGCCTTGGTTCTTAAAAAATCGCTTAACATGTCTACCCTGTTTGGTTGCCTGATACGGAGTGCTGGGGAAAGGGTGGGTTGGGCTCTAAATCCAAGTATTAGCGAGTGCTTCTCCATGGGATTTGGAGGTTATTAACCAAAAGCCCACAACATGGGAATACCTGTGCTCCTTGAAAAAAGCGTGGACTCTGTATCCCCACCACCAGAACACACATGAAGAAGTTTTCTGCTATCCTGAGTGTGGGCTGGCAATTTCAGGTGACAGAAGCGGCTGGGTTCTAATAGAATCCCTTAGCTTGTAATCCCTGAGTGTTTCCGTAGGACTGACTCTGAGAGAAACCTGGGGGTTGGGCTTTGAGGCCAAATAGTAGCGAGTGTCCCCGATGGACTGAGGAAGTATTTAGATGAATTCTCCATAAAGGGAAACACCTGAGCACCCATTCATCTGCGTGGAGTGGGGCTTCAAATCTCCCCACCACACAAGGTTGGCTTCCAGTATCCTGAGGGTGGGGTAGTTCCTCCAACTGACATCAGCGTCTTGGTTTGAATAGAATCCCTTTGCTTGTCTTCCCTGATGGTATGCCTAGGCCAGTGTGTGGTTGAAAGTGGGATTTGGGATCTAAAACTAAGTATTAGCGTGTGCCTTTCCATGGGTAGTGGAGATGTTTAAACTACAACCCACAACTTGGGAATTAGTGTGACCCCTGAAAAACGCGTGTGCTATGTTTCGTCACGTCCAGCACACACAGGAAGAAGTGTTCTGGGGTTCTGAGTGTGGGGAGGTTCCTCCAACAGACAGCAGCACCTGGGTTGTAATAGAATCCCTTAGCTTGACTTCCCTAAGTGTTTTCCTAGGCCTAGCAGTAAGCGATGGTGGGGGATGGGCTCTAAAGCCAAGTATTAGCGAGTGCATCTCTGTGGGTAGTGGAGGGTTTTAAACTACTTCCCCAACCTTGGAACACCTGTGCCCCATAAAGATGCGTGGAATCTGTTTCCCCACCTCCAGCACACACACGGAGACGTGCTCAGGTATCCTGATTGTGGGGAGGCTCCTCCAAATGACAGCAGCGCCTGGGTTCTAAAAGAATCCTTTAGCTTGTCTTCCCTGATGGCATGCCTAGGCTGGAGAGTGGGGGAAAGTGGGGGTTGGGCTCTAAACCAAGTATAAGCGAGAGCCTATCCATGGGATGTGGGTTTTTAACCTACAACCCACAACCATGGAATAAATGTGCCCCCTGAAAGATGCTTTGACGGTTTCCCTACATCCAGCACACACACGAAGATGTGTTCTTCTATTCTGAGTGTGGGGATGTTCCTCAAACTGACAGCAGCACCTGGATTCTAATAGTATCCCTTAGCTTCTGTTCCCTGAGTGTTATTTTAGGCCAGGCCATGAGGGAAAGCTGGGTTTTGGGCTTGGAGGCTACGTAGCAGTGAGTGCCCCCTGATTCATTGAGGAAGTACTTAGAGGACTTCTCCCGAAAGGGAACACCTTTTCCTGCATTCATCTGGGTGCAGTGGGGCTGCACAACTCTCCCACACCTAAGAATATGTTCTGGAATTCTGAGTGCAGGGAAGTTCCTCCAACTGACAGCAGCGCCTGGGTTCTAATTGAATCCCTTTGCTTGTCTTCCCTGATGGAAATCCTAGGCGGGAGTGCGGGGGAAAGTGTGGTTTGGGCTCCAAAACCAAGTATTTGCGATGACCTCTCTATGGTTTGTGGAGGTGTTTAAACTACATCCCTAACCTGGGAACACCTGTGCCCCCATAAAGATCCGTGGAGTCTGTTTCCACACCTGCAGCACACACACGAACACTTGCACAGTTATCCTGAGAGTGGGCAGCCTCCTCCAACTGAGAGCAGGGCCTTGGTTCTTATAAAATCGCTTAACTTGTCTACCCTGTTTGGTTGCCTGATACGGAGTGCTGGGGAAAGGGTGGGTTGGGCTCTAAATCCAAGTATTAGCGAGTGCTTCTCCATGGGATTTGGAGGTTATTAACCAAAAGCCCACAACATGGGAATACCTGTGCTCCTTGAAAAAAGCGTGGACTCTGTATCCCCACCACCAGAACACACATGAAGAAGTTTTCTGCTATCCTGAGTGTGGGCTGGCAATTTCAGGTGACAGAAGCGGCTGGGTTCTAATAGAATCCCTTAGCTTGTAATCCCTGAGTGTTTCCCTAGGACTGACTCTGAGAGAAACCTGGGGGTTGGGCTTTGAGGCCAAATAGTAGCGAGTGTCCCCGATGGACTGAGGAAGTATTTAGATGAATTCTCCATAAAGGGAAACACCTGAGCACCCATTCATCTGCGTGGAGTGGGGCTTCAAATCTCCCCACCACACAAGGTTGGGTTCCAGTATCCTGAGGGTGGGGTAGTTCCTCCAACTGACATCAGCGTCTTGGTTTGAATAGAATCCCTTTGCTTGTCTTCCCTGATGGTTTGCCTAGGCCAGTGTGTGGTTGAAAGTGGGATTTGGGATCTAAAACTAAGTATTAGTGTGTGCCTCTCCATGGGTAGTGGAGATGTTTAAACTACAACCCACAACTTGGGAATTAGTGTGACCCCTGAAAAATGCGTGTGCTATGTTTCCCCACGTCCAGCACACACAGGTAGAAGTGTTCTGGGGTTCTGAGTGTGGGGAGGTTCCTCCAACAGACAGCAGCACCTGGGTTGTAATAGAATCCCTTAGCTTGACTTCCCTAAGTGTTTTCCTAGGCCTAGCAGTAAGCGATGGTGGGGGATGGGCTCTAAAGCCAAGTATTAGCGAGTGCATCTCTGTGGGTAGTGGAGGGTTTTAAACTACTTCCCCAACCTTGGAACACCTGTGCCCCATAAAGATGCGTGGAATCTGTTTCCCCACCTCCAGCACACACACGGAGACGTGCTCAGGTATCCTGATTGTGGGGAGGCTCCTCCAAATGACAGCAGCGCCTGGGTTCTAAAAGAATCCTTTAGCTTGTCTTCCCTGATGGCATGCCTAGGCTGGAGAGTGGGGGAAAGTGGGGGTTGGGCTCTAAACCAAGTATAAGCGAGAGCCTATCCATGGGATGTGGGTTTTTAACCTACAACCCACAACCATGGAATAAATGTGCCCCCTGAAAGATGCTTTGACTTTTTCCCTACATCCAGCACACACACGAAGATGTGTTCTTCTATTCTGAGTGTGGGGATGTTCCTCAAACTTACAGCAGCACCTGGATTCTAATAGTATCCCTTAGCTTCTGTTCCCTGAGTGTTATTTTAGGCCAGGCCATGAGGGAAAGCTGGGTTTTGGGCTTGGAGGCTACGTAGCAGTGAGTGCCCCCTGATTCATTGAGGAAGTACTTAGAGGACTTCTCCCGAAAGGGAACACCTTTTCCTGCATTCATCTGGGTGCAGTGGGGCTGCACAACTCTCCCACACCTAAGAATGTGTTCTGGAATTCTGAGTGCAGGGAAGTTCCTCCAACTGACAGCAGCGCCTGGGTTCTAATTGAATCCCTTTGCTTGTCTTCCCTGATGGAAATCCTAGGCGGGAGTGCGGGGGAAAGTGTGGTTTGGGCTCCAAAACCAAGTATTTGCAATGACCTCTCTATGGTTTGTGGAGGTGTTTAAACTACATCCCTAACCTGGGAACACCTGTGCCCCCATAAAGATCCGTGGAGTCTGTTTCCACACCTGCAGCACACACACGAACACTTGCACAGTTATCCTGAGAGTGGGCAGCCTCCTCCAACTGAGAGCAGGGCCTTGGTTCTTATAAAATCGCTTAACTTGTCTACCCTGTTTGGTTGCCTGATACGGAGTGCTGGGGAAAGGGTGGGTTGGGCTCTAAATCCAAGTATTAGCGAGTGCTTCTCCATGGGATTTGGAGGTTATTAACCAAAAGCCCACAACATGGGAATACCTGTGCTCCTTGAAAAAAGCGTGGACTCTGTATCCCCACCACCAGAACACACATGAAGAAGTTTTCTGCTATCCTGAGTGTGGGCTGGCAATTTCACGTGACAGAAGCGGCTGGGTTCTAATAGAATCCCTTAGCTTGTAATCCCTGAGTGTTTCCCTAGGACTGACTCTGAGAGAAACCTGGGGGTTGGGCTTTGAGGCCAAATAGTAGCGAGTGTCCCCGATGGACTGAGGAAGTATTTAGATGAATTCTCCATAAAGGGAAACACCTGAGCACCCATTCATCTGCGTGGAGTGGGGCTTCAAATCTCCCCACCACACAAGGTTGGGTTCCAGTATCCTGAGGGTGGGGTAGTTCCTCCAACTGACATCAGCGTCTTGGTTTGAATAGAATCCCTTTGCTTGTCTTCCCTGATGGTTTGCCTAGGCCAGTGTGTGGTTGAATGTGGGATTAGGGATCTAAACCTAAGTATTAGCGTGTGATTCTGCATGGGTAGTGGAGATGTTTAAACTACAACCCACAACTTGGGAATTACTGTGAACCCTGAAAAATGCGTGTGCTATGTTTCCCCACGTCCAGCACACACAGGAAGAAGTGTTCTGGGGTTCTGAGTGTGGGGAGGTTCCTCCAACAGACAGCAGCACCTGGGTTGTAATAGAATCCCTTAGCTTGACTTCCCTAAGTGTTTTCCTAGGCCTAGCAGTAAGCGATGGTGGGGGATGGGCTCTAAAGCCAAGTATTAGCGAGTGCATCTCTGTGGGTTGTGGAGGGTTTTAAAATACTTCCCCATCCTTGGAACACCTGTGCCCCATAAAGATGCGTGGAATCTGTTTCCCCACCTCCAGCACACACACGGAGACGTGCTCAGGTATCCTGATTGTGGGGAGGCTCCTCCAAATGACAGCAGCGCCTGGGTTCTAAAAGAATCCCTTAGCTTGTCTTCCCTGATGGCATGCCTAGGCTGGAGAGTGGGGGAAAGTGGGGGTTGGGCTCTAAACCAAATATTAGCGAGAGCCTATCCATGGGATGTGGGTTTTTAACCTACAACCCACAACCATGGAATAAATGTGCCCCCTGAAAGATGCTTTGACTGTTTCCCTACATCCAGCACACACACGAAGATGTGTTCTTGTATTCTGAGTGTGGGGAAGTTCCTCAAACTGACAGCAGCACCTGGATTCTATTAGTATCCCTTAGCTTCTGTTCCCTGAGTGTTCTTTTAGGCCAGGCCATGAGGGAAAGCTGGGGGTTGGGCTTGGAGGCCACGTAGCAGTGAGTGCCCCCTGATCCGTTGAGGAAGTACTTAGAGGACTTGTCCCTAAAGGGAACACCTTTTCCTCCATTCATCTGGGTGCAGTGGGGCTGCACAACTCTCCCACACCTAAGAATGTGTTCTGGAATTCTGAGTGCAGGGAAGTTCCTCCAAGTGACAGCAGCGCCTGGGTTCTAATTGAATCCCTTTGCTTGTCTTCCCTGATGGAAAGCCTAGGCGGGAGTGCGGGGGAAACTGTGGTTTGGGCTCCAAAACCAAGTATTTGCGATGACCTCTCTATGGTTTGTGGAGGTGTTTAAACTACATCCCTAACCTGGGAACACCTGTGCCCGCATAAAGATCCGTGGAGTCTGTTTCCACACCTCCAGCACACACACGAACACTTGCACAGTTATCCTGAGATTGGGCAGCCTCCTCCAACTGAGAGCAGGTCCTTGTTTCTTATAAAATCGCTTAACTTGTCTACCCTGTTTGGTTGCTTTATACGGAGTGCTGGGGAAAGGGTGGGTTGGGCTCTAAATCCAAGTATTAGCGAGTGCTTCTCCATGGGATTTGGAGGTTATTAACCAAAAGCCCACAAGATGGGAATACCTGTGCTCCTTGAAAAAAGCGTGGACTCTGTATCCCCACCACCAGAACACACATGAAGAAGTTTTCTGCTATCCTGAGTGTGGGCTGGCAATTTCAGGTGACAGAAGCGGCTGGGTTCTAATAGAATCCCTTAGCTTGTAATCCCTGAGTGTTTCCCTAGGACTGACTCTGAGAGAAACCTGGGGGTTGGGCTTTGAGGCCAAATAGTAGCGAGTGTCCCCGATGGACTGAGGAAGTATTTAGATGAATTCTCCATAAAGGGAAACACCTGAGCACCCATTCATCTGCGTGGAGTGGGGCTTCAAATCTCCCCACCACACAAGGTTGGGTTCCAGTATCCTGAGGGTGGGGTAGTTCCTCCAACTGACATCAGCGTCTTGGTTTGAATAGAATCCCTTTGCTTGTCTTCCCTGATGGTTTGCCTAGGCCAGTGTGTGGTTGAAAGTGGGATTTGGGATCTAAAACTAAGTATTAGCGTGTGCCTCTCCATGGGTAGTGGAGATGTTTAAACTACAACCCACAACTTGGGAATTACTGTGACCCCTGAAAAATGCGTGTGCTATGTTTCCCCACGTCCAGCACACACAGGAAGAAGTGTTCTGGGGTTCTGAGTGTGGGGAGGTTCCTCCAACAGACAGCAGCACCTGGGTTGTAATAGAATCCCTTAGCTTGACTTCCCTAAGTGTTTTCCTAGGCCTAGCAGTAAGCGATGGTGGGGGATGGGCTCTAAAGCCAAGTATTAGCGAGTGCATCTCTGTGGGTAGTGGAGGGTTTTAAACTACTTCCCCAACCTTGGAACACCTGTGCCCCATAAAGATGCGTGGAATCTGTTTCCCCACCTCAAGCACACACACGGAGACGTGCTCAGGTATCCTGATTGTGGGGAGGTTCCTCCAAATGACAGCAGCGCCTGGGTTCTAAAAGAATCCCTTAGCTTGTCTTCCCTGATGGCATGCCTAGGCTGGAGAGTGGGGGAAAGTGGGGGTTGGGCTCTAAACCAAGTATTAGCGAGAGCCAATCCATGGGATGTGGGTTTTTAACCTACAACCCACAACCATGGAATAAATGTGCCCCCTGAAAGATGCTTTGACTGTTTCCCTACATCCAGCACACACACGAAGATGTGTTCTTGTATTCTGAGTGTGGGGAAGTTCCTCAAACTGACAGCAGCACCTGGATTCTATTAGTATACCTTAGCTTCTGTTCCCTGAGTGTTCTTTTTGGCCAGGCCATGTGGGAAAGATGGGGGTTGGGCTTGGAGGCCACATAGCAGTGAGTGCCCCCTGATCCATTGAGGAAGTACTTAGAGGACTTCTCCCTAAAGGGAACACCTTTTCCTGCATTCATCTGGGTGCAGTGGGGCTGCACATCTCTCCCACACCTAAGAATGTGTTCTGGAATTCTGAGTGCAGGGAAGTTCCTCCAAGTGACCGCAGCGCCTGGGTTCTAATTGAATCCCTTTGCTTGTCTTCCCTGATGGAAAGCCTAGGCGGGAGTGCGGGGGAAAGTGTGGTTTGGGCTCCAAAACCAAGTATTTGCGATGACCTCTCTATGGTTTGTGGAGGTGTTTAAACTACATCCCTAACCTGGGAACACCTGTGCCCCCATAAAGATCCGTGGAGTCTGTTTCCACACCTCCAGCACACACACGAACACTTGCACAGTTATCCTGAGTGTGGGCAGCCTCCTCCAACTGAGAGCAGGGCCTTGGTTCTTATAAAATCCCTTAACTTGTCTACCCTGTTTGGTTGCCTGATACGGAGTGCTGGGGAAAGGGTGGGCTGGGCTCTAAATCCAAGTATTAGCGAGTGCTTCTCCATGGGATTTGGAGTTTATTAACCAAAAGCCCACAACATGGGAATACCTGTGCTCCTTGAAAAAAGCGTGGACTCTGTATCCCCACCACCAGAACACACATGAAGAAGTTTTCTGCTATCCTGAGTGTGGGCTGGCAATTTCAGGTGACAGAAGCGGCTGGGTTCTAATAGAATCCCTTAGCTTGTAATCCCTGAGTGTTTCCCTAGGACTGACTCTGAGAGAAACCTGGGGGTTGGGCTTTGAGGCCAAATAGTAGCGAGTGTCCCCGATGGACTGAGGAAGTATTTAGATGAATTCTCCATAAAGGGAAACACCTGAGCACCCATTCATCTGCGTGGAGTGGGGCTTCAAATCTCCCCACCACACAAGGTTGGGTTCCACTATCCTGAGGGTTGGTTAGTTCCTCCAACTGACATCAGCGTCTTGGTTTGAATAGAATCCCTTTGCTTGTCTTCCCTGATGGTTTGCCTAGGCCAGTGTGTGGTTGAATGTGGGATTAGGGATCTAAACCTATGTATTAGCGTGTGATTCTGCATGGGTAGTGGAGATGTTTAAACTACAACCCACAACTTGGGAATTACTGTGACCCCTGAAAAATGCGTGTGCTATGTTTCCCCACATCCAGCACACACAGGAAGAAGTGTTTTGGGGTTCTGAGGGTGGGGAGGTTCCTCCAACAGACAGCAGCACCTGGGTTGTAATAGAATCCCTTTGCTTGACTTCCCTAAGTGATTTCCTAGGCCTAGCAGTAAGCGATGGTGGGGATGGGCTCTAAAGACAAGTATTAGCTAGTGCATCTCTGTGGGTAGTGGAGGGTTTTAAACTACTTCCCCAACCTTGGAACTCCTGTGCCCCATAAAGATGCGTGGAATCTGTTTCCCCACCTCCAGCACACACACGGAGACGTGCTCAGGTATCCTGATTGTGGGGAGGCTCCTCCAAATGACAGCAGCGCCTGGGTTTTAAAAGAATCCCTTAGCTTGTCTTCCCTGATGGCATGCCTAGGCTGGAGAGTGGGGGAAAGTGGGGGTTGGGCTTTAAACCAAGTATAAGCGAGAGCCTATCCATGGGAAGTGGGTTTTTAACCTACAACCCACAACCATGGAATAAATGTGCCCCCTGAAAGATGCTTTGACTGTTTCCATACATCCAGCACTCACACGAAGATGTGTTCTTGTATTCTGAGTGTGGGGAAGTTCCTCCAACTGACAGCAGCGCCTGGGTTCTAATTGAATCCCTTTGCTTGTCTTCCCTGATGGAAAGCCTAGGCGGGAGTGCGGGGGAAAGTGTGGTTTGGGTTCCAAAACCAAGTATTTGCGATGACCTCTCTATGGTTTGTGGAGGTTTTAAAACTACATCCCTAAACTGGGAACACCTGTGCCCCCATAAAGATCCGTGGAGTCTGTTTCCACACCTCCAGCACACACACAAACACTTGCACAGTTATCCTGAGAGTGGGCAGCCTCCTCCAACTGAGAGCAGGGCCTTGGATCTTATAAAATCGCTTAACTTGTCTACCCTGTTTGTTTGCCTGATACGGAGTGCTGGGGAAAGGGTGGGTTGGGCTCTAAATCCAAGTATTAGCGAGTGCTTCTCCATGGGATTTGGAGGTTATTAACCAAAAGCCCAAACATGGGAATACCTGTGCTCCTTGAAAAAAGCGTGGACTCTGTATCCCCACCACCAGAACACACATGAAGAAGTTTTCTGCTATCCTGAGTGTGGGCTGGCAATTTCAGGTGACAGAAGCGGCTGGGTTCTAATAGAATCCCTTAGCTTGTAATCCCTGAGTGTTTCCCTAGGACTGACTCTGAGAGAAACCTGGGGGTTGGGCTTTGAGGCCAAATAGTAGCGAGTGTCCCCGATGGACTGAGGAAGTCTTTAGATGAATTCTCCATAAAGGGAAACACCTGAGCACCCATTCATCTGCGTGGAGTGGGGCTTCAAATCTCCCCACCACACAAGGTTGGGTTCCAGTATCCTGAGGGTGGGGTAGTTCCTCCAACTGACATCAGCGTCTTGGTTTGAATAGAATCCCTTTGCTTGTCTTCCCTGATGGTTTGCCTAGGCCAGTGTGTGGTTGAAAGTGGGATTTGGGATCTAAAACTAAGTATTAGCGTGTGCCTCTCCATGGCTAGTGGAGATGTTTAAACTACAACCCACAATTTGGGAATTACTGTGACCCCTGAAAAATGCGTGTGCTATGTTTCCCCACGTCCAGCACACACAGGAAGAAGTGTTCTGGGGTTCTGAGTGTGGGGAGGTTCCTCCAACAGACAGCAGCACCTGGGTTGCAATAGAATCCCTTAGCTTGACTTCCCTAAGTGTTTTCCTAGGCCTAGCAGTAAGCGATGGTGGGGATGGGCTCTAAAGACAAGTATTAGCGAGTGCATCTCTGTGGGCAGTGGAGGGTTTTAAACTACTTCCCCAACCTTGGAACACCTGTGCCCCATAAAGATGCGTGGAATCTGTTTCCCCACATCCAGCACACACACGGAGACATGCTCAGGTGTCCTGATTGTGGGGAGGCTCCTCCAAATGACAGCAGCGCCTGGGTTCTAAAAGAATCCCTTAGCTTGTCTTCCCTGATGGCATGGCTAGGCTGGAGAGTGGGGGAAAGTGGGGGTTGGGCTCTAAACCAAGTATAAGCGAGAGCCTATCCATGGGATGTGGGTTTTTAACCTACAACCCACAACCATGGAATAAATGTGCCCCCTGAAAGATGCTTTGACGGTTTCCCTACATCCAGCACACACACGAAGATGTGTTCTGGTATTCTGATTGTGGGGAAGTTCCTCAAACTGACAGCAGCACCTGGATTCTATTAGTATCCCTTAGCTTCTGTTCCCTGAGTGTTCTTTTAGGCCAGGCCATGAGCGAAAGCTGGGGGTTGGGCTTGGAGGCCACGTAGCAGTGAGTGCCCCCTGATCCATTGAGGAAGTACTTAGAGGACTTCTCCCTAAAGGGAACACCATTTCCTGCATTCATCTGGGTGCAGTGGGGCTGCACATCTCTCCCACACCTAAGAATGTGTTCTGGAATTCTGAGTGCAGGGAAGTTCCTCCAACTGACAGCAGCGCCTGGGTTCTAATTGAATCCCTTTGCTTGTCTTCCCTGATGGAAAGCCTAGGCGGGAGTGCAGGGGAAAGTGTGGTTTGGGCTCCAAAACCAAGTATTTGCGATGACCTCTCTATGGTTTGTGGAGGTGTTTAAACTACATCCCTAACCTGGGAACACCTGTGCCCCCATAAAGATCCGTGGAGTCTGTTTCCACACCTCCAGCACACACACGAACACTTGCACAGTTATCCTGAGAGTGGGCAGCCTCCTCCAACTGAGAGCAAGGCCTTGGTTCTTATAAAATCGCTTAACTTGTCTACCCTGTTTGGTTGCCTGATACGGAGTGCTGGGGAAAGGGTGGGTTGGGCTCTAAATCCAAGTATTAGCGAGTGCTTCTCCATGCGATTTGGAGGTTATTAACCAAAACCCCACATCATGGGAATACCTGTGCTCCTTGAAAAAAGCGTGGACTCTGTATCCCCACCACCAGAACACACATGAAGAAGTTTTCTGCTATCCTGAGTGTGGGCTGGCAATTTCAGGTGACAGAAGCGGCTGGGTTCTAATAGAATCCCTTAGCTTGTAATCCCTGAGTGTTTCCCTAGGACTGAATCTGAGAGAAACCTGGGGGTTGGGCTTTGAGGCCAAATAGTAGCGAGTGTCCCCGATGGACTGAGGAAGTATTTAGATGAATTCTCCATAAAGGGAAACACCTGAGCACCCATTCATCTGCGTGGAGTGGGGCTTCAAATCTCCCCACCACACAAGGTTGGGTTCCAGTATCCTGAGGGTGGGGTAGTTCCTCCAACTGACATCAGCGTCTTGGTTTGAATAGAATCCCTTTGCTTGTCTTCCCTGATGGTTTGCCTAGGCCAGTGTGTGGTTGAAAGTGGGATTTGGGATCTAAAACTAAGTATTAGCGTGTGCCTCTCCATGGGTAGTGGAGATGTTTAAACTAAATCCCACAACTTTTGAATTACTGTGACCCCTGAAAAATGCGTGTGCTATGTTTCCCCAAGACCAGCACACACAGGAAGAAGTGTTCTTGTATTCTGAGTGTGGGGAAGTTCCTCAAACTGACAGCAGCACCTGGATTCTATTAGTATCCCTTAGCTTCTGTTCCCTGAGTGATCTTTTAGGCCAGGCCATGTGGGAAAGCTGGGGGTTGGGCTTGGAGGCCACATAGCAGTGAGTGCCCCCTGATCCATTGAGGAAGTACTTAGAGGACTTCTCCCTAAAGGGAACACCTTTTCCTGCATTCATCTGGGTGCAGTGGGGCTGCACATCTCTCCCACACCTAAGAATGTGTTCTGGAATTCTGAGTGCAGGGAAGTTCCTCCAACTGACAGCAGCGCCTGGGTTCTAATTGAATCCCTTTGCTTGTCTTCCCTGATGGAAAGCCTAGGCGGGAGTGCGGGGGAAAGTGTGGTTTGGGCTCCAAAACCAAGTATTTGCGATGACCTCTCTATGGTTTGTGGAGGTGTTTAAACTACATCCCTAACCTGGGAACACCTGTGCCCCCATAAAGATCCGTGGAGTCTGTTTCCACACCTCCAGCACACACACGAACACTTGCACAGTTATCCTGAGAGTGGGCAGCCTCCTCCAACTGAGAGCAAGGCCTTGGTTCTTATAAAATCGCTTAACTTGTCTACCCTGTTTGGTTGCCTGATACGGAGTGCTGGGGAAAGGGTGGGTTGGGCTCTAAATCCAAGTATTAGCGAGTGCTTCTCCATGCGATTTGGAGGTTATTAACCAAAACCCCACATCATGGGAATACCTGTGCTCCTTGAAAAAAGCGTGGACTCTGTAACCCCACCACCAGAACACACATGAAGAAGTTTTCTGCTATCCTGAGTGTTGGCTGGCAATTTCAGGTGACAGAAGCGGCTGGGTTCTAATAGAATCCCTTAGCTTGTAATCCCTGAGTGTTTCCCTAGGACTGACTCTGAGAGAAACCTGGGGGTTGGGCTTTGAGGCCAAATAGTAGCGAGTGTCCCCGATGGACTGAGGAAGTATTTAGATGAATTCTCCATAAAGGGAAACACCTGAGCACCCATTCATCTGCGTGGAGTGGGGCTTCAAATCTCCCCACCACACAAGGTTGGGTTCCAGTATCCTGAGGGTGGGGTAGTTCCTCCAACTGACATCAGCGTCTTGGTTTGAATAGAATCCCTTTGCTTGTCTTCCCTGATGGTTTGCCTAGGCCAGTGTGTGGTTGAAAGTGGGATTTGGGATCTAAAACTAAGTATTAGCGTGTGCCTCTCCATGGGTAGTGGAGATGTTTAAACTAAAACCCACAACTTTTGAATTACTGTGACCCCTGAAAAATGCGTGTGCTATGTTTCCCCACGACCAGCACACACAGGAAGAAGTGTTCTGGGGTTGTGAGTGTGGGGAGGTTCCTCCAACAGACAGCAGCACCTGGGTTGTAATAGAATCCCTTAGCTTGACTTCCCTAAGTGTTTTCCTAGGCCTAGCAGTAAGCGATGGTGGGGATGGGCTCTAAAGACATGTATTAGCGAGTGCATCTCTGTGGGTAGTGGAGGGTTTTAAACAACTTCCCCAACCTTGGAACACCTGTGCCCCATAAAGGTGCGTGGAATCTGTTTCCCCACCTGCAGCACACACACGGAGACGTGCTAAGGTATCCTGATTGTGGGGAGGCTCCTCCAAATGACAGCAGCGCCTGGGTTCTAAAAGAATCCCTTAGCTTGTCTTCCCTGATGGCATGCCTAGGCTGGAGAGTGGGGGAAAGTGGGGGTTGGGCTCTAAACCAAGTATAAGCGAGAGCCTATCCATGGGATGTGGGTTTTTAACCTACAACCCACAACCATGGAATAAATGTGCCCCCTGAAAGATGCTTTGACTTTTTCCCTACATCCAGCACACACACGAAGATGTGTTCTTGTATTCTGAGTGAGGGGAAGTTCCTCAAACTGACAGCAGCACCTGGATTCTATTAGTATCCCTTAGCTTCTGTTCCCTGAGTGTTATTTTAGGCCAGGCCATGAGGGAAAGCTGGGGGTTGGGCTTGGAGGCCACGTAGCAGTGAGTGCCCCCTGATCCATTGAGGAAGTACTTAGAGGACTTCTCCCTAAAGGGAACACATTTTCCTCCAATCATCTGGGTGCAGTGGGGCTGCACAACTCTCCCACACCTAAGAATGTGTTCTGGAATTCTGAGTGCAGGGAAGTTCCTCCAACTGACAGCAGCGCCTGGGTTCTAATTGAATCCCTTTGCTTGTCTTCCCTGATGGAAAGCCTAGGCGGGAGTGCGGGGGAAAGTGTGGTTTGGGCTCCAAAACCAAGTATTTGCGATGACCTCTCTATGGTTTGTGGAGGTGTTTAAACTACATCCCTAACCTGGGAACACCTGTGCCCCCATAAAGATCCGTGGAGTCTGTTTCCACACCTCCAGCACACACACGAACACTTGCACAGTTATCCTGAGAGTGGGCAGCCTCCTCCAACTGAGAGCAGGGCCTTGGTTCTTATAAAATCGCTTAACTTGTCTTCCCTGTTTGGTTGCCTGATACGGAGTGCTGGGGAAAGGGTGGGTTGGGCTCTAAATCCAAGTATTAGCGAGTGCTTCTCCATGGGATTTGGAGGTTATTAACCAAAAGCCCACAACATGGGAATACCTGTGCTCATTGAAAAAAGCGTGGACTCTGTATCCCCACCACCAGAACACACATGAAGAAGTTTTCTGCTATCCTGAGTGTGGGCTGGCAATTTCAGGTGACAGAAGCGGCTGGGTTCTAATAGAATCCCTTAGCTTGTAATCCCTGAGTGTTTCCCAAGCCTGACTCTGAGAGAAACCTGGGGGTTGGGCTTTGAGGCCAAATAGTAGCGAGTGTCCCCGATGGACTGAGGAAGTATTTAGATGAATTCTACATAAAGGGAAACACCTGAGCACCCATTCATCTGCGTGGAGTGGGGCTTCAAATCTCCCCACCACACAAGCTTGAGTTCCACTATCCTGAGGGTGGGGTAGTTCCTCCAACTGACATCAGCGTCTTGGCTTGAATAGAATCCCTTTGCTTGTCTTCCCTGATGGTTTGCCTAGGCCAGTGTGTGGTTGAAAGTGGGATTTGGGATCTAAAACTAAGTATTAGCGTGTGCCTCTCCATGGGTAGTGGAGATGTTTAAACTACAACCCACAACTTGGGAATTACTGTGACCCCTGAAAAATGCGTGTGCTATGTTTCCCCACGTCCAGCACACACAGGAAGAAGTGTTCTGGGGTTGTGAGTGTGGGGAGGTTCCTCCAACAGACAGCAGCACCTGGGTTGTAATAGAATCCCTTAGCTTGACTTCCCTAAGTGTTTTCCTAGGCCTAGCAGTAAGCGATGGTGGGGGATGGGCTCTAAAGCCAAGTATTAGAGAGTGCATCTCTGTGGGTAGTGGAGGGTTTTAAACTACTTCCCCAACCTTGGAACACCTGTGCCCCATAAAGATGCGTGGAATCTGTTTCCTCACCTCCAGCACACACATGGAGACGTGCTCAGGTATCCTGATTGTGGGGAGGTTCCTCCAAATGACAGCAGCGCCTGGGTTCTAAAAGAATCCCTTAGCTTGTCTTCCCTGATGGCATGCCTAGGCTGGAGAGTGGGGGAAAGTGGGGGTTGGGCTCTAAACCAAGTATAAGCGAGAGCCTATCCATGGGATGTGGGTTTTTAACCTACAACCCACAAACATGGAATAAATGGGCCCCTGAAAGATGCTTTGTCTGTTTCCCTACATCCAGCACACACACGAAGATGTTTTCTTGTATTCTGAGTGTGGGGAAGTTCCTCAAAATGACAGCAGCACCTGGATTCTGTTAGTGTCTCTTAGCTTCTGTTCCCTGAGTGTTATTTTAGGCCAGGCCATGAGGGAAAGCTGGGGGTTGGGCTTGGAGGCCACGTAGCAGTGAGTGCCCCCTGATCCATTGAGGAAGTACTTTGAGGACTTGTCCCTAAATGGAACACCTTTTCCTCCATTCATCTGGGTACAGTGGGGCTGCACAACTCTCCCACACCTAAGAATGTGTTCTGGAATTCTGAGTGCAGGGAAGTTCCTCCAACTGACAGCAGCGCCTGGGTTCTAATTGAATCCCTTTGCTTGTCTTCCCTGATGGAAAGCCTAGGCGGGAGTGCAGGGGAAAGTGTGGTTTGGGCTCCAAAACCAAGTATTTGCGGTGACCTTTCTATGGTTTGTGGAGGTGTTTAAACTACATCCCTAAACTGGGAACACCTGTGCCCCCATAAAGATCCGTGGAGTCTGTTTCCACACCTGCAGCACACACACGAACACTTGCACAGTTATCCTGAGAGTGGGCAGCCTCCTCCAACTGAGAGCAGGGCCTTGGTTCTTATAAAATCGCTTAACTTGCCTACCCTGTTTGGTTGCCTGATACGGAGTGCTGGGGAAAGGGTGGGTTGGGCTCTAAATCCAAGTATTAGCGAGTGCTTCTCCATGGGATTTGGAGGTTATTAACCAAAAGCCCACAACATGGGAATACCTGTGCTCCTTGAAAAAAGCGTGGACTCTGTATCCCCACCACCAGAACACACATGAAGAAGTTTTCTGCTATCCTGAGTGTGGGCTGGCAATTTCAGGTGACAGAAGCGGCTGGGTTCTAATAGAATCCCTTAGCTTGTAATCCCTGAGTGTTTCCCTAGGACTGACTCTGAGAGAAACCTGGGGGTTGGGCTTTGAGGCCAAATAGTAGCGAGTGTCCCCGATGGACTGAGGAAGTATTTAGATGAATTCTCCATAAAGGGAAACACCTGAGCACCCATTCATCTGCGTGGAGTGGGGCTTCAAATCTCCCCACCACACAAGGTTGGGTTCCAGTATCCTGAGGGTGGGGTAGTTCCTCCAACTGACATCAGCGTCTTGGTTTGAATAGAATCCCTTTGCTTGTCTTCCCTGATGGTTTGCCTAGGCCAGTGTGTGGTTGAATGTGCGATTTGGGATCTAAAAATAAGTATTAGCGTGTGCCTCTCCATGGGTAGTGGAGATGTTTAAACTACAACCCACAACTTGGGAATTACTGTGACCCCTGAAAAATGCTTGTGCTATGTTTCCCCACGTACAGCACACACAGGAAGAAGTGTTCTGGGGTTCTGAGTGTGGGGAGGTTCCTCCAACAGACAGCAGCACCTGGGTTGTAATAGAATCCCTTAGCTTGACTTCCCTAAGTGATTTCCTAGGCCTAGCAGTAAGCGATGGTGGGGATGGGCTCTAAAGACAAGTATTAGCGAGTGCATCTCTGTGGGTAGTGGAGGGTTTTAAACTACTTCCCCAACCTTGGAACACCTGTGCCCCATAAAGATGCGTGGAATCTGTTTCCCCACCTCCAGCACACACACGAGACGTGCTCAGGTATCCTGATTGTGGGGAGGCTCCTCCAAATGACAGCAGCGCCTGGGTTCTAAAAGAATCCCTTAGCTTGACTTCCCTGATGGCATGCCTAGGCTGGAGAGTGGGGGAAAGTGGGGGTTGGGCTCTAAACCAAGTATAAGCGAGAGCCTATCCATGGGATGTGGGTTTTTAACCTACAACCCACAACCATGGAATAAATGTGCCCCCTGAAAGATGCTTTGACTGTTTCCATACATCCAGCACTCACACGAAGATGTGTTCTTGTATTCTGAGTGTGGGGAAGTTCCTCCAACTGACAGCAGCGCCTGGGTTCTAATTGAATCCCTTTGCTTGTCTTCCCTGATGCAAAGCCTAGGCGGGAGTGCGGGGGAAAGTGTGGTTTGGGTTCCAAAACCAAGTATTTGCGATGACCTCTCTATGGTTTGTGGAGGTTTTTATACTACATCCCTAAACTCGGAACACCTGTGCCCCCATAAAGATCCGTGGAGTCTGTTTCCACACCTCCAGCACACACACAAACACTTGCACAGTTATCCTGACAGTGGGCAGCCTCCTCCAACTGAGAGCAGGGCCTTGGATCTTATAAAATCGCTTAACTTGTCTACCCAGTTTGGTTGCCTGATACGGAGTGCTGGGGAAAGGGTGGGTTGGGCTCTAAATCCAAGTATTAGCGAGTGCTTCTCCATGGGATTTGGAGGTTATTAACCAAAAGCCCACAACATGGGAATACCTGTGCTCCTTGAAAAAAGCGTGGACTCTGTATCCCCACCACCAGAACACACATGAAGAAGTTTTCTGCTATCCTGAGTGTGGGCTGGCAATTTCAGGTGACAGAAGCGGCTGGGTTCTAATAGAATCCCTTAGCTTGTAATCCCTGAGTGTTTCCCTAGGACTGACTCTGAGAGAAACCTGGGGGTTGGGCTTTGAGGCCAAATAGTAGCGAGTGTCCCCGATGGACTGAGGAAGTATTTAGATGAATTCTCCATAAAGGGAAACACCTGAGCACCCATTCATCTGCGTGGAGTGGGGCTTCAAATCTCCCCACCACACAAGGTTGGGTTCCAGTATCCTGAGGGTGGGGTAGTTCCTCCAACTGACATCAGCGTCTTGGTTTGAATAGAATCCCTTTGCTTGTCTTCCCTGATGGTTTGCCTAGGCCAGTGTGTGGTTGAATGTGGGATTTGGGATCTAAAACTAAGTATTAGTCTGTGCCTCTCCATGGGTAGTGGAGATGTTTAAACTAAAACCCACAACTTTTGAATTACTGTGACCCCTGAAAAATGCGTGTGCTATGTTTCCCCACGACCAGCACACACAGGAAGAAGTGTTCTTGTATTCTGAGTGTGGGGAAGTTCCTCAAACTGACAGCAGCACCTGGATTCTATTAGTATCCCTTAGCTTCTGTTCCCTGAGTGATCTTTTAGGCCAGGCCATGTGGGAAAGCTGGGGGTTGGGCTTGGAGGCCACATAGCAGTGAGTGCCCCCTGATCCATTGAGGAAGTACTTAGAGGACTTCTCCCTAAAGGGAACACCTTTTCCTGCATTCATCTGGGTGCAGTGGGGCTGCACATCTCTCCCACACCTAAGAATGTGTTCTGGAATTCTGAGTGCAGGGAAGTTCCTCCAACTGACAGCAGCGCCTGGGTTCTAATTGAATCCCTTTGCTTGTCTTCCCTGATGGAAAGCCTAGGCGGGAGTGCGGGGGAAAGTGTGGTTTGGGCTCCAAAACCAAGTATTTGCGATGACCTCTCTATGGTTTGTGGAGGTGTTTAAACTACATCCCTAACCTGGGAACACCTGTGCCCCCATAAAGATCCGTGGAGTCTGTTTCCACACCTCCAGCACACACACGAACACTTGCACAGTTATCCTGAGAGTGGGCAGCCTCCTCCAACTGAGAGCAAGGCCTTGGTTCTTATAAAATCGCTTAACTTGTCTACCCTGTTTGGTTGCCTGATACGGAGTGCTGGGGAAAGGGTGGGTTGGGCTCTAAATCCAAGTATTAGCGAGTGCTTCTCCATGCGATTTGGAGGTTATTAACCAAAACCCCACATCATGGGAATACCTGTGCTCCTTGAAAAAAGCGTGGACTCTGTATCCCCACCACCAGAACACACATGAAGAAGTTTTCTGCTATCCTGAGTGTGGGCTGGCAATTTCAGGTGACAGAAGCGGCTGGGTTCTAATAGAATCCCTTAGCTTGTAATCCCTGAGTGTTTCCCTAGGACTGACTCTGAGAGAAACCTGGGGGTTGGGCTTTGAGGCCAAATAGTAGCGAGTGTCCCCGATGGACTGAGGAAGTATTTAGATGAATTCTCCATAAAGGGAAACACCTGAGCACCCATTCATCTGCGTGGAGTGGGGCTTCAAATCTCCCCACCACACAAGGTTGGGTTCCAGTATCCTGAGGGTGGGGTAGTTCCTCCAACTGACATCAGCGTCTTGGTTTGAATAGAATCCCTTTGCTTGTCTTCCCTGATGGTTTGCCTAGGCCAGTGTGTGGTTGAAAGTGGGATTTGGGATCTAAAACTAAGTATTAGCGTGTGCCTCTCCATGGGTAGTGGAGATGTTTAAACTAAAACCCACAACTTTTGAATTACTGTGACCCCTGAAAAATGCGTGTGCTATGTTTCCCCACGACCAGCACACACAGGAAGAAGTGTTCTTGTATTCTGAGTGTGGGGAAGTTCCTCAAACTGACAGCAGCACCTGGATTCTATTAGTATCCCTTAGCTTCTGTTCCCTGAGTGATCTTTTAGGCCAGGCCATGTGGGAAAGCTGGGGGTTGGGCTTGGAGGCCACATAGCAGTGAGTGCCCCCTGATCCATTGAGGAAGTACTTAGAGGACTTCTCCCTAAAGGGAACACCTTTTCCTGCATTCATCTGGGTGCAGTGGGGCTGCACATCTCTCCCACACCTAAGAATGTGTTCTGGAATTCTGAGTGCAGGGAAGTTCCTCCAACTGACAGCAGCGCCTGGGTTCTAATTGAATCCCTTTGCTTGTCTTCCCTGATGGAAAGCCTAGGCGGGAGTGCGGGGGAAAGTGTGGTTTGGGCTCCAAAACCAAGTATTTGCGATGACCTCTCTATGGTTTGTGGAGGTGTTTAAACTACATCCCTAACCTGGGAACACCTGTGCCCCCATAAAGATCCGTGGAGTCTGTTTCCACACCTCCAGCACACACACGAACACTTGCACAGTTATCCTGAGAGTGGGCAGCCTCCTCCAACTGAGAGCAAGGCCTTGGTTCTTATAAAATCGCTTAACTTGTCTACCCTGTTTGGTTGCCTGATACGGAGTGCTGGGGAAAGGGTGGGTTGGGCTCTAAATCCAAGTATTAGCGAATGCTTCTCCATGCGATTTGGAGGTTATTAACCAAAACCCCACATCATGGAAATACCTGTGCTCCTTGAAAAAAGCGTGGACTCTGTATCCCCACCACCAGAACACACATGAAGAAGTTTTCTGCTATCCTGAGTGTGGGCTGGCAATTTCAGGTGACAGAAGCGGCTGGGTTCTAATAGAATCCCTTAGCTTGTAATCCCTGAGTGTTTCCCTAGGACTGACTCTGAGAGAAACCTGGGGGTTGGGCTTTGAGGCCAAATAGTAGCGAGTGTCCCCGATGGACTGAGGAAGTATTTAGATGAATTCTCCATAAAGGGAAACACCTGAGCACCCATTCATCTGCGTGGAGTGGGGCTTCAAATCTCCCCACCACACAAGGTTGGGTTCCAGTATCCTGAGGGTGGGGTAGTTCCTCCAACTGACATCAGCGTCTTGGTTTGAATAGAATCCCTTTGCTTGTCTTCCCTGATGGTTTGCCTAGGCCAGTGTGTGGTTGAAAGTGGGATTTGGGATCTAAAACTAAGTATTAGCGTGTGCCTCTCCATGGGTAGTGGAGATGTTTAAACTAAAACCCACAACTTTTGAATTACTGTGACCCCTGAAAAATGCGTGTGCTATGTTTCCCCACGACCAGCACACACAGGAAGAAGTATTCTGGGGTTGTGAGTGTGGGGAGGTTCCTCCAACAGACAGCAGCACCTGGGTTGTAATAGAATCCCTTAGCTTGACTTCCCTAAGTGTTTTCCTAGGCCTAGCAGTAAGCGATGGTGGGGATGGGCTCTAAAGACATGTATTAGCGAGTGCATCTCTGTGGGTAGTGGAGGGTTTTAAACTACTTCCCCAACCTTGGAACACCTGTGCCCCATAAAGGTGCGTGGAATCTGTTTCCCCACCTGCAGCACACACACGGAGACGTGCTAAGGTATCCTGATTGTGGGGAGGCTCCTCCAAATGACAGCAGCGCCTGGGTTCTAAAAGAATCCCTTAGCTTGTCTTCCCTGATGGCATGCATAGGCTGGAGAGTGGGGGAAAGTGGGGGTTGGGCTCTAAACCAAGTATAAGCGAGAGCCTATCCATGGGATGTGGGTTTTTAACCTACAACTCACAACCATGGAATAAATGTGCCCCCTGAAAAATGCTTTGACTGTTTCCCTACATCCAGCACACACACGAAGATGTGTTCTTGTATTCTGAGTGAGGGGAAGTTCCTCAAACTGACAGCAGCACCTGGATTCTATTAGTATCCCTTAGCTTCTGTTCCCTGAGTGTTCTTTTAGGCCAGGCCATGAGTGAAAGCTGGGGGTTGGGCTTGGAGGCCACATAGCAGTGAGTGCCCCCTGATCCATTGAGGAAGTACTTAGAGGACTTCTCCCTAAAGGGAACACCTTTTCCTCTATTCATCTGGGTGCAGTGGGGCTGCACAACTCTCCCACACCTAAGAATGTGTTCTGGAATTCTGAGTGCAGGGAAGTTCCTCCAACTGACAGCAGCGCCTGGGTTCTAATTGAATCCCTTTGCTTGTCTTCCCTGATGGAAAGCCTAGGCGGGAGTGCGGGGGAAAGTGTGGTTTGGGCTCCAAAACCAAGTATTTGCGATGACCTCTCTATGGTTTGTGGAGGTTTTTAAACTACATCCCTAACCTGGGAACACCTGTGCCCCCATAAAGATCCGTGGAGTCTGTTTCCACACCTCCAGCACACACACGAACACTTGCACAGTTATCCTGAGAGTGGGCAGCCTCCTCCAACTGAGAGCAGGGCCTTGGTTCTTATAAAATTGCTTAACTTGTCTTCCCTGTTTGGTTGCCTGATACGGAGTGCTGGGGAAAGGGTGGGTTGGGCTCTAAATCCAAGTATTAGCGAGTGCTTCTCCATGGGATTTGGAGGTTATTAACCAAAAGCCCACAACATGGGAATACCTGTGCTCCTTGAAAAAAGCGTGGACTCTGTATCCCCACCACCAGAACACACATGAAGAAGTTTTCTGCTATCCTGAGTGTGGGCTGGCAACTTCAGGTGACAGAAGCGGCTGGGTTCTAATAGAATCCCTAAGCTTGTAATCCCTGAGTGTTTCCCAAGCCTAACTCTGAGAGAAACCTGGGGGTTGGGCTTTGAGGCCAAATAGTAGCGAGTGTCCCCGATGGACTGAGGAAGTATTTAGATGAATTCTCCATAAAGGGAAACACCTGAGCACCCATTCATCTGCGTGGAGTGGGGCTTCAAATCTCCCCACCACACAAGCTTGGGTTCCACTATCCTGAGGTTGGGGTAGTTCCTCCAACTGACATCAGCGTCTTGGCTTGAATAGAATCCCTTTGCTTGTCTTCCCTGATGGTTTGCCTAGGCCAGTGTGTGGTTGAAAGTGGGATTTGGGATCTAAAACTAAGTATTAGCGTGTGCCTCTCCATGGGTAGTGGAGATGTTTAAACTAAAACCCACAACTTTTGAATTACTGTGACCCCTGAAAAATGCGTGTGCTATGTTTCCCCACGACCAGCACACACAGGAAGAAGTATTCTGGGGTTGTGAGTGTGGGGAGGTTCCTCCAACAGACAGCAGCACCTGGGTTGTAATAGAATCCCTTAGCTTGACTTCCCTAAGTGTTTTCCTAGGCCTAGCAGTAAGCGATGGTGGGGATGGGCTCTAAAGACATGTATTAGCGAGTGCATCTCTGTGGGTAGTGGAGGGTTTTAAACTACTTCCCCAACCTTGGAACACCTGTGCCCCATAAAGGTGCGTGGAATCTGTTTCCCCACCTGCAGCACACACACGGAGACGTGCTAAGGTATCCTGATTGTGGGGAGGCTCCTCCAAATGACAGCAGCGCCTGGGTTCTAAAAGAATCCCTTAGCTTGTCTTCCCTGATGGCATGCATAGGCTGGAGAGTGGGGGAAAGTGGGGGTTGGGCTCTAAACCAAGTATAAGCGAGAGCCTATCCATGGGATGTGGGTTTTTAACCTACAACCCACAACCATGGAATAAATGTGCCCCCTGAAAAATGCTTTGACTGTTTCCCTACATCCAGCACACACACGAAGATGTGTTCTTGTATTCTGAGTGAGGGGAAGTTCCTCAAACTGACAGCAGCACCTGGATTCTATTAGTATCCCTTAGCTTCTGTTCCCTGAGTGTTCTTTTAGGCCAGGCCATGAGGGAAAGCTGGGGGTTGGGCTTGGAGGCCACGTAGCAGTGAGTGCCCCCTGATCCATTGAGGAAGTACTTAGAGGACTTCTCCCTAAAGGGAACACCTTTTCCTCTATTCATCTGGGTGCAGTGGGGCTGCACAACTCTCCCACACCTAAGAATGTGTTCTGGAATTCTGAGTGCAGGGAAGTTCCTCCAACTGACAGCAGCGCCTGGGTTCTAATTGAATCCCTTTGCTTGTCTTCCCTGATGGAAAGCCTAGGCGGGAGTGCGGGGGAAAGTGTGGTTTGGGCTCCAAAACCAAGTATTTGCGATGACCTCTCTATGGTTTGTGGAGGTGTTTAAACTACATCCCTAACCTGGGAACAGCTGTGCCCCCATAAAGATCCGTGGAGTCTGTTTCCACACCTCCAGCACACACACGAACACTTGCACAGTTATCCTGAGAGTGGGCAGCCTCCTCCAACTGAGAGCAGGGCCTTGGTTCTTATAAAATCGCTTAACTTGTCTTCCCTGTTTGGTTGCCTGATACGGAGTGCTGGGGAAAGGGTGGGTTGGGCTCTAAATCCAAGTATTAGCGAGTGCTTCTCCATGGGATTTGGAGGTTATTAACCAAAAGCCCACAACATGGGAATACCTGTGCTCCTTGAAAAAAGCGTGGACTCTGTATCCCCACCACCAGAACACACATGAAGAAGTTTTCTGCTATCCTGAGTGTGGGCTGGCAATTTCAGGTGACAGAAGCGGCTGGGTTCTAATAGAATCCCTTAGCTTGTAATCCCTGAGTGTTTCCCAAGCCTGACTCTGAGAGAAACCTGGGGGTTGGGCTTTGAGGCCAAATAGTAGCGAGTGTCCCCGATGGACTGAGGAAGTATTTAGATGAATTCTCCATAAAGGGAAACACCTGAGCACCCATTAATCTGCGTGGAGTGGGGCTTCAAATCTCCCCACCACACAAGCTTGGGTTCCACTATCCTGAGGGTGGGGTAGTTCCTCCAACTGACATCAGCGTCTTGGCTTGAATAGAATCCCTTTGCTTGTCTTCCCTGATGGTTTGCCTAGGCCAGTGTGTGGTTGAAAGTGGGATTTGGGATCTAAAACTAAGTATTAGCGTGTGCCTCTCCATGGGTAGTGGAGATGTTTAAACTACAACCCACAACTTGGGAATTACTGTAACCCCTGAAAAATGCGTGTGCTATGTTTCCCCACGTCCAGCACACACAGGAAGAAGTGTTCTGGGGTTCTGAGTGTGGGGAGGTTCCTCCAACAGACAGCAGCACCTGGGTTGTAATAGAATCCCTTAGCTTGACTTCCCTAAGTGTTTTCCTAGGCCTAGCAGAAAGCGATGGTGGGGGATGGGCTCTAAAGCCAAGTATTAGCGAGTGCATTTCTGTGGGTAGTGGAGGGTTTTAAACTACTTCCCCAACCTTGGAACACCTGTGCCCCATAAAGATGCGTGGAATCTGTTTCCCCACCTCCAGCACACACACGGAGACGTGCTCAGGTATCCTGATTGTGGGGAGGCTCCTCCAAATGACAGCAGCGCCTGGGTTCTAAAAGAATCCCTTAGCTTGTCTTCCCTGATGGCATGCCTAGGCTGGAGAGTGGGGGAAAGTGGGGGTTGGGCTCTAAACCAAGTATTAGCGAGAGCCTATCCATGGGATGTGGGTTTTTAACCTACAACCCACAACCATGGAATAAATGTGCCCCCTGAAAGATGCTTTGACTGTTTCCCTACATCCAGCACACACACGAAGATGTGTTCTGGTATTCTGAGTGTGGGGAAGTTCCTCAAACTGACAGCAGCACCTGGATTCTATTAGTATCCCTTAGCTTCTGTTCCCTGAGTGTTCTTTTAGACCAGGCCATGAGGGAAAGCTGGGGGTTGGGCTTGGAGGCCACGTAGCAGTGAGTGCCCCCTGATCCATTGAGGAAGTACTTAGAGGACTTCTCCCTAAAGGGAACACCTTTTCCTGCATTCATCTGGGTGCAGTGGGGCTGCACATCTCTCCCACACCTAAGAATGTTTTCTGGAATTCTGAGTGCAGGGAAGTTCCTCCAACTGACAGCAGCGCCTGGGTTCTAATTGAATCCCTTTGCTTGTCTTCCCTGATGGAAAACCTAGGCGGGAGTACGGGGGAAAGTGTGGTTTGGGCTCCAAAACCAAGTATTTGCGATGACCTCTCTATGGTTTGTGGAGGTGTTTAAACTACATCCCTAACCTGGGAACACCTGTGCCCCCATAAAGATCCGTGGAGTCTGTTTCCACACCTGCAGCACACACACGAACACTTGCACAGTTATCCTGAGAGTGGGCAGCCTCCTCCAACTGAGAGCAGGGCCTTGGTTCTTATAAAATCGCTTAACTTGTCTACCCTGTTTGGTTGCCTGAAACGGAGTGCTGGGGAAAGGGTGGGTTGGGCTCTAAATCCAAGTATTAGCGAGTGCTTCTCCATGGGATTTGGAGGTTATTAACCAAAAGCCCACAACATGGGAATACCTGTGCTCCTTGAAAAAAGCGTGGACTCTGTATCCCCACCACCAGAACACACATGAAGAAGTTTTCTGCTATCCTGAGTGTGGGCTGGCAATTTCAGGTGACAGAAGCGGCTGGGTTCTAATAGAATCCCTTAGCTTGTAATCCCTGAGTGTTTCCCTAGGACTGACTCTGAGAGAAACCTGGGGGTTGGGCTTTGAGGCCAAATAGTAGCGAGTGTCCCCGATGGACTGAGGAAGTATTTAGATGAATTCTCCATAAAGGGAAACACCTGAGCACCCATTCATCTGCGTGGAGTGGGGCTTCAAATCTCCCCACCACACAAGGTTGGGTTCCAGTATCCTGAGGGTGGGGTAGTTCCTCCAACTGACATCAGCGTCTTGGTTTGAATAGAATCCCTTTGCTTGTCTTCCCTGATGGTTTGCCTAGGCCAGTGTGTGGTTGAAAGTGGGATTTGGGATCTAAAACTAAGTATTAGCGTGTGCCTCTCCATGGGTAGTGGAGATGTTTAAACTACAACCCACAACTTGGGAATTACTGTGACCCCTGAAAAATGCGTGTGCTATGTTTCCCCACGTCCAGCACACACAGGAAGTAGTGTTCTGGGGTTGTGAGTGTGGGGAGGTTCCTCCAACAGACAGCAGCACCTGGGTTGTAATAGAATCCCTTCGCTTGACTTCCCTAAGTGTTTTCCTAGGCCTAGCAGTAAGCGATGGTGGGGGATGGGCTCTAAAGCCAAGTATTAGCGAGTGCATCTCTGTGGGTAGTGGAGGGTTTTAAATTACTTCCCCAACCTTGGAACACCTGTGCCCCATAAAGATGCGTGGAATCTGTTTCCCCACCTCCAGCACACACATGGAGACGTGCTCAGGTATCCTGATTGTGGGGAGAATCCTCCAAATGACAGCAGCGCCTGGGTTCTAAAAGAATCCCTTAGCTTGTCTTCCCTGATGGCATGCCTAGGCTGGAGAGTGGGGGAAAGTGGGGGTTGGGCTCTAAACCAAGTATAAGCGAGAGCCTATCCATGGGATGTGGGTTTTTAACCTACAACCCACAACCATGGAATAAATGGGCCCCTGAAAGATGCTTTGACTGTTTCCCTACATCCAGCACACACACGAAGATGTGTTCTTGTATTCTGAGTGTGGGGAAGTTCCTCAAACTGACAGCAGCACCTGGATTCTATTAGTGTCTCTTAGCTTCTGTTCCCTGAGTGTTCTTTTAGGCCAGGCCATGAGGGAAAGCTGGGGGTTGGGCTTGGAGTCCACGTAGCAGTGAGTGCCCCCTGATCCATTGAGGAAGTACTTAGAGGACTTGTCCCTAAAGGGAACACGTTTTTCTGCATTCATCTGGGTGCAGTGGGGCTGCACAACTCTCCCACACCTAAGAATGTGTTCTGGAATTCTGAGTGCAGGGAAGTTCCTCCAACTGACAGCAGCGCCTGGGTTCTAATTGAATCCCTTTGCTTGTCTTCCCTGATGGAAAGCCTAGGCGGGAGTGCGAGGGAAAGTGTGGTTTGGGCTCCAAAACCAAGTATTTGCGATGACCTCTCTATGGTTTGTGGAGGTGTTTAAAATACATCCCTAACCTGGGAACACCTGTGCCCCCATAAAGATCCGTGGAGTCTGTTTCCACACCTCCAGCACACACACGAACACTTGCACAGTTATCCTGAGAGTGGGCAGCCTCCTCCAACTGAGAGCAGGGCCTTGTTTCTTATAAAATCGCTTAACTTGTCTACCCTGTTTGGTTGCCTGATACGGAGTGCTGGGGAAAGGGTGGGTTGGGCTCTAAATCCAAGTATTAGCGAGTGCTTCTCCATGGGATTTGGAGGTTATTAACCAAAAGCCCACAACATGGGAATACCTGTGCTCCTTGAAAAAAGCGTGGACTCTGTATCCCCACCACCAGAACACACATGAAGAAGTTTTCTGCTCTCCTGAGTGTGGGCTGGCAATTTCAGGTGACAGGAGCGGCTGGGTTCTAATACAATCCCTTAGCTTGTAATCCCTGAGTGTTTCCCTAGGACTGACTCTGAGAGAAACCTGGGGGTTGGGCTTTGAGGCCAAAGAGTAGCGAGTGTCCCTGATGGACTGAAGAAGTATTTAGATGAATTCTCCATAAAGGGAAACACCTGAGCACCCATTCATCTGCGTGGAGTGGGGCTTCAAATCTCCCCACCACACAAGGTTGTGTTCCAGTATCCTGAGGGTGGGGTAGTTCCTCCAACTGACATCAGCGTCTTGGTTTGAATAGAATCCCTTTGCTTGTCTTCCCTGATGGTTTGCCTAGGCCAGTGTGTGGTTGAAAGTGGGATTTGGGATCTAAAACTAAGTATTAGCGTGTGCCTCTCCATGGGTAGTGGAGATGTTTAAACTACAACCCACAACTTGGGAATTACTGTGACCCCTGAAAAATGCGTGTGCTATGTTTCCCCACGTCCAGCACACACAGGAAGAAGTGTTCTGGGGTTCTGAGTGTGGGGAGGTTCCTCCAACAGACAGCAGCACCTGGGTTGTAATAGAATCCCTTAGCTTGACTTCCCTAAGTGTATTCCTAGGACTAGCAGTAAGCGATGGTGGGGGATGGGCTCTAAAGCCAAGTATTAGCGAGTGCATCTCTGTGGGTAGTGGAGGGTTTTAAACTACTTCCCCAACCTTGGAACACCTGTGCCCCATAAAGATGCGTGGAATCTGTTTCCCCACCTCCAGCACACACACGGAGACGTGCTCAGGTATCCTGATTGTGGGGAGGCTCCTCCAAATGCCAGCAGCGCTTGGGTTCTAAAATAATCCAAGAGCTTGTCTTCCCTGATGGCATGCCTAGGCTGGAGAGTGGGGGAAAGTGGGGGTTGGGCTCTAAACCAAGTATAAGCGAGAGCCTATCCATGGGATGTGGGTTTTTAACCTACAACCCACAACCATGGAATAAATGTGCCCCCTGAAAGATGCTTTGACTGTTTCCCTACATCCAGCACACACACGAAGATGTGTTCTGGTATTCTGAGTGTGGGGAAGTTCCTCAAACTGACAGCAGCACCTGGATTCTATTAGTATCCCTTAGCTTCTGTTCAGTGAGTGTTCTCTTAGACCAGGCCATGAGGGAAAGCTGTGGGTTGGGCTTGGAGGCCACGTAGCAGTGAGTGCCCCCTGATCCATTGAGTAAGTACTTAGAGGACTTCTCCCTAAACGGAACACCTTTTCCTCCATTCATCTGGGTGCAGTGGGGCTGCATATCTCTCCCACACCTAAGAATGTGTTCTGGAATCCTGAGTGCAGGGAAGTTCCTCCAACTGACAGCAGCGCCTGGGTTCTAATTGAATTCCTTTGCTTGTCTTCCCTGACGGAAAGCCTAGGCGGGAGTGAGGGGAACAGTGTGGTTTGGGCTCCAAAACCAAGTATTTGCGATGACCTATCTATGGTTTGTGGAGTTGTTTAAACTACATCCCTAACCTGGGAACACCTGTGCCCCCATAAAGATCCGTGGAGTCTGTTTCCACACCTGCAGCACACACACGAACACTTGCACAGTTATCCTGAGAGTGGGCAGCCTCCTCCAACTGAGAGCAGGTCCTTGGTTCTTATAAAATCGCTTAACTTGTCTACCCTGTTTGGTTGCCTGATACGGAGTGCTGGGGAAATGGTGGGTTGGGCTCTAAATCCAAGTATTAGCGAGTGCTTCTCCATGGGATTTGGAGGTTATTAACCAAAAGCCCACAACATGGGAATACCTGTGCTCCTTGAAAAAAGCGTGGACTCTGTATCCCAACCACCAGAACACACATGAAGAAGTTTTCTGCTCTCCTGAGTGTGGGCTGGCAATTTCAGGTGACAGAAGCAGCTGGGTTCTAATAGAATCCCTTAGCTTGTAATCCCTGAGTGTTTCCCTAGGACTGACTCTGAGAGAAACCTGGGGGTTGGGCTTTGAGGCCAAATAGTAGCGAGTGTCCCCGATGGACTGAGGAAGTATTTAGATGAATTCTCCATAAAGGGAAACACCTGAGCACCCATTCATCTGCGTGGAGTGGGGCTTCAAATCTCCGCACCACACAAGGTTGGGTTCCAGTATCCTGAGGGTGGGGTAGTTCCTCCAACTGACATCAGCGTCTTGGTTTGAATAGAATCCCTTTGCTTGTCTTCCCTGATGGTTTGCCTAGGCCAGTGTGTGGTTGAAAGTGGGATTTGGGATCTAAAACTAAGTATTAGCGTGTGCCTCTCCATGGGTAGTGGAGATGTTTAAACTACAACCCACAACTTGGGAATTACTGTGACCCCTGAAAAATGCGTGTGCTATGTTTCCCCACGTCCAGCACACACAGGAAGAAGTGTTCTGGGGTTCTGAGTGTGGGGAGGTTCCTCCAACAGACAGCAGCACCTGGGTTGTAATAGAATCCCTTAGCTTGACTTCCCTAAGTGTTTTCCTAGGCCTAGCAGTAAGCGATGGTGGGGGATGGGCTCTAAAGCCAAGTATTAGCGAGTGCATCTCTGTGGCTAGTGGAGGGTTTTAAACTACTTCCCCAACCTTGGAATACCTGTGCCCCATAAAGATGCGTGGAATCTGTTTCCCCACCTCCAGCACACACACGGAGACGTGCTCAGGTATCCTGATTGTGGGGAGGCTCCTCCAAATGACAGCAGCGCCTGGGATCTAAAAGAATCCCTTAGCTTGTCTTCCCTGATGGCATGCCTAGGCTGGAGAGTGGGGGAAAGTGGGGGTTGGGCTCTAAACCAAGTATAAGCGAGAGCCTATCCATGGGATGTGGGTTTTTAACCTACAACCCACAACCATGGAATAAATGTGCCCCCTGAAAGTTGCTTTGACTGTTTCCCTACATCCAGCACACACACGAAGATTTGTTCTTGTATTCTGAGTGAGGGGAAGTTCCTCAAACTGACAGCAGCACCTGGATTCTATTAGTATCCCTTAGCTTCTGTTCCCTGAGTGTTCTTTTAGGCCAGGCCATGAGGGAAAGCTGGGGGTTGGGCTTGGAGGCCACGTAGCAGTGAGTGCCCCCTGATCCATTGAGGAAGTACTTAGAGGACTTCTCCCTAAAGGGAACACCTTTTCCTCTATTCATCTGGGTGCAGTGGGGCTGCACAACTCTCCCACACCTAAGAATGTGTTCTGGAATTCTGAGTGCAGGGAAGTTCCTCCAACTGACAGCAGCGCCTGGGTTCTAATTGAATCCCTTTGCTTGTCTTCCCTGATGGAAAGCCTAGGCGGGAGTGCGGGGGAAAGTGTGGTTTGGGCTCCAAAACCAAGTATTTGCGATGACCTCTCTATGGTTTGTGGAGGTGTTTAAACTACATCCCTAACCTGGGAACAGCTGTGCCCCCATAAAGATCCGTGGAGTCTGTTTCCACACCTCCAGCACACACACGAACACTTGCACAGTTATCCTGAGAGTGGGCAGCCTCCTCCAACTGAGAGCAGGGCCTTGGTTCTTATAAAATCGCTTAACTTGTCTTCCCTGTTTGGTTGCCTGATACGGAGTGCTGGGGAAAGGGTGGGTTGGGCTCTAAATCCAAGTATTAGCGAGTGCTTCTCCATGGGATTTGGAGGTTATTAACCAAAAGCCCACAACATGGGAATACCTGTGCTCCTTGAAAAAAGCGTGGACTCTGTATCCCCACCACCAGAACACACATGAAGAAGTTTTCTGCTATCCTGAGTGTGGGCTGGCAATTTCAGGTGACAGAAGCGGCTGGGTTCTAATAGAATCCCTTAGCTTGTAATCCCTGAGTGTTTCCCAAGCCTGACTCTGAGAGAAACCTGGGGGTTGGGCTTTGAGGCCAAATAGTAGCGAGTGTCCCCGATGGACTGAGGAAGTATTTAGATGAATTCTCCATAAAGGGAAACACCTGAGCACCCATTAATCTGCGTGGAGTGGGGCTTCAAATCTCCCCACCACACAAGCTTGGGTTCCACTATCCTGAGGGTGGGGTAGTTCCTCCAACTGACATCAGCGTCTTGGCTTGAATAGAATCCCTTTGCTTGTCTTCCCTGATGGTTTGCCTAGGCCAGTGTGTGGTTGAAAGTGGGATTTGGGATCTAAAACTAAGTATTAGCGTGTGCCTCTCCATGGGTAGTGGAGATGTTTAAACTACAACCCACAACTTGGGAATTACTGTAACCCCTGAAAAATGCGTGTGCTATGTTTCCCCACGTCCAGCACACACAGGAAGAAGTGTTCTGGGGTTCTGAGTGTGGGGAGGTTCCTCCAACAGACAGCAGCACCTGGGTTGTAATAGAATCCCTTAGCTTGACTTCCCTAAGTGTTTTCCTAGGCCTAGCAGAAAGCGATGGTGGGGGATGGGCTCTAAAGCCAAGTATTAGCGAGTGCATTTCTGTGGGTAGTGGAGGGTTTTAAACTACTTCCCCAACCTTGGAACACCTGTGCCCCATAAAGATGCGTGGAATCTGTTTCCCCACCTCCAGCACACACACGGAGACGTGCTCAGGTATCCTGATTGTGGGGAGGCTCCTCCAAATGACAGCAGCGCCTGGGTTCTAAAAGAATCCCTTAGCTTGTCTTCCCTGATGGCATGCCTAGGCTGGAGAGTGGGGGAAAGTGGGGGTTGGGCTCTAAACCAAGTATTAGCGAGAGCCTATCCATGGGATGTGGGTTTTTAACCTACAACCCACAACCATGGAATAAATGTGCCCCCTGAAAGATGCTTTGACTGTTTCCCTACATCCAGCACACACACGAAGATGTGTTCTGGTATTCTGAGTGTGGGGAAGTTCCTCAAACTGACAGCAGCACCTGGATTCTATTAGTATCCCTTAGCTTCTGTTCCCTGAGTGTTCTTTTAGACCAGGCCATGAGGGAAAGCTGGGGGTTGGGCTTGGAGGCCACGTAGCAGTGAGTGCCCCCTGATCCATTGAGGAAGTACTTAGAGGACTTCTCCCTAAAGGGAACACCTTTTCCTGCATTCATCTGGGTGCAGTGGGGCTGCACATCTCTCCCACACCTAAGAATGTTTTCTGGAATTCTGAGTGCAGGGAAGTTCCTCCAACTGACAGCAGCGCCTGGGTTCTAATTGAATCCCTTTGCTTGTCTTCCCTGATGGAAAACCTAGGCGGGAGTACGGGGGAAAGTGTGGTTTGGGCTCCAAAACCAAGTATTTGCGATGACCTCTCTATGGTTTGTGGAGGTGTTTAAACTACATCCCTAACCTGGGAACACCTGTGCCCCCATAAAGATCCGTGGAGTCTGTTTCCACACCTGCAGCACACACACGAACACTTGCACAGTTATCCTGAGAGTGGGCAGCCTCCTCCAACTGAGAGCAGGGCCTTGGTTCTTATAAAATCGCTTAACTTGTCTACCCTGTTTGGTTGCCTGAAACGGAGTGCTGGGGAAAGGGTGGGTTGGGCTCTAAATCCAAGTATTAGCGAGTGCTTCTCCATGGGATTTGGAGGTTATTAACCAAAAGCCCACAACATGGGAATACCTGTGCTCCTTGAAAAAAGCGTGGACTCTGTATCCCCACCACCAGAACACACATGAAGAAGTTTTCTGCTATCCTGAGTGTGGGCTGGCAATTTCAGGTGACAGAAGCGGCTGGGTTCTAATAGAATCCCTTAGCTTGTAATCCCTGAGTGTTTCCCTAGGACTGACTCTGAGAGAAACCTGGGGGTTGGGCTTTGAGGCCAAATAGTAGCGAGTGTCCCCGATGGACTGAGGAAGTATTTAGATGAATTCTCCATAAAGGGAAACACCTGAGCACCCATTCATCTGCGTGGAGTGGGGCTTCAAATCTCCCCACCACACAAGGTTGGGTTCCAGTATCCTGAGGGTGGGGTAGTTCCTCCAACTGACATCAGCGTCTTGGTTTGAATAGAATCCCTTTGCTTGTCTTCCCTGATGGTTTGCCTAGGCCAGTGTGTGGTTGAAAGTGGGATTTGGGATCTAAAACTAAGTATTAGCGTGTGCCTCTCCATGGGTAGTGGAGATGTTTAAACTACAACCCACAACTTGGGAATTACTGTGACCCCTGAAAAATGCGTGTGCTATGTTTCCCCACGTCCAGCACACACAGGAAGTAGTGTTCTGGGGTTGTGAGTGTGGGGAGGTTCCTCCAACAGACAGCAGCACCTGGGTTGTAATAGAATCCCTTCGCTTGACTTCCCTAAGTGTTTTCCTAGGCCTAGCAGTAAGCGATGGTGGGGGATGGGCTCTAAAGCCAAGTATTAGCGAGTGCATCTCTGTGGGTAGTGGAGGGTTTTAAATTACTTCCCCAACCTTGGAACACCTGTGCCCCATAAAGATGCGTGGAATCTGTTTCCCCACCTCCAGCACACACATGGAGACGTGCTCAGGTATCCTGATTGTGGGGAGAATCCTCCAAATGACAGCAGCGCCTGGGTTCTAAAAGAATCCCTTAGCTTGTCTTCCCTGATGGCATGCCTAGGCTGGAGAGTGGGGGAAAGTGGGGGTTGGGCTCTAAACCAAGTATAAGCGAGAGCCTATCCATGGGATGTGGGTTTTTAACCTACAACCCACAACCATGGAATAAATGTGCCCCCTGAAAGATGCTTTGACTGTTTCCCTACATCCAGCACACACACGAAGATGTGTTCTGGTATTCTGAGTGTGGGGAAGTTCCTCAAACTGACAGCAGCACCTGGATTCTATTAGTATCCCTTAGCTTCTGTTCAGTGAGTGTTCTCTTAGACCAGGCCATGAGGGAAAGCTGTGGGTTGGGCTTGGAGGCCACGTAGCAGTGAGTGCCCCCTGATCCATTGAGTAAGTACTTAGAGGACTTCTCCCTAAACGGAACACCTTTTCCTCCATTCATCTGGGTGCAGTGGGGCTGCATATCTCTCCCACACCTAAGAATGTGTTCTGGAATCCTGAGTGCAGGGAAGTTCCTCCAACTGACAGCAGCGCCTGGGTTCTAATTGAATTCCTTTGCTTGTCTTCCCTGACGGAAAGCCTAGGCGGGAGTGAGGGGAACAGTGTGGTTTGGGCTCCAAAACCAAGTATTTGCGATGACCTATCTATGGTTTGTGGAGTTGTTTAAACTACATCCCTAACCTGGGAACACCTGTGCCCCCATAAAGATCCGTGGAGTCTGTTTCCACACCTGCAGCACACACACGAACACTTGCACAGTTATCCTGAGAGTGGGCAGCCTCCTCCAACTGAGAGCAGGTCCTTGGTTCTTATAAAATCGCTTAACTTGTCTACCCTGTTTGGTTGCCTGATACGGAGTGCTGGGGAAATGGTGGGTTGGGCTCTAAATCCAAGTATTAGCGAGTGCTTCTCCATGGGATTTGGAGGTTATTAACCAAAAGCCCACAACATGGGAATACCTGTGCTCCTTGAAAAAAGCGTGGACTCTGTATCCCAACCACCAGAACACACATGAAGAAGTTTTCTGCTCTCCTGAGTGTGGGCTGGCAATTTCAGGTGACAGAAGCAGCTGGGTTCTAATAGAATCCCTTAGCTTGTAATCCCTGAGTGTTTCCCTAGGACTGACTCTGAGAGAAACCTGGGGGTTGGGCTTTGAGGCCAAATAGTAGCGAGTGTCCCCGATGGACTGAGGAAGTATTTAGATGAATTCTCCATAAAGGGAAACACCTGAGCACCCATTCATCTGCGTGGAGTGGGGCTTCAAATCTCCGCACCACACAAGGTTGGGTTCCAGTATCCTGAGGGTGGGGTAGTTCCTCCAACTGACATCAGCGTCTTGGTTTGAATAGAATCCCTTTGCTTGTCTTCCCTGATGGTTTGCCTAGGCCAGTGTGTGGTTGAAAGTGGGATTTGGGATCTAAAACTAAGTATTAGCGTGTGCCTCTCCATGGGTAGTGGAGATGTTTAAACTACAACCCACAACTTGGGAATTACTGTGACCCCTGAAAAATGCGTGTGCTATGTTTCCCCACGTCCAGCACACACAGGAAGAAGTGTTCTGGGGTTCTGAGTGTGGGGAGGTTCCTCCAACAGACAGCAGCACCTGGGTTGTAATAGAATCCCTTAGCTTGACTTCCCTAAGTGTTTTCCTAGGCCTAGCAGTAAGCGATGGTGGGGGATGGGCTCTAAAGCCAAGTATTAGCGAGTGCATCTCTGTGGCTAGTGGAGGGTTTTAAACTACTTCCCCAACCTTGGAATACCTGTGCCCCATAAAGATGCGTGGAATCTGTTTCCCCACCTCCAGCACACACACGGAGACGTGCTCAGGTATCCTGATTGTGGGGAGGCTCCTCCAAATGACAGCAGCGCCTGGGATCTAAAAGAATCCCTTAGCTTGTCTTCCCTGATGGCATGCCTAGGCTGGAGAGTGGGGGAAAGTGGGGGTTGGGCTCTAAACCAAGTATAAGCGAGAGCCTATCCATGGGATGTGGGTTTTTAACCTACAACCCACAACCATGGAATAAATGTGCCCCCTGAAAGTTGCTTTGACTGTTTCCCTACATCCAGCACACACACGAAGATGTGTTCTGGTATTCTGAGTGTGGGGAAGTTCCTCAAACTGACAGCAGCACCTGGATTCTATTAGTATCCCTTAGCTTCTGTTCCCTGAGTGTTCTTTTAGGCCAGGCCATGAGGGAAAGCTGGGGGTTGGGCTTGGAGGCCACGTAGCAGTGAGTGCCCCCTGATCCATTGAGGAAGTACTTAGAGGACTTCTCCCTAAAGGGAACACCTTTTCCTGCATTCATCTGGGTGCAGTGGGGCTGCACAACTCTCCCACACCTAAGAATGTGTTCTGGAATTCTGAGTGCAGGGAAGTTCCTCCAACTGACAGCAGCGCCTGGGTTCTAATTGAATCCCTTTGCTTGTCTTCCCTGATGGAAAGCCTAGGCGGGAGTGCGGGGGAAAGTGTGGTTTGGGCTCCAAAACCAAGTATTTGCGATGACCTCTCTATGGTTTGTGGAGGTGTTTAAACTACATCCCTAACCTGGGAACACCTGTGCCCCCATAAAGATCCGTGGAGTCTGTTTCCACACCTCCAGCACACACACGAACACTTGCACAGTTATCCTGAGAGTGGGCAGCCTCCTCCAACTGAGAGCAGGGCCTTGGTTCTTATAAAATCGCTTAACTTGTCTACCCTGTTTGGTTGCCTGATACGGAGTGCTGGGGAAAGGGTGGGTTGGGCTCTAAATCCAAGTATTAGCGAGTGCTTCTCCATGGGATTTGGAGGTTATTAACCAAAAGCCCACAACATGGGAATACCTGTGCTCCTTGAAAAAAGCGTGGACTCTGTATCCCCACCACCAGAACACACATGAAGAAGTTTTCTGCTATCCTGAGTGTGGGCTGGCAATTTCAGGTGACAGAAGCGGCTGGGTTCTAATAGAATCCCTTAGCTTGTAATCCCTGAGTGTTTCCCTAGGACTGACTCTGAGAGAAACCTGGGGGTTGGGCTTTGAGGCCAAATAGTAGCGAGTGTCCCTGATGGACTGAGGAAGTATTTAGATGAATTCTCCATAAAGGGAAACACCTGAGCACCCATTCATCTGCGTGGAGTGGGGCTTCAAATCTCCCCACCACACAAGGTTGGGTTCCAGTATCCTGAGGGTGGGGTAGTTCCTCCAACTGACATCAGCGTCTTGGTTTGAATAGAATCCCTTTGCTTGTCTTCCCTGATGGTTTGCCTAGGCCAGTGTGTGGTTGAAAGTGGGATTTGGGATCTAAAACTAAGTATTAGCGTGTGCCTCTCCATGGGTAGTGGAGATGTTTAAACTACAACCCACAACTTGGGAATTACTGTGACCCCTGAAAAATGCGTGTGCTATGTTTCCCCACGTCCAGCACACACAGGAAGAAGTGTTCTGGGGTTCTGAGTGTGGGGAGGTTCCTCCAACAGACAGCAGCACCTGGGTTGTAATAGAATCCCTTAGCTTGACTTCCCTAAGTGTTTTCCTAGGCCTAGCAGTAAGCGATGGTGGGGGATGGGCTCTAAAGCCAAGTATTAGCGAGTGCATCTCTATGGGTAGTGGAGGGTTTTAAACTACTTCCCCAACCTTGGAATACCTGTGCCCCATAAAGATGCGTGGAATCTGTTTCCCCACCTCCAGCACACACACGGAGACGTGCTCAGGTATCCTGATTGTGGGGAGGCTCCTCCAAATGACAGCAGCGCCTGGGTTCTAAAAGAATCCCTTAGCTTGTCTTCCCTGATGGCATGCCTAGGCTGGAGAGTGGGGAAAGTGGGGGTTGGGCTCTAAACCAAGTATTAGCGAGAGCCTATCCATGGGATGTGGGTTTTTAACCACAAACCCACAACCATGGAATAAATGTGCCCCCTGAATGATGCTTTGACTGTTTCCCTTCATCCAGCACACACACGAAGATGTGTTCTGGTATTCTGAGTGTGGGGAAGTTCCTCAAACTGACAGCAGCACCTGGATTCTATTAGTATCCCTTAGCTTCTGTTCCCTGAGTGTTCATTTAGGCCAGGCCATGAGGGGAAGCTGGGGGTTGGGCTTGGAGGCCACGTAGCAGTGAGTGCCCCCTGATCCATTGAGGAAGTTCTTGGAGGACTTCTCCCTAAAGGGAACACCTTTTCCTGCATTCATCTGTGTGCAGTTGGGCTGCACAACTCTCCCACACCTAAGAATGTGTTCTGGAATTCTGAGTGCAGGGAAGTTCCTCCAACTGACAGCAGCGCCTGGGTTCTAATTGAATCCCTTTGCTTGTCTTCCCTGATGGAAAGCCTAGGCGGGAGTGCGGGGGAAAGTGTGGTTTGGGCTCCAAAACCAAGTATTTGCGATGACCTCTCTATGGTTTGTGGAGGTGTTTAAACTACATCCCTAACCTGGGAACACCTGTGCCCCCATAAAGATCCGTGGAGTCTGTTTCCACACCTCCAGCACACACACGAACACTTGCACAGTTATCCTGAGAGTGGGCAGCCTCCTCCAACTGAGAGCAGGTCCTTGGTTCTTATAAAATCGCTTAACTTGTCTACCCTGTTTGGTTGCCTGATACGGAGTGCTGGGGAAAGGGTGGGTTGGGCTCTAAATCCAAGTATTAGCGAGTGCTTCTCCATGGGATTTGGAGGTTATTAACCAAAAGCCCACAACATGGGAATACCTGTGCTCCTTGAAAAAAGCGTGGACTCTGTATCCCGACCACCAGAACACACATGAAGAAGTTTTCTGCTATCCTGAGTGTGGGCTGGCAATTTCAGGTGACAGAAGCGGCTGGGTTCTAATAGAATCCCTTAGCTTGTAATCCCTGAGTGTTTCCCTAGGACTGACTCTGAGAGAAACCTGGGGGTTGGGCTTTGAGGCCAAATAGTAGCGAGTGTCCCGGATGGACTGAGGAAGTATTTAGATGAATTCTCCATAAAGGGAAACACCTGAGCACCCATTCATCTGCGTGGAGTGGGGCTTCAAATCTCCCCACCACACAAGGTTGGGTTCCAGTATCCTGAGGGTGGGGTAGTTCCTCCAACTGACATCAGCGTCTTGGTTTGAATAGAATCCCTTTGCTTGTCTTCCCTGATGGTTTGCCTAGGCCAGTGTGTGGTTGAAAGTGGGATTTGGGATCTAAAACTAAGTATTAGCGTGTGCCTCTCCATGGGTAGTGGAGATGTTTAAACTACAACCCACAACTTGGGAATTACTGTGACCCCTGAAAAATGCGTGTGCTCTGTTTCCCCACGTCCAGCTCACACAGGAAGAAGTGTTCTGGGGTTCTGAGTGTGGGGAGGTTCCTCCAACAGACAGCAGCACCTGGGTTGTAATAGAATCCCTTAGCTTGACTTCCCTAAGTGTTTTCCTAGGCCTAGCAGTAAGCGATGGTGGGGGATGGGCTCTAAAGCCAAGTATTAGCGAGTGCATCTCTATGGGTAGTGGAGGGTTTTAAACTACTTCCCCAACCTTGGAATACCTGTGCCCCATAAAGATGCGTGGAATCTGTTTCCCCACCTCCAGCACACACACGGAGACGTGCTCAGGTATCCTGATTGTGGGGAGGCTCCTCCAAATGACAGCAGCGCCTGGGTTCTAAAAGAATCCCTTAGCTTGTCTTCCCTGATGGCATGCCTAGGCTGGAGAGTGGGGAAAGTGGGGGTTGGGCTCTAAACCAAGTATTAGCGAGAGCCTATCCATGGGATGTGGGTTTTTAACCTACAACCCACAACCATGGAATAAATGTGCCCCCTGAAAGATGCTTTGACTGTTTCCCTTCATCCAGCACACACACGAAGATGTGTTCTGGTATTCTGAGTGTGGGGAAGTTCCTCAAACTGACAGCAGCACCTGGATTCTATTAGTATCCCTTAGCTTCTGTTCCCTGAGTGTTCATTTAGGCCAGGCCATGAGGGGAAGCTGGGGGTTGGGCTTGGAGGCCACGTAGCAGTGAGTGCCCCCTGATCCATTGAGGAAGTTCTTGGAGGACTTCTCCCTAAAGGGAACACCTTTTCCTGCATTCATCTGTGTGCAGTTGGGCTGCACAACTCTCCCACACCTAAGAATGTGTTCTGGAATTCTGAGTGCAGGGAAGTTCCTCCAACTGACAGCAGCGCCTGGGTTCTAATTGAATCCCTTTGCTTGTCTTCCCTGATGGAAAGCCTAGGCGGGAGTGCGGGGGAAAGTGTGGTTTGGGCTCCAAAACCAAGTATTTGCGATGACCTCTCTATGGTTTGTGGAGGTGTTTAAACTACATCCCTAACCTGGGAACACCTGTGCCCCCATAAAGATCCGTGGAGTCTGTTTCCACACCTCCAGCACACACACGAACACTTGCACAGTTATCCTGAGAGTGGGCAGCCTCCTCCAACTGAGAGCAGGTCCTTGGTTCTTATAAAATCGCTTAACTTGTCTACCCTGTTTGGTTGCCTGATACGGAGTGCTGGGGAAAGGGTGGGTTGGGCTCTAAATCCAAGTATTAGCGAGTGCTTCTCCATGGGATTTGGAGGTTATTAACCAAAAGCCCACAACATGGGAATACCTGTGCTCCTTGAAAAAAGCGTGGACTCTGTATCCCGACCACCAGAACACACATGAAGAAGTTTTCTGCTATCCTGAGTGTGGGCTGGCAATTTCAGGTGACAGAAGCGGCTGGGTTCTAATAGAATCCCTTAGCTTGTAATCCCTGAGTGTTTCCCTAGGACTGACTCTGAGAGAAACCTGGGGGTTGGGCTTTGAGGCCAAATAGTAGCGAGTGTCCCGGATGGACTGAGGAAGTATTTAGATGAATTCTCCATAAAGGGAAACACCTGAGCACCCATTCATCTGCGTGGAGTGGGGCTTCAAATCTCCCCACCACACAAGGTTGGGTTCCAGTATCCTGAGGGTGGGGTAGTTCCTCCAACTGACATCAGCGTCTTGGTTTGAATAGAATCCCTTTGCTTGTCTTCCCTGATGGTTTGCCTAGGCCAGTGTGTGGTTGAAAGTGGGATTTGGGATCTAAAACTAAGTATTAGCGTGTGCCTTTCCATGGGTAGTGGAGATGTTTAAACTACAACCCACAACTTGGGAATTACTGTGACCCCTGAAAAATGCGTGTGCTCTGTTTCCCCACGTCCAGCTCACACAGGAAGAAGTGTTCTGGGGTTCTGAGTGTGGGGAGGTTCCTCCAACAGACAGCAGCACCTGGGTTGTAATAGAATCCCTTAGCTTGACTTCCCTAAGTGTTTTCCTAGGCCTAGCAGTAAGCGATGGTGGGGGATGGGCTCTAAAGCCAAGTATTAGCGAGTGCATCTCTGTGGGTAGTGGAGGGTTTTAAACTACTTCCCCAACCTTGGAACACCTGTGCCCCATAAAGATGCGTGGAATCTGTTTCCCCACCTCCAGCACACACACGGAGACGTGCTCAGGTATCCTGATTGTGGGGAGGCTCCTCCAAATGCCAGCAGCGCCTGGGTTCTTAAACAATCCCTTAGCTTGTCTTCCCTGACAGCATGCCTAGGCTGGAGAGTGGGGGAAAGTGGGGGTTGGGCTCTAAACCAAGAATAAGCGAGAGCCTATCCATGGGATGAGGGTTTTTAACCTACAACCCATAACCATGGAATAAATGTGCCCCCTGAAAGATGCTTTGACTGTTTCCCTACATCCAGCACACACACGAAGATGTGTTCTTGTATTCTGAGTGTGGGGAAGTTCCTCAAACTGACAGCAGCACCTGGATTCTATTAGTATCCCTTAGCTTCTGTTCCCTGAGTGTTTTTTAGGCCAGGCCATGAGGGAAAGCTGGGGGTTGGGCTTGGAGGCCACGTAGCAGTGAGTGCCCCCTGATCCATTGAGGAAGTACTTAGAGGACTTCTCCCTAAAGGGAACACCTTTTCCTGCATTCATCTGGGTGCAGTGGGGCTGCACATCTCTCCCACACCTAAGAATGTGTTCTGGAATTCTGAGTGCAGGGAAGTTCCTCCAACTGACAGCAGCGCCTGGGTTCTAATTGAATCCCTTTGCTTGTCTTCCCTGATGGAAAGCGTAGGCGGGAGTGCGGGGGAAAGTGTGGTTTGGGCTCCAAAACCAAGTATTTGCGATGACCTCTCTATGGTTTGTGGAGGTGTTTAAACTACATCCCTAACCTGGGAACACCTGTGCCCCCATAAAGATCCGTGGAGTCTGTTTCCACACCTCCAGCACACACACGAACACTTGCACAGTTATCCTGAGTGTGGGCAGCCTCCTCCAACTGAGAGCAGGGCCCTGGTTCTTATAAAATCGCTTAACTTGTCTACCCTGTTTGTTTGCCTGATACGGAGTGCTGGGGAAAGGGTGGGTTGGGCTCTAAATCCAAGTATTAGCGAGTGCTTCTCCATGGGATTTGGAGGTTATTAACCAAAAGCCCACAACATGGGAATACCTGTGCTCCTTGAAAAAAGCGTGGACTCTGTATCCCGACCACCAGAACACACATGAAGAAGTTTTCTGCTATCCTGAGTGTGGGCTGGCAATTTCAGGTGACAGAAGCGGCTGGGTTCTAATAGAATCCCTTAGCTTGTAATCCCTGAGTGTTTCCCTAGGACTGACTCTGAGAGAAACCTGGGGGTTGGGCTTTGAGGCCAAATAGTAGCGAGTGTCCCCGATGGACTGAGGAAGTATTTAGATGAATTCTCCATAAAGGGAAACACCTGAGCACCCATTCATCTGCGTGGAGTGGGGCTTCAAATCTCCCCACCACACAAGGTTGGGTTCCAGTATCCTGAGGGTGGGGTAGTTCCTCCAACTGACATCAGCGTCTTGGTTTGAATAGAATCCCTTTGCTTGTCTTCCCTGATGGTTTGCCTAGGCCAGTGTGTGGTTGAAAGTGGGATTTGGGATCTAAAACTAAGTATTAGCGTGTGCCTCTCCATGAGTAGTGGAGATGTTTAAACTACAACCCACAACTTGGGAATTACTGTGACCCCTGAAAAAAGCGTGTGCTATGTTTCCCCACGTCCAGCACACACAGGAAGAAGTGTTCTGGGGTTGTGAGTGTGGGGAGGTTCCTCCAACAGACAGCAGCACCTGGGTTGTAATAGAATTACTTCGCTTGACTTCCCTAAGTGTTTTCCTAGGCCTAGCAGTAAGCGATGGTGGGGGATGGGCTCTAAAGCCAAGTATTAGCGAGTGCATCTCTGTGGGTATTGGAGGGTTTTAAACAACTTCCCCAACCTTGGAACACCTGTGCCCCATAAAGATGCATGGAATCTCTTTCCCCACCTGCAGCACACACACGGAGACGTGCTCAGGTATCCTGATTGTGGGGAGGCTCCTCCAAATGACAGCAGCGCCTGGGTTCTAAAAGAATCCCTTAGCTTGTCTTCCCTGATGTCATGCCTAGCTTGGAGGGTGGGGGAAAGTGGGGGTTGGGCTCTTAACCAAGTATTAGCGAGAGCCTATCCATGGGATGTGGGTTTTTAACCTATAACCCACAACCATGGAATAAATGTGCCCCCTGAAAGATGCTTTGACTGTTTCCCTACATCCAGCACACACACGAAGATGTGTTCTTGTATTCTGAGTGTGGGGAAGTTCCTCAAACTGACAGCAGCACATGGATACTATTAGTATCCCTTAGCTTCTGTTCCCTGAGTGTTCTTTTAGGCCAGGCCATGAGGGAAAGCTGGGGGTTGGGCTTGGAGACCACGTAGCAGTGAGTGCCCCCTGATCCATTGAGGAAGTACTTAGAGGCCTTGTCCCTAAAGGGAACACCTTTTCCTGCATTCGTCTGGGTGCAGTGGGGCTGCACATCTCTCCCACACCTAAGAATGTGTTCTGGAATCCTGAGTGCAGGGATGTTCTTCCAACTGACAGCAGCGCCTGGGTTCTAATTGAATTCCTTTGCTTGTCTTCCCTGACGGAAATTCTAGGCGGGAGTGCAGGGAATAGTGTGGCTTGGGCTCCAAAACCAAGTATTTGCGATGACCTCTCTATGGTTTGTGGAGGTGTTTAAAGTACATCCCTAAACTGGGAACACCTGTGCCCCCATAAAGATCCGTGGAGTCTGTTTCCACACCTCCAGCACACACACGAACACTTGCACAGTTATCCTGAGAGTGGGCAGCCTCCTCCAACTGAGAGCAGGGCCTTGGTTCTTATAAAATCGCTTAACTTGTCTACCCTGTTTGTTTGCCTGATACGGAGTGCTGGGTAAAGGGTGGGTTGGGCTCTAAATCCAAGTATTAGCGAGTGCTTCTCCATGGGATTTGGAGGTTATTAACCAAAAGCCCACAACATGGGAATACCTGTGCTCCTTGAAAAAGGCTTGGACTCTGTATCCCCACCACCAGAACACACATGAAGAAGTTTTCTGCTATCCTGAGTGTGGGCTGGCAATTTCAGGTGACAGAAGCGGCTGGGTTCTAATAGAATCCCTTAGCTTGTAATCCCTGAGTGTTTCCCTAGGACTGACTCTGAGAGAAACCTGGGGGTTGGGCTTTGAGGCCAAATAGTAGCGAGTGTCCCCGATGGACTGAGGAAGTATTTAGATGAATTCTCCATAAAGGGAAACACCTGAGCACCCATTCATCTGCGTGGAGTGGGGCTTCAAATCTCCCCACCACACAAGGTTGGGTTCCAGTATCCTGAGGGTGGGGTAGTTCCTCCAACTGACATCAGCGTCTTGGTTTGAATAGAATCCCTTTGCTTGTCTTCCCTGATGGTTTGCCTAGGCCAGTGTGTGGTTGAAAGTGGGATTTGGGATCTAAAACTAAGTATGAGCGTGTGCCTCTCCATGGGTAGTGGAGATGTTTAAACTACAACCCACAACTTGGGAATTACTGTGACCCCTGAAAAATGCGTGTGCTATGTTTCCCCACGTCCAGCACACACAGGAAGAAGTGTTCTGGGGTTGTGAGTGTGGGGAGGTTCCTCCAACAGACAGCAGCACCTGGGTTGTAATAGAATCCCTTCGCTTGACTTCCCTAAGTGTTTTCCTAGGACTAGCAGTAAGCGATGGTGGGGGATGGGCTCTAAAGCCAAGTATTAGCGAGTGCATCTCTGTGGGTATTGGAGGGTTTTAAACTACTTCCCCAACCTTGGAACACCTGTGCCCCATAAAGATGCATGGAATCTCTTTCCCCACCTGCAGCACACACACGGAGACGTGCTCAGATATCCTGATTGTGGGGAGGCTCCTCCAAATGACAGCAGCGCCTGGGTTCTAAAAGAATCCCTTAGCTTGTCTTCCCTGATGTCATGCCTAGCCTGGAGGGTGGGGGAAAGTGGGGGTTGGGCTCTTAACCAAGTATTAGCGAGAGCCTATCCATGGGATGTGGGTTTTTAACCTACAACCCACAACCATGGAATAAATGTGCCCCCTGAAAGATGCTTTGACTGTTTCTCTACATCCAGCACACACACGAAATGTGTTCTGGTATTCTGAGTGTGGGGAAGATCCTCAAACTGACAGCAGCACCTGGATTCTATTAGTATCCCTTAGCTACTGTTTCCTGAGTGTTTTCTTAAACCAGGCCATGAGGGAAAGCTGGGGGTTGGGCTTGGAGGCCACGTAGCAGTGAGTGCCCCCTGATCCATTGAGGAAGTACTTGGAGGACTTCTCCCTAAAGGGAACACCTTTTCCTGCATTCATCTCTGTGCAGTGGGGCTGCACATCTCTCCCACACCTAAGAATGTGTTCTGGAATTCTGAGTGCTTGGAAGTTCCTCCAACTGACAGCAGCGCCTGGGTTCTAATTGAATCCCTTTGCTTGTCTTCCCTGATGGAAAGCCTAGGCGGGAGTGCGGGGGAAAGTGTGGTTTGGGCTCCAAAACCAAGTATTTGCGATGACCTCTCTATGGTTTGTGGAGGTGTTTAAACTACATCCCTAACCTGGGAACACCTGTGCCCCCATAAAGATCCGTGGAGTCTGTTTCCACACCTCCAGCACACACACGAACACTTGCACAGTTATCCTGAGAGTGGGCAGCCTCCTCCAACTGAGAGCAGGGCCTTGGTTCTTATAAAATCGCTTAACTTGTCTACCCTGTTTGGTTGCCTGATACGGAGTGCTAGGGATAGGGTGGGTTGGGCTCTAAATCCAAGTATTAGCGAGTGCTTCTCCATGGGATTTGGAGGTTATTAACCAAAAGCCCACAACATGGGAATACCTGTGCTCCTTGAAAAAAGCGTGGACTCTGTATCCCCACCACCAGAACACACATGAAGAAGTTTTCTGCTATCCTGAGTGTGGGCTGGCAATTTCAGGTGACAGAAGCGGCTGGGTTCTAATAGAATCCCTTAGCTTGTAATCCCTGAGTGTTTCCCTAGGACTGACTCTGAGAGAAACCTGGGGGTTGGGCTTTGAGGCCAAATAGTAGCGAGTGTCCCCGATGGACTGAGGAAGTATTTAGATGAATTCTCCATAAAGGGAAACACCTGAGCACCCATTCATCTGCGTGGAGTGGGGCTTCAAATCTCCCCACCACACAAGGTTGGCTTCCAGTATCCTGAGGGTGGGGTAGTTCCTCCAACTGACATCAGCGTCTTGGTTTGAATAGTATCCCTTTGCTTGTCTTCCCTGATGGTTTGCCTAGGCCAGTGTGTGGTTGAAAGTGGGATTTGGGATCTAAAACTTAGTATTAGCGTGTGCCTCTCCATGGGTAGTGGAGATGTTTAAACTACAACCCACAACTTGGGAATTACTGTGACCCCTGAAAAATGCGTGTGCTATGTTTCCCCACGTCCAGCACACACAGGAAGAAGTGTTCTGGGGTTGTGAGTGTGGGGAGGTTCCTCCAACAGACAGCAGCACCTGGGTTGTAATAGAATCCCTTAGCTTGACTTCCCTAAGTGTATTCCTAGGCCTAGCAGTAAGCGATGGTGGGGGATGGGCTCTAAAGCCAAGTATTAGCGAGTGCATCTCTGTGGGTAGTGGAGGGTTTTAAACTACTTCCCCAACCTTGGAACACCTGTGCCCCATAAAGATGCGTGGAATCTGTTTCCCCACCTCCAGCACACACACGGAGACGTGCTCAGGTATCCTGGTTGTGGGGAGGCTCCTCCAAATGACAGTAGCGCCTGGGTTCTAAAAGAATCCCTTAGCTTGTCTTCCCTGATGGCATGCCTAGGCTGGAGAGTGGGGGAAAGTGGGGGTTGGGCTCTAAACCAAGTATAAGCGAGACCTATCCATGGGATGTGGGTTTTTAACCTACAACCCACAACCATGGAATAAATGTGCCCCCTGAAAGATGCTTTGACTGTTTCCCTACATCCAGCACACACACGAAGATGTGTTCTGGTATTCTGAGTGTGGGGAAGTTCCTCAAACTGACAGCAGCACCTGGATTCTATTAGTATCCCTTAGCTTCTGTTCCCTGAGTGTTCTTTTAGGCCAGGCCATGAGGGAAATCTGGGGGTTGGGCTTGGAGGCCACGTAGCAGTGAGTGCCCCCTGATCCATTGAGGAAGTACTTAGAGGACTTGTCCCTAAATGGAACACCTTTTCCTCCATTCATCTGGGTGCAGTGGGGCTGCACATCTCTCCCACACCTAAGAATGTGTTCTGGAATTCTGAGTGCAGGGAAGTTCCTCCAACTGACAGCAGCGCCTGGGTTCTAATTGAATCCCTTTGCTTGTCTTCCCTGATGGAAAGCCTAGGCGGGAGTGCGGGGGAAAGTGTGGTTTCGGCTCCAAAACCAAGCATTGGCGATGACCTCTCTATAGTTTGTGGAGGTGTTTAAACTACATCCCTAACCTGGGAACACCTGTGCCCCATAAAGATCCGTGGAGTCTGTTTCCACACCTCCAGCACACACACGAACACTTGCACAGTTATCCTGAGAGTGGGCAGCCTCCTCCAACTGAGAGCAGGGCCTTGGTTCTTATAAAATCGCTTAACTTGTCTACCCTGTTTGTTTGCCTGATACGGAGTGCTGGGGAAAGGGTTGGTTGGGCTCTAAATCCAAGTATTAGCGAGTGCTTCTCCATGGGATTTGGAGGTTATTAACCAAAAGCCCACAACATGGGAATACCTGTGCTCCTTGAAAAAAGCGTGGACTCTGTATCCCCACCACCAGAACACACATGAAGAAGTTTTCTGCTATCCTGAGTGTGGGCTGGCAATTTCAGGTGACAGAAGCGGCTGGGTTCTAATAGAATCCCTTAGCTTGTAATCCCTGAGTGTTTCCCTAGGACTGACTCTGAGAGAAACCTGGGGGTTGGGCTTTGAGGCCAAATAGTAGCGAGTGTCCCCGATGGACTGAGGAAGTATTTAGATGATTTCTCCATAAAGGGAAACACCTGAGCACCCATTCATCTGCGTGGAGTGGGGCTTCAAATCTCCCCACCACACAAGGTTGGGTTCCAGTATCCTGAGGGTGGGGTAGTTCCTCCAACTGACATCAGCGTCTTGGTTTGAATAGAATCCCTTTGCTTGTCTTCCCTGATGGTTTGCCTAGGCCAGTGTGTGGTTGAAAGTGGGATTTGGGATCTAAAACTAAGTATTAGCGTGTGCCTCTCCATGGGTAGTGGAGATGTTTAAACTACAACCCACAACTTGGGAATTACTGTGACCCCTGAAAAATGCGTGTGCTATGTTTCCCCACGTCCAGCACACACATGAAGAAGTGTTCTGGGGTTCTAAGTGTGGGGAGGTTCCTCCAACAGACAGCAGCACCTGGGTTGTAATAGAATCCCTTCGCTTGACTTCCCTAAGTGTTTTCCTAGGCCTAGCAGTAAGTGATGGTGGGGGATGGGCTCTAAAGCCAAGTATTAGCGAGTGCATCTCTGTGGGTAGTGGAGGCTTTTAAACTACTTCCCCAAACTTGGAACACCTGTGCCCCATAAAGATGCGTGGAATCTGTTTCCCCACCTCCAGCACACACACGGAGACGTGCTCAGGTATCCTGATTGTGGGGAGGTTCCTCCAAATGACAGCAGCGCCTGGGTTCTAAAAGAATCCCTTAGCTTGTCTTCCCTGATGGCATGCCTAGGCTGGAGAGTGGGGGAAAGTGGGGGTTGGGCTCTAAACCAAGTATAAGCGAGAGCCTATCCATGGGATGTGGGTTTTTAACCTACAACTCACAACCATGGAGTAAATGTGCCCCCTGAAATATGCTTTGTCTATTTCCCTACATCCAGCACACACACGAAGATGTGTTCTGGTATTCTGAGTGAGGGGAAGTTCCTCAAACTGACAGCAGCACCTGGATTCTATTAGTATCCCTTAGCTTCTGTTCCCTGAGTGTTCTTTTAGGCCAGGCCATGAGGGAAAGCTGGGGGTTGGGCTTGGAGGCCACGTAGCAGTGAGTGCCCCCTGATCCATTGAGGAAGTACTTAGAGGACTTCTCCCTAAAGGGAACACCTTTTCTTGCATTCATCTGGGTGCAGTGGGGCTGCACATCTCTCCCACACCTAAGAATGTGTTCTGGAATTCTGAGTGCAGGGAAGTTCCTCCAACTGACAGCAGCGCCTGGGTTCTAATTGAATCCCTTTGCTTGTCTTCCCTGATGGAAAGCCTAGGCGGGAGTGCGGGGGAAAGTGTGGTTTGGGCTCCAAAACCAAGTATTTGCGATGACCTCTCTATGGTTTGTGGAGGTGTTTAAACTACATCCCTAACCTGGGAACACCTGTGCCCCCATAAAGATCCGTGGAGTCTGTTTCCACACCTCCAGCACACACACGAACACTTGCACAGTTATCCTGAGAGTGGGCAGCCTCCTCCAACTGAGAGCTGGGCCTTGGTTCTTATAAAATCGCTTAACTTGTCTACCCTGTATGGTTGCCTGAAACGGAGTGCTGGGGAAAGGGTGGGTTGGGCTCTAAATCCAAGTATTAGCGAGTGCTTCTCCATGGGATTTGGAGGTTATTAACCAAAAGCCCACAACATGGGAATACCTGTGCTCCTTGAAAAAAGCGTGGACTCTGTATCCCCACCACCAGAACACACATGAAGAAGTTTTCTGCTATCCTGAGTGTGGGCTGGCAATTTCAGGTGACAGAAGCGGCTGGGTTCTAATAGAATCCCTTAGCTTGTAATCCCTGAGTGTTTCCCTAGGACTGACTCTGAGAGAAACCTGGGGGTTGGGCTTTGAGGCCAAATAGTAGCGAGTGTCCCTGATGGACTGAGGAAGTCTTTAGATGAATTCTCCATAAAGGGAAACACCTGAGCACCCATTCATCTGCGTGGAGTGGGGCTTCAAATCTCCCCACCACACAAGGTTGGGTTCCAGTATCCTGAGGGTGGGGTAGTTCCTCCAACTGACATCAGCGTCTTGGTTTGAATAGAATCCCTTTGCTTGTCTTCCCTGATGGTTTGCCTAGGCCAGTGTGTGGTTGAAAGTGGGATTTGGGATCTAAAACTAAGTATTAGCGTGTGCCTCTCCATGGGTAGTGGAGATGTTTAAACTACAACCCACAACTTGGGAATTACTGTGACCCCTGAAAAATGCGTGTGCTTTGTTTCCCCACGTCCAGCACACACAGGAAGAAGTGTTCTGGGGTTCTGAGTGTGGGGAGGTTCCTCCAACAGACAGCAGCACCTGGGTTGTAATAGAATCCCTTAGCTTGACTTCCCTAAGTGTATTCCTAGGCCTAGCAGTAAGCGATGGTGGGGGATGGGCTCTAAAGCCAAGTATTAGCGAGTGCATCTCTGTGGGTAGTGGAGGGTTTTAAACTACTTCCCCAACCTTGGAACACCTGTGCCCCATAAAGATGCGTGGAATCTGTTTCCCCACCTCCAGCACACACACGGTGACGTGCTCAGGTATCCTGATTGGGGGGAGGCTCCTCCAAATGACAGAAGCGCCTGGGTTCTAAAAGAATCCCTTAGCTTGTCTTCCCTGATGGCATGCCTAGGCTGGAGAGTGGGGGAAAGTGGGGGTTGGGCTCTAAACCAAGTATAAGCGAGAGCCTATCCATGGGATGTGGGTTTTTAACCTACAACCCACAACCATGGAATAAATGTGCCCCCTGAAAGATGCTTTGACTGTTTCCCTACATCCAGCACACACACGAAGATGTGTTCTTGCATTCTGAGTGTGGGGAAGTTCCTCAAACTGACAGCAGCACCTGGATTCTATTAGTATCCCTTAGCTTCTGTTCCCTGAGTGTTCATTTAGGCCAGGCCATGAGGGGAAGGTGGGGGTTGGGCTTGGAGGCCACGTAGCAGTGAGTGCCCCCTGATCCATTGAGGAAGTACTTAGAGGACTTGTCCCTAAAGGGAACACCTTTTCCTGCATTCATCTGGGTTCAGTGGGGCTGCACAACTCTCCCACACCTAAGAATGTGTTCTGGAATTCTGAGTGCAGGGAAGTTCCTCCAACTGACAGCAGCGCCTGGGTTCTAATTGAATCCCTTTGCTTGTCTTCCCTGATGGAAAGCCTAGGCGGGAGTGCGGGGGAAAGTGTGGTTGGGCTCCAAAACCAAGTATTTGCGATGACCTCTCTATGGTTTTTGGAGGTGTTTAAACTACATCCCTAACCTGGGAACACCTGTGCCCCCATAAAGATCCGTGGAGTCTGTTTCCACACCTCCAGCACACACACGAACACTTGCACAGTTATCCTGAGAGTGGGCAGCCTCCTCCAACTGAGAGCAGGGCCTTGGTTCTTATAAAATCGCTTAACTTGTCTACCCTGTTTGGTTGCCTGATACGGAGTGCTGGGGAAAGGGTGGGTTGGGCTCTAAATCCAAGTATTAGCGAGTGCTTCTCCATGGGATTTGGAGGTTATTAACCAAAAGCCCACAACATGGGAATACCTGTGCTCCTTGAAAAAAGCGTGGACTCTGTATCCCCACCACAAGAACACACATGAAGAAGTTTTCTGCTATCCTGAGTGTGGGCTGGCAATTTCAGGTGACAGAAGCGGCTGGGTTCTAATAGAATCCCTTAGCTTGTAATCCCTGAGTGTTTCCCTAGGACTGACTCTGAGAGAAACCTGGGGGTTGGGCTTTGAGGCCAAATAGTAGCGAGTGTCCCCGATGGACTGAGGAAGTATTTAGATGATTTCTCCATAAAGGGAAACACCTGAGCACCCATTCATCTGCGTGGAGTGGGGCTTCAAATCTCCCCACCACACAAGGTTGGGTTCCAGTATCCTGAGGGTGGGGTAGTTCCTCCAACTGACATCAGCGTCTTGGTTTGAATAGAATCCCTTTGCTTGTCTTCCCTGATGGTTTGCCTAGGCCAGTGTGTGGTTGAAAGTGGGATTTGGGATCTAAAACTAAGTATTAGCGTGTGCCTCTCCATGGGTAGTGGAGATGTTTAAACTACAACCCACAACTTGGGAATTACTGTGACCCCTGAAAAATGCGTGTGCTATGTTTCCCCACGTCCAGCACACACAGGTAGAAGTGTTCTGGGGTTCTGAGTGTGGGGAGGTTCCTCCAACAGACAGCAGCACCTGGGTTGTAATAGAATCCCTTCGCTTGACTTCCCTAAGTGTTTTCCTAGGCCTAGCAGTAAGTGATGGTGGGGGATGGGCTCTAAAGCCAAGTATTAGCGAGTACATCTCTGTGGGTAGTGGAGGCTTTTAAACTACTTCCCCAAACTTGGAACACCTGTGCCCCATAAAGATGCGTGGAATCTGTTTCCCCACCTCCAGCACACACACGGAGACATGCTCAGGTATCCTGATTGTGGGGAGGCTCCTCCAAATGACAGCAGCGCCTGGGTTCTAAAAGAATCCCTTAGCTTGTCTTCCCTGATGGCATGCCTAGGCTGGAGAGTGGGGGAAAGTGGGGGTTGGGCTCTAAACCAAGTATAAGCGAGAGCCTATCCATGGGATGTGGGTTTTTAGCCTACAACCCACAACCATGGAATAAATGTGCCCCCTGAAAGATGCTTTGACTGTTTCCCTACATCCAGCACACACACGAAGATGTGTTCTTGTATTCTGAGTGTGGAGAAGTTCCTCAAACTGACAGCAGCACCTGGATTCTATTAGTATCCCTTAGCTTCTGTTCCCTGAGTGTTCTTTTAGGCCAGGCCATGAGGGAAAGCTGGGGGTTGGACTTGGAGGCCACGTAGCAGTGAGTGCCTCCTGATCCATTGAGGAAGTACTTAGAGGACTTCTCCCTAAAGGGAACACCTTTTCCTGCATTCATCTGGGTGCAGTGGGGCTGCACATCTCTCCCACACCTAAGAATGTGTTCTGGAATTCTGAGTGCAGGGAAGTTCCTCCAACTGACAGCAGCGCCTGGGTTCTAATTGAATCCCTTTGCTTGTCTTCCCTGATGGAAAGCCTAGGCGGGAGTGCGGGGGAAAGTGTGGTTTGGGCTCCAAAACCAAGTATTTGCGATGACCTCTCTATGGTTTGTGGAGGTGTTTAAACTACATCCCTAACCTGGGAACACCTGTGCCCCCATAAAGATCCGTGGAGTCTGTTTCCACACCTCCAGCACACACACGAACACTTGCACAGTTATCCTGAGAGTGGGCAGCCTCCTCCAACTGAGAGCAGGGCCTTGGTTCTTATAAAATCGCTTAACTTGTCTACCCTGTTTGTTTGCCTGATACGGAGTGCTGGGGAAAGGGTTGGTTGGGCTCTAAATCCAAGTATAAGCGAGTGCTTCTCCATGGGATTTGGAGGTTATTAACCAAAAGCCCACAACATGGGAATACCTGTGCTCCTTGAAAAAAGCGTGGACTCTGTATCCCCACCACCAGAACACACATGAAGAAGTTTTCTGCTATCCTGAGTGTGGGCTGGCAATTTCAGGTGACAGAAGCGGCTGGGTTCTAATAGAATCCCTTAGCTTGTAATCCCTGAGTGTTTCCCTAGGACTGACTCTGAGAGAAACCTGGGGGTTGGGCTTTGAGGCCAAATAGTAGCGAGTGTCCCCGATGGACTGAGGAAGTATTTAGATGAATTCTCCATAAAGGGAAACACCTGAGCACCCATTCATCTGCGTGGAGTGGGGCTTCAAATCTCCGCACCACACAAGGTTGGCTTCCAGTATCCTGAGGGTGGGGTAGTTCCTCCAACTGACATCAGCGTCTTGGTTTGAATAGAATCCCTTTGCTTGTCTTCCCTGATGGTTTGCCTAGGCCAGTATGTGGTTGAAAGTGGGATTTGGGATCTAAAACTAAGTATTAGCGTGTGCCTCTCCATGGGTAGTGGAGATGTTTAAACTACAACCCACAACTTGGGAATTACTGTGACCCCTGAAAAATGCGTGTGCTTTGTTTCCCCACGTCCAGCACACACAGGAAGAAGTGTTCTGGGGTTCTGAGTGTGGGGAGGTTCCTCCAACAGACAGCAGCACCTGGGTTGTAATAGAATCCCTTAGCTTGACTTCCCTAATTGTTTTCCTAGGCCTAGCAGTAAGCGATGGTGGGGGATGGGCTCTAAAGCCAAGTATTAGCGACTGCATCTCTGTGGGTAGTGGAGGGTTTTAAACTACTTCCCCAACCTTGGAACACCTGTGCCCCATAAAGATGCGTGGAATCTGTTTCCCCACCTCCAGCACACACACGGAGACGTGCTCAGGTATCCTGATTGTGGGGAGGTTCCTCCAAATGACAGCAGCGCCTGGGTTCTAAAAGAATCCCTTAGCTTGTCTTCCCTGATGGCATGCCTAGGCTGGAGAGTGGGGGAAAGTGGGGGTTGGGCTCTAAACCAAGTATAAGCGAGAGCCTATCCATGGGATGTGGGTTTTTAACCTACAACTCACAACCATGGAGTAAATGTGCCCCCTGAAATATGCTTTGACTATTTCCCTACATCCAGCACGCACACGAAGTAGTGTTCTGGTATTCTGAGTGAGGGGAAGTTCCTCAAACTGACAGCAGCACCTGGATTCTATTAGTATCCCTTAGCTTCTGTTCCCTGAGTGTTCTTTTAGGCCAGGCCATGAGGGAAAGCTGGGGGTTGGGCTTGGAGGCCACGTAGCAGTGAGTGCCCCCTGATCCATTGAGGAAGTACTTAGAGGACTTCTCCCTAAAGGGAACACCTTTTCCTGCATTCATCTGGGTGCAGTGGGGCTGCACATCTCTCCCACACCTAAGAATGTGTTCTGGAATTCTGAGTGCAGGGAAGTTCCTCCAACTGACAGCAGCGCCTGGGTTCTAATTGAATCCCTTTGCTTGTCTTCCCTGATGGAAAGCCTAGGCGGGAGTGCGGGGGAAAGTGTGGTTTGGGCTCCAAAACCAAGTATTTGCGATGACCTCTCTATGGTTTGTGGAGGTGTTTAAACTACATCCCTAACCTGGGAACACCTGTGCCCCCATAAAGATCCGTGGAGTCTGTTTCCACACCTCCAGCACACACACGAACACTTGCACAGTTATCCTGAGAGTGGGCAGCCTCCTCCAACTGAGAGCAGGGCCTTGGTTCTTATAAAATCGCTTAACTTGTCTACCCTGTTTGGTTGCCTGAAACGGAGTGCTGGGGAAAGGGTGGGTTGGGCTCTAAATCCAAGTATTAGCGAGTGCTTCTCCATGGGATTTGGAGGTTATTAACCAAAAGCCCACAACATGGGAATACCTGTGCTCCTTGAAAAAAGCGTGGACTCTGTATCCCCACCACCAGAACACACATGAAGAAGATTTCTGCTATCCTGAGTGTGGGCTGGCAATTTCAGGTGACAGAAGCGGCTGGGTTCTAATAGAATCCCTTAGCTTGTAATCCCTGAGTGTTTCCCTAGGACTGACTCTGAGAGAAACCTGGGGGTTGGGCTTTGAGGCCAAATAGTAGCGAGTGTCCCTGATGGAATGAGGAAGTATTTAGATGAATTCTCCATAAAGGGAAACACCTGAGCACCCATTCATCTGCGTGGAGTGGGGCTTCAAATCTCCCCACCACACAAGGTTGGGTTCCAGTATCCTGAGGGTGGGGTAGTTCCTCCAACTGACATCAGCGTCTTGGTTTTAATAGAATCCCTTTGTTTGTCTTCCCTGATGGTTTGCCTAGGCCAGTGTGTGGTTGAAAGTGGGATTTGGGATCTAAAACTAAGTATTAGCGTGTGCCTCTCCATGGGTAGTGGAGATGTTTAAACTACAACCCACAACTTGGGAATTACTGTGACCCCTGAAAAAAGCGTGTGCTATGTTTCCCCACGTCCAGCACACACAGGAAGAAGTGTTCTGGGGTTCTGAGTGTGGGGAGGTTCCTCCAACAGACAGCAGCACCTGGGTTGTAATAGAATCCCTTAGCTTGACTTCCCTAAGTGTTTTCCTAGGCCTAGCAGTAAGCGATGGTGGGGGATGGGCTCTAAAGCCAAGTATTAGCGAGTGCATCTCTGTGGGTAGTGGAGGGTTTTAAACTACTTCCCCAACCTTGGAACACCTGTGCCCCATAAAGATGCGTGGAATCTGTTTCCCCACCTCCAGCACACACACGGAGACGTGCTCAGGTATCCTGATTGTGGGGAGGCTCCTCCAAATGCCAGCAGCGCCTGGGTTCTTAAACAATCCCTTAGCTTGTCTTCCCTGACAGCATGCCTAGGCTGGAGAGTGGGGGAAAGTGGGGGTTGGGCTCTAAACCAAGTATAAGCGAGAGCCTATCCATGGGATGAGGGTTTTTAACCTACAACACACAACCATGGAATAAATGTGCCCCCTGAAAGATGCTTTGACTGTTTCCCTACATCCAGCACACACACGAAGATGTGTTCTTGTATTCTGAGTGTGGGGAAGTTCCTCAAACTGACAGCAGCACCTGGATTCTATTAGTATCCCTTAGCTTCTGTTCCCTGAGTGTTTTTTAGGCCAGGCCATGAGGGAAAGCTGGGGGTTGGGCTTGGAGGCCACGTAGAAATGAGTGACCCCTGATCCATTGAGGAAGTACTTAGAGGACTTCTCCCTAAAGGGAACACCTTTTCCTGCATTCATCTGGGTGCAGTGGGGCTGCACATCTCTCCCACACCTAAGAATGTGTTCTGGAATTCTGAGTGCAGGGAAGTTCCTCCAACTGACAGCAGCGCCTGGGTTCTAATTGAATCCCTTTGCTTGTCTTCCCTGATGGAAAGCCTAGGCGGGAGTGCGGGGGAAAGTGTGGTTTGGGCTCCAAAACCAAGTATTTGCGATGACCTCTCTATGGTTTGTGGAGGTGTTTCAACTACATCCCTAACCTGGGAACACCTGTGCCCCCATAAAGATCCGTGGAGTCTGTTTCCACACCTCCAGCACACACACGAACACTTGCACAGTTATCCTGAGAGTGGGCAGCCTCCTCCAACTGAGAGCAGGGCCCTGGTTCTTATAAAATCGCTTAACTTGTCTACCCTGTTTGTTCGCCGGATACGGAGTGCTGGGGAAAGGGTGGGTTGGGCTCTAAATCCAAGTATTAGCGAGTGCTTCTCCATGGGATTTGGAGGTTATTAACCAAAAGCCCACAACATGGGAATACCTGTGCTCCTTGAAAAAAGCGTGGACTATGTATCCCCACCACCAGAACACACATGAAGAAGTTTTCTGCTATCCTGAGTGTGGGCTGGCAATTTCAGGTGACAGAAGCGGCTGGGTTCTAATAGAATCCCTTAGCTTGTAATCCCTGAGTGTTTCCCTAGGACTGACTCTGAGAGAAACCTGGGGGTTGGGCTTTGAGGCCAAATAGTAGCGAGTGTCCCCGATGGACTGAGGAAGTATTTAGATGAATTCTCCATAAAGGGAAACACCTGAGCACCCATTCATCTGCGTGGAGTGGGGCTTCAAATCTCCCCACCACACAAGGTTGGGTTCCAGTATCCTGAGGGTGGGGTAGTTCCTCCAACTGACATCAGTGTCTTGGTTTGAATAGAATCCCTTTGCTTGTCTTCCCTGATGGTTTGCCTAGGCCAGTGTGTGGTTGAAAGTGGGATTTGGGATCTAAAACTAAGTATTAGCGTGTGCCTCTCCATGAGTAGTGGAGATGTTTAAACTACAACCCACAACTTGGGAATTACTGTGACCCCTGAAAAATGCGTGTGCTATGTTTCCCCACGTCCAGCACACACAGGAAGAAGTGTTCTGGGGTTGTGAGTGTGGGGAGGTTCCTCCAACAGACAGCAGCACCTGGGTTGTAATAGAATTACTTCGCTTGACTTCCCTAAGTGTTTTCCTAGGCCTAGCAGTAAGCGATGGTGGGGGATGGGCTCTAAAGCCAAGTATTAGCGAGTGCATCTCTGTGGGTAGTGGAGGGTTTTAAACTACTTCCCCAACCTTGGAACACCTGTGCCCCATAAAGATGCATGGAATCTCTTTCCCCACCTGCAGCACACACACGGAGACGTGCTCAGGTATCCTGATTGTGGGGAGGCTCCTCCAAATGACAGCAGCGCCTGGGTTCTAAAAGATTCCCTTAGCTTGTCTTCCCTGATGTCATGCCTAGCTTGGAGGGTGGGGGAAAGTGGGGGTTGGGCTCTTAACCAAGTATTAGCGAGAGCCTATCCATGGGATGTGGGTTTTTAACCTACAACCCACAACCATGGAATAAATGTGCCCCCTGAAGAAGCTTTGACTGTTTCTCTACATCCAGCACACACACGAAGATGTGTTCTGGTATTCTGAGTGTGGGGAAGATCCTCAAACTGACAGCAGCACCTGGATTCTATTAGTATCCCTTAGCTTCTGTTCCCTGAGTGTTTTCTTAAACCAGGCCATGAGGGAAAGCTGGGGGTTGGGCTTGGAGGCCACGTAGCAATGAGTGCCCCCTGATCCATTGAGGAAGTACTTGGAGGACTTCTCCCTAAAGGGAACACCTTTTCCTGCATTCATCTGTGTGCAGTTGGGCTGCACAACTCTCCCACACCTAAGAATGTGTTCTGGAATTCTGAGTGCAGGGAAGTTCCTCCAACTGACAGCAGCGCCTGGGTTCTAATTGAATCCCTTTGCTTGTCTTCCCTGATGGAAAGCCTAGGCGGGAGTGCGGGGGAAAGTGTGGTTTGGGCTCCAAAACCAAGTATTTGCGATGACCTCTCTATGGTTTGTGGAGGTGTTTAAACTACATCCCTAACCTGGGAACACCTGTGCCCCCATAAAGATCCGTGGAGTCTGTTTCCACACCTCCAGCACACACACGAACACTTGCACAGTTATCCTGAGAGTGGGCAGCCTCCTCCAACTGAGAGCAGGTCCTTGGTTCTTATAAAATCGCTTAACTTGTCTACCCTGTTTGGTTGCCTGATACGGAGTGCTGGGGAAAGGGTGGGTTGGGCTCTAAATCCAAGTATTAGCGAGTGCTTCTCCATGGGATTTGGAGGTTATTAACCAAAAGCCCACAACATGGGAATACCTGTGCTCCTTGAAAAAAGCGTGGACTCTGTATCCCGACCACCAGAACACACATGAAGAAGTTTTCTGCTATCCTGAGTGTGGGCTGGCAATTTCAGGTGACAGAAGCGGCTGGGTTCTAATAGAATCCCTTAGCTTGTAATCCCTGAGTGTTTCCCTAGGACTGACTCTGAGAGAAACCTGGGGGTTGGGCTTTGAGGCCAAATAGTAGCGAGTGTCCCGGATGGACTGAGGAAGTATTTAGATGAATTCTCCATAAAGGGAAACACCTGAGCACCCATTCATCTGCGTGGAGTGGGGCTTCAAATCTCCCCACCACACAAGGTTGGGTTCCAGTATCCTGAGGGTGGGGTAGTTCCTCCAACTGACATCAGCGTCTTGGTTTGAATAGAATCCCTTTGCTTGTCTTCCCTGATGGTTTGCCTAGGCCAGTGTGTGGTTGAAAGTGGGATTTGGGATCTAAAACTAAGTATTAGCGTGTGCCTCTCCATGGGTAGTGGAGATGTTTAAACTACAACCCACAACTTGGGAATTACTGTGACCCCTGAAAAATGCGTGTGCTCTGTTTCCCCACGTCCAGCTCACACAGGAAGAAGTGTTCTGGGGTTCTGAGTGTGGGGAGGTTCCTCCAACAGACAGCAGCACCTGGGTTGTAATAGAATCCCTTAGCTTGACTTCCCTAAGTGTTTTCCTAGGCCTAGCAGTAAGCGATGGTGGGGGATGGGCTCTAAAGCCAAGTATTAGCGAGTGCATCTCTGTGGGTAGTGGAGGGTTTTAAACTACTTCCCCAACCTTGGAACACCTGTGCCCCATAAAGATGCGTGGAATCTGTTTCCCCACCTCCAGCACACACACGGAGACGTGCTCAGGTATCCTGATTGTGGGGAGGCTCCTCCAAATGCCAGCAGCGCCTGGGTTCTTAAACAATCCCTTAGCTTGTCTTCCCTGACAGCATGCCTAGGCTGGAGAGTGGGGGAAAGTGGGGTTTGGGCTCTAAACCAAGTATAAGCGAGAGCCTATCCATGGGATGAGGGTTTTTAACCTACAACCCATAACCATGGAATAAATGTGCCCCCTGAAAGATGCTTTGACTGTTTCCCTACATCCAGCACACACACGAAGATGTGTTCTTGTATTCTGAGTGTGGGGAAGTTCCTCAAACTGACAGCAGCACCTGGATTCTATTAGTATCCCTTAGCTTCTGTTCCCTGAGTGTTTTTTAGGCCAGGCCATGAGGGAAAGCTGGGGGTTGGGCTTGGAGTCCACGTAGCAGTGAGTGCCCCCTGATCCATTGAGGAAGTACTTGGAGGACTTCTCCCTAAAGGGAACTCCTTTTCCTGCATTCATCTGTGTGCAGTGGGGCTGCACATCTCTCCCACACCTAAGAATGTGTTCTGGAATTCTGAGTGCTGGGAAGTTCCTCCAACTGACAGCAGCGCCTGGGTTCTAATTGAATCCCTTTGCTTGTCTTCCCTGATGGAAAGCCTAGGCGGGAGTGCGGGGGAAAGTGTGGTTTGGGCTCCAAAACCAAGTATTTGCGATGACCTCTCTATGGTTTGTGGAGGTGTTTAAACTACATCCCTAACCTGGGAACACCTGTGCCCCCATAAAGATCCGTGGAGTCTGTTTCCACACCTCCAGCACACACACGTACACTTGCACAGTTATCCTGAGAGTGGGCAGCCTCCTCCAACTGAGAGCAGGGCCTTGGTTCTTATAAAATCGCTTAACTTGTCTACCCTGTTTGGTTGCCTGATACGGAGTGCTAGGGATAGGGTGGGTTGGGCTCTAAATCCAAGTATTAGCGAGTGCTTCTCCATGGGATTTGGAGGTTATTAACCAAAAGCCCACAACATGGGAATACCTGTGCTCCTTGAAAAAAGCGTGGACTCTGTATCCCCACCACCAGAACACACATGAAGAAGTTTTCTGCTATCCTGAGTGTGGGCTGGCAATTTCAGGTGACAGAAGCGGCTGGGTTCTAATAGAATCCCTTAGCTTGTAATCCCTGAGTGTTTCCCTAGGACTGACTCTGAGAGAAACCTGGGGGTTGGGCTTTGAGGCCAAATAGTAGCGAGTGTCCCCGATGGACTGAGGAAGTATTTAGATGAATTCTCCATAAAGGGAAACACCTGAGCACCCATTCATCTGCGTGGAGTGGGGCTTCAAATCTCCCCACCACACAAGGTTGGCTTCCAGTATCCTGAGGGTGGGGTAGTTCCTCCAACTGACATCAGCGTCTTGGTTTGAATAGAATCCCTTTGCTTGTCTTCCCTGATGGTTTGCCTAGGCCAGTGTGTGGTTGAAAGTGGGATTTGGGATCTAAAACTTAGTATTAGCGTGTGCCTCTCCATGGGTAGTGGAGATGTTTAAACTACAACCCACAACTTGGGAATTACTGTGACCCCTGAAAAATGCGTGTGCTATGTTTCCCCACGTCCAGCACACACAGGAAGAAGTGTTCTGGGGTTGTGAGTGTGGGGAGGTTCCTCCAACAGACAGCAGCACCTGGGTTGTAATAGAATCCCTTAGCTTGACTTCCCTAAGTGTATTCCTAGGCCTAGCAGTAAGCGATGGTGGGGGATGGGCTCTAAAGCCAAGTATTAGCGAGTGCATCTCTGTGGGTAGTGGAGGGTTTTAAACTACTTCCCCAACCTTGGAACACCTGTGCCCCATAAAGATGCGTGGAATCTGTTTCCCCACCTCCAGCACACACACGGAGACGTGCTCAGGTATCCTGGTTGTGGGGAGGCTCCTCCAAATGACAGCAGCGCCTGGGTTCTAAAAGAATCCCTTAGCTTGTCTTCCCTGATGGCATGCCTAGGCTGGAGAGTGGGGGAAAGTGGGGGTTGGGCTCTAAACCAAGTATAAGCGAGAGCCTATCCATGGGATGTGGGTTTTTAAACTACAACCCACAACCATGGAATAAATGTGCCCCCTGAAAGATGCTTTGACTGTTTCCCTACATCCAGCACACACACGAAGATGTGTTCTGGTATTCTGAGTGTGGGGAAGTTCCTCAAACTGACAGCAGCACCTGGATTCTATTAGTATCCCTTAGCTTCTGTTCCCTGAGTGTTCTTTTAGGCCAGGCCATGAGGGAAATCTGGGGGTTGGGCTTGGAGGCCACGTAGCAGTGAGTGCCCCCTGATCCATTGAGGAAGTACTTAGAGGACTTCTCCCTAAAGGGAACACCTTTTCCTGCATTCATCTGGGTGCAGTGCGGCTGCACATCTCTCCCACACCTAAGAATGTGTTCTGGAATTCTGAGTGCAGGGAAGTTCCTCCAACTGACAGCAGCGCCTGGGTTCTAATTGAATCCCTTTGCTTGTCTTCCCTGATGGAAAGCCTAGGCGGGAGTGCGGGGGAAAGTGTGGTTTGGGCTCCAAAACCAAGTATTTGCGATGACCTCTCTATGGTTTGTGGAGGTGTTTAAACTACATCCCTAACCTGGGAACACATGTGCCCCCATAAAGATCCGTGGAGTCTGTTTCCACACCTCCAGCACACACACGAACACTTGCACAGTTATCCTGAGAGTGGGCAGCCTCCTCCAACTGAGAGCAGGGCCTTGGTTGTTATAAAATCGCTTAACTTGTCTACCCTGTTTGTTTGCCTGATACGGAGTGCTGGGGAAAGTGTTGGTTGGGCTCTAAATCCAAGTATAAGCGAGTGCTTCTCCATGGGATTTGGAGGTTATTAACCAAAAGCCCACAACATGGGAATACCTGTGCTCCTTGAAAAAAGCGTGGACTCTGTATCCCCACCACCAGAACACACATGATGAAGTTTTCTGCTATCCTGAGTGTGGGCTGGCAATTTCAGGTGACAGAAGCGGCTGGGTTCTAATAGAATCCCTTAGCTTGTAATCCCTGAGTGTTTCCCTAGGACTGACTCTGAGAGAAACCTGGGGGTTGGGCTTTGAGGCCAAATAGTAGCGAGTGTCCCCGATGGACTTAGGAAGTATTTAGATGAATTCTCCATAAAGGGAAACACCTGAGCACCCATTCATCTGCGTGGAGTGGGGCTTCAAATCTCCGCACCACACAAGGTTGGCTTCCAGTATCCTGAGGGTGGGGTAGTTCCTCCAACTGACATCAGCGTCTTGGTTTGAATAGAATCCCTTTGCTTGTCTTCCCTGATGGTTTGCCTAGGCCAGTGTGTGGTTGAAAGTGGGATTTGGGATCTAAAACTAAGTATTAGCGTGTGCCTCTCCATGGGTAGTGGAGATGTTTAAACTACAACCCACAACTTGGGAATTACTGTGACCCCTGAAAAATGCGTGTGCTTTGTTTCCCCACGTCCATCACACACAGGAAGAAGTGTTCTGGGGTTCTGAGTGTGGGGAGGTTCCTCCAACAGACAGCAGCACCTGGGTTGTAATAGAATCCCTTAGCATGACTTCCCTAAGTGTTTTCCTAGGCCTAGCAGTAAGCGATGGTGGGGGATGGGCTCTAAAGCCAAGTATTAGCGACTGCATCTCTGTGGGTAGTGGAGGGTTTTAAACTACTTCCCCAACCTTGGAACACCTGTGCCCCATAAAGATGCGTGGAATCTGTTTCCCCACCTCCAGCACACACACGGAGACGTGCTCAGGTATCCTGATTGTGGGGAGGTTCCTCCAAATGACAGCAGCGCCTGGGTTCTAAAAGAATCCCTTAGCTTGTCTTCCCTGATGGCATGCCTAGGCTGGAGAGTGGGGGAAAGTGGGGGTTGGGCTCTAAACCAAGTATAAGCGAGAGCCTATCCATGGGATGTGGGTTTTTAACCTACAACTCACAACCATGGAGTAAATGTGCCCCCTGAAATATGCTTTGACTATTTCCCTACATCCAGCACACACACGAAGTAGTGTTCTGGTATTCTGAGTGAGGGGAAGTTCCTCAAACTGACAGCAGCACCTGGATTCTATTAGTATCCCTTAGCTTCTGTTCCCTGAGTGTTCTTTTAGGCCAGGCCATGAGGGAAAGCTGGGGGTTGGGCTTGGAGGCCACGTAGCAGTGAGTGCCCCCTGATCCATTGAGGAAGTACTTAGAGGACTTGTCCCTAAAGGGAACACCTTTTCCTGCATTCATCTGGGTGCAGTGGGGCTGCACATCTCTCCCACACCTAAGAATGTGTTCTGGAATTCTGAGTGCAGGGAAGTTCCTCCAACTGACAGCAGCGCCTGGGTTCTAATTGAATCCCTTTGCTTGTCTTCCCTGATGGAAAGCCTAGGCGGGAGTGCGGGGGAAAGTGTGGTTTGGGCTCCAAAACCAAGTATTTGCGATGACCTCTCTATGGTTTGTGGAGGTGTTTAAACTACATCCCTAACCTGGGAACACCTGTGCCCCCATAAAGATCCGTGGAGTCTGTTTCCACATCTCCAGCACACACACGAACACTTGCACAGTTATCCTGAGAGTGGGCAGCCTCCTCCAACTGAGAGCAGGGCCTTGGTTCTTATAAAATCGCTTAACTTGTCTACCCTGTTTGTTTGCCTGATACGGAGTGCTGGGGAAAGGGTTGGTTGGGCTCTAAATCCAAGTATAAGCGAGTGCTTCTCCATGGGATTTGGAGGTTATTAACCAAAAGCCCACAACATGGGAATACCTGTGCTCCTTGAAAAAAGCGTGGACTCTGTATCCCCACCACCAGAACACACATGATGAAGTTTTCTGCTATCCTGAGTGTGGGCTGGCAATTTCAGGTGACAGAAGCGGCTGGGTTCTAATAGAATCCCTTAGCTTGTAATCCCTGAGTGTTTCCCTAGGACTGACTCTGAGAGAAACCTGGGGGTTGGGCTTTGAGGCCAAATAGTAGCGAGTGTCCCCGATGGACTTAGGAAGTATTTAGATGAATTCTCCATAAAGGGAAACACCTGAGCACCCATTCATCTGCGTGGAGTGGGGCTTCAAATCTCCGCACCACACAAGGTTGGCTTCCAGTATCCTGAGGGTGGGGTAGTTCCTCCAACTGACATCAGCGTCTTGGTTTGAATAGAATCCCTTTGCTTGTCTTCCCTGATGGTTTGCCTAGGCCAGTGTGTGGTTGAAAGTGGGATTTGGGATCTAAAACTAAGTATTAGCGTGTGCCTCTCCATGGGTAGTGGAGATGTTTAAACTACAACCCACAACTTGGGAATTACTGTGACCCCTGAAAAATGCGTGTGCTTTGTTTCCCCACGTCCAGCACACACAGGAAGAAGTGTTCTGGGGTTCTGAGTGTGGGGAGGTTCCTCCAACAGACAGCAGCACCTGGGTTGTAATAGAATCCCTTAGCTTGACTTCCCTAAGTGTTTTCCTAGGCCTAGCAGTAAGCGATGGTGGGGGATGGGCTCTAAAGCCAAGTATTAGCGACTGCATCTCTGTGGGTAGTGGAGGGTTTTAAACTACTTCCCCAACCTTGGAACACCTGTGCCCCATAAAGATGCGTGGAATCTGTTTCCCCACCTCCAGCACACACACGGAGACGTGCTCAGGTATCCTGATTGTGGGGAGGTTCCTCCAAATGACAGCAGCGCCTGGGTTCTAAAAGAATCCCTTAGCTTGTCTTCCCTGATGGCATGCCTAGGCTGGAGAGTGGGGGAAAGTGGGGGTTGGGCTCTAAACCAAGTATAAGCGAGAGCCTATCCATGGGATGTGGGTTTTTAACCTACAACTCACAACCATGGAGTAAATGTGCCCCCTGAAATATGCTTTGACTATTTCCCTACATCCAGCACACACACGAAGTAGTGTTCTGGTATTCTGAGTGAGGGGAAGTTCCTCAAACTGACAGCAGCACCTGGATTCTATTAGTATCCCTTAGCTTCTGTTCCCTGAGTGTTCTTTTAGGCCAGGCCATGAGGGAAAGCTGGGGGTTGGGCTTGGAGGCCACGTAGCAGTGAGTGCCCCCTGATCCATTGAGGAAGTACTTAGAGGACTTCTCCCTAAAGGGAACACATTTTCCTGCATTCATCTGGGTGCAGTGGGGCTGCACATCTCTCCCACACCTAAGAATGTGTTCTGGAATTCTGAGTGCAGGGAAGTTCCTCCAACTGACAGCAGCGCCTGGGTTCTAATTGAATCCCTTTGCTTGTCTTCCCTGATGGAAAGCCTAGGCGGGAGTGCGGGGGAAAGTGTGGTTTGGGCTCCAAAACCAAGTATTTGCGATGACCTCTCTATGGTTTGTGGAGGTGTTTAAACTACATCCCTAACCTGGGAACACCTGTGCCCCCATAAAGATCCGTGGAGTCTGTTTCCACACCTCCAGCACACACACGAACACTTGCACAGTTATCCTGAGAGTGGGCAGCCTCCTCCAACTGAGAGCAGGGCCTTGGTTCTTATAAAATCGCTTAACTTGTCTACCCTGTTTGGTTGCCTGAAACGGAGTGCTGGGGAAAGGGTGGGTTGGGCTCTAAATCCAAGTATTAGCGAGTGCTTCTCCATGGGATTTGGAGGTTATTAACCAAAAGCCCACAACATGGGAATACCTGTGCTCCTTGAAAAAAGCGTGGACTCTGTATCCCCACCACCAGAACACACATGAAGAAGTTTTCTGCTATCCTGAGTGTGGGCTGGCAATTTCAGGTGACAGAAGCGGCTGGGTTCTAATAGAATCCCTTAGCTTGTAATCCCTGAGTGTTTCCCTAGGACTGACTCTGAGAGAAACCTGGGGGTTGGGCTTTGAGGCCAAATAGTAGCGAGTGTCCCTGATGGACTGAGGAAGTATTTAGATGAATTCTCCATAAAGGGAAACACCTGAGCACCCATTCATCTGCGTGTAGTGGGGCTTCAAATCTCCCCACCACACAAGGTTGGGTTCCAGTATCCTGAGGGTGGGGTAGTTCCTCCAACTGACATCAGCGTCTTGGTTTGAATAGAATCCCTTTGCTTGTCTTCCCTGATGGTTTGCCTAGGCCAGTGTGTGGTTGAAAGTGGGATTTGGGATCTAAAACTAAGTATTAGCGTGTGCCTCTCCATGGGTAGTGGAGATGTTTAAACTACAACCCACAACTTGGGAATTACTGTGACCCCTGAAAAATGCGTGTGCTTTGTTTCCCCACGTCCAGCACACACAGGAAGAAGTGTTCTGGGGTTCTGAGTGTGGGGAGGTTCCTCCAACAGACAGCAGCACCTGGGTTGTAATAGAATCCCTTAGCTTGACTTCCCTAAGTGTTTTCCTAGGCCTAGCAGTAAGCGATGGTGGGGGATGGGCTCTAAAGCCAAGTATTAGCGAGTGCATCTCTGTGGGTAGTGGAGGGTTTTAAACTACTTCCCCAACCTTGGAACACCTGTGCCCCATAAAGATGCGTGGAATCTGTTTCCCCACCTCCAGCACACACACGGAGACGTGCTCAGGTATCCTGATTGTGGGGAGGCTCCTCCAAATGCCAGCAGCGCCTGGGTTCTTAAACAAACCCTTAGCTTGTCTTCCCTGAGAGCATGCCTAGGCTGGAGAGTGGGGGAAAGTGGGGGTTGGGCTCTAAACCAAGTATAAGCGAGAGCCTATCCATGGGATGTGGGTTTTTAACCTACAACCCACAACCATGGAATAAATATGCCCCCTGAAAGATGCTTTGACTGTTTCTCTACATCCAGCACACACACGAAGATGTGTTCTGGTATTCTGAGTGTGGGGAAGATCCTCAAACTGACAGCAGCACCTGGATTCTATTAGTATCCCTTAGCTTCTGTTTCCTGAGTGTTTTCTTAAACCAGGCCATGAGGGAAAGCTGGGGGTTGGGCTTGGAGGCCACGTAGCAGTGAGTGCCCCCTGATCCATTGAGGAAGTACTTGGAGGACTTCTCCCTAAATGGAACACCTTTTCCTGCATTCATCTGTGTGCAGTGGGGCTGCACATCTCTCCCACACCTAAGAATGTGTTCTGGAATTCTGAGTGCTGGGAAGTTCCTCCAACTGACAGCAGCGCCTGGGTTCTAATTGAATCCCTTTGCTTGTCTTCCCTGATGGAAAGCCTAGGCGGGAGTGCGGGGGAAAGTGTGGTTTGGGCTCCAAAACCAAGTATTTGCGATGACCTCTCTATGGTTTGTGGAGGTGTTTAAACTACATCCCTAACCTGGGAACACCTGTGCCCCCATAAAGATCCGTGGAGTCTGTTTCCACACCTCCAGCACACACACGTACACTTGCACAGTTATCCTGAGAGTGGGCAGCCTCCTCCAACTGAGAGCAGGGCCTTGGTTCTTATAAAATCGCTTAACTTGTCTACCCTGTTTGGTTGCCTGATACGGAGTGCTAGGGATAGGGTGGGTTGGGCTCTAAATCCAAGTATTAGCGAGTGCTTCTCCATGGGATTTGGAGGTTATTAACCAAAAGCCCACAACATGGGAATACCTGTGCTCCTTGAAAAAAGCGTGGACTCTGTATCCCCACCACCAGAACACACATGAAGAAGTTTTCTGCTATCCTGAGTGTGGGCTGGCAATTTCAGGTGACAGAAGCGGCTGGGTTCTAATAGAATCCCTTAGCTTGTAATCCCTGAGTGTTTCCCTAGGACTGACTCTGAGAGAAACCTGGGGGTTGGGCTTTGAGGCCAAATAGTAGCGAGTGTCCCCGATGGACTGAGGAAGTATTTAGATGAATTCTCCATAAAGGGAAACACCTGAGCACCCATTCATCTGCGTGGAGTGGGGCTTCAAATCTCCCCACCACACAAGGTTGGCTTCCAGTATCCTGAGGGTGGGGTAGTTCCTCCAACTGACATCAGCGTCTTGGTTTGAATAGAATCCCTTTGCTTGTCTTCCCTGATGGTTTGCCTAGGCCAGTGTGTGGTTGAAAGTGGGATTTGGGATCTAAAACTTAGTATTAGCGTGTGCCTCTCCATGGGTAGTGGAGATGTTTAAACTACAACCCACAACTTGGGAATTACTGTGACCCCTGAAAAATGCGTGTGCTATGTTTCCCCACGTCCAGCACACACAGGAAGAAGTGTTCTGGGGTTGTGAGTGTGGGGAGGTTCCTCCAACAGACAGCAGCACCTGGGTTGTAATAGAATCCCTTAGCTTGACTTCCCTAAGTGTATTCCTAGGCCTAGCAGTAAGCGATGGTGGGGGATGGGCTCTAAAGCCAAGTATTAGCGAGTGCATCTCTGTGGGTAGTGGAGGGTTTTAAACTACTTCCCCAACCTTGGAACACCTGTGCCCCATAAAGATGCGTGGAATCTGTTTCCCCACCTCCAGCACACACACGGAGACGTGCTCAGGTATCCTGGTTGTGGGGAGGCTCCTCCAAATGACAGCAGCGCCTGGGTTCTAAAAGAATCCCTTAGCTTGTCTTCCCTGATGGCATGCCTAGGCTGGAGAGTGGGGGAAAGTGGGGGTTGGGCTCTAAACCAAGTATAAGCGAGAGCCTATCCATGGGATGTGGGTTTTTAAACTACAACCCACAACCATGGAATAAATGTGCCCCCTGAAAGATGCTTTGACTGTTTCCCTACATCCAGCACACACACGAAGATGTGTTCTGGTATTCTGAGTGTGGGGAAGTTCCTCAAACTGACAGCAGCACCTGGATTCTATTAGTATCCCTTAGCTTCTGTTCCCTGAGTGTTCTTTTAGGCCAGGCCATGAGGGAAATCTGGGGGTTGGGCTTGGAGGCCACGTAGCAGTGAGTGCCCCCTGATCCATTGAGGAAGTACTTAGAGGACTTCTCCCTAAAGGGAACACCTTTTCCTGCATTCATCTGGGTGCAGTGCGGCTGCACATCTCTCCCACACCTAAGAATGTGTTCTGGAATTCTGAGTGCAGGGAAGTTCCTCCAACTGACAGCAGCGCCTGGGTTCTAATTGAATCCCTTTGCTTGTCTTCCCTGATGGAAAGCCTAGGCGGGAGTGCGGGGGAAAGTGTGGTTTGGGCTCCAAAACCAAGTATTTGCGATGACCTCTCTATGGTTTGTGGAGGTGTTTAAACTACATCCCTAACCTGGGAACACCTGTGCCCCCATAAAGATCCGTGGAGTCTGTTTCCACACCTCCAGCACACACACGAACACTTGCACAGTTATCCTGAGAGTGGGCAGCCTCCTCCAACTGAGAGCAGGGCCTTGGTTCTTATAAAATCGCTTAACTTGTCTACCCTGTTTGTTTGCCTGATACGGAGTGCTGGGGAAAGGGTTGGTTGGGCTCTAAATCCAAGTATAAGCGAGTGCTTCTCCATGGGATTTGGAGGTTATTAACCAAAAGCCCACAACATGGGAATACCTGTGCTCCTTGAAAAAAGCGTGGACTCTGTATCCCCACCACCAGAACACACATGATGAAGTTTTCTGCTATCCTGAGTGTGGGCTGGCAATTTCAGGTGACAGAAGCGGCTGGGTTCTAATAGAATCCCTTAGCTTGTAATCCCTGAGTGTTTCCCTAGGACTGACTCTGAGAGAAACCTGGGGGTTGGGCTTTGAGGCCAAATAGTAGCGAGTGTCCCCGATGGACTTAGGAAGTATTTAGATGAATTCTCCATAAAGGGAAACACCTGAGCACCCATTCATCTGCGTGGAGTGGGGCTTCAAATCTCCGCACCACACAAGGTTGGCTTCCAGTATCCTGAGGGTGGGGTAGTTCCTCCAACTGACATCAGCGTCTTGGTTTGAATAGAATCCCTTTGCTTGTCTTCCCTGATGGTTTGCCTAGGCCAGTGTGTGGTTGAAAGTGGGATTTGGGATCTAAAACTAAGTATTAGCGTGTGCCTCTCCATGGGTAGTGGAGATGTTTAAACTACAACCCACAACTTGGGAATTACTGTGACCCCTGAAAAATGCGTGTGCTTTGTTTCCCCACGTCCATCACACACAGGAAGAAGTGTTCTGGGGTTCTGAGTGTGGGGAGGTTCCTCCAACAGACAGCAGCACCTGGGTTGTAATAGAATCCCTTAGCTTGACTTCCCTAAGTGTTTTCCTAGGCCTAGCAGTAAGCGATGGTGGGGGATGGGCTCTAAAGCCAAGTATAAGCGACTGCATCTCTGTGGGTAGTGGAGGGTTTTAAACTACTTCCCCAACCTTGGAACACCTGTGCCCCATAAAGATGCGTGGAATCTGTTTCCCCACCTCCAGCACACACACGGAGACGTGCTCAGGTATCCTGATTGTGGGGAGGTTCCTCCAAATGACAGCAGCGCCTGGGTTCTAAAAGAATCCCTTAGCTTGTCTTCCCTGATGGCATGCCTAGGCTGGAGAGTGGGGGAAAGTGGGGGTTGGGCTCTAAACCAAGTATAAGCGAGAGCCTATCCATGGGATGTGGGTTTTTAACCTACAACTCACAACCATGGAGTAAATGTGCCCCCTGAAATATGCTTTGACTATTTCCCTACATCCAGCACACACACGAAGTAGTGTTCTGGTATTCTGAGTGAGGGGAAGTTCCTCAAACTGACAGCAGCACCTGGATTCTATTAGTATCCCTTAGCTTCTGTTCCCTGAGTGTTCTTTTAGGCCAGGCCATGAGGGAAAGCTGGGGGTTGGGCTTGGAGGCCACGTAGCAGTGAGTGCCCCCTGATCCATTGAGGAAGTACTTAGAGGACTTGTCCCTAAAGGGAACACCTTTTCCTGCATTCATCTGGGTGCAGTGGGGCTGCACATCTCTCCCACACCTAAGAATGTGTTCTGGAATTCTGAGTGCAGGGAAGTTCCTCCAACTGACAGCAGCGCCTGGGTTCTAATTGAATCCCTTTGCTTGTCTTCCCTGATGGAAAGCCTAGGCGGGAGTGCGGGGGAAAGTGTGGTTTGGGCTCCAAAACCAAGTATTTGCGATGACCTCTCTATGGTTTGTGGAGGTGTTTAAACTACATCCCTAACCTGGGAACACCTGTGCCCCCATAAAGATCCGTGGAGTCTGTTTCCACATCTCCAGCACACACACGAACACTTGCACAGTTATCCTGAGAGTGGGCAGCCTCCTCCAACTGAGAGCAGGGCCTTGGTTCTTATAAAATCGCTTAACTTGTCTACCCTGTTTGTTTGCCTGATACGGAGTGCTGGGGAAAGGGTTGGTTGGGCTCTAAATCCAAGTATAAGCGAGTGCTTCTCCATGGGATTTGGAGGTTATTAACCAAAAGCCCACAACATGGGAATACCTGTGCTCCTTGAAAAAAGCGTGGACTCTGTATCCCCACCACCAGAACACACATGATGAAGTTTTCTGCTATCCTGAGTGTGGGCTGGCAATTTCAGGTGACAGAAGCGGCTGGGTTCTAATAGAATCCCTTAGCTTGTAATCCCTGAGTGTTTCCCTAGGACTGACTCTGAGAGAAACCTGGGGGTTGGGCTTTGAGGCCAAATAGTAGCGAGTGTCCCCGATGGACTTAGGAAGTATTTAGATGAATTCTCCATAAAGGGAAACACCTGAGCACCCATTCATCTGCGTGGAGTGGGGCTTCAAATCTCCGCACCACACAAGGTTGGCTTCCAGTATCCTGAGGGTGGGGTAGTTCCTCCAACTGACATCAGCGTCTTGGTTTGAATAGAATCCCTTTGCTTGTCTTCCCTGATGGTTTGCCTAGGCCAGTGTGTGGTTGAAAGTGGGATTTGGGATCTAAAACTAAGTATTAGCGTGTGCCTCTCCATGGGTAGTGGAGATGTTTAAACTACAACCCACAACTTGGGAATTACTGTGACCCCTGAAAAATGCGTGTGCTTTGTTTCCCCACGTCCAGCACACACAGGAAGAAGTGTTCTGGGGTTCTGAGTGTGGGGAGGTTCCTCCAACAGACAGCAGCACCTGGGTTGTAATAGAATCCCTTAGCTTGACTTCCCTAAGTGTTTTCCTAGGCCTAGCAGTAAGCGATGGTGGGGGATGGGCTCTAAAGCCAAGTATTAGCGACTGCATCTCTGTGGGTAGTGGAGGGTTTTAAACTACTTCCCCAACCTTGGAACACCTGTGCCCCATAAAGATGCGTGGAATCTGTTTCCCCACCTCCAGCACACACACGGAGACGTGCTCAGGTATCCTGATTGTGGGGAGGTTCCTCCAAATGACAGCAGCGCCTGGGTTCTAAAAGAATCCCTTAGCTTGTCTTCCCTGATGGCATGCCTAGGCTGGAGAGTGGGGGAAAGTGGGGGTTGGGCTCTAAACCAAGTATAAGCGAGAGCCTATCCATGGGATGTGGGTTTTTAACCTACAACTCACAACCATGGAGTAAATGTGCCCCCTGAAATATGCTTTGAGTATTTCCCTACATCCAGCACACACACGAAGTAGTGTTCTGGTATTCTGAGTGAGGGGAAGTTCCTCAAACTGACAGCAGCACCTGGATTCTATTAGTATCCCTTAGCTTCTGTTCCCTGAGTGTTCTTTTAGGCCAGGCCATGAGGGAAAGCTGGGGGTTGGGCTTGGAGGCCACGTAGCAGTGAGTGCCCCCTGATCCATTGAGGAAGTACTTAGAGGACTTCTCCCTAAAGGGAACACCTTTTCCTGCATTCATCTGGGTGCAGTGGGGCTGCACATCTCTCCCACACCTAAGAATGTGTTCTGGAATTCTGAGTGCAGGGAAGTTCCTCCAACTGACAGCAGCGCCTGGGTTCTAATTGAATCCCTTTGCTTGTCTTCCCTGATGGAAAGCCTAGGCGGGAGTGCGGGGGAAAGTGTGGTTTGGGCTCCAAAACCAAGTATTTGCGATGACCTCTCTATGGTTTGTGGAGGTGTTTAAACTACATCCCTAACCTGGGAACACCTGTGCCCCCATAAAGATCCGTGGAGTCTGTTTCCACACCTCCAGCACACACACGAACACTTGCACAGTTATCCTGAGAGTGGGCAGCCTCCTCCAACTGAGAGCAGGGCCTTGGTTCTTATAAAATCGCTTAACTTGTCTACCCTGTTTGGTTGCCTGAAACGGAGTGCTGGGGAAAGGGTGGGTTGGGCTCTAAATCCAAGTATTAGCGAGTGCTTCTCCATGGGATTTGGAGGTTATTAACCAAAAGCCCACAACATGGGAATACCTGTGCTCCTTGAAAAAAGCGTGGACTCTGTATCCCCACCACCAGAACACACATGAAGAAGTTTTCTGCTATCCTGAGTGTGGGCTGGCAATTTCAGGTGACAGAAGCGGCTGGGTTCTAATAGAATCCCTTAGCTTGTAATCCCTGAGTGTTTCCCTAGGACTGACTCTGAGAGAAACCTGGGGGTTGGGCTTTGAGGCCAAATAGTAGCGAGTGTCCCTGATGGACTGAGGAAGTATTTAGATGAATTCTCCATAAAGGGAAACACCTGAGCACCCATTCATCTGCGTGGAGTGGGGCTTCAAATCTCCCCACCACACAAGGTTGGGTTCCAGTATCCTGAGGGTGGGGTAGTTCCTCCAACTGACATCAGCGTCTTGGTTTGAATAGAATCCCTTTGCTTGTCTTCCCTGATGGTTTGCCTAGGCCAGTGTGTGGTTGAAAGTGGGATTTGGGATCTAAAACTAAGTATTAGCGTGTGCCTCTCCATGGGTAGTGGAGATGTTTAAACTACAACCCACAACTTGGGAATTACTGTGACCCCTGAAAAATGCGTGTGCTTTGTTTCCCCACGTCCAGCACACACAGGAAGAAGTGTTCTGGGGTTCTGAGTGTGGGGAGGTTCCTCCAACAGACAGCAGCACCTGGGTTGTAATAGAATCCCTTAGCTTGACTTCCCTAAGTGTTTTCCTAGGCCTAGCAGTAAGCGATGGTGGGGGATGGGCTCTAAAGCCAAGTATTAGCGAGTGCATCTCTGTGGGTAGTGGAGGGTTTTAAACTACTTCCCCAACCTTGGAACACCTGTGCCCCATAAAGATGCGTGGAATCTGTTTCCCCACCTCCAGCACACACACGGTGACGTGCTCAGGTATCCTGTTTGGGGGGAGGCTCCTCCAAGTGACAGAAGCGCCTGGGTTCTAAAAGAATCCCTTAGCTTGTCTTCCCTGATGGCATGCCTAGGCTGGAGAGTGGGGGAAAGTGGGGGTTGGGCTCTAAACCAAGTATAAGCGAGAGCCTATCCATGGGATGTGGGTTTTTAACCTACAACCCACAACCATGGAATAAATGTGCCCCCTGAAAGATGCTTTGACTGTTTCCCTACATCCAGCACACACACGAAGATGTGTTCTTGCATTCTGAGTGTGGGGAAGTTCCTCAAACTGACAGCAGCACCTGGATTCTATTAGTATCCCTTAGCTTCTGTTCCCTGAGTGTTCATTTAGGCCAGGCCATGAGGGGAAGGTGGGGGTTGGGCTTGGAGGCCACGTAGCAGTGAGTGCCCCCTGATCCATTGAGGAAGTACTTAGAGGACTTGTCCCTAAAGGGAACACCTTTTCCTGCATTCATCTGGGTGCAGTGGGGCTGCACAACTCTCCCACACCTAAGAATGTGTTCTGGAATTCTGAGTGCAGGGAAGTTCCTCCAACTGACAGCAGCGCCTGGGTTCTAATTGAATCCCTTTGCTTGTCTTCCCTGATGGAAAGCCTAGGCGGGAGTGCGGGGGAAAGTGTGGTTGGGCTCCAAAACCAAGTATTTGCGATGACCTCTCTATGGTTTTTGGAGGTGTTTAAACTACATCCCTAACCTGGGAACACCTGTGCCCCCATAAAGATCCGTGGAGTCTGTTTCCACACCTCCAGCACACACACGAACACTTGCACAGTTATCCTGAGAGTGGGCAGCCTCCTCCAACTGAGAGCAGGGCCTTGGTTCTTATAAAATCGCTTAACTTGTCTACCCTGTTTGGTTGCCTGATACGGAGTGCTGGGGAAAGGGTGGGTTGGGCTCTAAATCCAAGTATTAGCGAGTGCTTCTCCATGGGATTTGGAGGTTATTAACCAAAAGCCCACAACATGGGAATACCTGTGCTCCTTGAAAAAAGCGTGGACTCTGTATCCCCACCACCAGAACACACATGAAGAAGATTTCTGCTATCCTGAGTGTGGGCTGGCAATTTCAGGTGACAGAAGCGGCTGGGTTCTAATAGAATCCCTTAGCTTGTAATCCCTGAGTGTTTCCCTAGGACTGACTCTGAGAGAAACCTGGGGGTTGGGCTTTGAGGCCAAATAGTAGCGAGTGTCCCTGATGGAATGAGGAAGTATTTAGATGAATTCTCCATAAAGGGAAACACCTGAGCACCCATTCATCTGCGTGGAGTGGGGCTTCAAATCTCCCCACCACACAAGGTTGGGTTCCAGTATCCTGAGGGTGGGGTAGTTCCTCCAACTGACATCAGCGTCTTGGTTTTAATAGAATCCCTTTGTTTGTCTTCCCTGATGGTTTGACTAGGCCAGTGTGTGGTTGAAAGTGGGATTTGGGATCTAAAACTAAGTATTAGCGTGTGCCTCTCCATGGGTAGTGGAGATGTTTAAACTACAACCCACAACTTGGGAATTACTGTGACCCCTGAAAAATGCGTGTGCTATGTTTCCCCACGTCCAGCACACACAGGAAGAAGTGTTCTGGGGTTCTGAGTGTGGGGAGGTTCCTCCAACAGACAGCAGCACCTGGGTTGTAATAGAATCCCTTAGCTTGACTTCCCTAAGTGTTTTCCTAGGCCTAGCAGTAAGCGATGGTGGGGGATGGGCTCTAAAGCCAAGTATTAGCGAGTGCATCTCTGTGGGTAGTGGAGGGTTTTAAACTACTTCCCCAACCTTGGAACACCTGTGCCCCATAAAGATGCGTGGAATCTGTTTCCCCACCTCCAGCACACACACGGAGACGTGCTCAGGTATCCTGATTGTGGGGAGGTTCCTCCAAATGACAGCAGCGCCTGGGTTCTAAAAGAATCCCTTAGCTTGTCTTCCCTGATGGCATGCCTAGGCTGGAGAGTGGGGGAAAGTGGGGGTTGGGCTCTAAACCAAGTATAAGCGAGAGCCTATCCATGGGATGTGGGTTTTTAACCTACAACTCACAACCATGGAGTAAATGTGCCCCCTGAAATATGCTTTGACTATTTCCCTACATCCAGCACGCACACGAAGTAGTGTTCTGGTATTCTGAGTGAGGGGAAGTTCCTCAAACTGACAGCAGCACCTGGATTCTATTAGTATCCCTTAGCTTCTGTTCCCTGAGTGTTCTTTTAGGCCAGGCCATGAGGGAAAGCTGGGGGTTGGGCTTGGAGGCCACGTAGCAGTGAGTGCCCCCTGATCCATTGAGGAAGTACTTAGAGGACTTCTCCCTAAAGGGAACACATTTTCCTGCATTCATCTGGGTGCAGTGGGGCTGCACATCTCTCCCACACCTAAGAATGTGTTCTGGAATTCTGAGTGCAGGGAAGTTCCTCCAACTGACAGCAGCGCCTGGGTTCTAATTGAATCCCTTTGCTTGTCTTCCCTGATGGAAAGCCTAGGCGGGAGTGCGGGGGAAAGTGTGGTTTGGGCTCCAAAACCAAGTATTTGCGATGACCTCTCTATGGTTTGTGGAGGTGTTTAAACTACATCCCTAACCTGGGAACACCTGTGCCCCCATAAAGATCCGTGGAGTCTGTTTCCACACCTCCAGCACACACACGAACACTTGCACAGTTATCCTGAGAGTGGGCAGCCTCCTCCAACTGAGAGCAGGGCCTTGGTTCTTATAAAATCGCTTAACTTGTCTACCCTGTTTGGTTGCCTGAAACGGAGTGCTGGGGAAAGGGTGGGTTGGGCTCTAAATCCAAGTATTAGCGAGTGCTTCTCCATGGGATTTGGAGGTTATTAACCAAAAGCCCACAACATGGGAATACCTGTGCTCCTTGAAAAAAGCGTGGACACTGTATCCCCACCACCAGAACACACATGAAGAAGTTTTCTGCTATCCTGAGTGTGGGCTGGCAATTTCAGGTGACAGAAGCGGCTGGGTTCTAATAGAATCCCTTAGCTTGTAATCCCTGAGTGTTTCCCTAGGACTGACTCTGAGAGAAACCTGGGGGTTGGGCTTTGAGGCCAAATAGTAGCGAGTGTCCCTGATGGACTGAGGAAGTATTTAGATGAATTCTCCATAAAGGGAAACACCTGAGCACCCATTCATCTGCGTGGAGTGGGGCTTCAAATCTCCCCACCACACAAGGTTGGGTTCCAGTATCCTGAGGGTGGGGTAGTTCCTCCAACTGACATCAGCGTCTTGGTTTGAATAGAATCCCTTTGCTTGTCTTCCCTGATGGTTTGCCTAGGCCAGTGTGTGGTTGAAAGTGGGATTTGGGATCTAAAACTAAGTATTAGCGTGTGCCTCTCCATGGGTAGTGGAGATGTTTAAACTACAACCCACAACTTGGGAATTACTGTGACCCCTGAAAAATGCGTGTGCTTTGTTTCCCCACGTCCAGCACACACAGGAAGAAGTGTTCTGGGGTTCTGAGTGTGGGGAGGTTCCTCCAACAGACAGCAGCACCTGGGTTGTAATAGAATCCCTTAGCTTGACTTCCCTAAGTGTTTTCCTAGGCCTAGCAGTAAGCGATGGTGGGGGATGGGCTCTAAAGCCAAGTATTAGCGAGTGCATCTCTGTGGGTAGTGGAGGGTTTTAAACTACTTCCCCAACCTTGGAACACCTGTGCCCCATAAAGATGCGTGGAATCTGTTTCCCCACCTCCAGCACACACACGGTGACGTGCTCAGGTATCCTGATTGTGGGGAGGCTCCTCCAAATGACAGAAGCGCCTGGGTTCTAAAAGAATCCCTTAGCTTGTCTTCCCTGATGGCATGCCTAGGCTGGAGAGTGGGGGAAAGTGGGGGTTGGGCTCTTAACCAAGTATAAGCGAGAGCCTATCCATGGGATGTGGGTTTTTAACCTACAACCCACAACCATGGAATAAATGTGCCCCCTGAAAGATGCTTTGACTGTTTCCCTACATCCAGCACACACACGAAGATGTGTTCTTGCATTCTGAGTGTGGGGAAGTTCCTCAAACTGACAGCAGCACCTGGATTCTATTAGTATCCCTTAGCTTCTGTTCCCTGAGTGTTCATTTAGGCCAGGCCATGAGGGGAAGCTGGGGGTTGGGCTTGGAGGCCACGTAGCAGTGAGTGCCCCCTGATCCATTGAGGAAGTACTTAGAGGACTTGTCCCTAAAGGGAACACCTTTTCCTGCATTCATCTGGGTGCAGTGGGGCTGCACAACTCTCCCACACCTAAGAATGTGTTCTGGAATTCTGAGTGCAGGGAAGTTCCTCCAACTGACAGCAGCGCCTGGGTTCTAATTGAATCCCTTTGCTTGTCTTCCCTGATGGAAAGCCTAGGCGGGAGTGCGGGGGAAAGTGTGGTTGGGCTCCAAAACCAAGTATTTGCGATGACCTCTCTATGGTTTTTGGAGGTGTTTAAACTACATCCCTAACCTGGGAACACCTGTGCCCCCATAAAGATCCGTGGAGTCTGTTTCCACACCTCCAGCACACACACGAACACTTGCACAGTTATCCTGAGAGTGGGCAGCCTCCTCCAACTGAGAGCAGGGCCTTGGTTCTTATAAAATCGCTTAACTTGTCTACCCTGTTTGGTTGCCTGATACGGAGTGCTGGGGAAAGGGTGGGTTGGGCTCTAAATCCAAGTATTAGCGAGTGCTTCTCCATGGGATTTGGAGGTTATTAACCAAAAGCCCACAACATGGGAATACCTGTGCTCCTTGAAAAAAGCGTGGACTCTGTATCCCCACCACCAGAACACACATGAAGAAGATTTCTGCTATCCTGAGTGTGGGCTGGCAATTTCAGGTGACAGAAGCGGCTGGGTTCTAATAGAATCCCTTAGCTTGTAATCCCTGAGTGTTTCCCTAGGACTGACTCTGAGAGAAACCTGGGGGTTGGGCTTTGAGGCCAAATAGTAGCGAGTGTCCCTGATGGAATGAGGAAGTATTTAGATGAATTCTCCATAAAGGGAAACACCTGAGCACCCATTCATCTGCGTGGAGTGGGGCTTCAAATCTCCCCACCACACAAGGTTGGGTTCCAGTATCCTGAGGGTGGGGTAGTTCCTCCAACTGACATCAGCGTCTTGGTTTTAATAGAATCCCTTTGTTTGTCTTCCCTGATGGTTTGCCTAGGCCAGTGTGTGGTTGAAAGTGGGATTTGGGATCTAAAACTAAGTATTAGCGTGTGCCTCTCCATGGGTAGTGGAGATGTTTAAACTACAACCCACAACTTGGGAATTACTGTGACCCCTGAAAAATGCGTGTGCTATGTTTCCCCACGTCCAGCACACACAGGAAGAAGTGTTCTGGGGTTGTGAGTGTGGGGAGGTTCCTCCAACAGACAGCAGCACCTGGGTTGTAATAGAATTACTTCGCTTGACTTCCCTAAGTGTTTTCCTAGGCCTAGCAGTAAGCGATGGTGGGGGATGGGCTCTAAAGCCAAGTATTAGCGAGTGCATCTCTGTAGGTAGTGGAGGGTTTTAAACTACTTCCCCAACCTTGGAACACCTGTGCCCCATAAAGATGCGTGGAATCTGTTTCCCCACCTCCAGGACACACACGGAGACGTGCTCAGGTATCCTGATTGTGGGGAGGCTCCTCCAAATGCCAGCAGCGCCTGGGTTCTTAAACAATCCCTTAGCTTGTCTTCCCTGACAGCATGCCTAGGCTGGAGAGTGGGGGAAAGTGGGGGTTGGGCTCTAAACCAAGTATAAGCGAGAGCCTATCCATGGGATGAGGGTTTTTAACCTACAACACACAACCATGGAATAAATGTGCCCCCTGAAAGATGCTTTGACTGTTTCCCTACATCCAGCACACACACGAAGATGTGTTCTTGTATTCTGAGTGTGGGGAAGTTCCTCAAACTGACAGCAGCACCTGGATTCTATTAGTATCCCTTAGCTTCTGTTCCCTGAGTGTTTTTTAGGCCAGGCCATGAGGGAAAGCTGGGGGTTGGGCTTGGAGGCCACGTAGCAATGAGTGCCCCCTGATCCATTGAGGAAGTACTTAGAGGACTTCTCCCTAAAGGGAACACCTTTTCCTGCATTCATCTGGGTGCAGTGGGGCTGCACATCTCTCCCACACCTAAGAATGTGTTCTGGAATTCTGAGTGCAGGGAAGTTCCTCCAACTGACAGCAGCGCCTGGGTTCTAATTGAATCCCTTTGCTTGTCTTCCCTGATGGAAAGCCTAGGCGGGAGTGCGGGGGAAAGTGTGGTTTGGGCTCCAAAACCAAGTATTTGCGATGACCTCTCTATGGTTTGTGGAGGTGTTTAAACTACATCCCTAACCTGGGAACACCTGTGCCCCCATAAAGATCCGTGGAGTCTGTTTCCACATCTCCAGCACACACACGAACACTTGCACAGTTATCCTGAGAGTGGGCAGCCTCCTCCAACTGAGAGCAGGGCCCTGGTTCTTATAAAATCGCTTAACTTGTCTACCCTGTTTGTTTGCCTGATACGGAGTGGTGGGGAAAGGGTGGGTTGGGCTCTAAATCCAAGTATTAGCGAGTGCTTCTCCATGGGATTTGGAGGTTATTAACCATAAGCCCACAACATGGGAATACCTGTGCTCCTTGAAAAAAGCGTGGACTCTGTATCCCCACCACCAGAACACACATGAAGAAGTTTTCTGCTATCCTGAGTGTGGGCTGGCAATTTCAGGTGACAGAAGCGGCTGGGTTCTAATAGAATCCCTTAGCTTGTAATCCCTGAGTGTTTCCCTAGGACTGACTCTGAGAGAAACCTGGGGGTTGGGCTTTGAGGCCAAATAGTAGCGAGTGTCCCCGATGGACTGAGGAAGTATTTAGATGAATTCTCCATAAAGGGAAACACCTGAGCACCCATTCATCTGCGTGGAGTGGGGCTTCAAATCTCCCCACCACACAAGGTTGGGTTCCAGTATCCTGAGGGTGGGGTAGTTCCTCCAACTGACATCAGTGTCTTGGTTTGAATAGAATCCCTTTGCTTGTCTTCCCTGATGGTTTGCCTAGGCCAGTGTGTGGTTGAAAGTGGGATTTGGGATCTAAAACTAAGTATTAGCGTGTGCCTCTCCATGAGTAGTGGAGATGTTTAAACTACAACCCACAACTTGGGAATTACTGTGACCCCTGAAAAATGCGTGTGCTATGTTTCCCCACGTCCAGCACACACAGGAAGAAGTGTTCTGGGGTTGTGAGTGTGGGGAGGTTCCTCCAACAGACAGCAGCACCTGGGTTGTAATAGAATTACTTCGCTTGACTTCCCTAAGTGTTTTCCTAGGCCTAGCAGTAAGCGATGGTGGGGGATGGGCTCTAAAGCCAAGTATTAGCGAGTGCATCTCTGTGGGTATTGGAGGGTTTTAAACAAATTCCCCAACCTTGGAACACCTGTGCCCCATAAAGATGCATGGAATCTCTTTCCCCACCTGCAGCACACACACGGAGACGTGCTCAGGTATCCTGATTGTGGGGAGGCTCCTCCAAATGACAGCAGCGCCTGGGTTCTAAAAGAATCCCTTAGCTTGCCTTCCCTGATGTCATGCCTAGCTTGGAGGGTGGGGGAAAGTGGGGGTTGGGCTCTTAACCAAGTATTAGCGAGAGCCTATCCATGGGATGTGGGTTTTTAACCTACAACCCACAACCATGGAATAAATGTGCCCCCTGAAAGAAGCTTTGACTGTTTCTCTACATCCAGCACACACACGAAGATGTGTTCTGGTATTCTGAGTGTGGGGAAGATCCTCAAACTGACAGCAGCACCTGGATTCTATTAGTATCCCTTAGCTTCTGTTCCCTGAGTGTTTTCTTAAACCAGGCCATGAGGGAAAGCTGGGGGTTGGGCTTGGAGGCCACGTAGCAATGAGTGCCCCCTGATCCATTGAGGAAGTACTTGGAGGACTTCTCCCTAAAGGGAACACCTTTTCCTGCATTCATCTGTGTGCAGTTGGGCTGCACAACTCTCCCACACCTAAGAATGTGTTCTGGAATTCTGAGTGCAGGGAAGTTCCTCCAACTGACAGCAGCGCCTGGGTTCTAATTGAATCCCTTTGCTTGTCTTCCCTGATGGAAAGCCTAGGCGGGAGTGCGGGGGAAAGTGTGGTTTGGGCTCCAAAACCAAGTATTTGCGATGACCTCTCTATGGTTTGTGGAGGTGTTTAAACTACATCCCTAACCTGGGAACACCTGTGCCCCCATAAAGATCCGTGGAGTCTGTTTCCACACCTCCAGCACACACACGAACACTTGCACAGTTATCCTGAGAGTGGGCAGCCTCCTCCAACTGAGAGCAGGTCCTTGGTTCTTATAAAATCGCTTAACTTGTCTACCCTGTTTGGTTGCCTGATACGGAGTGCTGGGGAAAGGGTGGGTTGGGCTCTAAATCCAAGTATTAGCGAGTGCTTCTCCATGGGATTTGGAGGTTATTAACCAAAAGCCCACAACATGGGAATACCTGTGCTCCTTGAAAAAAGCGTGGACTCTGTATCCCCACCACCAGAACACACATGAAGAAGTTTTCTGCTATCCTGAGTGTGGGCTGGCAATTTCAGGTGACAGAAGCGGCTGGGTTCTAATAGAATCCCTTAGCTTGTAATCCCTGAGTGTTTCCCTAGGACTGACTCTGAGAGAAACCTGGGGGTTGGGCTTTGAGGCCAAATAGTAGCGAGTGTCCCGGATGGACTGAGGAAGTATTTAGATGAATTCTCCATAAAGGGAAACACCTGAGCACCCATTCATCTGCGTGGAGTGGGGCTTCAAATCTCCCCACCACACAAGGTTGGGTTCCAGTATCCTGAGGGTGGGGTAGTTCCTCCAACTGACATCAGCGTCTTGGTTTGAATAGAATCCCTTTGCTTGTCTTCCCTGATGGTTTGCCTAGGCCAGTGTGTGGTTGAAAGTGGGATTTGGGATCTAAAACTAAGTATTAGCGTGTGCCTCTCCATGGGTAGTGGAGATGTTTAAACTACAACCCACAACTTGGGAATTACTGTGACCCCTGAAAAATGCGTGTGCTCTGTTTCCCCACGTCCAGCTCACACAGGAAGAAGTGTTCTGGGGTTCTGAGTGTGGGGAGGTTCCTCCAACAGACAGCAGCACCTGGGTTGTAATAGAATCCCTTAGCTTGACTTCCCTAAGTGTTTTCCTAGGCCTAGCAGTAAGCGATGGTGGGGGATGGGCTCTAAAGCCAAGTATTAGCGAGTGCATCTCTGTGGGTAGTGGAGGGTTTTAAACTACTTCCCCAACCTTGGAACACCTGTGCCCCATGAAGATGCGTGGAATCTGTTTCCCCACCTCCAGCACACACACGGAGACGTGCTCAGGTATCCTGATTGTGGGGAGGCTCCTCCAAATGCCAGCAGCGCCTGGGTTCTTAAACAATCCCTTAGCTTGTCTTCCCTGACAGCATGCCTAGGCTGGAGAGTGGGGGAAAGTGGGGGTTGGGCTCTAAACCAAGTATAAGCGAGAGCCTATCCATGGGATGAGGGTTTTTAACCTACAACACATAACCATGGAATAAATGTGCCCCCTGAAAGATGCTTTGACTGTTTCCCTACATCCAGCACACACACGAAGATGTGTTCTTGTATTCTGAGTGTGGGGAAGTTCCTCAAACTGACAGCAGCACCTGGATTCTATTAGTATCCCTTAGCTTCTGTTCCCTGAGTGTTTTTTAGGCCAGGCCATGAGGGAAAGCTGGGGGTTGGGCTTGGAGGCCACGTAGCAATGAGTGCCCCCTGATCCATTGAGGAAGTACTTAGAGGACTTCTCCCTAAAGGGAACACCTTTTCCTGCATTCATCTGGGTGCAGTGGGGCTGCACATCTCTCCCACACCTAAGAATGTGTTCTGGAATTCTGAGTGCAGGGAAGTTCCTCCAACTGACAGCAGCGCCTGGGTTCTAATTGAATCCCTTTGCTTGTCTTCCCTGATGGAAAGCCTAGGCGGGAGTGCGGGGGAAAGTGTGGTTTGGGCTCCAAAACCAAGTATTTGTGATGACCTCTCTATGGTTTGTGGAGGTGTTTAAACTACATCCCTAACCTGGGAACACCTGTGCCCCCATAAAGATCCGTGGAGTCTGTTTCCACACCTCCAGCACACACACGAACACTTGCACAGTTATCCTGAGTGTGGGCAGCCTCCTCCAACTGAGAGCAGGGCCCTGGTTCTTATAAAATCGCTTAACTTGTCTACCCTGTTTGTTTGCCTGATACGGAGTGCTGGGGAAAGGGTGGGTTGGGCTCTAAATCCAAGTATTAGCGAGTGCTTCTCCATGGGATTTGGAGGTTATTAACCAAAAGCCCACAACATGGGAATACCTGTGCTCCTTGAAAAAAGCGTGGACTCTGTATCCCCACCACCAGAACACACATGAAGAAGTTTTCTGCTATCCTGAGTGTGGGCTGGCAATTTCAGGTGACAGAAGCGGCTGGGTTCTAATAGAATCCCTTAGCTTGTAATCCCTGAGTGTTTCCCTAGGACTGACTCTGAGAGAAACCTGGGGGTTGGGCTTTGAGGCCAAATAGTAGCGAGTGTCCCCGAAGGACTGAGGAAGTATTTAGATGAATTCTCCATAAAGGGAAACACCTGAGCACCCATTCATCTGCGTGGAGTGGGGCTTCAAATCTCCCCACCACACAAGGTTGGGTTCCAGTATCCTGAGGGTGGGGTAGTTCCTCCAACTGACATCAGTGTCTTGGTTTGAATAGAATCCCTTTGCTTGTCTTCCCTGATGGTTTGCCTAGGCCAGTGTGTGGTTGAAAGTGGGATTTGGGATCTAAAACTAAGTATTAGCGTGTGCCTCTCCATGAGTAGTGGAGATGTTTAAACTACAACCCACAACTTGGGAATTACTGTGACCCCTGAAAAAAGCGTGTGCTATGTTTCCCCACGTCCAGCACACACAGGAAGAAGTGTTCTGGGGTTGTGAGTGTGGGGAGGTTCCTCCAACAGACAGCAGCACCTGGGTTGTAATAGAATTACTTCGCTTGACTTCCCTAAGTGTTTTCCTAGGCCTAGCAGTAAGCGATGGTGGGGGATGGGCTCTAAAGCCAAGTATTAGCGAGTGCATCTCTGTGGGTAGTGGAGGGTTTTAAACTACTTCCCCAACCTTGGAACACCTGTGCCCCATAAAGATGCGTGGAATCTGTTTCCCCACCTCCAGCACACACACGGAGACGTGCTCAGGTATCCTGATTGTGGGGAGGCTCCTCCAAATGACAGCAGCGCCTGGGTTCTAAAAGAATCCCTTAGCTTGTCTTCCCTGATGTCATGCCTAGCTTGGAGGGTGGGGGAAAGTGGGGGTTGGGCTCTTAACCAAGTATTAGCGAGAGCCTATCCATGGGATGTGGGTTTTTAACCTACAACCCACAACCATGGAATAAATGTGCCCCCTGAAAGATGCTTTGACTGTTTCCCTACATCCAGCACACACACGAAGATGTGTTCTTGTATTCTGAGTGTGGGGAAGTTCCTCAAACTGACAGCAGCACCTGGATTCTATTAGTATCCCTTAGCTTCTGTTCCCTGAGTGTTTTTTAGGCCAGGCCATGAGGGAAAGCTGGGGGTTGGGCTTGGAGGCCACGTAGCAATTAGTGCCCCCTGATCCATTGAGGAAGTACTTAGAGGACTTCTCCCTAAAGGGAACACCTTTTCCTGCATTCATCTGGGTGCAGTGGGCCTGCACATCTCTCCCACACCTAAGAATGTGTTCTGGAATTCTGAGTGCAGGGAAGTTCCTCCAACTGACAGCAGCGCCTGGGTTCTAATTGAATCCCTTTGCTTGTCTTCCCTGATGGAAAGCCTAGGCGGGAGTGCGGGGGAAAGTGTGGTTTGGGCTCCAAAACCAAGTATTTGTGATGACCTCTCTATGGTTTGTGGAGGTGTTTAAACTACATCCCTAACCTGGGAACACCTGTGCCCCCATAAAGATCCGTGGAGTCTGTTTCCACACCTCCAGCACACACACGAACAGTTGCACAGTTATCCTGAGTGTGGGCAGCCTCCTCCAACTGAGAGCAGGGCCCTGGTTCTTATAAAATCGCTTAACTTGTCTACCCTGTTTGTTTGCCTGATACGGAGTGCTGGGGAAAGGGTGGGTTGGGCTCTAAATCCAAGTATTAGCGAGTGCTTCTCCATGGGATTTGGAGGTTATTAACCAAAAGCCCACAACATGGGAATACCTGTGCTCCTTGAAAAAAGCGTGGACTCTGTATCCCCACCACCAGAACACACATGAAGAAGTTTTCTGCTATCCTGAGTGTGGGCTGGCAATTTCAGGTGACAGAAGCGGCTGGGTTCTAATAGAATCCCTTAGCTTGTAATCCCTGAGTGTTTCCCTAGGACTGACTCTGAGAGAAACCTGGGGGTTGGGCTTTGAGGCCAAATAGTAGCGAGTGTCCCCGATGGACTGAGGAAGTATTTAGATGAATTCTCCATAAAGGGAAACACCTGAGCACCCATTCATCTGCGTGGAGTGGGGCTTCAAATCTCCCCACCACACAAGGTTGGGTTCCAGTATCCTGAGGGTGGGGTAGTTCCTCCAACTGACATCAGTGTCTTGGTTTGAATAGAATCCCTTTGCTTGTCTTCCCTGATGGTTTGCCTAGGCCAGTGTGTGGTTGAAAGTGGGATTTGGGATCTAAAACTAAGTATTAGCGTGTGCCTCTACATGAGTAGTGGAGATGTTTAAACTACAACCCACAACTTGGGAATTACTGTGACCCCTGAAAAAAGCGTGTGCTATGTTTCCCCACGTCCAGCACACACAGGAAGAAGTGTTCTGGGGTTGTGAGTGTGGGGAGGTTCCTCCAACAGACAGCAGCACCTGGGTTGTAATAGAATTACTTCGCTTGACTTCCCTAAGTGTTTTCCTAGGCCTAGCAGTAAGCGATGGTGGGGGATGGGCTCTAAAGCCAAGTATTAGCGAGTGCATCTCTGTGGGTATTGGAGGGTTTTAAACAACTTCCCCAACCTTGGAACACCTGTGCCCCATAAAGATGCATGGAATCTCTTTCCCCACCTGCAGCACACACACGGAGACGTGCTCAGGTATCCTGATTGTGGGGAGGCTCCTCCAAATGACAGCAGCGCCTGGGTTCTAAAAGAATCCCTTAGCTTGTCTTCCCTGATGTCATGCCTAGCTTGGAGGATGGGGGAAAGTGGGGGTTGGGCTCTTAACCAAGTATTAGCGAGAGCCTATCCATGGGATGTGGGTTTTTAACCTACAACCCACAACCATGGAATAAATGTGCCCCCTGAAAGATGCTTTGACTGTTTCCCTACATCCAGCACACACACGAAGATGTGTTCTTGCATTCTGAGTGTGGGGAAGTTCCTCAAACTGACAGCAGCACCTGGATTCTATTAGAATCCCTTAGCGTCTGTTCCCTGAGTGTTCTTTTAGGCCAGGCCATGAGGGAAAGCTGGGGGTTGGGCTTGGAGGCCACGTAGCAGTGAGTCCCCCCGATCCATTGAGGAAGTACTTAGAGGACTTCTCCCTAAAGGGAACACCTTTTCCTGCATTCATCTGGGTGCAGTGGGGCTGCACAACTCTCCCACACCTAAGAATGTGTTCTGGAATTCTGAGTGCAGGGAAGTTCCTCCAACTGACAGCAGCGCCTGGGTTCTAATTGAATCCATTTGCTTGTCTTCCCTGATGGAAAGCCTAGGCGGGAGTGCGGGGGAAAGTGTGGTTTGGGCTCCAAAACCAAGTATTTGCGATGACCTCTCTATGGTTTGTGGAGGTGTTTAAACTACATCCCTAACCTGGGAACACCTGTGCCCCCATAAAGATCCGTGGAGTCTGTTTCCACACCTCCAGCACACACACGAACACTTGCACAGTTATCCTGAGAGTGGGCAGCCTCCTCCAACTGAGAGCAGGGCCTTGGTTCTTATAAAATCGCTTAACTTGTCTACCCTGTTTGGTTGCCTGATACGGAGTGCTGGGGAAAGGGTGGGTTGGGCTCTAAATCCAAGTATTAGCGAGTGCTTCTCCATGGGATTTGGAGGTTATTAACCAAAAGCCCACAACATGGGAATACCTGTGCTCCTTGAAAAAAGCGTGGACTCTGTATCCCCACCACCAGAACACACATGAAGAAGATTTCTGCTATCCTGAGTGTGGGCTGGCAATTTCAGGTGACAGAAGCGGCTGGGTTCTAATAGAATCCCTTAGCTTGTAATCCCTGAGTGTTTCCCTAGGACTGACTCTGAGAGAAACCTGGGGGTTGGGCTTTGAGGCCAAATAGTAGCGAGTGTCCCTGATGGAATGAGGAAGTATTTAGATGAATTCTCCATAAAGGGAAACACCTGAGCACCCATTCATCTGCGTGGAGTGGGGCTTCAAATCTCCCCACCACACAAGGTTGGGTTCCAGTATCCTGAGGGTGGGGTAGTTCCTCCAACTGACATCAGCGTCTTGGTTTTAATAGAATCCCTTTGTTTGTCTTCCCTGATGGTTTGCCTAGGCCAGTGTGTGGTTGAAAGTGGGATTTGGGATCTAAAACTAAGTATTAGCGTGTGCCTCTCCATGGGTAGTGGAGATGTTTAAACTACAACCCACAACTTGGGAATTACTGTGACCCCTGAAAAATGCGTGTGCTATGTTTCCCCACGTCCAGCACACACAGGAAGAAGTGTTCTGGGGTTCTGAGTGTGGGGAGGTTCCTCCAACAGACAGCAGCACCTGGGTTGTAATAGAATCCCTTAGCTTGACTTCCCTAAGTGTTTTCCTAGGCCTAGCAGTAAGCGATGGTGGGGGATGGGCTCTAAAGCCAAGTATTAGCGAGTGCATCTCTGTGGGTAGTGGAGGGTTTTAAACAACTTCCCCAACCTTGGAACACCTGTGCCCCATAAAGATGCATGGAATCTCTTTCCCCACCTGCAGCACACACACGGAGACGTGCTCAGGTATCCTGATTGTGGGGAGGCTCCTCCAAATGCCAGCAGCGCCTGGGTTCTAAAACAATCCCTTAGCTTGTCTTCCCTGACAGCATGCCTAGGCTGGAGAGTGGGGGAAAGTGGGGGTTGGGCTCTAAACCAAGTATAAGCGAGAGCCTATCCATGGGATGAGGGTTTTTAACCTACAACACACAACCATGGAATAAATGTGCCCCCTGAAAGATGCTTTGACTGTTTCCCTACATCCAGCACACACACGAAGATGTGTTCTTGTATTCTGAGTGTGGGGAAGTTCCTCAAACTGACAGCAGCACCTGGATTCTATTAGTATCCCTTAGCTTCTGTTCCCTGAGTGTTTTTTAGGCCAGGCCATGAGGGAAAGCTGGGGGTTGGGCTTGGAGGCCACGTAGCAATGAGTGCCCCCTGATCCATTGAGGAAGTACTTAGAGGACTTCTCCCTAAAGGGAACACCTTTTCCTGCATTCATCTGGGTGCAGTGGGGCTGCACATCTCTCCCACACCTAAGAATGTGTTCTGGAATTCTGAGTGCAGGGAAGTTCCTCCAACTGACAGCAGCGCCTGGGTTCTAATTGAATCCCTTTGCTTGTCTTCCCTGATGGAAAGCCTAGGCGGGAGTGCGGGGGAAAGTGTGGTTTGGGCTCCAAAACCAAGTATTTGCGATGACCTCTCTATGGTTTGTGGAGGTGTTTAAACTACATCCCTAACCTGGGAACACCTGTGCCCCCATAAAGATCCGTGGAGTCTGTTTCCACACCTCCAGCACACACACGAACACTTGCACAGTTATCCTGAGAGTGGGCAGCCTCCTCCAACTGAGAGCAGGGCCCTGGTTCTTATAAAATCGCTTAACTTGTCTACCCTGTTTGTTTGCCTGATACGGAGTGCTGGGGAAAGGGTGGGTTGGGCTCTAAATCCAAGTATTAGCGAGTGCTTCTCCATGGGATTTGGAGGTTATTAACCAAAAGCCCACAACATGGGAATACCTGTGCTCCTTGAAAAAAGAGTGGACTATGTATCCCCACCACCAGAACACACATGAAGAAGTTTTCTGCTATCCTGAGTGTGGGCTGGCAATTTCAGGTGACAGAAGCGGCTGGGTTCTAATAGAATCCCTTAGCTTGTAATCCCTGAGTGTTTCCCTAGGACTGACTCTGAGAGAAACCTGGGGGTTGGGCTTTGAGGCCAAATAGTAGCGAGTGTCCCCGATGGACTGAGGAAGTATTTAGATGAATTCTCCATAAAGGGAAACACCTGAGCACCCATTCATCTGCGTGGAGTGGGGCTTCAAATCTCCCCACCACACAAGGTTGGGTTCCAGTATCCTGAGGGTGGGGTAGTTCCTCCAACTGACATCAGTGTCTTGGTTTGAATAGAATCCCTTTGCTTGTCTTCCCTGATGGTTTGCCTAGGCCAGTGTGTGGTTGAAAGTGGGATTTGGGATCTAAAACTAAGTATTAGCGTGTGCCTCTCCATGAGTAGTGGAGATGTTTAAACTACAACCCACAACTTGGGAATTACTGTGACCCCTGAAAAATGCGTGTGCTATGTTTCCCCACGACCAGCACACACAGGAAGAAGTGTTCTGGGGTTGTGAGTGTGGGGAGGTTCCTCCAACAGACAGCAGCACCTGGGTTGTAATAGAATTACTTCGCTTGACTTCCCTAAGTGTTTTCCTAGGCCTAGCAGTAAGCGATGGTGGGGGATGGGCTCTAAAGCCAAGTATTAGCGAGTGCATCTCTGTGGGTATTGGAGGGTTTTAAACAACTTCCCCAACCTTGGAACACCTGTGCCCCATAAAGATGCATGGAATCTCTTTCCCCACATGCAGCACACACACGGAGACGTGCTCAGGTATCCTGATTGTGGGGAGGCTCCTCCAAATGACAGCAGCGCCTGGGTTCTAAAAGAATCCCTTAGCTTGTCTTCCCTGATGTCATGCCTAGCTTGGAGGGTGGGGGAAAGTGGGGGTTGGGCTCTTAACCAAGTATTAGCGAGAGCCTATCCATGGGATGTGGGTTTTTAACCTACAACCCACAACCATGGAATAAATGTGCCCCCTGAAAGAAGCTTTGACTGTTTCTCTACATCCAGCACACACACGAAGATGTGTTCTGGTATTCTGAGTGTGGGGAAGATCCTCAAACTGACAGCAGCACCTGGATTCTATTAGTATCCCTGAGCTTCTGTTCCCTGAGTGTTTTCTTAAACCAGGCCATGAGGGAAAGCTGGGGGTTGGGCTTGGAGGCCACGTAGCAATGAGTGCCCCCTGAACCATTGAGGAAGTACTTGGAGGACTTCTCCCTAAAGGGAACACCTTTTCCTGCATTCATCTGTGTGAAGTTGGGCTGCACAACTCTCCCACACCTAAGAATGTGTTCTGGAATTCTGAGTGCAGGGAAGTTCCTCCAACTGACAGCAGCGCCTGGGTTCTAATTGAATCCCTTTGCTTGTCTTCCCTGATGGAAAGCCTAGGTGGGAGTGCGGGGGAAAGTGTGGTTTGGGCTCCAAAACCAAGTATTTGCGATGACATCTCTATGGTTTGTGGAGGTGTTTAAACTACATCCCTAACCTGGGAACACCTGTGCCCCCATAAAGATCCGTGGAGTCTGTTTCCACACCTCCAGCACACACACGAACACTTGCACAGTTATCCTGAGAGTGGGCAGCCTCCTCCAACTGAGAGCAGGGCCTTGGTTCTTATAAAATCGCTTAACTTGTCTACCCTGTTTGGTTGCCTGATACGGAGTGCTGGGGAAAGGGTGGGTTGGGCTCTAAATCCAAGTATTAGCGAGTGCTTCTCCATGGGATTTGGAGGTTATTAACCAAAAGCCCACAACATGGGAATACCTGTGCTCCTTGAAAAAAGCGTGGACTCTGTATCCCGACCACCAGAACACACATGAAGAAGTTTTCTGCTATCCTGAGTGTGGGCTGGCAATTTCAGGTGACAGAAGCGGCTGGGTTCTAATAGAGTCCCTTAGCTTGTAATCCCTGAGTGTTTCCCTAGGACTGACTCTGAGAGAAACCTGGGGGTTGGGCTTTGAGGCCAAATAGTAGCGAGTGTCCCGGATGGACTGAGGAAGTATTTAGATGAATTCTCCATAAAGGGAAACACCTGAGCACCCATTCATCTGCGTGGAGTGGGGCTTCAAATCTCCCCACCACACAAGGTTGGGTTCCAGTATCCTGAGGGTGGGGTAGTTCCTCCAACTGACATCAGCGTCTTGGTTTGAATAGAATCCCTTTGCTTGTCTTCCCTGATGGTTTGCCTAGGCCAGTGTGTGGTTGAAAGTGGGATTTGGGATCTAAAACTAAGTATTAGCGTGTGCCTCTCCATGGGTAGTGGAGATGTTTAAACTACAACCCACAACTTGGGAATTACTGTGACCCCTGAAAAATGCGTGTGCTCTGTTTCCCCACGTCCAGCTCACACAGGAAGAAGTGTTCTGGGGTTCTGAGTGTGGGGAGGTTCCTCCAACAGACAGCAGCACCTGGGTTGTAATAGAATCCCTTAGCTTGACTTCCCTAAGTGTTTTCCTAGGCCTAGCAGTAAGCAATGGTGGGGGATGGGCTCTAAAGCCAAGTATTAGCGAGTGCATCTCTGTGGGTAGTGGAGGGTTTTAAACTACTTCCCCAACCTTGGAACACCTGTGCCCCATAAAGATGCGTGGAATCTGTTTCCCCACCTCCAGCACACACACGGAGACGTGCTCAGGTATCCTGATTGTGGGGAGGCTCCTCCAAATGCCAGCAGCGCCTGGGTTCTTAAACAATCCCTTAGCTTGTCTTCCCTGACAGCATGCCTAGGCTGGAGAGTGGGGGAAAGTGGGGGTTGGGCTCTAAACCAAGTATAAGCGAGAGCCTATCCATGGGATGAGGGTTTTTAACCTACAACACATAACCATGGAATAAATGTGCCCCCTGAAAGATGCTTTGACTGTTTCCCTACATCCAGCACACACACGAAGGTTTGTTCTTGTATTCTGAGTGTGGGGAAGTTCCTCAAACTGACAGCAGCACCTGGATTCTATTAGTATCCCTTAGCTTCTGTTCCCTGAGTGTTTTTTAGGCCAGGCCATGAGGGAAAGCTGGGGGTTGGGCTTGGAGGCCACGTAGCAATGAGTGCCCCCTGATCCATTGAGGAAGTACTTAGAGGACTTCTCCCTAAAGGGAACACCTTTTCCTGCATTCATCTGGGTGCAGTGGGGCTGCACATCTCTCCCACACCTAAGAATGTGTTCTGGAATTCTGAGTGCAGGGAAGTTCCTCCAACTGACAGCAGCGCCTGGGTTCTAATTGAATCCCTTTGCTTGTCTTCCCTGATGGAAAGCCTAGGCGGGAGTGCGGGGGAAAGTGTGGTTTGGGCTCCAAAACCAAGTATTTGCGATGACCTCTCTATGGTTTGTGGAGGTGTTTAAACTACATCCCTAACCTGGGAACACCTGTGCCCCCATAAAGATCCGTGGAGTCTGTTTCCACACCTCCAGCACACACACGAACACTTGCACAGTTATCCTGAGTGTGGGCAGCCTCCTCCAACTGAGAGCAGGGCCCTGGTTCTTATAAAATCGCTTAACTTGTCTACCCTGTTTGTTTGCCTGATACGGAGTGCTGGGGAAAGGGTGGGTTGGGCTCTAAATCCAAGTATTAGCGAGTGCTTCTCCATGGGATTTGGAGGTTATTAACCAAAAGCCCACAACATGGGAATACCTGTGCTCCTTGAAAAAAGCGTGGACTCTGTATCCCCACCACCAGAACACACATGAAGAAGTTTTCTGCTATCCTGAGTGTGGGCTGGCAATTTCAGGTGACAGAAGCGGCTGGGTTCTAATAGAATCCCTTAGCTTGTAATCCCTGAGTGTTTCCCTAGGACTGACTCTGAGAGAAACCTGGGGGTTGGGCTTTGAGGCCAAATAGTAGCGAGTGTCCCCGATGGACTGAGGAAGTATTTAGATGAATTCTCCATAAAGGGAAACACCTGAGCACCCATTCATCTGCGTGGAGTGGGGCTTCAAATCTCCCCACCACACAAGGTTGGGTTCCAGTATCCTGAGGGTGGGGTAGTTCCTCCAACTGACATCAGTGTCTTGGTTTGAATAGAATCCCTTTGCTTGTCTTCCCTGATGGTTTGCCTAGGCCAGTGTGTGGTTGAAAGTGGGATTTGGGATCTAAAACTAAGTATTAGCGTGTGCCTCTCCATGAGTAGTGGAGATGTTTAAACTACAACCCACAACTTGGGAATTACTGTGACCCCTGAAAAAAGCGTGTGCTATGTTTCCCCACGTCCAGCACACACAGGAAGAAGTGTTCTGGGGTTGTGAGTGTGGGGAGGTTCCTCCAACAGACAGCAGCACCTGGGTTGTAATAGAATTACTTCGCTTGACTTCCCTAAGTGTTTTCCTAGGCCTAGCAGTAAGCGATGGTGGGGGATGGGCTCTAAAGCCAAGTATTAGCGAGTGCATCTCTGTGGGTATTGGAGGGTTTTAAACAACTTCCCCAACCTTGGAACACCTGTGCCCCATAAAGATGCATGGAATCTCTTTCCCCACCTGCAGCACACACACGGAGACGTGCTCAGGTATCCTGATTGTGGGGAGGCTCCTCCAAATGACAGCAGCGCCTGGGTTCTAAAAGAATCCCTTAGCTTGTCTTCCCTGATGTCATGCCTAGCTTGGAGGGTGGGGGAAAGTGGGGGTTGGGCTCTTAACCAAGTATTAGCGAGAGCCTATCCATGGGATGTGGGTTTTTAACCTACAACCCACAACCATGGAATAAATGTGCCCCCTGAAAGATGCTTTGACTGTTTCCCTACATCCAGCACACACACGAAGATGTGTTCTTGCATTCTGAGTGTGGGGAAGTTCCTCAAACTGACAGCAGCACCTGGATTCTATTAGAATCCCTTAGCTTCTGTTCCCTGAGTGTTATTTTAGGCCAGGCCATGAGGGAAAGCTGGGGGTTGGGCTTGGAGGCCACGTAGCAGTGAGTCCCCCCTGATCCATTGAGGAAGTACTTAGAGGACTTCTCCCTAAAGGGAACACCTTTTCCTGCATTCATCTGGGTGCAGTGGGGCTGCACAACTCTCCCACACCTAAGAATGTGTTCTGGAATTCTGAGTGCAGGGAAGTTCCTCCAACTGACAGCAGCGCCTGGGTTCTAATTGAATCCATTTGCTTGTCTTCCCTGATGGAAAGCCTAGGCGGGAGTGCGGGGGAAAGTGTGGTTTGGGCTCCAAAACCAAGTATTTGCGATGACCTCTCTATGGTTTGTGGAGGTGTTTAAACTACATCCCTAACCTGGGAACACCTGTGCCCCCATAAAGATCCGTGGAGTCTGTTTCCACACCTCCAGCACACACACGAACACTTGCACAGTTATCCTGAGAGTGGGCAGCCTCCTCCAACTGAGAGCAGGGCCTTGGTTCTTATAAAATCGCTTAACTTGTCTACCCTGTTTGGTTGCCTGATACGGAGTGCTGGGGAAAGGGTGGGTTGGGCTCTAAATCCAAGTATTAGCGAGTGCTTCTCCATGGGATTTGGAGGTTATTAACCAAAAGCCCACAACATGGGAATACCTGTGCTCCTTGAAAAAAGCGTGGACTCTGTATCCCCACCAACAGAACACACATGAAGAAGTTTTCTGCTATCCTGAGTGTGGGCTGGCAATTTCAGGTGACAGAAGCGGCTGGGTTCTAATAGAATCCCTTAGCTTGTAATCCCTGAGTGTTTCCCTAGGACTGACTCTGAGAGAAACCTGGGGGTTGGGCTTTGAGTCCAAATAGTAGCGAGTGTCCCCGAAGGACTGAGGAAGTATTTAGATGAATTCTCCATAAAGGGAAACACCTGAGCACCCATTCATCTGCGTGGAGTGGGGCTTCAAATCTCCCCACCACACAAGGTTGGGTTCCAGTATCCTGAGGGTGGGGTAGTTCCTCCAACTGACATCAGCGTCTTGGTTTGAATAGAATCCCTTTGCTTGTCTTCCCTGATGGTTTGCCTAGGCCAGTGTGTGGTTGAATGTGGGATTTGGGATCTAAAACTAAGTATTAGCGTGTGCCTCTCCATGGGTAGTGGAGATGTTTAAACTACAACCCACAACTTGGGAATTACTGTGACCCCTGAAAAATGCGTGTGCTATGTTTCCCCACGTCCAGCACACACAGGAAGAAGTGTTCTGGGGTTCTGAGTGTGGGGAGGTTCCTCCAACAGACAGCAGCACCTGGGTTGTAATAGAATCCCTTAGCTTGACTTCCCTAAGTGTTTTCCTAGGCCTAGCAGTAAGCGATGGTGGGGGATGGGCTCTAAAGCCAAGTATTAGCGAGTGCATCTCTGTGGGTATTGGAGGGTTTTAAACTACTTCCCCAACCTTGGAACACCTGTGCCCCATAAAGATGCATGGAATCTCTTTCCCCACCTGCAGCACACACACGGAGACGTGCTCAGGTATCCTGATTGTGGGGAGGCTCCTCCAAATGACAGCAGCGCCTGGGTTCTAAAAGAATCCCTTAGCTTGTCTTCCCTGATGTCATGCCTAGCCTGGAGGGTGGGGGAAAGTGGGGGTTGGGCTCTTAACCAAGTATTAGCGAGAGCCTATCCATGGGATGTGGGTTTTTAACCTACAACCCACAACCATGGAATAAATGTGCCCCCTGAAAGATGCTTTGACTGTTTCTCTGCATCCAGCACACACACGAAGATGTGTTCTGGTATTCTGAGTGTGGGGAAGATCCTCAAACTGACAGCAGCACCTGGATTCTATTAGTATCCCTTAGCTTCTGTTTCCTGAGTGTTTTCTTAAACCAGGCCATGAGGGAAAGCTGGGGGTTGGGCTTGGAGGCCACGTAGCAGTGAGTGCCCCCGGATCCATTGAGGAAGTACTTGGAGGACTTCTCCCTAAAGGGAACACCTTTTCCTGCATTCATCTGGGTGCAGTGGGGCTGCACAACTCTCCCACACCTAAGAATGTGTTCTGGAATTCTGAGTGCAGGGAAGTTCCTCCAACTGACAGCAGCGCCTGGGTTCTAATTGAATCCCTTTGCTTGTCTTCCCTGATGGAAAGCCTAGGCGGGAGTGCGGGGGAAAGTGTGGTTGGGCTCCAAAACCAAGTATTTGCGATGACCTCTCTATGGTTTTTGGAGGTGTTTAAACTACATCCCTAACCTGGGAACACCTGTGCCCCCATAAAGATCCGTGGAGTCTGTTTCCACACCTCCAGCACACACACGAACACTTGCACAGTTATCCAGAGAGTGGGCAGCCTCCTCCAACTGAGAGCAGGGCCTTGGTTCTTATAAAATCGCTTAACTTGTCTACCCTGTTTGGTTGCCTGATACGGAGTGCTGGGGAAAGGGTGGGTTGGGCTCTAAATCCAAGTATTAGCGAGTGCTTCTCCATGGGATTTGGAGGTTATTAACCAAAAGCCCACAACATGGGAATACCTGTGCTCCTTGAAAAAAGCGTGGACTCTGTATCCCCACCACCAGAACACACATGAAGAAGTTTTCTGCTATCCTGAGTGTGGGCTGGCAATTTCAGGTGACAGAAGCGGCTGGGTTCTAATAGAATCCCTTAGCTTGTAATCCCTGAGTGTTTCCCTAGGACTGACTCTGAGAGAAACCTGGGGGTTGGGCTTTGAGGCCAAATAGTAGCGAGTGTCCCCGATGGACTGAGGAAGTATTTAGATGAATTCTCCATAAAGGGAAACACCTGAGCACCCATTCTTCTGCGTGGAGTGGGGCTTCAAATCTCCCCACCACACAAGGTTGGGTTCCAGTATCCTGAGGGTGGGGTAGTTCCTCCAACTGACATCAGCGTCTTGGTTTGAATAGAATCCCTTTGCTTGTCTTCCCTGATGGTTTGCCTAGGCCAGTGTGTGGTTGAAAGTGGGATTTGCGATCTAAAACTAAGTATGAGCGTGTGCCTCTCCATGGGTAGTGGAGATGTTTAAACTACAACCCACAACTTGGGAATTACTGTGACCCCTGAAAAATGCGTGTGCTATGTTTCCCCTCGTCCAGCACACACAGGAAGAAGTGTTCTGGGGTTCTGAGTGTGGGGAGGTTCCTCCAAAAGACAGCAGCACCTGGGTTGTAATAGAATCCCTTAGCTTGACTTCCCTAAGTGTTTTTGTAGGCCTAGCAGTAAGCGATGGTGGGGGATGGGCTCTAAAGCCAAGTATTAGCGAGTGCATCTCTGTGGGTAGTGGAGGGTTTTAAACTACTTCCCCAACCTTGGAACACCTGTGCCCCATAAAGATGCGTGGAATCTGTTTCCCCACCTCCAGCACACACACGGAGACGTGCTCAGGTATCCTGATTGTGGGGAGGCTCCTCCAAATGACAGCAGCGCCTGGGTTCTAAAAGAATCCCTTAGCTTGTCTTCCCTGATGGCATGCCTAGGCTGGAGAGTGGGGGAAACTGGGGGTTGGGCTCTAAACCAAGTATAAGCGAGAGCCTATCCATGGGATGTGAGTTTTTAACCTACAACCCACAACCATGGAATAAATGTGCCCCCTGAAAGATGCTTTGACTGTTTCCCTACATCCAGCACACACACGAAGATGTGTTCTTGTATTCTGAGTGTGGGGAAGTTCCTCAAACTGACAGCAGCACCTGGATTCTATTAGTATCCCTTAACTTCTGTTCCCTGAGTGTTCTTTTAGGCCAGGCCATGAGGGAAAGCTGGGGGTTGGGCTTGGAGGCCACGTAGCAGTGAGTGCCCCCTGATCCATTGAGGAAGTACTTAGAGGACTTCTCCCTAAAGGGAACACCTTTTCCTCCATTCATCTGGGTGCAGTGGGGCTGCACAACTCTCCCACACCTAAGAATGTGTTCTGGAATTCTGAGTGCAGGGAAGTTCCTCCAACTGACAGCAGCGCCTGGGTTCTAATTGAATCCCTTTGCTTGTCTTCCCTGATGGAAAGCCTAGGCGGGAGTGCGGGGGAAAGTGTGGTTTGGGCTCCAAAACCAAGTATTTGCGATGACCTCTCTATGGTTTGTGGAGGTGTTTAAACTACATCCCTAACCTGGGAACACCTGTGCCCCCATAAAGATCCGTGGAGTCTGTTTCCACACCTCCAGCACACACACGAACACTTGCACAGTTATCCTGAGAGTGGGCAGCCTCCTCCAACTGAGAGCAGGGCCTTGGTTCTTATAAAATCGCTTAACTTGTCTACCCTGTTTGGTTGCCTGATACGGAGTGCTGGGGAAAGGGTGGGTTGGGCTCTAAATCCAAGTATTAGCGAGTGCTTCTCCATGGGATTTGGAGTTTATTAACCAAAAGCCCACAACATGGGAATACCTGTGCTCCTTGATAAAAGCGTGGACTCTGTATCCCCACCACCAGAACACACATGAAGAAGATTTCTGCTATCCTGAGTGTGGGCTGGCAATTTCAGGTGACAGAAGCGGCTGGGTTCTAATAGAATCCCTTAGCTTGTAATCCCTGAGTGTTTCCCTAGGACTGACTCTGAGAGAAACCTGGGGGTTGGGCTTTGAGGCCAAATAGTAGCGAGTGTCCCCGATGGACTGAGGAAGTATTTAGATGAATTCTCCATAAAGGGAAACACCTGAGCACCCATTCATCTGCGTGGAGTGGGGCTTCAAATCTCCCCACCACACAAGGTTGGGTTCCAGTATCCTGAGTGTGGGGTAGTTCCTCCAACTGACATCAGCGTCTTGGTTTTAATAGAATCCCTTTGTTTGTCTTCCCTGATGGTTTGCCTAGGCCAGTGTGTGGTTGAAAGTGGGATTTGGGATCTAAAACTAAGTATTAGCGTGTGCCTCTCCATGGGTAGTGGAGATGTTTAAACTACAACCCACAACTTGGGAATTACTGTGACCCCTGAAAAATGCGTGTGCTATGTTTCCCCACGTCCAGCACACACAGGAAGAAGTGTTCTGGGGTTCTGAGTGTGGGGAGGTTCCTCCAACAGACAGCAGCACCTGGGTTGTAATAGAATCCCTTAGCTTGACTTCCCTAAGTGTTTTCCTAGGCCTAGCAGTAAGCGATGGTGGGGGATGGGCTCTAAAGCCAAGTATTAGCGAGTGCATCTCTGTGGGTAGTGGAGGGTTTTAAACTACTTCCCCAACCTTGGAACACCTGTGCCCCATAAAGATGCGTGGAATCTGTTTCCCCACCGCCAGCACACACACGGAGACATGCCCAGGTATCCTGATTGTGGGGAGGCTCTTCCAAATGACAGCAGCGCCTGGGTTCTAAAAGAATCCCTTAGCTTGTCTTCCCTGATGGCATGCCTAGGCTGGAGAGTGGGGGAAAGTGGGGGTTGGGCTCTAAACCAAGTATAAGCGAGAGCCTATCCATGGGATGTGGGTTTTTAACCTACAACCCACAACCATGGAATAAATGTGCCCCCTGAAAGATGCTTTGACTGTTTCCCTACATCCAGCACACACACGAAGATGTGTTCTTGTATTCTGAGTGTGGTGAAGTTCCTCAAACTGACAGCAGCACCTGGATTCTATTAGTATCCCTTAGCTTCTGTTCCCTGAGTGTTCTTTTAGGCCAGGCCATGAGGGAAAGCTGGGGGTTGGGCTTGGAGGCCACGTAGAAGTGAGTGCCCCCTGATCCATTGAGGAAGTACTTAGAGGACTTCTCCCTAAAGGGAACACCTTTTCCTGCATTCATCTGGGTGCAGTGGGGCTGCACATCTCTCCCACACCTAAGAATGTGTTCTGGAATTCTGAGTGCAGGGAAGTTCCTCCAACTGACAGCAGCGCCTGGGTTCTAATTGAATCCCTTTGCTTGTCTTCCCTGATGGAAAGCCTAGGCGGGAGTGCGGGGGAAAGTGTGGTTTGGGCTCCAAAACCAAGTATTTGTGATGACCTCTCTATGGTTTGTGGAGGTGTTTAAACTACATCCCTAACCTGGGAACACCTGTGCCCCCATAAAGATCCGTGGAGTCTGTTTCCACACCTCCAGCACACACACGAACACTTGCACAGTTATCCAGAGAGTGGGCAGCCTCCTCCAACTGAGAGCAGGGCCTTGGTTCTTATAAAATCGCTTAACTTGTCTACCCTGTTTGGTTGCCTGATACGGAGTGCTGGGGAAAGGGTGGGTTGGGCTCTAAATCCAAGTATTAGCGAGTGCTTCTCCATGGGATTTGGAGGTTATTAACCAAAAGCCCACAACATGGGAATACCTGTGCTCCTTGAAAAAAGCGTGGACTCTGTATCCCCACCACCAGAACACACATGAAGAAGTTTTCTGCTATCCTGAGTGTGGGCTGGCAATTTCAGGTGACAGAAGCGGCTGGGTTCTAATAGAATCCCTTAGCTTGTAATCCCTGAGTGTTTCCCTAGGACTGACTCTGAGAGAAACCTGGGGGTTGGGCTTTGAGGCCAAATAGTAGCGAGTGTCCCCGATGGACTGAGGAAGTATTTAGATGAATTCTCCATAAAGGGACACACCTGAGCACCCATTCATCTGCGTGGAGTGGGGCTTCAAATCTCCCCACCACACAAGGTTGTGTTCCAGTATCCTGAGGGTGGGGTAGTTCCTCCAACTGACATCAGCGTCTTGGTTTGAATAGAATCCCTTTGCTTGTCTTCCCTGATGGTTTGCCTAGGCCAGTGTGTGGTTGAAAGTGGGATTTGGGATCTAAAACTAAGTATTAGCGTGTGCCTCTCCATGGGTAGTGGAGATGTTTAAACTACAACCCACAACTTGGGAATTACTGTGACCCCTGAAAAATGCGTGTGCTTTGTTTCCCCACGTCCAGCACACACAGGAAGAAGTGTTCTGGGGTTCTGAGTGTGGGGAGGTTCCTCCAACAGACAGCAGCACCTGGGTTGTAATAGAATCCCTTAGCTTGACTTCCCTAAGTGTTTTCCTAGGCCTAGCAGTAAGCGATGGTGGGGGATGGGCTCTAAAGCCAAGTATTAGCGAGTGCATCTCTGTGGGTAGTGGAGGGTTTTAAACTACTTCCCCAACCTTGGAACACCTGTGCCCCATAAAGATGCGTGGAATCTGTTTCCCCACCCCAGCACACACACGGTGACGTGCTCAAGTATCCTGATTGTGGGGAGGCTCCTCCAAATGACAGAAGCGCCTGGGTTCTAAAAGAATCCCTTAGCTTGTCTTCCCTGATGGCATGCCTAGGCTGGAGAGTGGGGGAAAGTGGGGGTTGGGCTCTAAACCAAGTATAAGCGAGAGCCTATCCATGGGATGTGGGTTTTTAACCTACAACCCACAACCATGGAATAAATGTGCCCCCTGAAAGATGATTTGACTGTTTCCCTACATCCAGCACACACACGAAGATGTGTTCTGGTATTCTGAGTGTGGGGAAGTTCCTCAAACTGACAGCAGCACCTGGATTCTATTAGTATCCCTTAGCTTCTGTTCCCTGAGTATTCATTTAGGCCAGGCCATGAGGGGAAGATGGGGGTTGGGCTTGGAGGCCACGTAGCAGTGAGTGCCCCCTGATCCATTGAGGAAGTACTTAGAGGACTTGTCCCTAAAGGGAACACCTTTTCCTGCATTCATCTGGGTGCAGTGGGGCTGCACAACTCTCCCACACCTAAGAATGTGTTCTGGAATTCTGAGTGCAGGGAAGTTCCTCCAACTGACAGCAGCGCCTGGGTTCTAATTGAATCCCTTTGCTTGTCTTCCCTGATGGAAAGCCTAGGCGGGAGTGCGGGGGAAAGTGTGGTTGGGCTCCAAAACCAAGTATTTGCGATGACCTCTCTATGGTTTTTGGAGGTGTTTAAACTACATCCCTAACCTGGGAACACCTGTGCCCCCATAAAGATCCGTGGAGTCTGTTTCCACACCTCCAGCACACACACGAACACTTGCACAGTTATCCAGAGAGTGGGCAGCCTCCTCCAACTGAGAGCAGGGCCTTGGTTCTTATAAAATCGCTTAACTTGTCTACCCTGTTTGGTTGCCTGATACGGAGTGCTGGGGAAAGGGTGGGTTGGGCTCTAAATCCAAGTATTAGCGAGTGCTTCTCCATGGGATTTGGAGGTTATTAACCAAAAGCCCACAACATGGGAATACCTGTGCTCCTTGAAAAAAGCGTGGACTCTGTATCCCCACCACCAGAACACACATGAAGAAGTTTTCTGCTATCCTGAGTGTGGGCTGGCAATTTCAGGTGACAGAAGCGGCTGGGTTCTAATAGAATCCCTTAGCTTGTAATCCCTGAGTGTTTCCCTAGGACTGACTCTGAGAGAAACCTGGGGGTTGGGCTTTGAGGCCAAATAGTAGCGAGTGTCCCCGATGGACTGAGGAAGTATTTAGATGAATTCTCCATAAAGGGAAACACCTGAGCACCCATTCTTCTGCGTGGAGTGGGGCTTCAAATCTCCCCACCACACAAGGTTGGGTTCCAGTATCCTGAGGGTGGGGTAGTTCCTCCAACTGACATCAGCGTCTTGGTTTGAATAGAATCCCTTTGCTTGTCTTCCCTGATGGTTTGCCTAGGCCAGTGTGTGGTTGAAAGTGGGATTTGCGATCTAAAACTAAGTATGAGCGTGTGCCTCTCCATGGGTAGTGGAGATGTTTAAACTACAACCCACAACTTGGGAATTACTGTGACCCCTGAAAAATGCGTGTGCTATGTTTCCCCTCGTCCAACACACACAGGAAGAAGTGTTCTGGGGTTCTGAGTGTGGGGAGGTTCCTCCAAAAGACAGCAGCACCTGGGTTGTAATAGAATCCCTTAGCTTGACTTCCCTAAGTGTTTTCGTAGGCCTAGCAGTAAGCGATGGTGGGGGATGGGCTCTAAAGCCAAGTATTAGCGAGTGCATCTCTGTGGGTAGTGGAGGGTTTTAAACTACTTCCCCAACCTTGGAACACCTGTGCCCCATAAAGATGCGTGGAATCTGTTTCCCCACCTCCAGCACACACACGGAGACGTGCTCAGGTATCCTGATTGTGGGGAGGCTCCTCCAAATGACAGCAGCGCCTGGGTTCTAAAAGAATCCCTTAGCTTGTCTTCCCTGATGGCATGCCTAGGCTGGAGAGTGGGGGAAACTGGGGGTTGGGCTCTAAACCAAGTATAAGCGAGAGCCTATCCATGGGATGTGAGTTTTTAACCTACAACCCACAACCATGGAATAAATGTGCCCCCTGAAAGATGCTTTGACTGTTTCCCTACATCCAGCACACACACGAAGATGTGTTCTTGTATTCTGAGTGTGGGGAAGTTCCTCAAACTGACAGCAGCACCTGGATTCTATTAGTATCCCTTAGCTTCTGTTCCCTGAGTGTTCTTTTAGGCCAGGCCATGAGGGAAAGCTGGGGGTTGGGCTTGGAGGCCACGTAGCAGTGAGTGCCCCCTGATCCATTGAGGAAGTACTTAGAGGACTTCTCCCTAAAGGGAACACCTTTTCCTCCATTCATCTGGGTGCAGTGGGGCTGCACAACTCTCCCACACCTAAGAATGTGTTCTGGAATTCTGAGTGCAGGGAAGTTCCTCCAACTGACAGCAGCGCCTGGGTTCTAATTGAATCCCTTTGCTTGTCTTCCCTGATGGAAAGCCTAGGCGGGAGTGCGGGGGAAAGTGTGGTTTGGGCTCCAAAACCAAGTATTTGCGATGACCTCTCTATGGTTTGTGGAGGTGTTTAAACTACATCCCTAACCTGGGAACACCTGTGCCCCCATAAAGATCCGTGGAGTCTGTTTCCACACCTCCAGCACACACACGAACACTTGCACAGTTATCCTGAGAGTGGGCAGCCTCCTCCAACTGAGAGCAGGGCCTTGGTTCTTATAAAATCGCTTAACTTGTCTACCCTGTTTGGTTGCCTGATACGGAGTGCTGGGGAAAGGGTGGGTTGGGCTCTAAATCCAAGTATTAGCGAGTGCTTCTCCATGGGATTTGGAGTTTATTAACCAAAAGCCCACAACATGGGAATACCTGTGCTCCTTGATAAAAGCGTGGACTCTGTATCCCCACCACCAGAACACACATGAAGAAGATTTCTGCTATCCTGAGTGTGGGCTGGCAATTTCAGGTGACAGAAGCGGCTGGGTTCTAATAGAATCCCTTAGCTTGTAATCCCTGAGTGTTTCCCTAGGACTGACTCTGAGAGAAACCTGGGGGTTGGGCTTTGAGGCCAAATAGTAGCGAGTGTCCCTGAAGGAATGAGGAAGTATTTAGATGAATTCTCCATAAAGGGAAACACCTGAGCACCCATTCATCTGCGTGGAGTGGGGCTTCAAATCTCCCCACCACACAAGGTTGGGTTCCAGTATCCTGAGTGTGGGGTAGTTCCTCCAACTGACATCAGCGTCTTGGTTTTAATAGAATCCCTTTGTTTGTCTTCCCTGATGGTTTGCCTAGGCCAGTGTGTGGTTGAAAGTGGGATTTGGGATCTAAAACTAAGTATTAGCGTGTGCCTCTCCATGGGTAGTGGAGATGTTTAAACTACAACCCACAACTTGGGAATTACTGTGACCCCTGAAAAATGCGTGTGCTATGTTTCCCCACGTCCAGCACACACAGGAAGAAGTGTTCTGGGGTTCTGAGTGTGGGGAGGTTCCTCCAACAGACAGCAGCACCTGGGTTGTAATAGAATCCCTTAGCTTGACTTCCCTAAGTGTTTTCCTAGGCCTAGCAGTAAGCGATGGTGGGGGATGGGCTCTAAAGCCAAGTATTAGCGAGTGCATCTCTGTGGGTAGTGGAGGGTTTTAAACTACTTCCCCAACCTTGGAACACCTGTGCCCCATAAAGATGCGTGGAATCTGTTTCCCCACCGCCAGCACACACACGGAGACATGCCCAGGTATCCTGATTGTGGGGAGGCTCCTCCAAATGACAGCAGCGCCTGGGTTCTAAAAGAATCCCTTAGCTTGTCTTCCCTGATGGCATGCCTAGGCTGGAGAGTGGGGGAAAGTGGGGGTTGGGCTCTAAACCAAGTATAAGCGAGAGCCTATCCATGGGATGTGGGTTTTTAACCTACAACCCACAACCATGGAATAAATGTGCCCCCTGAAAGATGCTTTGACTGTTTCCCTACATCCAGCACACACACGAAGATGTGTTCTTGTATTCTGAGTGTGGTGAAGTTCCTCAAACTGACAGCAGCACCTGGATTCTATTAGTATCCCTTAGCTTCTGTTCCCTGAGTGTTCTTTTAGGCCAGGCCATGAGGGAAAGCTGGGGGTTGGGCTTGGAGGCCACGTAGAAGTGAGTGCCCCCTGATCCATTGAGGAAGTACTTAGAGGACTTCTCCCTAAAGGGAACACCTTTTCCTGCATTCATCTGGGTGCAGTGGGGCTGCACATCTCTCCCACACCTAAGAATGTGTTCTGGAATTCTGAGTGCAGGGAAGTTCCTCCAACTGACAGCAGCGCCTGGGTTCTAATTGAATCCCTTTGCTTGTCTTCCCTGATGGAAAGCCTAGGCGGGAGTGCGGGGGAAAGTGTGGTTTGGGCTCCAAAACCAAGTATTTGTGATGACCTCTCTATGGTTTGTGGAGGTGTTTAAACTACATCCCTAACCTGGGAACACCTGTGCCCCCATAAAGATCCGTGGAGTCTGTTTCCACACCTCCAGCACACACACGAACACTTGCACAGTTATCCTGAGAGTGGGCAGCCTCCTCCAACTGAGAGCAGGGCCTTGGTTCTTATAAAATCGCTTAACTTGTCTACCCTGTTTGGTTGCCTGATACGGAGTGCTGGGGAAAGGGTGGGTTGGGCTCTAAATCCAAGTATTAGCGAGTGCTTCTCCATGGGATTTGGAGGTTATTAACCAAAAGCCCACAACATGGGAATACCTGTGCTCCTTGAAAAAAGCGTGGACTCTGTATCCCCACCACCAGAACACACATGAAGAAGATTTCTGCTATCCTGAGTGTGGGCTGGCAATTTCAGGTGACAGAAGCGGCTGGGTTCTAATAGAATCCCTTAGCTTGTAATCCCTGAGTGTTTCCCTAGGACTGACTCTGAGAGAAACCTGGGGGTTGGGCTTTGAGGCCAAATAGTAGCGAGTGTCCCGGATGGACTGAGGAAGTATTTAGATGAATTCTCCATAAAGGGAAACACCTGAGCACCCATTCATCTGCGTGGAGTGGGGCTTCAAATCTCCCCACCACACAAGGTTGGGTTCCAGTATCCTGAGGGTGGGGTAGTTCCTCCAACTGACATCAGCGTCTTGGTTTTAATAGAATCCCTTTGCTTGTCTTCCCTGATGGTTTGCCTAGGCCAGTGTGTGGTTGAAAGTGGGATTTGGGATCTAAAACTAAGTATTAGCGTGTGCCTCTCCATGGGTAGTGGAGATGTTTAAACTACAACCCACAACTTGGGAATTACTGTGACCCCTGAAAAATGCGTGTGCTCTGTTTCCCCACGTCCAGCTCACACAGGAAGAAGTGTTCTGGGGTTCTGAGTGTGGGGAGGTTCCTCCAACAGACAGCAGCACCTGTGTTGTAATAGAATCCCTTAGCTTGACTTCCCTAAGTGTTTTCCTAGGCCTAGCAGTAAGCGATGGTGGGGGATGGGCTCTAAAGCCAAGTATTAGCGAGTGCATCTCTGTGGGTAGTGGAGGGTTTTAAACTACTTCCCCAACCTTGGAACACCTGTGCCCCATAAAGATGCGTGGAATCTGTTTCCCCACCTCCAGCACACACACGGAGACGTGCTCAGGTATCCTGATTGTGGGGAGGCTCCTCCAAATGCCAGCAGCGCCTGGGTTCTTAAACAATCCCTTAGCTTGTCTTCCCTGACAGCATGCCTAGGCTGGACAGTGGGGGAAAGTGGGGGTTGGGCTCTAAACCAAGTATAAGCGAGAGCCTATCCATGGGATGAGGGTTTTTAACCTACAACCCACAACCATGGAATAAATGTGCCCCCTGAAAGATGCTTTGACTGTTTCCCTACATCCAGCACACACACGAAGATGTGTTCTTGTATTCTGAGTGTGGGGAAGTTCCTCAAACTGACAGCAGCACCTGGATTCTATTAGTATCCCTTAGCTTCTGTTCCCTGAGTGTTTTTTAGGCCAGGCCATGAGGGAAAGCTGGGGGTTGGGCTTGGAGGCCACGTAGCAATGAGTGCCCCCTGATCCATTGAGGAAGTACTTAGAGGACTTCTCCCTAAAGGGAACACCTTTTCCTGCATTCATCTGGGTGCAGTGGGGCTGCACATCTCTCCCACACCTAAGAATGTGTTCTGGAATTCTGAGTGCAGGGAAGTTCCTCCAACTGACAGCAGCGCCTGGGTTCTAATTGAATCCCTTTGCTTGTCTTCCCTGATGGAAAGCCTAGGCGGGAGTGCGGGGGAAAGTGTGGTTTGGGCTCCAAAACCAAGTATTTGCGATGACCTCTCTATGGTTTGTGGAGGTGTTTAAACTACATCCCTAACCTGGGAACACCTGTGCCCCCATAAAGATCCGTGGAGTCTGTTTCCACACCTCCAGCACACACACGAAAACTTGCACAGTTATCCTGAGAGTGGGCAGCCTCCTCCAACTGAGAGCAGGGCCCTGGTTCTTATAAAATCGCTTAACTTGTCTACCCTGTTTGTTTGCCTGATACGGAGTGCTGGGGAAAGGGTGGGTTGGGCTCTAAATCCAAGTATTAGCGAGTGCTTCTCCATGGGATTTGGAGGTTATTAACCAAAAGCCCACAACATGGGAATACCTGTGCTCCTTGAAAAAAGCGTGGACTCTGTATCCCCACCACCAGAACACACATGAAGAAGTTTTCTGCTATCCTGATTGTGGGCTGGCAATTTCAGGTGACAGAAGCGGCTGGGTTCTAATAGAATCCCTTAGCTTGTAATCCCTGAGTGTTTCCCTAGGACTGACTCTGAGAGAAACCTGGGGGTTGGGCTTTGAGGCCAAATAGTAGCGAGTGTCCCCGATGGACTGAGGAAGTATTTAGATGAATTCTCCATAAAGGGAAACACCTGAGCACCCATTCATCTGCGTGGAGTGGGGCTTCAAATCTCCCCACCACACAAGGTTGGGTTCCAGTATCCTGAGGGTGGGGTAGTTCCTCCAACTGACATCAGTGTCTTGGTTTGAATAGAATCCCTTTGCTTGTCTTCCCTGATGGTTTGCCTAGGCCAGTGTGTGGTTGAAAGTGGGATTTGGGATCTAAAACTAAGTATTAGCGTGTGCCTCTCCATGAGTAGTGGAGATGTTTAAACTACAACCCACAACTTGGGAATTACTGTGACCCCTGAAAAAAGCGTGTGCTATGTTTCCCCACGTCCAGCACACACAGGAAGAAGTGTTCTGGGGTTGTGAGTGTGGGGAGGTTCCTCCAACAGACAGCAGCACCTGGGTTGTAATAGAATTACTTCGCTTGACTTCCCTAAGTGTTTTCCTAGGCCAAGCAGTAAGCGATGGTGGGGGATGGGCTCTAAAGCCAAGTATTAGCGAGTGCATCTCTGTGGGTTTTGGAGGGTTTTAAACAACTTCCCCAACCTTGGAACACCTGTGCCCCATAAAGATGCATGGAATCTCTTTCCCCACCTGCAGCACACACACGGAGACGTGCTCAGGTATCCTGATTGTGGGGAGGCTCCTCCAAATGACAGCAGCGCCTGGGTTCTAAAAGTATCCCTTAGCTTGTCTTCCCTGATGTCATGCCTAGCTTGGAGGGTGGGGGAAAGTGGGGGTTGGGCTCTTAACCAAGTATTAGCGAGAGCCTATCCATGGGATGTGGCTTTTAACCTACAACTCACAACCATGGAATAAATGTGCCCCCTGAAAGAAGCTTTGACTGTTTCTCTACATCCAGCACACACACGAAGATGTGTTCTGGTATTCTGAGTGTGGGGAAGATCCTCAAACTGACAGCAGCACCTGGATTCTATTAGTATCCCTTAGCTTCTGTTCCCTGAGTGTTTTCTTAAACCAGGCCATGAGGGAAAGCTGGGGGTTGGGCTTGGAGGCCACGTAGCAGTGAGTGCCACCTGATCCATTGAGGAAGTACTTGGAGGACTTCTCCCTAAACGGAACACCTTTTCCTCCATTCATCTGGGTGCAGTGGGGCTGCACATCTCTCCCACACCTAAGAATGTGTTCTGGAATTCTGAGTGCAGGGAAGTTCCTCCAACTGACAGCAGCGCCTGGGTTCTAATTGAATCCCTTTGCTTGTCTTCCCTGATGGAAAGCCTAGGCGGGAGTGCGGGGAAAGTGTGGTTTGGGCTCCAAAACCAAGTATTTGCGATGACCTCTCTATGGTTTGTGGAGGTGTTTAAACTACATCCCTAACCTGGGAACACCTGTGCCCCCATAAAAATCCGTGGAGTCTGTTTCCACACCTCCAGCACACACACGAACACTTGCACAGTTATCCTGAGAGTGGGCAGCCTCCTCCAACTGAGAGCAGGGCCTTGGTTCTTATAAAATCGCTTAACTTGTCTACCCTGTTTGGTTGCCTGATACGGAGTGCTGGGGAAAGGGTGGGTTGGGCTCTAAATCCAAGTATTAGCGAGTGCTTCTCCATGGGATTTGGAGGTTATTAACCAAAAGCCCACAACATGGGAATACCTGTGCTCCTTGAAAAAAGCGTGGACTCTGTATCCCCACCACCAGAACACACATGAAGAAGATTTCTGCTATCCTGAGTGTGGGCTGGCAATTTCAGGTGACAGAAGCGGCTGGGTTCTAATAGAATCCCTTAGCTTGTAATCCCTGAGTGTTTCCCTAGGACTGACTCTGAGAGAAACCTGGGGGTTGGGCTTTGAGGCCAAATAGTAGCGAGTGTCCCCGATGGACTGAGGAAGTATTTAGATGAATTCTCCATAAAGGGAAACACCTGAGCACCCATTCATCTGCGTGGAGTGGGGCTTCAAATCTCCCCACCACACAAGGTTGTGTTCCAGTATCCTGAGGGTGGGGTAGTTCCTCCAACTGACATCAGCGTCTTGGTTTGAATAGAATCCCTTTGCTTGTCTTCCCTGATGGTTTGCCTAGGCCAGTGTGTGGTTGAAAGTGGGATTTGGGATCTAAAACTAAGTATGAGCGTGTGCCTCTCCATGGGTAGTGGAGATGTTTAAACTACAACCCACAACTTGGGAATTACTGTGACCCCTGAAAAATGCGTGTGCTATGTTTCCCCACATCCAGCACACACAGGAAGAAGTGTTCTGGGGTTCTGAGTGTGGGGAGGTTCCTCCAACAGACAGCAGCACCTGGGTTGTAATAGAATCCCTTAGCTTGACTTCCCTTAGTGTTTTCCTAGGCCTAGCAGTAAGCGATGTTGGGGGATGGGCTCTAAAGCCAAGTATTAGCGAGTGCATCTCTGTGGGTAGTGGAGGGTTTTAAACTACTTCCCCAACCTTGGAACACCTGTGCCCCATAAAGATGCGTGGAATCTGTTTCCCCACCTCCAGCACACACACGGAGACGTGCTCAGGTATCCTGATTGTGGGGAGGCTCCTCCAAATGACAGCAGCGCCTGGGTTCTAAAAGAATCCCTTAGCTTGTCTTCCCTGATTGCATGGCTAGGCTGGAGAGTGGGGGAAAGTGGGGGTTGGGCTCTAAACCAAGTATAAGCGAGAGCCTATCCATGGGATGTGGGTTTTTAACCTACAACCCACAACCATGGAATAAATGTGCCCCCTGAAAGATGCTTTGACTGTTTCCCTACATCCAGCACACACACGAAGATGTGTTCTTGTATTCTGAGTGTGGGGAAGTTCCTCAAACTGACAGCAGCACATGGATTCTATTAGTATCCCTTAGCTTCTGTTCCCTGAGTGTTCTTTTAGGCCAGGCCATGAGGGAAAGCTGGGGGTTGGGCTTGGAGACCACGTAGCAGTGAGTGCCCCCTGATCCATTGAGGAAGTACTTAGAGGCCTTGTCCCTAAAGGGAACACCTTTTCCTGCATTCATCTGGGTGCAGTGGGGCTGCAGATCTCTCCCACACCTAAGAATGTGTTCTGGAATTCTGAGTGCAGGGAAGTTCCTCCAACTGACAGCAGCGCCTGGGTTCTAATTGAATCCCTTTGCTTGTCTTCCCTGATGGAAAGCCTAGGCGGGAGTGCGGGGGAAAGTGTGGTTTGGGCTCCAAAACCAAGTATTTGCGATGACCTCTCTATGGTTTGTGGAGGTGTTTATACTACATCCCTAACCTGGGAACACCTGTGCCCCCATAAAGATCTGTGGAGTCTGTTTCCACACCTCCAGCACACACACGAACACTTGCACAGTTATCCTGAGAGTGGGCAGCCTCCTCCAACTGAGAGCAGGGCCTTGGTTCTTATAAAATCGCTTAACTTGTCTACCCTGTTTGGTTGCCTGATACGGAGTGCTGGGGAAAGGGTGGGTTGGGCTCTAAATCCAATTATTAGCGAGTGCTTCTCCATGGGATTTGGAGGTTATTAACCAAAAGCCCACAACATGGGAATACCTGTGCTCCTTGAAAAAAGCGTGGACTCTGTATCCCCACCACCAGAACACACATGAAGAAGTTTTCTGCTATCCTGAGTGTGGGCTGGCAATTTCAGGTGTCAGAAACGGCTGGGTTCTAATAGAAACCCTTAGCTTGTAATCCCTGAGTGTTTCCCTAGGACTGACTCTGAGAGAAACCTGGGGGTTGGGCTTTGAGGCCAAATAGTACCGAGTGTCCCCGATGGACTGAGGAAGTATTAAGATGAATTCTCCATAAAGGGAAGCACCTGAGCACCCATTCATCTGCGTGGAGTGGGGCTTCAAATCTCCCCACCACACAAGGTTGTGTTCCAGTATCCTGAGGGTGGGGTAGTTCCTCCAACTGACATCAGCGTCTTGGTTTGAATAGAATCCCTTTGCTTGTCTTCCCTGATGGTTTGCCTAGGCCAGTGTGTGGTTGAAAGTGGGATTAGGGATCTAAAACTAAGTATTAGCGTGTGCCTCTCCATGGGTAGTGGAGATGTTTAAACTACAACCCACAACTTGGGAATTACTGTGACCCCTGAAAAATGCGTGTGCTATGTTTCCCCACGTCCAACACACACAGGAAGAAGTGTTCTGGGGTTCGGAGAGTGGGGAGGTTCCTCCAACAGACAGCAGCACCTGGGTTGTAATAGAATCCCTTAGCTTGACTTCCCTAAGTGTTTTCCTAGGCCTAGCAGTAAGCGATGGTGGGGGATGGGCTCTAAAGCCAAGTATTAGCGAGTGCATCTCTGTGGGTAGTGGAGGGTTTTAAACTACTTCCCCAACCTTGGAACACCTGTGCCCCATAAAGATGCGTGGAATCTGTTTCCCCACCTCCAGCACACACACGGAGACGTGCTCAGGTATCCTGATTGTGGGGAGGCTCCTCCAAATGACAGCAGCGCCTGGGTTCTAAAAGAATCCCTTAGCTTGTCTTCCCTGCTGGCATGCCTAGGCTGGAGAGTGGGGGAAAGTGGGGGTTGGGCTCTAAACCAAGTATAAGCGAGAGCCTATCCATGGGATGTGGGTTTTTAACTTACAACCCACAACCATGGAATAAATGTGCCCCCTGAAAGATGCTTTGACTGTTTCCCTACATCCAGCACACACACGAAGATGTGTTCTGGTATTCTGAGTGTGGGGAAGTTCCTCAAACTGACAGCAGCACCTGGATTCTATTATTATCCCTTAGCTTCTCTTCACTGAGTGTTCTCTTAGACCAGGCCATGAGGGAAAGCTGGGGGTTGGGCTTGGAGGCCACGTAGCAGTGAGTGCCCCCTGATCCATTGAGGAAGTACTTAGAGGACTTCTCCCTAAACGGAACACCTTTTCCTCCATTCATCTGGGTGCAGTGGGGCTGCACATCTCTCCCACACCTAAGAATGTGTTCTGGAATCCTGAGTACAGGGAAGTTCTTCAAACTGACAGCAGCGCCTGGGTTCTAATTGAATTCCTTTGCTTGTCTTCCCTGACGGAAATTCTAGGCGGGAGTGCAGGGAATAGTGTGGCTTGGGCTCCAAAACCAAGTATTTGCGATGACCTCTCTATGGTTTTTGGAGGTGTTTAAAGTACATCCCTAAACTGGGAACACCTGTGCCCCCATAAAGATCCGTGGAGTCTGTTTCCACACCTCCAGCACACACACGAACACTTGCATAGTTATCCTGAGAGTGGGCAGCCTCCTCCAACTGAGAGCAGGGCCTTGGTTCTTATAAAATCGCTTAACTTGTCTACCCTGTTTGTTTGCCTGATACGGAGTGCTGGGGAAAGGGTGGGTTGGGCTCTAAATCCAAGTATTAGCGAGTGCTTCTCCATGGGATTTGGAGGTTATTAACCAAAAGCCCACAACATGGGAATACCTGTGCTCCTTGAAAAAGGCGTGGACTCTGAATCCCCACCACCAGAACACACATGAAGAAGTTTTCTGCTATCCTGAGTGTGGGCTGGCAATTTCAGGTGACAGAAGCGGCTGGGTTCTAATAGAATCCCTTAGCTTGTAATCCCTGAGTGTTTCCCTAGGACTGACTCTGAGAGAAACCTGGGGGTTGGGCTTTGAGGCCAAATAGTAGCGAGTGTCCCCGATGGACTGAGGAAGTATTTAGATGAATTCTCCATAAAGGGAAACACCTGAGCACCCATTCATCTGCGTGGAGTGGGGCTTCAAATCTCCGCACCACACAAGGTTGGCTTCCAGTATCCTGAGGGTGGGGTAGTTCCTCCAACTGACATCAGCGTCTTGGTTTGAATAGAATCCCTTTGCTTGTCTTCCCTGATGGTTTGCCTAGGCCAGTGTGTGGTTGAAAGTGGGATTTGGGATCTAAAACTTAGTATTAGCGTGTGCCTCTCCATGGGTAGTGGAGATGTTTAAACTACAACCCACAACTTGGGAATTACTGTGACCCCTGAAAAATGCGTGTGCTATGTTTCCCCACGTCCAGCACACACAGGAAGAAGTGTTCTGGGGTTGTGAGTGTGGGGAGGTTCCTCCAACTGACAGCAGCACCTAGGTTGTAATAGAATCCCTTCGCTTGACTTCCCTAAGTGTTTTCCTAGGACTAGCAGTAAGCGATGGTGGGGGATGGGCTCTAAAGCCAAGTATTAGCGAGTGCATCTCTGTGGGTATTGGAGGGTTTTAAACTACTTCCCCAACCTTGGAACACCTGTGCCCCATAAAGATGCATGGAATCTCTTTCCCTACCTGCAGCACACACACGGAGACGTGCTCAGGTATCCTGATTGTGGGGAGGCTCCTCCAAATGACAGCAGCGCCTGGGTTCTAAAAGAATCCCTTAGGTTGTCTTCCCTGATGTCATGCCTAGCCTGGAGGGTGGGGGAAAGTGGGGGTTGGGCCCTTAACCAAGTATTAGCGAGAGCCTATCCATGGGATGTGGGTTTTTAACCTACAACCCACAACCATGGAATAAATGTGCCCCCTGAAAGATGCTTTGACTGTTTCTCTACATCCAGCACACACACGAAGATGTGTTCTGTTATTCTGAGTGTGGGGAAGATCCTCAAACTGACAGCAGCACCTGGATTCTATTAGTATCCCTTAACTTCTGTTTCCTGAGTGTTTTCTTAAACCAGGCCATGAGGGAAAGCTGGGGGTTGGGCTTGGAGGCCACGTAGCAGTGAGTGCCCCCTGATCCATTGAGGAAGTACTTGGAGGACTTCTCCCTAAAGGGAACACCTTTTCCTGCATTCATCTGTGTGCAGTGGGGCTGCACATCTCTCCCACACCTAAGATTGTGTTCTGGAATTCTGAGTGCTTGGAAGTTCCTCCAACTGACAGCAGCGCCTGGGTTCTAATTGAATCCCTTTGCTTGTCTTCCCTGATGGAAAGCCTAGGCCGGAGTGCGGGGGAAAGTGTGGTTTGGGCTCCAAAACCAAGTATTTGCGATGACCTCTCTATGGTTTGTGGAGGTGTTTAAACTACATCCCTAACCTGGGAACACCTGTGCCCCCATAAAGATCCGTGGAGTCTGTTTCCACACCTGCAGCACACACACGAACACTTGCACAGTTATCCTGAGAGTGGGCAGCCTCCTCCAACTGAGAGCAGGGCCTTGGTTCTTATAAAATCGCTTAACTTGTCTACCCTGTTTGGTTGCCTGATACGGAGTGCTAGGGATAGGGTGGGTTGGGCTCTAAATCCAAGTATTAGCGAGTGCTTCTCCATGGGATTTGGAGGTTATTAACCAAAACCCCACAACATGGGAATACCTGTGCTCCTTGAAAAAAGCGTGGACTCTGTATCCCCACCACCAGAACACACATGAAGAAGATTTCTGCTATCCTGAGTGTGGGCTGGCAATTTCAGGTGACAGAAGCGGCTGGGTTCTAATAGAATCCCTTAGCTTGTAATCCCTGAGTGTTTCCCTAGGACTGACTCTGAGAGAAACCTGGGGGTTGGGCTTTGAGGCCAAATAGTAGCGAGTGTCCCCGATGGACTGAGGAAGTATTTAGATGAATTCTCCATAAAGGGAAACACCTGAGCACCCATTCATTTGCGTGGAGTGGGGCTTCAAATCTCCCCACCACACAAGGTTGGGTTCCAGTATCCTGAGGGTGGGGTAGTTCCTCCAACTGACATCAGCGTCTTGGTTTGAATAGAATCCCTTTGCTTGTCTTCCCTGATGGTTTGCCTAGGCCAGTGTGTGGTTGAAAGTGGGATTTGGGATCTAAAACTTAGTATTAGCGTGTGCCTCTCCATGGGTAGTGGAGATGTTTAAACTACAACCCACAACTTGGGAATTACTGTGACCCCTGAAAAATGCGTGTGCTATGTTTCCCCACGTCCAGCACACACAGGAAGAATTGTTCTGGGGTTGTGAGTGTGGGGAGGTTCCTCCAACAGACAGCAGCACCTGGGTTGTAATAGAATCCCTTAGCTTGACTTCCCTAAGTGTTTTCCTAGGCCTAGCAGTAAGCGATGGTGGGGGATGGGCTCTAAAGCCAAGTATTAGCGAGTGCATCTCTGTGGGTAGTGGAGGGTTTTAAACTACTTCCCCAACCTTGGAACACCTGTGCCCCATAAAGATGCGTGGAATCTGTTTCCCCACCTCCAGCACACACACGGAGACGTGCTCAGGTATCCTGGTTGTGGGGAGGCTCCTCCAAATGACAGCAGCGCCTGGGTTCTAAAAGAATCCCTTAGCTTGTCTTCCCTGATGGCATGCCTAGGCTGGAGAGTGGGGGAAAGTGGGGGTTGGGCTCTAAACCAAGTATAAGCGAGAGCCTATCCATGGGATGTGGGATTTTAACCTACAACCCACAACCATGGAATAAATGTGCCCCCTGAAAGATGCTTTGACTGTTTCCCTACATCCAGCACACACACGAAGATGTGTTCTGGTATTCTGAGTGTGGGGAAGTTCCTCAAACTGACAGCAGCACCTGGATTCTATTAGTATCCCTTAGCTTCTGTTCCCTGAGTGTTCTTTTAGGCCAGGCCATGAGGGAAAGCTGGGGGTTGGGCTTGGAGGCCACGTAGCAGTGAGTGCCCCCTGATCCATTGAGGAAGTACTTAGAGGACTTCTCCCTAAATGGAACACCTTTTCCTCCATTCATCTGGGTGCAGTGGGGCTGCACATCTCTCCCACACCTAAGAATGTGTTCTGGAATTCTGAGTGCAGGGAAGTTCCTCCAACTGACAGCAGCGCCTGGGTTCTAATTGAATCCCTTTGCTTGTCTTCCCTGATGGAAAGCCTAGGCGGGAGTGCGGGGGAAAGTGTGGTTTGGGCTCCAAAACCAAGCATTGGCGATGACCTCTCTATAGTTTGTGGAGGTGTTTAAACTACATCCCTAACCTGGGAACACCTGTGCCCCATAAAGATCCGTGGAGTCTGTTTCCACACCTGCAGCACACACACGAACACTTGCACAGTTATCCAGAAAGTGGGCAGCCTCCTCCAACTGAGAGCAGGGCCTTGGTTCTTATAAAATCGCTTAACTTGTCTACCCTGTTTGGTTGCCTGATACGGAGTGCTGGGGAAAGGGTGGGTTGGGCTCTAAATCCAAGTATTAGCAAGTGCTTCTCCATGGGATTTGGAGGTTATTAACCAAAAGCCCACAACATGGGAATACCTGTGCTCCTTGAAAAAAGCGTGGACTCTGTATCCCCACCACCAGAACACACATGAAGAAGTTTTCTGCTATCCTGAGTGTGGGCTGGCAATTTCAGGTGACAGAAGCGGCTGGGTTCTAATAGAATCCCTTAGCTTGTAATCCCTGAGTGTTTCCCTAGGACTGACTCTGAGAGAAACCTGGGGGTTGGGCTTTGAGGCCAAATAGTAGCGAGTGTCCCCGATGGACTGAGGAAGTATTTAGATGAATTCTCCATAAAGGGAAACACCTGAGCACCCATTCATCTGCGTGGAGTGGGGCTTCAAATCTCCCCACCACACAAGGTTGGGTTCCAGTATCCTGAGGGTGGGGTAGTTCCTCCAACTGACATCAGCGTCTTGGTTTGAATAGAATCCCTTTGCTTGTCTTCCCTGATGGTTTGCCTAGGCCAGTGTGTGGTTGAAAGTGGGATTTGGGATCTAAAACTAAGTATTAGCGTGTGCCTCTCCATGGGTAGTGGAGATGTTTAAACTACAACCCACAACTTGGGAATTACTGTGACCCCTGAAAAATGCGTGTGCTTTGTTTCCCCACGTCCAGCACACACAGGAAGAAGTGTTCTGGGGTTCTGAGTGTGGGGAGGTTCCTCCAACAGACAGCAGCACCTGGGTTGTAATAGAATCCCTTAGCTTGACTTCCCTAAGTGTTTTCCTAGGCCTAGCAGTAAGCGATGGTGGGGGATGGGCTCTAAAGCCAAGTATTAGCGAGTGCATCTCTGTGGGTAGTGGAGGGTTTTAAACTACTTCCCCAACCTTGGAACACCTGTGCCCCATAAAGATGCGTGGAATCTGTTTCCCCACCTCCAGCACACACATGGAGACGTGCTCAGGTATCCTGATTGTGGGGAGGTTCCTTCAAATGACAGCAGCGCCTGGGTTCTAAAAGAATCCCTTAGCTTGTCTTCCCTGATGGCATGCCTAGGCTGGAGAGTGGGGGAAAGTGGGGGTTGGGCTCTAAACCAAGTATAAGCGAGAGCCTATCCATGGGATGTGGGTTTTTAACCTACAACCCACAACCATGGAATAAATGTGCCCCCTGAAAGATGCTTTGACTGTTTCCCTACATCCAGCACACACACGAAGAAGTGTTCTAGTATTCTGAGTGTGGGGAAGTTCCTCAAACTGACAGCAGCACCTGGATTCTATTAGTATCCCTTAGCTTTTGTTCCCTGAGTGTTGTTTTAGGCCAGGCCATGAGGGAAAGCTGGGGGTTGGGCTTGGAGGCCACGTAGCAGTGAGTGCCCCCTGATCCATTGAGGAAGTACTTGGAGGACTTCTCCCTAAAGGGAACACCTTTTCCTGCATTCATCTGTGTGCAGTGGGGCTGCACATCTCTCCCACACCTAAGAATGTGTTCTGGAATTCTGAGTGCTGGGAAGTTCCTCCAACTGACAGCAGCGCCTGGGTTCTAATTGAATCCCTTTGCTTGTCTTCCCTGATGGAAAGCCTAGGCGGGAGTGCGGGGGAAAGTGTGGTTTGGGCTCCAAAACCAAGTATTTGCGATGACCTCTCTATGGTTTGTGGAGGTGTTTAAACTACATCCCTAACCTGGGAACACCTGTGCCCCCATAAAGATCCGTGGAGTCTGTTTCCACACCTCCAGCACACACACGAACACTTGCACAGTTATCCTGAGAGTGGGCAGCCTCCTCCAACTGAGAGCAGGGCCTTGGTTCTTATAAAATCGCTTAACTTGTCTACCCTGTTTGGTTGCCTGATACGGAGTGCTAGGGATAGGGTGGGTTGGGCTCTAAATCCAAGTATTAGCGAGTGCTTCTCCATGGGATTTGGAGGTTATTAACCAAAAGCCCACAACATGGGAATACCTGTGCTCCTTGAAAAAAGCGTGGACTCTGTATCCCCACCACCAGAACACACATGAAGAAGTTTTCTGCTATCCTGAGTGTGGGCTGGCAATTTCAGGTGACAGAAGCGGCTGGGTTCTAATAGAATCCCTTAGCTTGTAATCCCTGAGTGTTTCCCTAGGACTGACTCTGAGAGAAACCTGGGGGTTGGGCTTTGAGGCCAAATAGTAGCGAGTGTCCCCGATGGACTGAGGAAGTATTTAGATGAATTCTCCATAAAGGGAAACACCTGAGCACCCATTCATTTGCGTGGAGTGGGGCTTCAAATCTCCCCACCACACAAGGTTGGGTTCCAGTATCCTGAGGGTGGGGTAGTTCCTCCAACTGACATCAGCGTCTTGGTTTGAATAGAATCCCTTTGCTTGTCTTCCCTGATGGTTTGCCTAGGCCAGTGTGTGGTTGAAAGTGGGATTTGGGATCTAAAACTTAGTATTAGCGTGTGCCTCTCCATGGGTAGTGGAGATGTTTAAACTACAACCCACAACTTGGGAATTACTGTGACCCCTGAAAAATGCGTGTGCTATGTTTCCCCACGTCCAGCACACACAGGAAGAATTGTTCTGGGGTTGTGAGTGTGGGGAGGTTCCTCCAACAGACAGCAGCACCTGGGTTGTAATAGAATCCCTTAGCTTGACTTCCCTAAGTGTTTTCCTAGGCCTAGCAGTAAGCGATGGTGGGGGATGGGCTCTAAAGCCAAGTATTAGCGAGTGCATCTCTGTGGGTAGTGGAGGGTTTTAAACTACTTCCCCAACCTTGGAACACCTGTGCCCCATAAAGATGCGTGGAATCTGTTTCCCCACCTCCAGCACACACACGGAGACGTGCTCAGGTATCCTGGTTGTGGGGAGGCTCCTCCAAATGACAGCAGCGCCTGGGTTCTAAAAGAATCCCTTAGCTTGTCTTCCCTGATGGCATGCCTAGGCTGGAGAGTGGGGGAAAGTGGGGGTTGGGCTCTAAACCATGTATAAGCGAGAGCCTATCCATGGGATGTGGGATTTTAACCTACAACCCACAACCATGGAATAAATGTGCCCCCTGAAAGATGCTTTGACTGTTTCCCTACATCCAGCACACACACGAAGATGTGTTCTGGTATTCTGAGTGTGGGGAAGTTCCTCAAACTGACAGCAGCACCTGGATTCTATTAGTATCCCTTAGCTTCTGTTCCCTGAGTGTTCTTTTAGGCCAGGCCATGAGGGAAAGCTGGGGGTTGGGCTTGGAGGCCACGTAGCAGTGAGTGCCCCCTGATCCATTGAGGAAGTACTTAGAGGACTTCTCCCTAAATGGAACACCTTTTCCTCCATTCATCTGGGTGCAGTGGGGCTGCACATCTCTCCCACACCTAAGAATGTGTTCTGGAATTCTGAGTGCAGGGAAGTTCCTCCAACTGACAGCAGCGCCTGGGTTCTAATTGAATCCCTTTGCTTGTCTTCCCTGATGGAAAGCCTAGGCGGGAGTGCGGGGGAAAGTGTGGTTTGGGCTCCAAAACCAAGCATTGGCGATGACCTCTCTATAGTTTGTGGAGGTGTTTAAACTACATCCCTAACCTGGGAACACCTGTGCCCCATAAAGATCCGTGGAGTCTGTTTCCACACCTGCAGCACACACACGAACACTTGCACAGTTATCCAGAAAGTGGGCAGCCTCCTCCAACTGAGAGCAGGGCCTTGGTTCTTATAAAATCGCTTAACTTGTCTACCCTGTTTGGTTGCCTGATACGGAGTGCTGGGGAAAGGGTGGGTTGGGCTCTAAATCCAAGTATTAGCAAGTGCTTCTCCATGGGATTTGGAGGTTATTAACCAAAAGCCCACAACATGGGAATACCTGTGCTCCTTGAAAAAAGCGTGGACTCTGTATCCCCACCACCAGAACACACATGAAGAAGTTTTCTGCTATCCTGAGTGTGGGCTGGCAATTTCAGGTGACAGAAGCGGCTGGGTTCTAATAGAATCCCTTAGCTTGTAATCCCTGAGTGTTTCCCTAGGACTGACTCTGAGAGAAACCTGGGGGTTGGGCTTTGAGGCCAAATAGTAGCGAGTGTCCCCGATGGACTGAGGAAGTATTTAGATGAATTCTCCATAAAGGGAAACACCTGAGCACCCATTCATCTGCGTGGAGTGGGGCTTCAAATCTCCCCACCACACAAGGTTGGGTTCCAGTATCCTGAGGGTGGGGTAGTTCCTCCAACTGACATCAGCGTCTTGGTTTGAATAGAATCCCTTTGCTTGTCTTCCCTGATGGTTTGCCTAGGCCAGTGTGTGGTTGAAAGTGGGATTTGGGATCTAAAACTAAGTATTAGCGTGTGCCTCTCCATGGGTAGTGGAGATGTTTAAACTACAACCCACAACTTGGGAATTACTGTGACCCCTGAAAAATGCGTGTGCTTTGTTTCCCCACGTCCAGCACACACAGGAAGAAGTGTTCTGGGGTTCTGAGTGTGGGGAGGTTCCTCCAACAGACAGCAGCACCTGGGTTGTAATAGAATCCCTTAGCTTGACTTCCCTAAGTGTTTTCCTAGGCCTAGCAGTAAGCGATGGTGGGGGATGGGCTCTAAAGCCAAGTATTAGCGAGTGCATCTCTGTGGGTAGTGGAGGGTTTTAAACTACTTCCCCAACCTTGGAACACCTGTGCCCCATAAAGATGCGTGGAATCTGTTTCCCCACCTCCAGCACACACATGGAGACGTGCTCAGGTATCCTGATTGTGGGGAGGTTCCTTCAAATGACAGCAGCGCCTGGGTTCTAAAAGAATCCCTTAGCTTGTCTTCCCTGATGGCATGCCTAGGCTGGAGAGTGGGGGAAAGTGGGGGTTGGGCTCTAAACCAAGTATAAGCGAGAGCCTATCCATGGGATGTGGGTTTTTAACCTACAACCCACAACCATGGAATAAATGTGCCCCCTGAAAGATGCTTTGACTGTTTCCCTACATCCAGCACACACACGAAGAAGTGTTCTAGTATTCTGAGTGTGGGGAAGTTCCTCAAACTGACAGCAGCACCTGGATTCTATTAGTATCCCTTAGCTTTTGTTCCCTGAGTGTTGTTTTAGGCCAGGCCATGAGGGAAAGCTGGGGGTTGGGCTTGGAGGCCACGTAGCAGTGAGTGCCCCCTGATCCATTGAGGAAGTACTTGGAGGACTTCTCCCTAAAGGGAACACCTTTTCCTGCATTCATCTGTGTGCAGTGGGGCTGCACATCTCTCCCACACCTAAGAATGTGTTCTGGAATTCTGAGTGCTGGGAAGTTCCTCCAACTGACAGCAGCGCCTGGGTTCTAATTGAATCCCTTTGCTTGTCTTCCCTGATGGAAAGCCTAGGCGGGAGTGCGGGGGAAAGTGTGGTTTGGGCTCCAAAACCAAGTATTTGCGATGACCTCTCTATGGTTTGTGGAGGTGTTTAAACTACATCCCTAACCTGGGAACACCTGTGCCCCCATAAAGATCCGTGGAGTCTGTTTCCACACCTCCAGCACACACACGAACACTTGCACAGTTATCCTGAGAGTGGGCAGCCTCCTCCAACTGAGAGCAGGGCCTTGGTTCTTATAAAATCGCTTAACTTGTCTACCCTGTTTGGTTGCCTGATACGGAGTGCTAGGGATAGGGTGGGTTGGGCTCTAAATCCAAGTATTAGCGAGTGCTTCTCCATGGGATTTGGAGGTTATTAACCAAAAGCCCACAACATGGGAATACCTGTGCTCCTTGAAAAAAGCGTGGACTCTGTATCCCCACCACCAGAACACACATGAAGAAGTTTTCTGCTATCCTGAGTGTGGGCTGGCAATTTCAGGTGACAGAAGCGGCTGGGTTCTAATAGAATCCCTTAGCTTGTAATCCCTGAGTGTTTCCCTAGGACTGACTCTGAGAGAAACCTGGGGGTTGGGCTTTGAGGCCAAATAGTAGCGAGTGTCCCCGATGGACTGAGGAAGTATTTAGATGAATTCTCCATAAAGGGAAACACCTGAGCACCCATTCATCTGCGTGGAGTGGGGCTTCAAATCTCCCCACCACACAAGGTTGGGTTCCAGTATCCTGAGGGTGGGGTAGTTCCTCCAACTGACATCAGCGTCTTGGTTTGAATAGAATCCCTTTGCTTGTCTTCCCTGATGGTTTGCCTAGGCCGTGTGTGGTTGAAAGTGGGATTTGGGATCTAAAACTTATTATTATTATCGTGTGCCTCTCCATGGGTAGTGGAGATGTTTAAACTACAACCCACAACTTGGGAATTACTGTGACCCCTGAAAAATGCGTGTGCTATGTTTCCCCACGTCCAGCACACACAGGAAGAAGTGTTCTGGGGTTGTGAGTGTGGGGAGGTTCCTCCAACAGACAGCAGCACCTGCGTTGTAAGAGAATCCCTTAGCTTGACTTCCCTAAGTGTTTTCCTAGGCCTAGCAGTAAGCGATGGTGGGGGATGGGCTCTAAAGCCAAGTATTAGCGAGTGCATCTCTGTGGGTAGTGGAGGGTTTTAAACTACTTCCCCAACCTTGGAACACCTGTGCCCCATAAAGATGCGTGGAATCTGTTTCCCCACCTCCAGCACACACACGGAGACGTGCTCAGGTATCCTGGTTGTGGGGAGGCTCCTCCAAATGACAGCAGCGCCTGGGTTCTAAAAGAATCCCTTAGCTTGTCTTCCCTGATGGCATGCCTAGGCTGGAGAGTGGGGGAAAGTGGGGGTTGGGCTCTAAACCAAGTATAAGCGAGAGCCTATCCATGGGATGTGGGTTTTTAACCTACAATGCACAACCATGGAATAAATGTGCCCCCTGAAAGATGCTTTGACTGTTTCCCTACATCCAGCACACACACGAAGATGTGTTCTGGTATTCTGAGTGTGGGGAAGTTCCTCAAACTGACAGCAGCACCTGGATTCTATTAGTATCCCTTAGCTTCTGTTCCCTGAGTGTTCTTTTAGGCCAGGCCATGAGGGAAAGCTGGGGGTTGGGCTTGGAGGCCACGTAGCCGTGAGTGCCCCCTGATCCATTGAGGAAGTACTTAGAGGACTTCTCCCTAAAGGGAACACCTTTTCCTGCATTCATCTGGGTGCAGTGGGGCTGCACATCTCTCCCACACCTAAGAATGTGTTCTGGAATTCTGAGTGCAGGGAAGTTCCTCCAACTGACAGCAGCGCCTGGGTTCTAATTGAATCCCTTTGCTTGTCTTCCCTGATGGAAAGCCTAGGCGGGAGTGCGGGGGAAAGTGTGGTTTGGGCTCCAAAACCAAGTATTGGCGATGACCTCTCTATGGTTTGTGGAGGTGTTTAAACTACATCCCTAACCTGGGAACACCTGTGCCCCCATAAAGATCCGTGGAGTCTGTTTCCACACCTCCAGCACACACACGAACACTTGCACAGTTATCCTGAGCGTGGGCAGCCTCCTCCAACTGAGAGCAGGGCCTTGGTTCTTATAAAATCGCTTAACTTGTCTACCCTGTTTGTTTGCCTGATACGGAGTGCTGGGGAAAGTGTTGGTTGGGCTCTAAATCCAAGTATTAGCGAGTGCTTCTCCATGGGATTTGGAGGTTATTAACCAAAAGCCCACAACATGGGAATACCTGTGCTCCTTGAAAAAAGCGTGGACTCTGTATCCCCACCACCAGAACACACATGAAGAAGTTTTCTGCTATCCTGAGTGTGGGCTGGCAATTTCAGGTGACAGAAGCGGCTGGGTTCTAATAGAATCCCTTAGCTTGTAATCCCTGAGTGTTTCCCTAGGACTGACTCTGAGAGAAACCTGGGGGTTGGGCTTTGAGGCCAAATAGTAGCGAGTGTCCCCGATGGACTGAGGAAGTATTTAGATGATTTCTCCATAAAGGGAAACACCTGAGCACCCATTCATCTGCGTGGAGTGGGGCTTCAAATCTCCCCACCACACAAGGTTGGGTTCCAGTATCCTGAGGGTGGGGTAGTTCCTCCAACTGACATCAGCGTCTTGGTTTGAATAGAATCCCTTTGCTTGTCTTCCCTGATGGTTTGCCTAGGCCAGTGTGTGGTTGAAAGTGGGATTTGGGATCTAAAACTAAGTATTAGCGTGTGCCTCTCCATGGGTAGTGGAGATGTTTAAACTACAACCCACAACTTGGGAATTACTGTGACCCCTGAAAAATGCGTGTGCTATGTTTCCCCATGTCCAGCACACACAGGAAGAAGTGTTCTGGGGTTCTAAGTGTGGGGAGGTTCCTCCAACAGACAGCAGCACCTGGGTTGTAATAGAATCCCTTCGCTTGACTTCCCTAAGTGTTTTCCTAGGCCTAGCAGTAAGTGATGGTGGGGGATGGGCTCTAAAGCCAAGTATTAGCGAGTGCATCTCTGTGGGTAGTGGAGGCTTTTAAACTACTTCCCCAACCTTGGAACACCTGTGCCCCATAAAGATGCGTGGAATCTGTTTCCCCACCTCCAGCACACACACGGAGACATGCTCAGGTATCCTGATTGTGGGGAGGCTCCTCCAAATGACAGCAGCGCCTGGGTTCGAAAAGAATCCCTTAGCTTGTCTTCCCTGATGGCATGCCTAGGCTGGAGAGTGGGGGAAAGTGGGGGTTGGGCTCTAAACCAAGGATAAGCGAGAGCCTATCCATGGGATGTGGGTTTTTAGCCTACAACCCACAACCATGGAATAAATGTGCCCCCTGAAAGATGCTTTGACTGTTTCCCTACATCCAGCACACACACGAAGATGTGTTCTTGTATTCTGAGTGTGGAGAATTTCCTCAAACTGACAGCAGCACCTGGAATCTATTAGTATCCCTTAGCTTCTGTTCCCTGAGTGTTCTTTTAGGCCAGGCCATGAGGGAAAGCTGGGGGTTGGACTTGGAGGCCACGTAGCAGTGAGTGCCCCCTGATCCATTGAGGAAGTACTTAGAGGACTTCTCCCTAAAGGGAACACCTTTTCCTGCATTCATCTGGGTGCAGTGGGGCTGCACATCTCTCCCACACCTAAGAATGTGTTCTGGAATTCTGAGTGCAGGGAAGTTCCTCCAACTGACAGCAGCGCCTGGGTTCTAATTGAATCCCTTTGCTTGTCTTCCCTGATGGAAAGCCTAGGCGGGAGTGCGGGGGAAAGTGTGGTTTGGGCTCCAAATCCAAGTATTTGCGATGACCTCTCTATGGTTTGTGGAGGTGTTTAAACTACATCCCTAACCTGGGAACACCTGTGCCCCCATAAAGATCCGTGGAGTCTGTTTCCACACCTCCAGCACACACACGAACACTTGCACAGTTATCCTGAGAGTGGGCAGCCTCCTCCAACTGAGAGCAGGGCCTTGGTTCTTATAAAATCGCTTAACTTGTCTACCCTGTTTGTTTGCCTGATACGGAGTGCTGGGGAAAGGGTTGGTTGGGCTCTAAATCCAAGTATTAGCGAGTGCTTCTCCATGGGATTTGGAGGTTATTAACCAAAAGCCCACAACATGGGAATACCTGTGCTCCTTGAAAAAAGCGTGGACTCTGTATCCCCACCACCAGAACACACATGAAGAAGTTTTCTGCTATCCTGAGTGTGGGCTGGCAATTTCAGGTGACAGAAGCGGCTGGGTTCTAATAGAATCCCTTAGCTTGTAATCCCTGAGTGTTTCCCTAGGACTGACTCTGAGAGAAACCTGGGGGTTGGGCTTTGAGGCCAAATAGAAGCGAGTGTCCCCGATGGACTGAGGAAGTATTTAGATGAATTCTCCATAAAGGAAAACACCTGAGCACCCATTCATCTGCGTGGAGTGGGGCTTCAAATCTCCCCACCACACAAGGTTGGCTTCCAGTAACCTGAGGGTGGGGTAGTTCCTCCAACTGACATCAGCGTCTTGGTTTGAATAGAATCCCTTTGCTTGTCTTCCCTGATGGTTTGCCTAGGCCAGTGTGTGGTTGAAAGTGGGATTTGGGATCTAAAACTAAGTATTAGCGTGTGCCTCTCCATGGGTAGTGGAGATGTTTAAACTACAACCCACAACTTGGGAATTACTGTGCCCCCTGAAAAATGCGTGTGCTATGTTTCCCCACGTCCAGCACACACAGGAAGAAGTGTTCTGGGGTTCTGAGTGTGGGGAGGTTCCTCCAACAGACAGCAGCACCTGGGTTGTAATAGAATCCCTTAGCTTGACTTCCCTAAGTGTTTTCCTAGGCCTAGCAGTAAGCGATGGTGGGGGATGGGCTCTAAAGCCAAGTATTAGCGACTGCATCTCTGTGGGTAGTGGAGGGTTTTAAACTACTTCCCCAACCTTGGAAAACCTGTGCCCCATAAAGATGCGTGGAATCTGTTTCCCCACCTCCAGCACACACATGGAGACGTGCTCAGGTATCCTGATTGTGGGGAGGTTCCTCCAAATGACAGCAGCGCCTGGGTTCTAAAAGTATCCCTTAGCTTGTCTTCCCTGATGGCATGCCTAGGCTGGAGAGTGGGGGAAAGTGGGGGTTGGGCTCTAAACCAAGTATAAGCGAGAGCCTATCCATGGGATGTGGGTTTTTAACCTACAACTCACAACCATGGAGTAAATGTGCCCCCTGAAATATGCTTTGACTGTTTCCCTACATCCAGCACACACACGAAGAAGTGTTCTGGTATTCTGAGTGAGGGGAAGTTCCTCAAACTGACAGCAGCACCTGGATTCTATTAGTATCCCTTAGCTTCTGTTCCCTGAGTGTTCTTTTAGGCCAGGCCATGAGGGAAAGCTGGGGGTTGGGCTTGGAGGCCACGTAGCAGTGAGTGCCCCCTGATCCATTGAGGAAGTACTTAGAGGACTTCTCCCTAAAGGGAACACCTTTTCCTGCATTCATCTGGGTGCAGTGGGGCTGCACATCTCTCCCACACCTAAGAATGTGTTCTGGAATTCTGAGTGCAGGGAAGTTCCTCCAACTGACAGCAGCGCCTGGGTTCTAATTGAATCCCTTTGCTTGTCTTCCCTGATGGAAAGCCTAGGCGGGAGTGCGGGGGAAAGTGTGGTTTGGGCTCCAAAACCAAGTATTTGCGATGACCTCTCTATGGTTTGTGGAGGTGTTTAAACTACATCCCTAACCTGGGAACACCTGTGCCCCCATAAAGATCCGTGGAGTCTGTTTCCACACCTCCAGCACACACACGAACACTTGCACAGTTATCCTGAGAGTGGGCAGCCTCCTCCAACTGAGAGCAGGGCCTTGGTTCTTATAAAATCGCTTAACTTGTCTACCCTGTTTGTTTGCCTGATACGGAGTGCTGGGGAAAGGGTTGGTTGGGCTCTAAATCCAAGTATTAGCGAGTGCTTCTCCATGGGATTTGGAGGTTATTAACCAAAAGACCACAACATGGGAATACCTGTGCTCCTTGAAAAAAGCGTGGACTCTGTATCCCCACCACCAGAACACACATGAAGAAGTTTTCTGCTATCCTGAGTGTGGGCTGGCAATTTCAGGTGACAGAAGCGGCTGGGTTCTAATAGAATCCCTTAGCTTGTAATCCCTGAGTGTTTCCCTAGGACTGACTCTGAGAGAAACCTGGGGGTTGGGCTTTGAGGCCAAATAGTAGCGAGTGTCCCCGATGGACTGAGGAAGTATTTAGATGATTTCTCCATAAAGGGAAACACCTGAGCACCCATTCATCTGCGTGGAGTGGGGCTTCAAATCTCCCCACCACACAAGGTTGGGTTCCAGTATCCTGAGGGTGGGGTAGTTCCTCCAACTGACATCAGCGTCTTGGTTTGAATAGAATCCCTTTGCTTGTCTTCCCTGATGGTTTGCCTAGGCCAGTGTGTGGTTGAAAGTGGGATTTGGGATCTAAAACTAAGTATTAGCGTGTGCCTCTCCATGGGTAGTGGAGATGTTTAAACTACAACCCACAACTTGGGAATTACTGTGACCCCTGAAAAATGCGTGTGCTATGTTTCCCCACGTCCAGCACACACAGGAAGAAGTGTTCTGGGGTTCTAAGTGTGGGGAGGTTCCTCCAACAGACAGCAGCACCTGGGTTGTAATAGAATCCCTTAGCTTGACTTCCCTAAGTGTTTTCCTAGGCCTAGCAGTAAGTGATGGTGGGGGATGGGCTCTAAAGCCAAGTATTAGCGAGTGCATCTCTGTGGGTAGTGGAGGCTTTTAAACTACTTCCCCAAACTTGGAACACCTGTGCCCCATAAAGATGCGTGGAATCTGTTTCCCCACCTCCAGCACACACACGGAGACGTGCTCAGGTATCCTGATTGTGGGGAGGCTCCTCCAAATGACAGCAGCGCCTGGGTTCTAAAAGAATCCCTTAGCTTGTCTTCCCTGATGGCATGCCTAGGCTGGAGAGTGGGGGAAAGTGGGGGTTGGGCTCTAAACCAAGGATAAGCGAGAGCCTATCCATGGGATGTGGGTTTTTAACCTACAACCCACAACCATGGAATAAATGTGCCCCCTGAAAGATGCTTTGACTGTTTCCCTACATCCAGCACCCACACGAAGATGTGTTCTTGTATTCTGAGTGTGGGGATGTTCCTCAAACTGACAGCAGCACCTGGATTCTATTAGTATCCCTTAGCTTCTGTTCCCTGAGTGTTCTTTTAGGCCAGGCCATGAGGGAAAGCTGGGGGTTGGGCTTGGAGGCCACGTAGCAGTGAGTGCCCCCTGATCCATTGAGGAAGTACTTAGAGGACTTCTCCCTAAAGGGAACACCTTTTCCTGCATTCATCTGGGTGCAGTGGGGCTGCACATCTCTCCCACACCTAAGAATGTGTTCTGGAATTCTGAGTGCAGGGAAGTTCCTCCAACTGACAGCAGCGCCTGGGTTCTAATTGAATCCCTTTGCTTGTCTTCCCTGATGGAAAGCCTAGGCGGGAGTGCGGGGGAAAGTGTGGTTTGGGCTCCAAAACCAAGTATTGGCGATGACCTCTCTATGGTTTGTGGAGGTGTTTAAACTACATCCCTAACCTGGGAACACCTGTGCCCCCATAAAGATCCGTGGAGTCTGTTTCCACACCTCCAGCACACACACGAACACTTGCACAGTTATCCTGAGAGTGGGCAGCCTCCTCCAACTGAGAGCAGGGCCTTGGTTCTTATAAAATCGCTTAACTTGTCTACCCTGTTTGGTTGCCTGATACGGAGTGCTGGGGAAAGGGTGGGTTGGGCTCTAAATCCAAGTATTAGCGAGTGCTTCTCCATGGGATTTGGAGGTTATTAACCAAAAGCCCACAACATGGGAATACCTGTGCTCCTTGAAAAAAGCGTGGACTCTGTATCCCCACCACCAGAACACACATGAAGAAGTTTTCTGCTATCCTGAGTGTGGGCTGGCAATTTCAGGTGACAGAAGCGGCTGGGTTCTAATAGAATCCCTTAGCTTGTAATCCCTGAGTGTTTCCCTAGGACTGACTCTGAGAGAAACCTGGGGGTTGGGCTTTGAGGCCAAATAGTAGCAAGTGTCCCCGATGGACTGAGGAAGTATTTAGATGAATTCTCCATAAAGGGAAACACCTGAGCACCCATTCATCTGCGTGGAGTGGGGCTTCAAATCTCCCCACCACACAAGGTTGGGTTCCAGTATCCTGAGGGTGGGGTAGTTCCTCCAACTGACATCAGCGTCTTGGTTTGAATAGAATCCCTTTGCTTGTCTTCCCTGATGGTTTGCCTAGGCCAGTGTGTGGTTGAAAGTGGGATTTGGGATCTAAAACTAAGTATTAGCGTGTGCCTCTCCATGGGTAGTGGAGATGTTTAAACTACAACCCACAACTTGGGAATTACTGTGACCCCTGAAAAATGCGTGTGCTATGTTTCCCCACGTCCAGCACACACAGGAAGAAGTGTTCTGGGGTTGTGAGTGTGGGGAGGTTCCTCCAACAGACAGCAGCACCTGGGTTGTAATAGAATCCCTTAGCTTGACTTCCCTAAGTGTTTTCCTAGGCCTAGCAGTAAGCGATGGTGGGGGATGGGCTCTAAAGCCAAGTATTAGCGAGTGCATCTCTGTGGGTAGTGGAGGGTTTTAAACTACTTCCCCAACCTTGGAACACCTGTGCCCCATAAAGATGCGTGGAATCTGTTTCCCCACCTCCAGCACACACACGGAGACGTGCTCAGGTATCCTGATTGTGGGGAGGCTCCTCCAAATGACAGCAGCGCCTGGGTTCTAAAAGAATCCCTTAGCTTGTCTTCCCTGATGGCATGCCTAGGCTGGAGTGTGGGGGAAAGTGGGGGTTGGGCTCTAAACCAAGGATAAGCGAGATCCTATACATGGGATGTGGGTTTTTAGCCTACAACCCACAACCATGGAATAAATGTGCCCCCTGAAAGATGCTTTGACTGTTTCCCTACATCCAGCACACACACGAAGATGTGTTCTTGTATTCTGAGTGTGGGGAAGTTCCTCAAACTGACAGCAGCACCTGGATTTTATTAGTATCCCTTAGCTTCTGTTCCCTGAGTGTTCTTTTAGGCCAGGCCATGAGGGAAAGCTGGGGGTTGGGCTTGGAGTCCACGTAGCAGTGAGTGCCCCCTGATCCATTGAGGAACTACTTAGAGGACTTCTCCCTAAAGGGAACACATTTTCCTGCATTCATCTGGGTGCAGTGGGGCTGCACATCTCTCCCACACCTAAGAATGTGTTCTGGAATTCTGAGTGCAGGGAAGTTCCTCCAGCTGACAGCAGCGCCTGGGTTCTAATTGAATCCCTTTGCTTGTCTTCCCTGATGGAAAGCCTAGGCGGGAGTGCGGGGGAAAGTGTGGTTTGGGCTCCAAAACCAAGTATTGGCGATGACCTCTCTATGGTTTGTGGAGGTGTTTAAACTACATCCCTAACCTGGGAACACCTGTGCCCCCATAAAGATCCGTGGAGTCTGTTTCCACACCTCCAGCACACACACGAACACTTGCACAGTTATCCTGAGAGTGGGCAGCCTCCTCCAACTGAGAGCAGGGCCTTGGTTCTTATAAAATCGCTTAACTTGTCTACCCTGTTTGGTTGCCTGATACGGAGTGCTGGGGAAAGGGTGGGTTGGGCTCTAAATCCAAGTATTAGCGAGTGCTTCTCCATGGGATTTGGAGGTTATTAACCAAAAGCCCACAACATGGGAATACCTGTGCTCCTTGAAAAAAGCGTGGACTCTGTATCCCCACCACCAGAACACACATGAAGAAGTTTTCTGCTATCCTGAGTGTGGGCTGGCAATTTCAGGTGACAGAAGCGGCTGGGTTCTAATAGAATCCCTTAGCTTGTAATCCCTGAGTGTTTCCCTAGGACTGACTCTGAGAGAAACCTGGGGGTTGGGCTTTGAGGCCAAATAGTAGCGAGTGTCCCCGATGGACTGAGGAAGTATTTAGATGAATTCTCCATAAAGGGAAACACCTGAGCACCCATTCATCTGCGTGGAGTGGGGCTTCAAATCTCCCCACCACCCACGGTTGGGTTCCAGTATCCTGAGGGTGGGGTAGTTCCTCCAACTGACATCAGCGTCTTGGTTTGAATAGAATCCCTTTGCTTGTCTTCCCTGATGGTTTGCCTAGGCCAGTGTGTGGTTGAAAGTGGGATTTGGGATCTAAAACTAAGTATTAGCGTGTGCCTCTCCATGGGTAGTGGAGATGTTTAAACTACAACCCACAATTTGGGAATTACTGTGACCCCTGAAAAATGCGTGTACTATGTTTCCCCACGTCCAGCACACACAGGAAGAAGTGTTCTGGGGTTGTGAGTGTGGGGAGGTTCCTCCAACAGACTGCAGCACCTGGGTTGTAATAGAATCCCTTAGCTTGACTTCCCTAAGTGTTTTCCTAGGCCTAGCAGTAAGCGATGGTGGGGGATGGGCTCTAAAGCCAAGTATTAGCGAGTGCATCTCTGTGGGGAGTGGAGGGTTTTAAACTACTTCCCCAACCTTGGAACACCTGTGCCCCATAAAGATGCGTGGAATCTGTTTCCCCACCTCCAGCACACACACGGAGACGTGCTCAGGTATCCTGATTGTGGGGAGGCTCCTCCAAATGACAGCAGCGCCTGGGTTCTAAAAGTATCCCTTAGCTTGTCTTCCCTGATGGCATGCCTAGGCTGGAGAGTGGGGGAAAGTGGGGGTTGGGCTCTAAACCAAGGATAAGCGAGAGCCTATCCATGGGATGTGGGTTTTTAACCTACAACCCACAACCATGGAATAAATGTGCCCCCTGAAAGATGCTTTGACTGTTTCCCTACATCCAGCACACACACGAAGATGTGTTCTTGTATTCTGAGTGTGGGGATGTTCCTCAAACTGACAGCAGCACCTGGATTCTATTAGTATCCCTTAGCTTCTGTTCCCTGAGTGTTCTTTTAGGCCAGGCCATGAGGGAAAGCTGGGGGTTGGGCTTGGAGTCCACGTAGCATTGAGTGCCCCCTGATCCATTGAGGAAGTACTTAGAGGACTTCTCCCTAAAGGGAACACCTTTTCCTGCATTCATCTGGGTGCAGTGGGGCTGCACATCTCTCCCACACCTAAGAATGTGTTCTGGAATTCTGAGTGCAGGGAAGTTCCTCCAACTGACAGCAGCGCCTGGGTTCTAATTGAATCCCTTTGCTTGTCTTCCCTGATGGAAAGCCTAGGCGGGAGAACGGGGGAAAGTGTGGTTTGGGCTCCAAAACCAAGTATTGGCGATGACCTCTCTATGGTTTGTGGAGGTGTTTAAACTACATCCCTAACCTGGGAACACCTGTGCCCCCATAAAGATCCGTGGAGTCTGTTTCCACACCTCCAGCACACACACGAACACTTGCACAGTTATCCTGAGAGTGGGCAGCCTCCTCCAACTGAGAGCAGGGCCTTGGTTCTTATAAAATTGCTTAACTTGTCTACCCTGTTTGGTTGCCTGATACGGAGTGCTGGGGAAAGGGTGGGTTGGGCTCTAAATCCAAGTATTAGCGAGTGCTTCTCCATGGGATTTGGAGGTTATTAACCAAAAGCCCACAACATGGGAATACCTGTGCTCCTTGAAAAAAGCGTGGACTCTGTATCCCCACCACCAGAACACACATGAAGAAGTTTTCTGCTATCCTGAGTGTGGGCTGGCAATTTCAGGTGACAGAAGCGGCTGGGTTCTAATAGAATCCCTTAGCTTGTAATCCCTGAGTGTTTCCCTAGGACTGACTCTGAGAGAAACCTGGGGGTTGGGCTTTGAGGCCAAATAGTAGCGAGTGTCCCCGATGGACTGAGGAAGTATTTAGATGAATTCTCCATAAAGGGAAACACCTGAGCACCCATTCATCTGCGTGGAGTGGGGCTTCAAATCTCCCAACCACCCACGGTTGGGTTCCAGTATCCTGAGGGTGGGGTAGTTCCTCCAACTGACATCAGCGTCTTGGTTTGAATAGAATCCCTTTGCTTGTCTTCCCTGATGGTTTGCCTAGGCCAGTGTGTGGTTGAAAGTGGGATTTGGGATCTAAAACTAAGTATTAGCGTGTGCCTCTCCATGGGTAGTGGAGATGTTTAAACTACAACCCACAACTTGGGAATTACTGTGACCCCTGAAAAATGCGTGTGCTATGTTTCCCCACGTCCAGCACACACAGGAAGAAGTGTTCTGGGGTTCTGAGTGTGGGGAGGTTCCTCCAACAGACTGCAGCACCTGGGTTGTAATAGAATCCCTTCGCTTGACTTCCCTAAGTGTTTTCCTAGGCCTAGCAGTAAGCGATGGTGGGGGATGGGCTCTAAAGCCAAGTATTAGCGAGTGCATCTCTGTGGGTAGTGGAGGGTTTTAAACTACTTCCCCAACCTTGGAACACCTGTGCCCCATAAAGATGCGTGGAATCTGTTTCCCCACCTCCAGCACACACACGGAGACGTGCTCAGGTATCCTGATTGTGGGGAGGCTCCTCCAAATGACAGCAGCGCCTGGGTTCTAAAAGAATCCCTTAGCTTGTCTTCCCTGATGGCATGCCTAGGCTGGAGAGTTGGGGAAAGTTGGGGTTGGGCTCTAAACCAAGGATAAGCGAGAGCCTATCCATGGGATGTGGGTTTTTAACCTACAACCCACAACCATGGAATAAATGTGCCCCCTGAAAGATGCTTTGACTGTTTCCCTACATCCAGCACACACACGAAGATGTGTTCTTGTATTCTGAGTGTGGGGATGTTCCTCAAACTGACAGCAGCACCTGGATTCTATTAGTATCCCTTAGCTTCTGTTCCCTGAGTGTTCTTTTAGGCCAGGCCATGAGGGAAAGCTGGGGGTTGGGCTTGGAGGCCACGTAGCAGTGAGTGCCCCCTGATCCATTGAGGAAGTACTTAGAGGACTTCTCCCTAAAGGGAACACCTTTTCCTGCATTCATCTGGGTGCAGTGGGGCTGCACATCTCTCCCACACCTAAGAATGTGTTCTGGAATTCTGAGTGCAGTGAAGTTCCTCCAACTGACAGCAGCGCCTGGGTTCTAATTGAATCCCTTTGCTTGTCTTCCCTGATGGAAAGCCTAGGCGGGAGTGCGGGGGAAAGTGTGGTTTGGGCTCCAAAACCAAGTATTGGCGATGACCTCTCTATGGTTTGTGGAGGTGTTTAAACTACATCCCTAACCTGGGAACACCTGTGCCCCCATAAAGATCCGTGGAGTCTGTTTCCACACCTCCAGCACACACACGAACACTTGCACAGTTATCCTGAGAGTGGGCAGCCTCCTCCAACTGAGAGCAGGGCCTTGGTTCTTATAAAATCGCTTAACTTGTCTACCCTGTTTGGTTGCCTGATACGGAGTGCTGGGGAAAGGGTGGGTTGGGCTCTAAATCCAAGTATTAGCGAGTGCTTCTCCATGGGATTTGGAGGTTATTAACCAAAAGCCCACAACATGGGAATACCTGTGCTCCTTGAAAAAAGCGTGGACTCTGTATCCCCACCACCAGAACACACATGAAGAAGTTTTCTGCTATCCTGAGTGTGGGCTGGCAATTTCAGGTGACAGAAGCGGCTGGGTTCTAATAGAATCCCTTAGCTTGTAATCCCTGAGTGTTTCCCTAGGACTGACTCTGAGAGAAACCTGGGGGTTGGGCTTTGAGGCCAAATAGTAGCGAGTGTCCCCGATGGACTGAGGAAGTATTTAGATGAATTCTCCATAAAGGGAAACACCTGAGCACCAATTCATCTGCGTGGAGTGGGGCTTCAAATCTCCCCACCACACAAGGTTGGGTTCCAGTATCCTGAGGGTGGGGTAGTTCCTCCAACTGACATCAGCGTCTTGGTTTGAATAGAATCCCTTTGCTTGTCTTCCCTGATGGTTTGCCTAGGCCACTGTGTGGTTGAAAGTGGGATTTGGGATCTAAAACTAAGTATTAGCGTGTGCCTCTCCATGGGTAGTGGAGATGTTTAAACTACCACCCACAACTTGGGAATTACTGTGACCCCTGAAAAATGCGTGTGCTATGTTTCCCCACGTCCAGCACACACAGGAAGAAGTGTTCTGGGGTTCTGAGTGTGGGGAGGTTCCTCCAACAGACTGCAGCACCTGGGTTGTAATAGAATCCCTTCGCTTGACTTCCCTAAGTGTTTTCCTAGGCCTAGCAGTAAGCGATGGTGGGGGATGGGCTCTAAAGCCAAGTATTAGCGAGTGCATCTCTGTGGGTAGTGGAGGGTTTTAAACTACTTCCCCAACCTTGGAACACCTGTGCCCCATAAAGATGCGTGGAATCTGTTTCCCCACCTCCAGCACACACACGGAGACGTGCTCAGGTATCCTGATTGTGGGGAGGCTCCTCCAAATGACAGCAGCGCCTGGGTTCTAAAAGAATCCCTTAGCTTGTCTTCCCTGATGGCATGCCTAGGCTGGAGAGTGGGGGAAAGTGGGGGTTGGGCTCTAAACCAAGTATAAGCGAGAGCCTATCCATGGGATGTGGGTTTTTAACCTACAACCCACAACCATGAAATAAATGTGCCCCCTGAAAGATGCTTTGACTGTTTCCCTACATCCAGCACCCACACGAAGATGTGTTCTTGTATTCTGAGTGTGGGGATGTTCCTCAAACTGACAGCAGCACCTGGATTCTATTAGTATCCCTTAGCTTCTGTTCCCTGAGTGTTCTTTTAGGCCAGGCCATGAGGGAAAGCTGGGTGTTGGGCTTGGAGGCCACGTAGCAGTGAGTGCCCCCTGATCCATTGAGGAAGTACTTAGAGGACTTCTCCCTAAAGGGAACACCTTTTCCTGCATTCATCTGGGTGCAGTGGGGCTGCACATCTCTCCCACACCTAAGAATGTGTTCTGGAATTCTGAGTGCAGGGAAGTTCCTCCAACTGACAGCAGCGCCTGGGTTCTAATTGAATCCCTTTGCTTGTCTTCCCTGATGGAAAGCCTAGGCGGGAGTGCGGGGGAAAGTGTGGTTTGGACTCCAAAACCAAGTATTTGCGATGACCTCTCTATGGTTTGTGGAGGTGTTTAAACTACATCCCTAACCTGGGAACACCTGTGCCCCCATAAAGATCCGTGGAGTCTGTTTCCACACCTCCAGCACACACACGAACACTTGCACAGTTATCCTGAGAGTGGGCAGCCTCCTCCAACTGAGAGCAGGGCCTTGGTTCTTATAAAATCGCTTAACTTGTCTACCCTGTTTGGTTGCCTGATACGGAGTGCTGGGGAAAGGGTGGGTTGGGCTCTAAATCCAAGTATTAGCGAGTGCTTCTCCATGGGATTTGGAGGTTATTAACCAAAAGCCCACAACATGGGAATACCTGTGCTCCTTGAAAAAAGCGTGGACTCTGTATCCCCACCACCAGAACACACATGAAGAAGTTTTCTGCTATCCTGAGTGTGGGCTGGCAATTTCAGGTGACAGAAGCGGCTGGGTTCTAATAGAATCCCTTAGCTTGTAATCCCTGAGTGTTTCCCTAGGACTGACTCTGAGAGAAACCTGGGGGTTGGGCTTTGAGGCCAAATAGTAGCGAGTGTCCCCGATGGACTGAGGAAGTATTTAGATGAATTCTCCATAAAGGGAAACACCTGAGCACCCATTCATCTGCGTGGAGTGGGGCTTCAAATCTCCCCACCACACAAGGTTGGGTTCCAGTATCCTGAGGGTGGGGTAGTTCCTCCAACTGACATCAGCGTCTTGGTTTGAATAGAATCCCTTTGCTTGTCTTCCCTGATGGTTTGCCTAGGCCAGTGTGTGGTTGAAAGTGGGATTTGGGATCTAAAACTAAGTATTAGCGTGTGCCTCTCCATGGGTAGTGGAGATGTTTAAACTACAACCCACAACTTGGGAATTACTGTGACCCCTGAAAAATGCGTGTGCTATGTTTCCCCACGTCCAGCACACACAGGAAGAAGTGTTCTGGGGTTGTGAGTGTGGGGAGGTTCCTCCAACAGACAGCAGCACCTGGGTTGTAATAGAATCCCTTAGCTTGACTTCCCTAAGTGTTTTCCTAGGCCTAGCAGTAAGCGATGGTGGGGGATGGGCTCTAAAGCCAAGTATTAGCGAGTGCATCTCTGTGGGTAGTGGAGGGTTTTAAACTACTTCCCCAACCTTGGAACACCTGTGCCCCATAAAGATGCGTGGAATCTGTTTCCCCACCTCCAGCACACACACGGAGACGTGCTCAGGTATCCTGATTGTGGGGAGGCTCCTCCAAATGACAGCAGCGCCTGGGTTCTAAAAGAATCCCTTAGCTTGTCTTCCCTGATGGCATGCCTAGGCTGGAGAGTGGGGGAAAGTGGGGGTTGGACTCTAAACCAAGGATAAGCGAGAGCCTATCCATGGGATGTGGGTTTTTAACCTACAACCCACAACCATGGAATAAATGTGCCCCCTGAAAGATGCTTTGACTGATTCCCTACATCCAGCACACACACGAAGATGTGTTCTTGTATTCTGAGTGTGGGGATGTTCCTCAAACTGACAGCAGCACCTGGATTCTATTAGTATCCCTTAGCTTCTGTTCCCTGAGTGTTCTTTTAGGCCAGGCCATGAGGGATAGCTGGGGGTTGGGCTTGGAGGCCACGTAGCAGTGAGTGCCCCCTGATCCATTGAGGAAGTACTTAGAGGACTTCTCCCTAAAGGGAACACCTTTTCCTGCATTCATCTGGGTGCAGTGGGGCTGCTCATCTCTCCCACACCTAAGAATGTGTTCTGGAATTCTGAGTGCAGGGAAGTTCCTCCAACTGACAGCAGCGCCTGGGTTCTAATTGAATCCCTTTGCTTGTCTTCCCTGATGGAAAGCCTAGGCGGGAGTGCGGGGGAAAGTGTGGTTTGGGCTCCAAAACCAAGTATTGGCGATGACCTCTCTATGGTTTGTGGAGGTGTTTAAACTACATCCCTAACCTGGGAACACCTGTGCCCCCATAAAGATCCGTGGAGTCTGTTTCCACACCTCCAGCACACACACGAACACTTGCACAGTTATCCTGAGAGTGGGCAGCCTCCTCCAACTGAGAGCAGGGCCTTGGTTCTTATAAAATCGCTTAACTTGTCTACCCTGTTTGGTTGCCTGATACGGAGTGCTGGGGAAAGGGTGGGTTGGGCTCTAAATCCAAGTATTAGCGAGTGCTTCTCCATGGGATTTGGAGGTTATTAACCAAAAGCCCACAACATGGGAATACCTGTGCTCCTTGAAAAAAGCGTGGACTCTGTATCCCCACCACCAGAACACACATGAAGAAGTTTTCTGCTATCCTGAGTGTGGGCTGGCAATTTCAGGTGACAGAAGCGGCTGGGTTCTAATAGAATCCCTTAGCTTGTAATCCCTGAGTGTTTCCCTAGGACTGACTCTGAGAGAAACCTGGGGGTTGGGCTTTGAGGCCAAATAGTAGCGAGTGTCCCCGATGGACTGAGGAAGTATTTAGATGAATTCTCCATAAAGGGAAACACCTGAGCACCCATTCATCTGCGTGGAGTGGGGCTTCAAATCTCCCCACCACACAAGGTTGGGTTCCAGTATCCTGAGGGTGGGGTAGTCCCTCCAACTGACATCAGCGTCTTGGTTTGAATAGAATCCCTTTGCTTGTCTTCCCTGATGGTTTGCCTAGGCCAGTGTGTGGTTGAAAGTGGGATTTGGGATCTAAAACTAAGTATTAGCGTGTGCCTCTCCATGGGTAGTGGAGATGTTTAAACTACAACCCACAACTTGGGAATTACTGTGACCCCTGAAAAATGCGTGTGCTATGTTTCCCCACGTCCAGCACACACAGGAAGAAGTGTTCTGGGGTTGTGAGTGTGGGGAGGTTCCTCCAACAGACAGCAGCACCTGGGTTGTAATAGAATCCCTTAGCTTGACTTCCCTAAGTGTTTTCCTAGGCCTAGCAGTAAGCGATGGTGGGGGATGGGCTCTAAAGCCAAGTATTAGCGAGTGCATCTCTGTGGGTAGTGGAGGGTTTTAAACTACTTCCCCAACCTTGGAACACCTGTGCCCCATAAAGATGCGTGGAATCTGTTTCCCCACCTCCAGCACACACACGGAGACGTGCTCAGGTATCCTGATTGTGGGGAGGCTCCTCCAAATGACAGCAGCGCCTGGGTTCTAAAAGAATCCCTTAGCTTGTCTTCCCTGATGGCATGCCTAGGCTGGAGAGTGGGGGAAAGTGGGGGTTGGGCTCTAAACCAAGGATAAGCGAGAGCCTATCCATGGGATGTGGGTTTTTAACCTACAACCCACAACCATGGAATAAATGTGCCCCCTGAAAGATGCTTTGACTGATTCCCTACATCCAGCACACACACGAAGATGTGTTCTTGTATTCTGAGTGTGGGGATGTTCCTCAAACTGACAGCAGCACCTGGATTCTATTAGTATCCCTTAGCTTCTGTTCCCTGAGTGTTCTTTTAGGCCAGGCCATGAGGGATAGCTGGGGGTTGGGCTTGGAGGCCACGTAGCAGTGAGTGCCCCCTGATCCATTGAGGAAGTACTTAGAGGACTTCTCCCTAAAGGGAACACCTTTTCCTGCATTCATCTGGGTGCAGTGGGGCTGCACATCTCTCCCACACCTAAGAATGTGTTCTGGAATTCTGAGTGCAGGGAAGTTCCTCCAACTGACAGCAGCGCCTGGGTTCTAATTGAATCCCTTTGCTTGTCTTCCCTGATGGAAAGCCTAGGCGGGAGTGCGGGGGAAAGTGTGGTTTGGGCTCCAAAACCAAGTATTGGCGATGACCTCTCTATGGTTTGTGGAGGTGTTTAAACTACATCCCTAACCTGGGAACACCTGTGCCCCCATAAAGATCTGTGGAGTCTGTTTCCACACCTCCAGCACACACACGAACACTTGCACAGTTATCCTGAGAGTGGGCAGCCTCCTCCAACTGAGAGCAGGGCCTTGGTTCTTATATAATCGCTTAACTTGTCTACCCTGTTTGGTTGCCTGATACGGAGTGCTGGGGAAAGGGTGGGTTGGGCTCTAAATCCAAGTATTAGCGAGTGCTTCTCCATGGGATTTGGAGGTTATTAACCAAAAGCCCACAACATGGGAATACCTGTGCTCCTTGAAAAAAGCGTGGACTCTGTATCCCCACCACCAGAACACACATGAAGAAGTTTTCTGCTATCCTGAGTGTGGGCTGGCTATTTCAGGTGACAGAAGCGGCTGGGTTCTAATAGAATCCCTTAGCTTGTAATCCCTGAGTGTTTCCCTAGGACTGACTCTGAGAGAAACCTGGGGGTTGGGCTTTGAGGCCAAATAGTAGCGAGTGTCCCCGATGGACTGAGGAAGTATTTAGATGAATTCTCCATAAAGGGAAACACCTGAGCACCCATTCATCTGCGTGGAGTGGGGCTTCAAATCTCCCCACCACACAAGGTTGGGTTCCAGTATCCTGAGGGTGGGGTAGTCCCTCCAACTGACATCAGCGTCTTGGTTTGAATAGAATCCCTTTGCTTGTCTTCCCTGATGGTTTGCCTAGGCCAGTGTGTGGTTGAAAGTGGGATTTGGGATCTAAAACTAAGTATTAGCGTGTGCCTCTCCATGGGTAGTGGAGATGTTTAAACTACAACCCACAACTTGGGAATTACTGTGACCCCTGAAAAATGCGTGTGCTATGTTTCCCCACGTCCAGCACACACAGGAAGAAGTGTTCTGGGGTTGTGAGTGTGGGGAGGTTCCTCCAACAGACAGCAGCACCTGGGTTGTAATAGAATCCCTTAGCTTGACTTCCCTAAGTGTTTTCCTAGGCCTAGCAGTAAGCGATGGTGGGGGATGGGCTCTAAAGCCAAGTATTAGCGAGTGCATCTCTGTGGGTAGTGGAGGGTTTTAAACTACTTCCCCAACCTTGGAACACCTGTGCCCCATAAAGATGCGTGGAATCTGTTTCCCCACCTCCAGCACACACACGGAGACGTGCTCAGGTATCCTGATTGTGGGGAGGCTCCTCCAAATGACAGCAGCGCCTGGGTTCTAAAAGAATCCCTTAGCTTGTCTTCCCTGATGGCATGCCTAGGCTGGAGAGTGGGGGAAAGTGGGGGTTGGGCTCTAAACCAAGGATAAGCGAGAGCCTATCCATGGGATGTGGGTTTTTAACCTACAACCCACAACCATGGAATAAATGTGCCCCCTGAAAGATGCTTTGACTGTTTCCCTACATCCAGCACACACACGAAGATGTGTTCTTGTATTCTGAGTGTGGGGATGTTCCTCAAACTGACAGCAGCACCTGGATTCTATTAGTATCCCTTAGCTTCTGTTCCCTGAGTGTTCTTTTAGGCCAGGCCATGAGGGAAAGCTGGGGGTTGGGCTTGGAGGCCACGTAGCAGTGAGTGCCCCCTGATCCATTGAGGAAGTACTTAGAGGACTTCTCCCTAAAGGGAACACCTTTTCCTGCATTCATCTGGGTGCAGTGGGGCTGCTCATCTCTCCCACACCTAAGAATGTGTTCTGGAATTCTGAGTGCAGGGAAGTTCCTCCAACTGACAGCAGCGCCTGGGTTCTAATTGAATCCCTTTGCTTGTCTTCCCTGATGGAAAGCCTAGGCGGGAGTGCGGGGGAAAGTGTGGTTTGGGCTCCAAAACCAAGTATTGGCGATGACCTCTCTATGGTTTGTGGAGGTGTTTAAACTACATCCCTAACCTGGGAACACCTGTGCCCCCATAAAGATCCGTGGAGTCTGTTTCCACACCTCCAGCACACACACGAACACTTGCACAGTTATCCTGAGAGTGGGCAGCCTCCTCCAACTGAGAGCAGGGCCTTGGTTCTTATAAAATCGCTTAACTTGTCTACCCTGTTTGGTTGCCTGATACGGAGTGCTGGGGAAAGGGTGGGTTGGGCTCTAAATCCAAGTATTAGCGAGTGCTTCTCCATGGGATTTGGAGGTTATTAACCAAAAGCCCACAACATGGGAATACCTGTGCTCCTTGAAAAAAGCGTGGACTCTGTATCCCCACCACCAGAACACACATGAAGAAGTTTTCTGCTATCCTGAGTGTGGGCTGGCAATTTCAGGTGACAGAAGCGGCTGGGTTCTAATAGAATCCCTTAGCTTGTAATCCCTGAGTGTTTCCCTAGGACTGACTCTGAGAGAAACCTGGGGGTTGGGCTTTGAGGCCAAATAGTAGCGAGTGTCCCCGATGGACTGAGGAAGTATTTAGATGAATTCTCCATAAAGGGAAACACCTGAGCACCCATTCATCTGCGTGGAGTGGGGCTTCAAATCTCCCCACCACACAAGGTTGGGTTCCAGTATCCTGAGGGTGGGGTAGTCCCTCCAACTGACATCAGCGTCTTGGTTTGAATAGAATCCCTTTGCTTGTCTTCCCTGATGGTTTGCCTAGGCCAGTGTGTGGTTGAAAGTGGGATTTGGGATCTAAAACTAAGTATTAGCGTGTGCCTCTCCATGGGTAGTGGAGATGTTTAAACTACAACCCACAACTTGGGAATTACTGTGACCCCTGAAAAATGCGTGTGCTATGTTTCCCCACGTCCAGCACACACAGGAAGAAGTGTTCTGGGGTTGTGAGTGTGGGGAGGTTCCTCCAACAGACAGCAGCACCTGGGTTGTAATAGAATCCCTTAGCTTGACTTCCCTAAGTGTTTTCCTAGGCCTAGCAGTAAGCGATGGTGGGGGATGGGCTCTAAAGCCAAGTATTAGCGAGTGCATCTCTGTGGGTAGTGGAGGGTTTTAAACTACTTCCCCAACCTTGGAACACCTGTGCCCCATAAAGATGCGTGGAATCTGTTTCCCCACCTCCAGCACACACACGGAGACGTGCTCAGGTATCCTGATTGTGGGGAGGCTCCTCCAAATGACAGCAGCGCCTGGGTTCTAAAAGAATCCCTTAGCTTGTCTTCCCTGATGGCATGCCTAGGCTGGAGAGTGGGGGAAAGTGGGGGTTGGGCTCTAAACCAAGGATAAGCGAGAGCCTATCCATGGGATGTGGGTTTTTAACCTACAACCCACAACCATGGAATAAATGTGCCCCCTGAAAGATGCTTTGACTGTTTCCCTACATCCAGCACACACACGAAGATGTGTTCTTGTATTCTGAGTGTGGGGATGTTCCTCAAACTGACAGCAGCACCTGGATTCTATTAGTATCCCTTAGCTTCTGTTCCCTGAGTGTTCTTTTAGGCCAGGCCATGAGGGATAGCTGGGGGTTGGGCTTGGAGGCCACGTAGCAGTGAGTGCCCCCTGATCCATTGAGGAAGTACTTAGAGGACTTCTCCCTAAAGGGAACACCTTTTCCTGCATTCATCTGGGTGCAGTGGGGCTGCACATCTCTCCCACACCTAAGAATGTGTTCTGGAATTCTGAGTGCAGGGAAGTTCCTCCAACTGACAGCAGCGCCTGGGTTCTAATTGAATCCCTTTGCTTGTCTTCCCTGATGGAAAGCCTAGGCGGGAGTGCGGGGGAAAGTGTGGTTTGGGCTCCAAAACCAAGTATTGGCGATGACCTCTCTATGGTTTGTGGAGGTGTTTAAACTACATCCCTAACCTGGGAACACCTGTGCCCCCATAAAGATCTGTGGAGTCTGTTTCCACACCTCCAGCACACACACGAACACTTGCACAGTTATCCTGAGAGTGGGCAGCCTCCTCCAACTGAGAGCAGGGCCTTGGTTCTTATATAATCGCTTAACTTGTCTACCCTGTTTGGTTGCCTGATACGGAGTGCTGGGGAAAGGGTGGGTTGGGCTCTAAATCCAAGTATTAGCGAGTGCTTCTCCATGGGATTTGGAGGTTATTAACCAAAAGCCCACAACATGGGAATACCTGTGCTCCTTGAAAAAAGCGTGGACTCTGTATCCCCACCACCAGAACACACATGAAGAAGTTTTCTGCTATCCTGAGTGTGGGCTGGCTATTTCAGGTGACAGAAGCGGCTGGGTTCTAATAGAATCCCTTAGCTTGTAATCCCTGAGTGTTTCCCTAGGACTGACTCTGAGAGAAACCTGGGGGTTGGGCTTTGAGGCCAAATAGTAGCGAGTGTCCCCGATGGACTGAGGAAGTATTTAGATGAATTCTCCATAAAGGGAAACACCTGAGCACCCATTCATCTGCGTGGAGTGGGGCTTCAAATCTCCCCACCACACAAGGTTGGGTTCCAGTATCCTGAGGGTGGGGTAGTCCCTCCAACTGACATCAGCGTCTTGGTTTGAATAGAATCCCTTTGCTTGTCTTCCCTGATGGTTTGCCTAGGCCAGTGTGTGGTTGAAAGTGGGATTTGGGATCTAAAACTAAGTATTAGCGTGTGCCTCTCCATGGGTAGTGGAGATGTTTAAACTACAACCCACAACTTGGGAATTACTGTGACCCCTGAAAAATGCGTGTGCTATGTTTCCCCACGTCCAGCACACACAGGAAGAAGTGTTCTGGGGTTGTGAGTGTGGGGAGGTTCCTCCAACAGACAGCAGCACCTGGGTTGTAATAGAATCCCTTAGCTTGACTTCCCTAAGTGTTTTCCTAGGCCTAGCAGTAAGCGATGGTGGGGGATGGGCTCTAAAGCCAAGTATTAGCGAGTGCATCTCTGTGGGTAGTGGAGGGTTTTAAACTACTTCCCCAACCTTGGAACACCTGTGCCCCATAAAGATGCGTGGAATCTGTTTCCCCACCTCCAGCACACACACGGAGACGTGCTCAGGTATCCTGATTGTGGGGAGGCTCCTCCAAATGACAGCAGCGCCTGGGTTCTAAAAGAATCCCTTAGCTTGTCTTCCCTGATGGCATGCCTAGGCTGGAGAGTGGGGGAAAGTGGGGGTTGGGCTCTAAACCAAGGATAAGCGAGAGCCTATCCATGGGATGTGGGTTTTTAACCTACAACCCACAACCATGGAATAAATGTGCCCCCTGAAAGATGCTTTGACTGTTTCCCTACATCCAGCACACACACGAAGATGTGTTCTTGTATTCTGAGTGTGGGGATGTTCCTCAAACTGACAGCAGCACCTGGATTCTATTAGTATCCCTTAGCTTCTGTTCCCTGAGTGTTCTTTTAGGCCAGGCCATGAGGGAAAGCTGGGGGTTGGGCTTGGAGGCCACGTAGCAGTGAGTGCCCCCTGATCCATTGAGGAAGTACTTAGAGGACTTCTCCCTAAAGGGAACACCTTTTCCTGCATTCATCTGGGTGCAGTGGGGCTGCACATCTCTCCCACACCTAAGAATGTGTTCTGGAATTCTGAGTGCAGGGAAGTTCCTCCAACTGACAGCAGCGCCTGGGTTCTAATTGAATCCCTTTGCTTGTCTTCCCTGATGGAAAGCCTAGGCGGGAGTGCGGGGGAAAGTGTGGTTTGGGCTCCAAAACCAAGTATTGGCGATGACCTCTCTATGGTTTGTGGAGGTGTTTAAACTACATCCCTAACCTGGGAACACCTGTGCCCCCATAAAGATCCGTGGAGTCTGTTTCCACACCTCCAGCACACACACGAACACTTGCACAGTTATCCTGAGAGTGGGCAGCCTCCTCCAACTGAGAGCAGGGCCTTGGTTCTTATAAAATCGCTTAACTTGTCTACCCTGTTTGGTTGCCTGATACGGAGTGCTGGAGAAAGGGTGGGTTGGGCTCTAAATCCAAGTATTAGCGAGTGCTTCTCCATGGGATTTGGAGGTTATTAACCAAAAGCCCACAACATGGGAATACCTGTGCTCCTTGAAAAATGCGTGGACTCTGTATCCCCACCACCAGAACACACATGAAGAAGTTTTCTGCTATCCTGAGTGTGGGCTGGCAATTTCAGGTGACAGAAGTGGCTGGGTTCTAATAGAATCCCTTAGCTTGTAATCCCTGAGTGTTTCCCTAGGACTGACTCTGAGAGAAACCTGGGGGTTGGGCTTTGAGGCCAAATAGTAGCGAGTGTCCCCGATGGACTGAGGAAGTATTTAGATGAATTCTCCATAAAATGAAACACCTGAGCACCCATTCATCTGCGTGGAGTGGGGCTTCAAATCTCCCCACCACACAAGGTTGGGTTCCAGTATCCTGAGGGTGGGGTAGTTCCTCCAACTGACATCAGCGTCTTGGTTTGAATAGAATCCCTTTGCTTGTCTTCCCTGATGGTTTGCCTAGGCCAGTGTGTGGTTGAAAGTGGGATTTGGGATCTAAAACTAAGTATTAGCGTGTGCCTCTCCATGGGTAGTGGAGATGTTTAAACTACAACCCACAACTTGGGAATTACTGTGACCCCTGAAAAATGCATGTGCTATGTTTCCCCACGTCCAGCACACACAGGAAGTAGTGTTCTGGGGTTCTGAGTGTGGGGAGGTTCCTCCAACAGACAGCAGCACCTGGGTTGTAATAGAATCCCTTAGCTTGACTTCCCTAAGTGTTTTCCTAGGCCTAGCAGTAAGCGATGGTGGGGGATGGGCTCTAAAGCCAAGTATTAGCGAGTGCATCTCTGTGGGTAGTGGAGGGTTTTAAACTACTTCCCCAACCTTGGAACACCTGTGCCCCATAAAGATGCGTGGAATCTGTTTCCCCACCTCCAGCACACACACGGAGACGTGCTCAGGTATCCTGATTGTGGGGAGGCTCCTCCAAATGACAGCAGCGCCTGGGTTCTAAAAGAATCCCTTAGCTTGTCTTCCCTGATGGCATGCCTAGGCTGGAGAGTGGGGGAAAGTGGGGGTTGGGCTCTAAACCAAGGATAAGCGAGAGCCTATCCATGGGATGTGGGTTTTTAACCTACAACCCACAACCATGGAATAAATGTGCCCCCTGAAAGATGCTTTGACTGTTTCCCTACATCCAGCACACACACGAAGATGTGTTCTTGTATTCTGAGTGTGGGGATGTTCCTCAAACTGACAGCAGCACCTGGATTCTATTAGTATCCCTATGCTTCTGTTCCCTGAGTGTTCTTTTAGGCCAGGCCATGAGGGAAAGCTGGGGGTTGGGCTTGGAGGCCACGTAGCAGTGAGTGCCCCCTGATCCATTGAGGAAGTACTTAGAGGACTTCTCCCTAAAGGGAACACCTTTTCCTGCATTCATCTGGGTGCAGTGGGGCTGCACATCTCTCCCACACCTAAGAATGTGTTCTGGAATTCTGAGTGCAGGGAAGTTCCTCCAACTGACAGCAGCGCCTGGGTTCTAATTGAATCCCTTTGCTTGTCTTCCCTGATGGAAAGCCTAGGCGGGAGTGCGGGGGAAAGTGTGGTTTGGGCTCCAAAACCAAGTATTGGCGATGACCTCTCTATGGTTTGTGGAGGTGTTTAAACTACATCCCTAACCTGGGAACACCTGTGCCCCCATAAAGATCCGTGGAGTCTGTTTCCACACCTCCAGCACACACACGAACACTTGCACAGTTATCCTGAGAGTGGGCAGCCTCCTCCAACTGAGAGCAGGGCCTTGGTTCTTATAAAATCGCTTAACTTGTCTACCCTGTTTGGTTGCCTGATACGGAGTGCTGGGGAAAGGGTGGGTTGGGCTCTAAATCCAAGTATTAGCGAGTGCTTCTCCATGGGATTTGGAGGTTATTAACCAAAAGCCCACAACATGGGAATACCTGTGCTCCTTGAAAAAAGCGTGGACTCTGTATCCCCACCACCAGAACACACATGAAGAAGTTTTCTGCTATCCTGAGTGTGGGCTGGCAATTTCAGGTGACAGAAGCGGCTGGGTTCTAATAGAATCCCTTAGCTTGTAATCCCTGAGTGTTTCCCTAGGACTGACTCTGAGAGAAACCTGGGGGTTGGGCTTTGAGGCCAAATAGTAGCGAGTGTCCCCGATGGACTGAGGAAGTATTTAGATGAATTCTCCATAAAGGGAAACACCTGAGCACCCATTCATCTGCGTGGAGTGGGGCTTCAAATCTCCCCACCACACAAGGTTGGGTTCCAGTATCCTGAGGGTGGGGTAGTTCCTCCAACTGACATCAGCGTCTTGGTTTGAATAGAATCCCTTTGCTTGTCTTCCCTGATGGTTTGCCTAGGCCAGTGTGTGGTTGAAAGTGGGATTTGGGATCTAAAACTAAGTATTAGCGTGTGCCTCTCCATGGGTAGTGGAGATGTTTAAACTACAACCCACAACTTGGGAATTACTGTGACCCCTGAAAAATGCGTGTGCTATGTTTCCCCACGTCCAGCACACACAGGAAGAAGTGTTCTGGGGTTGTGAGTGTGGGGAGGTTCCTCCAACAGACAGCAGCACCTGGGTTGTAATAGAATCCCTTAGCTTGACTTCCCTAAGTGTTTTCCTAGGCCTAGCAGTAAGCGATGGTGGGGGATGGGCTCTAAAGCCAAGTATTAGCGAGTGCATCTCTGTGGGTAGTGGAGGGTTTTAAACTACTTCCCCAACCTTGGAAAACCTGTGCCCCATAAAGATGCGTGGAATCTGTTTCCCCACCTCCAGCACACACACGGAGACGTGCTCAGGTATCCTGATTGTGGGGAGGCTCCTCCAAATGACAGCAGCGCCTGGGTTCTAAAAGAATCCCTTAGCTTGTCTTCCCTGATGGCATGCCTAGGCTGGAGAGTGGGGGAAAGTGGGGGTTGGGCTCTAAACCAAGGATAAGCGAGAGCCTATCCATGGGATGTGGGTTTTTAACCTACAACCCACAACCATGGAATAAATGTGCCCCCTGAAAGATGCTTTGACTGTTTCCCTACATCCAGCACACACACGAAGATGTGTTCTTGTATTCTGAGTGTGGGGATGTTCCTCAAACTGACAGCAGCACCTGGATTCTATTAGTATCCCTTAGCTTCTGTTCCCTGAGTGTTCTTTTAGGCCAGGCCATGAGGGAAAGCTGGGGGTTGGGCTTGGAGGCCACGTAGCAGTGAGTGCCCCCTGATCCATTGAGGAAGTACTTAGAGGACTTCTCCCTAAAGGGAACACCTTTTCCTGCATTCATCTGGGTGCAGTGGGGCTGCACATCTCTCCCACACCTAAGAATGTGTTCTGGAATTCTGAGTGCAGGGAAGTTCCTCCAACTGACAGCAGCGCCTGGGTTCTAATTGAATCCCTTTGCTTGTCTTCCCTGATGGAAAGCCTAGGCGGGAGTGCGGGGGAAAGTGTGGTTTGGGCTCCAAAACCAAGTATTGGCGATGACCTCTCTATGGTTTGTGGAGGTGTTTAAACTACATCCCTAACCTGGGAACACCTGTGCCCCCATAAAGATCCGTGGAGTCTGTTTCCACACCTCCAGCACACACACGAACACTTGCACAGTTATCCTGAGAGTGGGCAGCCTCCTCCAACTGAGAGCAGGGCCTTGGTTCTTATAAAATCGCTTAACTTGTCTACCCTGTTTGGTTGCCTGATACGGAGTGCTGGGGAAAGGGTGGGTTGGGCTCTAAATCCAAGTATTAGCGAGTGCTTCTCCATGGGATTTGGAGGTTATTAACCAAAAGCCCACAACATGGGAATACCTGTGCTCCTTTATAAAAGCGTGGACTCTGTATCCCCACCACCAGAACACACATGAAGAAGTTTTCTGCTATCCTGAGTGTGGGCTGGCAATTTCAGGTGACAGAAGCGGCTGGGTTCTAATAGAATCCCTTAGCTTGTAATCCCTGAGTGTTTCCCTAGGACTGACTCTGAGAGAAACCTGGGGGTTGGGCTTTGAGGCCAAATAGTAGCGAGTGTCCCCGATGGACTGAGGAAGTATTTAGATGAATTCTCCATAAAGGGAAACACCTGAGCACCCATTCATCTGCGTGGAGTGGGGCTTCAAATCTCCCCACCACACAAGGTTGGGTTCCAGTATCCTGAGGGTGGGGTAGTTCCTCCAACTGACATCAGCGTCTTGGTTTGAATAGAATCCCTTTGCTTGTCTTCCCTGATGGTTTGCCTAGGCCAGTGTGTGGTTGAAAGTGGGATTTGGGATCTAAAACTAAGTATTAGCGTGTGCCTCTCCATGGGTAGTGGAGATGTTTAAACTACAACCCACAACTTGGGAATTACTGTGACCCCTGAAAAATGCGTGTGCTATGTTTCCCCACGTCCAGCACACACAGGAAGAAGTGTTCTGGGGTTGTGAGTGTGGGGAGGTTCCTCCAACAGACAGCAGCACCTGGGTTGTAATAGAATCCCTTAGCTTGACTTCCCTAAGTGTTTTCCTAGGCCTAGCAGTAAGCGATGGTGGGGGATGGGCTCTAAAGCCAAGTATTAGCGAGTGCATCTCTGTGGGTAGTGGAGGGTTTTAAACTACTTCCCCAACCTTGGAACACCTGTGCCCCATAAAGATGCGTGGAATCTGTTTCCCCACCTCCAGCACACACACGGAGACGTGCTCAGGTATCCTGATTGTGGGGAGGTTCCTCCAAATGACAGCAGCGCCTGGGTTCTAAAAGAATCCCTTAGCTTGTCTTCCCTGATGGCATGCCTAGGCTGGAGAGTGGGGGAAAGTGGGGGTTGGGCTCTAAACCAAGGATAAGCGAGAGCCTATCCATGGGATGTGGGTTTTTAACCTACAACCCACAACCATGGAATAAATGTGCCCCCTGAAAGATGCTTTGACTGTTACCCTACATCCAGCACACACACAAAGATGTGTTCTTGTATTCTGAGTGTGGGGATGTTCCTCAAACTGACAGCAGCACCAGGATTCTATTAGTATCCCTTAGCTTCTGTTCCCTGAGTGTTCTTTTAGGCCAGGCCATGAGGGAAAGCTGGGGGTTGGGCTTGGAGGCCACGTAGCAGTGAGTGCCCCCTGATCCATTGAGGAAGTACTTAGAGGACTTCTCCCTAAAGGGAACACCTTTTCCTGCATTCATCTGGGTGCAGTGGGGCTGCACATCTCTCCCACACCTAAGAATGTGTTCTGGAATTCTGAGTGCAGGGAAGTTCCTCCAACTGACAGCAGCGCCTGGGTTCTAATTGAATCCCTTTGCTTGTCTTCCCTGATGGAAAGCCTAGGCGGGAGTGCGGGGGAAAGTGTGGTTTGGGCTCCAAAACCAAGTATTGGCGATGACCTCTCTATGGTTTGTGGAGGTGTTTAAACTACATCCCTAACCTGGGAACACCTGTGCCCCCATAAAGATCCGTGGAGTCTGTTTCCACACCTCCAGCACACACACGAACACTTGCACAGTTATCCTGAGAGTGGGCAGCCTCCTCCAACTGAGAGCAGGGCCTTGGTTCTTATAAAATCGCTTAACTTGTCTACCCTGTTTGGTTGCCTGATACGGAGTGCTGGGGAAAGGGTGGGTTGGGCTCTAAATCCAAGTATTAGCGAGTGCTTCTCCATGGGATTTGGAGGTTATTAACCAAAAGCCCACAACATGGGAATACCTGTGCTCCTTGAAAAAAGCGTGGACTCTGTATCCCCACCACCAGAACACACATGAAGAAGTTTTCTGCTATCCTGAGTGTGGGCTGGCAATTTCAGGTGACAGAAGCGGCTGGGTTCTAATAGAATCCCTTAGCTTGTAATCCCTGAGTGTTTCCCTAGGACTGACTCTGAGAGAAACCTGGGGGTTGGGCTTTGAGGCCAAATAGTAGCGAGTGTCCCCGATGGACTGAGGAAGTATTTAGATGAATTCTCCATAAAGGGAAACACCTGAGCACCCATTCATCTGCGTGGAGTGGGGCTTCAAATCTCCCCACCACACAAGGTTGGGTTCCAGTATCCTGAGGGTGGGGTAGTTCCTCCAACTGACATCAGCGTCTTGGTTTGAATAGAATCCCTTTGCTTGTCTTCCCTGATGGTTTGCCTAGGCCAGTGTGTGGTTGAAAGTGGGATTTGGGATCTAAAACTAAGTATTAGCGTGTGCCTCTCCATGGGTAGTGGAGATGTTTAAACTACAACCCACAACTTGGGAATTACTGTGACCCCTGAAAAATGCGTGTGCTATGTTTCCCCACGTCCAGCACACACAGGAAGAAGTGTTCTGGGGTTGTGAGTGTGGGGAGGTTCCTCCAACAGACAGCAGCACCTGGGTTGTAATAGAATCCCTTAGCTTGACTTCCCTAAGTGTTTTCCTAGGCCTAGCAGTAAGCGATGGTGGGGGATGGGCTCTAAAGCCAAGTATTAGCGAGTGCATCTCTGTGGGTAGTGGAGGGTTTTAAACTACTTCCCCAACCTTGGAACACCTGTGCCCCATAAAGATGCGTGGAATCTGTTTCCCCACCTCCAGCACACACACGGAGACGTGCTCAGGTATCCTGATTGTGGGGAGGCTCCTCCAAATGACAGCAGCGCCTGGGTTCTAAAAGAATCCCTTAGCTTGTCTTCCCTGATGGCATGCCTAGGCTGGAGAGTGGGGGAAAGTGGGGGTTGGGCTCTAAACCAAGTATAAGCGAGAGCCTATCCATGGGATGTGGGTTTTTAACCTACAACCCACAACCATGGAATAAATGTGCCCCCTGAAAGATGCTTTGACTGTTTCCCAACATCCAGCACACACACGAAGATGTGTTCTTGTATTCTGAGTGTGGGGATGTTCCTCAAACTGACAGCAGCACCTGGATTCTATTAGTATCCCTTAGCTTCTGTTCCCTGAGTGTTCTTTTAGGCCAGGCCATGAGGGATAGCTGGGGGTTGGGCTTGGAGGCCACGTAGCAGTGAGTGCCCCCAGATCCATTGAGGAAGTACTTAGAGGACTTCTCCCTAAAGGGAACTCCTTTTCCTGCATTCATCTGGGTGCAGTGGGGCTGCACATCTCTCCCACACCTAAGAATGTGTTCTGGAATTCTGAGTGCAGGGAAGTTCCTCCAACTGACAGCAGCGCCTGGGTTCTAATTGAATCCCTTTGCTTGTCTTCCCTGATGGAAAGCCTAGGCGGGAGTGCGGGGGAAAGTGTGGTTTGGGCTCCAAAACCAAGTATTGGCGATGACCTCTCTATGGTTTGTGGAGGTGTTTAAACTACATCCCTAACCTGGGAACACCTGTGCCCCCATAAAGATCCGTGGAGTCTGTTTCCACACCTCCAGCACACACACGAACACTTGCACAGTTATCCTGAGAGTGGGCAGCCTCCTCCAACTGAGAGCAGGGCCTTGGTTCTTATAAAATCGCTTAACTTGTCTACCCTGTTTGGTTGCCTGATACGGAGTGCTGGGGAAAGGGTGGGTTGGGCTCTAAATCCAAGTATTAGCGAGTGCTTCTCCATGGGATTTGGAGGTTATTAACCAAAAGCCCACAACATGGGAATACCTGTGCTCCTTGAAAAAAGCGTGGACTCTGTATCCCCACCACCAGAACACACATGAAGAAGTTTTCTGCTATCCTGAGTGTGGGCTGGCAATTTCAGGTGACAGAAGCGGCTGGGTTCTAATAGAATCCCTTAGCTTGTAATCCCTGAGTGTTTCCCTAGGACTGACTCTGAGAGAAACCTGGGGGTTGGGCTTTGAGGCCAAATAGTAGCGAGTGTCCCCGATGGACTGAGGAAGTATTTAGATGAATTCTCCATAAAGGGAAACACCTGAGCACCCATTCATCTGCGTGGAGTGGGGCTTCAAATCTCCCCACCACACAAGGTTGGGTTCCAGTATCCTGAGGGTGGGGTAGTTCCTCCAACTGACATCAGCGTCTTGGTTTGAATAGAATCCCTTTGCTTGTCTTCCCTGATGGTTTGCCTAGGCCAGTGTGTGGTTGAAAGTGGGATTTGGGATCTAAAACTAAGTATTAGCGTGTGCCTCTCCATGGGTAGTGGAGATGTTTAAACTACAACCCACAACTTGGGAATTACTGTGACCCCTGAAAAATGCGTGTGCTATGTTTCCCCACGTCCAGCACACACAGGAAGAAGTGTTCTGGGGTTGTGAGTGTGGGGAGGTTCCTCCAACAGACAGCAGCACCTGGGTTGTAATAGAATCCCTTAGCTTGACTTCCCTAAGTGTTTTCCTAGGCCTAGCAGTAAGCGATGGTGGGGGATGGGCTCTAAAGCCAAGTATTAGCGAGTGCATCTCTGTGGGTAGTGGAGGGTTTTAAACTACTTCCCCAACCTTGGAACACCTGTGCCCCATAAAGATGCGTGGAATCTGTTTCCCCACCTCCAGCACACACACGGAGACGTGCTCAGGTATCCTGATTGTGGGGAGGCTCCTCCAAATGACAGCAGCGCCTGGGTTCTAAAAGAATCCCTTAGCTTGTCTTCCCTGATGGCATGCCTAGGCTGGAGAGTGGGGGAAAGTGGGGGTTGGGCTCTAAACCAAGGATAAGCGAGAGCCTATCCATGGGATGTGGGTTTTTAACCTACAACCCACAACCATGGAATAAATGTGCCCCCTGAAAGATGCTTTGACTGTTTCCCTACATCCAGCACACACACGAAGATGTGTTCTTGTATTCTGAGTGTGGGGATGTTCCTCAAACTGACAGCAGCACCTGGATTCTATTAGTATCCCTTAGCTTCTGTTCCCTGAGTGTTCTTTTAGGCCAGGCCATGAGGGAAAGCTGGGGGTTGGGCTTGGAGGCCACGTAGCAGTGAGTGCCCCCTGATCCATTGAGGAAGTACTTAGAGGACTTCTCCCTAAAGGGAACACCTTTTCCTGCATTCATCTGGGTGCAGTGGGGCTGCACATCTCTCCCACACCTAAGAATGTGTTCTGGAATTCTGAGTGCAGGGAAGTTCCTCCAACTGACAGCAGCGCCTGGGTTCTAATTGAATCCCTTTGCTTGTCTTCCCTGATGGAAAGCCTAGGCGGGAGTGCGGGGGAAAGTGTGGTTTGGGCTCCAAAACCAAGTATTGGCGATGACCTCTCTATGGTTTGTGGAGGTGTTTAAACTACATCCCTAACCTGGGAACACCTGTGCCCCCATAAAGATCCGTGGAGTCTGTTTCCACACCTCCAGCACACACACGAACACTTGCACAGTTATCCTGAGAGTGGGCAGCCTCCTCCAACTGAGAGCAGGGCCTTGGTTCTTATAAAATCGCTTAACTTGTCTACCCTGTTTGGTTGCCTGATACGGAGTGCTGGGGAAAGGGTGGGTTGGGCTCTAAATCCAAGTATTAGCGAGTGCTTCTCCATGGGATTTGGAGGTTATTAACCAAAAGCCCACAACATGGGAATACCTGTGCTCCTTGAAAAAAGCGTGGACTCTGTATCCCCACCACCAGAACACACATGAAGAAGTTTTCTGCTATCCTGAGTGTGGGCTGGCAATTTCAGGTGACAGAAGCGGCTGGGTTCTAATAGAATCCCTTAGCTTGTAATCCCTGAGTGTTTCCCTAGGACTGACTCTGAGAGAAACCTGGGGGTTGGGCTTTGAGGCCAAATAGTAGCGAGTGTCCCCGATGGACTGAGGAAGTATTTAGATGAATTCTCCATAAAGGGAAACACCTGAGCACCCATTCATCTGCGTGGAGTGGGGCTTCAAATCTCCCCACCACACAAGGTTGGGTTCCAGTATCCTGAGGGTGGGGTAGTTCCTCCAACTGACATCAGCGTCTTGGTTTGAATAGAATCCCTTTGCTTGTCTTCCCTGATGGTTTGCCTAGGCCAGTGTGTGGTTGAAAGTGGGATTTGGGATCTAAAACTAAGTATTAGCGTGTGCCTCTCCATGGGTAGTGGAGATGTTTAAACTACAACCCACAACTTGGGAATTACTGTGACCCCTGAAAAATGCGTGTGCTATGTTTCCCCACGTCCAGCACACACAGGAAGAAGTGTTCTGGGGTTGTGAGTGTGGGGAGGTTCCTCCAACAGACAGCAGCACCTGGGTTGTAATAGAATCCCTTAGCTTGACTTCCCTAAGTGTTTTCCTAGGCCTAGCAGTAAGCGATGGTGGGGGATGGGCTCTAAAGCCAAGTATTAGCGAGTGCATCTCTGTGGGTAGTGGAGGGTTTTAAACTACTTCCCCAACCTTGGAACACCTGTGCCCCATAAAGATGCGTGGAATCTGTTTCCCCACCTCCAGCACACACACGGAGACGTGCTCAGGTATCCTGATTGTGGGGAGGCTCCTCCAAATGACAGCAGCGCCTGGGTTCTAAAAGAATCCCTTAGCTTGTCTTCCCTGATGGCATGCCTAGGCTGGAGAGTGGGGGAAAGTGGGGGTTGGGCTCTAAACCAAGGATAAGCGAGAGCCTATCCATGGGATGTGGGTTTTTAACCTACAACCCACAACCATGGAATAAATGTGCCCCCTGAAAGATGCTTTGACTGTTTCCCTACATCCAGCACACACACGAAGATGTGTTCTTGTATTCTGAGTGTGGGGATGTTCCTCAAACTGACAGCAGCACCTGGATTCTATTAGTATCCCTTAGCTTCTGTTCCCTGAGTGTTCTTTTAGGCCAGGCCATGAGGGAAAGCTGGGGGTTGGGCTTGGAGGCCACGTAGCAGTGAGTGCCCCCTGATCCATTGAGGAAGTACTTAGAGGACTTCTCCCTAAAGGGAACACCTTTTCCTGCATTCATCTGGGTGCAGTGGGGCTGCACATCTCTCCCACACCTAAGAATGTGTTCTGGAATTCTGAGTGCAGGGAAGTTCCTCCAACTGACAGCAGCGCCTGGGTTCTAATTGAATCCCTTTGCTTGTCTTCCCTGATGGAAAGCCTAGGCGGGAGTGCGGGGGAAAGTGTGGTTTGGGCTCCAAAACCAAGTATTGGCGATGACCTCTCTATGGTTTGTGGAGGTGTTTAAACTACATCCCTAACCTGGGAACACCTGTGCCCCCATAAAGATCCGTGGAGTCTGTTTCCACACCTCCAGCACACACACGAACACTTGCACAGTTATCCTGAGAGTGGGCAGCCTCCTCCAACTGAGAGCAGGGCCTTGGTTCTTATAAAATCGCTTAACTTGTCTACCCTGTTTGGTTGCCTGATACGGAGTGCTGGGGAAAGGGTGGGTTGGGCTCTAAATCCAAGTATTAGCGAGTGCTTCTCCATGGGATTTGGAGGTTATTAACCAAAAGCCCACAACATGGGAATACCTGTGCTCCTTGATAAAAGCGTGGACTCTGTATCCCCACCACCAGAACACACATGAAGAAGTTTTCTGCTATCCTGAGTGTGGGCTGGCAATTTCAGGTGACAGAAGCGGCTGGGTTCTAATAGAATCCCTTAGCTTGTAATCCCTGAGTGTTTCCCTAGGACTGACTCTGAGAGAAACCTGGGGGTTGGGCTTTGAGGCCAAATAGTAGCGAGTGTCCCCGATGGACTGAGGAAGTATTTAGATGAATTCTCCATAAAGGGAAACACCTGAGCACCCATTCATCAGCGTGGAGTAGGGCTTCAAATCTCCCCACCACACAAGGTTGGGTTCCAGTATCCTGAGGGTGGGGTAGTTCCTCCAACTGACATCAGCGTCTTGGTTTGAATAGAATCCCTTTGCTTGTCTTCCCTGATGGTTTGCCTAGGCCAGTGTGTGGTTGAAAGTGGGATTTGGGATCTAAAACTAAGTATTAGCGTGTGCCTCTCCATGGGTAGTGGAGATGTTTAAACTACAACCCACAACTTGGGAATTACTGTGACCCCTGAAAAATGCGTGTGCTATGTTTCCCCACGTCCAGCACACACAGGAAGAAGTGTTCTGGGGTTGTGAGTGTGGGGAGGTTCCTCCAACAGACAGCAGCACCTGGGTTGTAATAGAATCCCTTAGCTTGACTTCCCTAAGTGTTTTCCTAGGCCTAGCAGTAAGCGATGGTGGGGGATGGGCTCTAAAGCCAAGTATTAGCGAGTGCATCTCTGTGGGTAGTGGAGGGTTTTAAACTACTTCCCCAACCTTGGAACACCTGTGCCCCATAAAGATGCGTGGAATCTGTTTCCCCACCTCCAGCACACACACGGAGACGTGCTCAGGTATCCTGATTGTGGGGAGGCTCCTCCAAATGACAGCAGCGCCTGGGTTCTAAAAGAATCCCTTAGCTTGTCTTCCCTGATGGCATGCCTAGGCTGGAGAGTGGGGGAAAGTGGGGGTTGGGCTCTAAACCAAGGATAAGCGAGAGCCTATCCATGGGATGTGGGTTTTTAACCTACAACCCACAACCATGGAATAAATGTGCCCCCTGAAAGATGCTTTGACTGTTTCCCTACATCCAGCACACACACGAAGATGTGTTCTTGTATTCTGAGTGTGGGGATGTTCCTCAAACTGACAGCAGCACCTGGATTCTATTAGTATCCCTTAGCTTCTGTTCCCTGAGTGTTCTTTTAGGCCAGGCCATGAGGGAAAGCTGGGGGTTGGGCTTGGAGGCCACGTAGCAGTGAGTGCCCCCTGATCCATTGAGGAAGTACTTAGAGGACTTCTCCCTAAAGGGAACACCTTTTCCTGCATTCATCTGGGTGCAGTGGGGCTGCACATCTCTCCCACACCTAAGAATGTGTTCTGGAATTCTGAGTGCAGGGAAGTTCCTCCAACTGACAGCAGCGCCTGGGTTCTAATTGAATCCCTTTGCTTGTCTTCCCTGATGGAAAGCCTAGGCGGGAGTGCGGGGGAAAGTGTGGTTTGGGCTCCAAAACCAAGTATTGGCGATGACCTCTCTATGGTTTGTGGAGGTGTTTAAACTACATCCCTAACCTGGGAACACCTGTGCCCCCATAAAGATCCGTGGAGTCTGTTTCCACACCTCCAGCACACACACGAACACTTGCACAGTTATCCTGAGAGTGGGCAGCCTCCTCCAACTGAGAGCAGGGCCTTGGTTCTTATAAAATCGCTTAACTTGTCTACCCTGTTTGGTTGCCTGATACGGAGTGCTGGGGAAAGGGTGGGTTGGGCTCTAAATCCAAGTATTAGCGAGTGCTTCTCCATGGGATTTGGAGGTTATTAACCAAAAGCCCACAACATGGGAATACCTGTGCTCCTTGAAAAAAGCGTGGACTCTGTATCCCCACCACCAGAACACACATGAAGAAGTTTTCTGCTATCCTGAGTGTGGGCTGGCAATTTCAGGTGACAGAAGCGGCTGGGTTCTAATAGAATCCCTTAGCTTGTAATCCCTGAGTGTTTCCCTAGGACTGACTCTGAGAGAAACCTGGGGGTTGGGCTTTGAGGCCAAATAGTAGCGAGTGTCCCCGATGGACTGAGGAAGTATTTAGATGAATTCTCCATAAAGGGAAACACCTGAGCCCCCATTCATCTGCGTGGAGTGGGGCTTCAAATCTCCCCACCACACAAGGTTGGGTTCCAGTATCCTGAGGGTGGGGTAGTTCCTCCAACTGACATCAGCGTCTTGGTTTGAATAGAATCCCTTTGCGTGTCTTCCCTGATGGTTTGCCTAGGCCAGTGTGTGGTTGAAAGTGGGATTTGGGATCTAAAACTAAGTATTAGCGTGTGCCTCTCCATGGGTAGTGGAGATGTTTAAACTACAACCCACAACTTGGGAAATACTGTGACCCCTGAAAAATGCGTGTGCTATGTTTCCCCACGTCCAGCACACACAGGAAGAAGTGTTCTGGGGTTGTGAGTGTGGGGAGGTTCCTCCAACAGACAGCAGCACCTGGGTTGTAATAGAATCCCTTAGCTTGACTTCCCTAAGTGTTTTCCTAGGCCTAGCAGTAAGCGATGGTGGGGGATGGGCTCTAAAGCCAAGTATTAGCGAGTGCATCTCTGTGGGTAGTGGAGGGTTTTAAACTACTTCCCCAACCTTGGAACACCTGTGCCCCATAAAGATGCGTGGAATCTGTTTCCCCACCTCCAGCACACACACGGAGACGTGCTCAGGTATCCTGATTGTGGGGAGGCTCCTCCAAATGACAGCAGCGCCTGGGTTCTAAAAGAATCCCTTAGCTTGTCTTCCCTGATGGCATGCCTAGGCTGGAGAGTGGGGGAAAGTGGGGGTTGGGCTCTAAACCAAGGATAAGCGAGAGCCTATCCATGGGATGTGGGTTTTTAACCTACAACCCACAACCATGGAATAAATGTGCCCCCTGAAAGATGCTTTGACTGTTTCCCTACATCCAGCACACACACGAAGATGTGTTCTTGTATTCTGAGTGTGGGGATGTTCCTCAAACTGACAGCAGCACCTGGATTCTATTAGTATCCCTTAGCTTCTGTTCCCTGAGTGTTCTTTTAGGCCAGGCCATGAGGGAAAGCTGGGGGTTGGGCTTGGAGGCCACGTAGCAGTGAGTGCCCCCTGATCCATTGAGGAAGTACTTAGAGGACTTCTCCCTAAAGGGAACACCTTTTCCTGCATTCATCTGGGTGCAGTGGGGCTGCACATCTCTCCCACACCTAAGAATGTGTTCTGGAATTCTGAGTGCAGGGAAGTTCCTCCAACTGACAGCAGCGCCTGGGTTCTAATTGAATCCCTTTGCTTGTCTTCCCTGATGGAAAGCCTAGGCGGGAGTGCGGGGGAAAGTGTGGTTTGGGCTCCAAAACCAAGTATTGGCGATGACCTCTCTATGGTTTGTGGAGGTGTTTAAACTACATCCCTAACCTGGGAACACCTGTGCCCCCATAAAGATCCGTGGAGTCTGTTTCCACACCTCCAGCACACACACGAACACTTGCACAGTTATCCTGAGAGTGGGCAGCCTCCTCCAACTGAGAGCAGGGCCTTGGTTCTTATAAATTCGCTTAACTTGTCTACCCTGTTTGGTTGCCTGATACGGAGTGCTGGGGAAAGGGTGGGTTGGGCTCTAAATCCAAGTATTAGCGAGTGCTTCTCCATGGGATTTGGAGGTTATTAACCAAAAGCCCACAACATGGGAATACCTGTGCTCCTTGAAAAAAGCGTGGACTCTGTATCCCCACCACCAGAACACACATGAAGAAGTTTTCTGCTATCCTGAGTGTGGGCTGGCAATTTCAGGTGACAGAAGCGGCTGGGTTCTAATAGAATCCCTTAGCTTGTAATCCCTGACTGTTTCCCTAGGACTGACTCTGAGAGAAACCTGGGGGTTGGGCTTTGAGTCCAAAGAGTAGCGAGTGTCCCCGATGGACTGAGGAAGTATTTAGATGAATTCTCCATAAAGGGAAACACCTGAGCACCCATTCATCTGCGTGGAGTGGGGCTTCAAATCTCCCCACCACACAAGGTTGGGTTCCAGTATCCTGAGGGTGGGGTAGTTCCTCCAACTGACATCAGCGTCTTGGTTTGAATAGAATCCCTTTGCTTGTCTTCCCTGATGGTTTGCCTAGGCCAGTGTGTGGTTGAAAGTGGGATTTGGGATCTAAAACTAAGTATTAGCGTGTGCCTCTCCATGGGTAGTGGAGATGTTTAAACTACAACCCACAACTTGGGAATTACTGTGACCCCTGAAAAATGCGTGTGCTATGTTTCCCCACGTCCAGCACACACAGGAAGAAGTGTTCTGGGGTTGTGAGTGTGGGGAGGTTCCTCCAACAGACAGCAGCACCTGGGTTGTAATAGAATCCCTTAGCTTGACTTCCCTAAGTGTTTTCCTAGGCCTAGCAGTAAGCGATGGTGGGGGATGGGCTCTAAAGCCAAGTATTAGCGAGTGCATCTCTGTGGGTAGTGGAGGGTTTTAAACTACTTCCCCAACCTTGGAACACCTGTGCCCCATAAAGATGCGTGGAATCTGTTTCCCCACCTCCAGCACACACACGGAGACGTGCTCAGGTATCCTGATTGTGGGGAGGCTCCTCCAAATGACAGCAGCGCCTGGGTTCTAAAAGAATCCCTTAGCCTGTCTTCCCTGATGGCATGCCTAGGCTGGAGAGTGGGGGAAAGTGGGGGTTGGGCTCTAAACCAAGGATAAGCGAGAGCCTATCCATGGGATGTGGGTTTTTAACCTACAACCCACAACCATGGAATAAATGTGCCCCCTGAAAGATGCTTTGACTGTTTCCCTACATCCAGCACACACACGAAGATGTGTTCTTGTATTCTGAGTGTGGGGAAGTTCCTCAAACTGACAGCAGCACCTGGATTCTATTAGTATCCCTTAGCTTCTGTTCCCTGAGTGTTCTTTTAGACCAGGCCATGTGGGAAAGCTGGGGGTTGGGCTTGGAGGCCACGTAGCAGTGAGTGCCCCCTGATCCATTGAGGAAGTTCTTAGAGGACTTCTCCCTAAAGGGAACACCTTTTCCTGCATTCATCTGTGTGCAGTGGGGCTGCACATCTCTCCCACACCTAAGAATGTGTTCTGGAATTCTGAGTGCAGGGAAGTTCCTCCAACTGACAGCAGCACCTGGGTTCTAATTGAATTCCTTCTCTTGTCTTCCCTGATGGAAAGCCTAGGCGGGAGTGCGGGGGAAAGTGTGGTTTGGGCTCCAAAACCAAGTATTTGCGATGACCTCTCTATGGTTTGTGGAGGTGTTTAAACTACATCCCTAACCTGGGAACACCTGTGCCCCCATAAAGATCCGTGGAGTCTGTTTCCACACCTCCAGCACACACACGAACACTTGCACAGTTATCCAGAGAGTGGGCAGCCTCCTCCAACTGAGAGCAGGGCCTTGGTTCTTATAAAATCGCTTAACTTGTCTACCCTCTTTGGTTGCCTGATACGGAGTGCTGGGGAAAGGGTGGGTTGGGCTCTAAATCCAAGTATTAGCGAGTGCTTCTCCATGGGATTTGGAGGTTATTAACCAAAAGCCCACAACATGGGAATACCTGTGCTCCTTGAAAAAAGCGTGAACTCTGTATCCCCACCACCAGAACACACATGAAGAAGTTTTCTGCTATCCTGAGTGTGGGCTGGCAATTTCAGGTGACAGAAGCGGCTGGGTTCTAATAGAATCCCTTAGCTTGTAATCCCTGACTGTTTCCCTAGGACTGACTCTGAGAGAAACCTGGGGGTTGGGCTTTGAGGCCAAATAGTAGCGAGTGTCCCCGATGGACTGAGGAAGTATTTAGATGAATTCTCCATAAAGGGAAACACCTGAGCACCCATTCATCTGCGTGGAGTGGGGCTTCAAATCTCCCCACCACACAAGGTTGGGTTCCAGTATCCTGAGGGTGGGGTAGTTCCTCCAACTGACATCAGCGTCTTGGTTTGAATAGAATCCCTTTGCTTGTCTTCCCTGATGGTTTGCCTAGGCCAGTGTGTGGTTGAAAGTGGGATTTGGGATCTAAAACTAAGTATTAGCGTGTGCCTCTCCATGGGTAGTGGAGATGATTAAACTACAACCCACAACTTGGGAATTACTGTGACCCCTGAAAAATGCGTGTGCTATGTTTCCCCACGTCCAGCACACACAGGAAGAAGTGTTCTGGGGTTGTGAGTGTGGGGAGGTTCCTCCAACAGACAGCAGCACCTGGGTTGTAATAGAATCCCTTAGCTTGACTTCCCTAAGTGTTTTCCTAGGCCTAGCAGTAAGCGATGGTGGGGGATGGGCTCTAAAGCCAAGTATTAGCGAGTGCATCTCTGTGGGTAGTGGAGGGTTTTAAACTACTTCCCCAACCTTGGAACACCTGTGCCCCATAAAGATGCGTGGAATCTGTTTCCCCACCTCCAGCACACACACGGAGACGTGCTCAGGTATCCTGATTGTGGGGAGGCTCCTCCAAATGACAGCAGCGCCTGGGTTCTAAAAGAATCCCTTAGCTTGTCTTCCCTGATGGCATGCCTAGGCTGGAGAGTGGGGGAAAGTGGGGGTTGGGCTCTAAACCAAGGATAAGCGAGAGCCTATCCATGGGATGTGGGTTTTTAACCTACAACCCACAACCATGGAATAAATGTGCCCCCTGAAAGATGCTTTGACTGTTTCCCTACATCCAGCACACACACGAAGATGTGTTCTTGTATTCTGAGTGTGGGGATGTTCCTCAAACTGACAGCAGCACCTGGATTCTATTAGTATCCCTTAGCTTCTGTTCCCTGAGTGTTCTTTTAGGCCAGGCCATGAGGGAAAGCTGGGGGTTGGGCTTGGAGGCCACGTAGCAGTGAGTGCCCCCTGATCCATTGAGGAAGTACTTAGAGGACTTCTCCCTAAAGGGAACACCTTTTCCTGCATTCATCTGGGTGCAGTGGGGCTGCACATCTCTCCCACACCTAAGAATGTGTTCTGGAATTCTGAGTGCAGGGAAGTTCCTCCAACTGACAGCAGCGCCTGGGTTCTAATTGAATCCCTTTGCTTGTCTTCCCTGATGGAAAGCCTAGGCGGGAGTGCGGGGGAAAGTGTGGTTTGGGCTCCAAAACCAAGTATTGGCGATGACCTCTCTATGGTTTGTGGAGGTGTTTAAACTACATCCCTAACCTGGGAACACCTGTGCCCCCATAAAGATCCGTGGAGTCTGTTTCCACACCTCCAGCACACACACGAACACTTGCACAGTTATCCTGAGAGTGGGCAGCCTCCTCCAACTGAGAGCAGGGCCTTGGTTCTTATAAATTCGCTTAACTTGTCTACCCTGTTTGGTTGCCTGATACGGAGTGCTGGGGAAAGGGTGGGTTGGGCTCTAAATCCAAGTATTAGCGAGTGCTTCTCCATGGGATTTGGAGGTTATTAACCAAAAGCCCACAACATGGGAATACCTGTGCTCCTTGAAAAAAGCGTGGACTCTGTATCCCCACCACCAGAACACACATGAAGAAGTTTTCTGCTATCCTGAGTGTGGGCTGGCAATTTCAGGTGACAGAAGCGGCTGGGTTCTAATAGAATCCCTTAGCTTGTAATCCCTGACTGTTTCCCTAGGACTGACTCTGAGAGAAACCTGGGGGTTGGGCTTTGAGGCCAAATAGTAGCGAGTGTCCCCGATGGACTGAGGAAGTATTTAGATGAATTCTCCATAAAGGGAAACACCTGAGCACCCATTCATCTGCGTGGAGTGGGGCTTCAAATCTCCCCACCACACAAGGTTGGGTTCCAGTATCCTGAGGGTGGGGTAGTTCCTCCAACTGACATCAGCGTCTTGGTTTGAATAGAATCCCTTTGCTTGTCTTCCCTGATGGTTTGCCTAGGCCAGTGTGTGGTTGAAAGTGGGATTTGGGATCTAAAACTAAGTATTAGCGTGTGCCTCTCCATGGGTAGTGGAGATGTTTAAACTACAACCCACAACTTGGGAATTACTGTGACCCCTGAAAAATGCGTGTGCTATGTTTCCCCACGTCCAGCACACACAGGAAGAAGTGTTCTGGGGTTGTGAGTGTGGGGAGGTTCCTCCAACAGACAGCAGCACCTGGGTTGTAATAGAATCCCTTAGCTTGACTTCCCTAAGTGTTTTCCTAGGCCTAGCAGTAAGCGATGGTGGGGGATGGGCTCTAAAGCCAAGTATTAGCGAGTGCATCTCTGTGGGTAGTGGAGGGTTTTAAACTACTTCCCCAACCTTGGAACACCTGTGCCCCATAAAGATGCGTGGAATCTGTTTCCCCACCTCCAGCACACACACGGAGACGTGCTCAGGTATCCTGATTGTGGGGAGGCTCCTCCAAATGACAGCAGCGCCTGGGTTCTAAAAGAATCCCTTAGCCTGTCTTCCCTGATGGCATGCCTAGGCTGGAGAGTGGGGGAAAGTGGGGGTTGGGCTCTAAACCAAGGACAAGCGAGAGCCTATCCATGGGATGTGGGTTTTTAACCTACAACCCACAACCATGGAATAAATGTGCCCCCTGAAAGATGCTTTGACTGTTTCCCTACATCCAGCACACACACGAAGATGTGTTCTTGTATTCTGAGTGTGGGGAAGTTCCTCAAACTGACAGCAGCACCTGGATTCTATTAGTATCCCTTAGCTTCTGTTCCCTGAGTGTTCTTTTAGACCAGGCCATGTGGGAAAGCTGGGGGTTGGGCTTGGAGGCCACGTAGCAGTGAGTGCCCCCTGATCCATTGAGGAAGTACTTAGAGGACTTCTCCCTAAAGGGAACACCTTTTCCTGCATTCATCTGGGTGCAGTGGGGCTGCACATCTCTCCCACACCTAAGAATGTGTTCTGGAATTCTGAGTGCAGGGAAGTTCCTCCAACTGACAGCAGCACCTGGGTTCTAATTGAATTCCTTCTCTTGTCTTCCCTGATGGAAAGCCTAGGCGGGAGTGCGGGGGAAAGTGTGGTTTGGGCTCCAAAACCAAGTATTTGCGATGACCTCTCTATGGTTTGTGGAGGTGTTTAAACTACATCCCTAACCTGGGAACACCTGTGCCCCCATAAAGATCCGTGGAGTCTGTTTCCACACCTCCAGCACACACACGAACACTTGCACAGTTATCCAGAAAGTGGGCAGCCTCCTCCAACTGAGAGCAGGGCCTTGGTTCTTATAAAATCGCTTAACTTGTCTACCCTCTTTGGTTGCCTGATACGGAGTGCTGGGGAAAGGGTGGGTTGGGCTCTAAATCCAAGTATTAGCGAGTGCTTCTCCATGGGATTTGGAGGTTATTAACCAAAAGCCCACAACATGGGAATACCTGTGCTCCTTGAAAAAAGCGTGGACTCTGTATCCCCACCACCAGAACACACATGAAGAAGTTTTCTGCTATCCTGAGTGTGGGCTGGCAATTTCAGGTGACAGAAGCGGCTGGGTTCTAATAGAATCCCTTAGCTTGTAATCCCTGAGTGTTTCCCTAGGACTGACTCTGAGAGAAACCTGGGGGTTGGGCTTTGAGGCCAAATAGTAGCGAGTGTCCCCGATGGACTGAGGAAGTATTTAGATGAATTCTCCATAAAGGGAAACACCTGAGCACCCATTCATCTGCGTGGAGTGGGGCTTCAAATCTCCCCACCACACAAGGTTGGGTTCCAGTATCCTGAGGGTGGGGTAGTTCCTCCAACTGACATCAGCGTCTTGGTTTGAATAGAATCCCTTTGCTTGTCTTCCCTGATGGTTTGCCTAGGCCAGTGTGTGGTTGAAAGTGGGATTTGGGATCTAAAACTAAGTATTAGCGTGTGCCTCTCCATGGGTAGTGGAGATGTTTAAACTACAACCCACAACTTGGGAATTACTGTGACCCCTGAAAAATGCGTGTGCTATGTTTCCCCACGTCCAGCACACACAGGAAGAAGTGTTCTGGGGTTGTGAGTGTGGGGAGGTTCCTCCAACAGACAGCAGCACCTGGGTTGTAATAGAATCCCTTAGCTTGACTTCCCTAAGTGTTTTCCTAGGCCTAGCAGTAAGCGATGGTGGGGGATGGGCTCTAAAGCCAAGTATTAGCGAGTGCATCTCTGTGGGTAGTGGAGGGTTTTAAACTACTTCCCCAACCTTGGAACACCTGTGCCCCATAAAGATGCGTGGAATCTGTTTCCCCACCTCCAGCACACACACGGAGACGTGCTCAGGTATCCTGATTGTGGGGAGGCTCCTCCAAATGACAGCAGCGCCTGGGTTCTAAAAGAATCCCTTAGCCTGTCTTCCCTGATGGCATGCCTAGGCTGGAGAGTGGGGGAAAGTGGGGGTTGGGCTCTAAACCAAGGATAAGCGAGAGCCTATCCATGGGATGTGGGTTTTTAAACTACAACCCACAACCATGGAATAAATGTGTCCCCTGAAAGATGCTTTGACTGTTTCCCTACATCCAGCACACACACGAAGATGTGTTCTTGTATTCTGAGTGTGGGGAAGTTCCTCAAACTGACAGCAGCACCTGGATTCTATTAGTATCCCTTAGCTTCTGTTCCCTGAGTGTTCTTTTAGAACAGGCCATGTGGGAAAGCTGGGGGTTGGGCTTGGAGGCCACGTAGCAGTGAGTGCCCCCTGATCCATTGAGGAAGTACTTAGAGGACTTCTCCCTAAAGGGAACACCTTTTCCTGCATTCATCTGTGTGCAGTGGGGCTGCACATCTCTCCCACACCTAAGAATGTGTTCTGGAATTCTGAGTGCAGGGAAGTTCCTCCAACTGACAGCAGCACCTTGGTTCTAATTGAATTCCTTCTCTTGTCTTCCCTGATGGAAAGCCTAGGCGGGAGTGCGGGGGAAAGTGTGGTTTGGGCTCCAAAACCAAGTATTTGCGATGACCTCTCTATGGTTTGTGGAGGTGTTTAAACTACATCCCTAACCTGGGAACACCTGTGCCCCCATAAAGATCCGTGGAGTCTGTTTCCACACCTCCAGCACACACACGAACACTTGCACAGTTATCCAGAGAGTGGGCAGCCTCCTCCAACTGAGAGCAGGGTCTTGGTTCTTATAAAATCGCTTAACTTGTCTACCCTGTTTGGTTGCCTGATACGGAGTGCTGGGGAAAGGGTGGGTTGGGCTCTAAATCCAAGTATTAGCGAGTGCTTCTCCATGGGATTTGGAGGTTATTAACCAAAAGCCCACAACATGGGAATACCTGTGCTCCTTGAAAAAAGCGTGGACTCTGTATCCCCACCACCAGAACACACATGAAGAAGTTTTCTGCTATCCTGAATGTGGGCTGGCAATTTCAGGTGACAGAAGCGGCTGGGTTCTAATAGAATCCCTTAGCTTGTAATCCCTGACTGTTTCCCTAGGACTGACTCTGAGAGAAACCTGGGGGTTGGGCTTTGAGGCCAAATAGTAGCGAGTGTCCCCGATGGACTGAGGAAGTATTTAGATGAATTCTCCATAAAGGGAAACACCTGAGCACCCATTCATCAGCGTGGAGTGGGGCTTCAAATCTCCCCACCACACAAGGTTGGGTTCCAGTATCCTGAGGGTGGGGTAGTTCCTCCAACTGACATCAGCGTCTTGGTTTTAATATAATCCCTTTGCTTGTATTCCCTGATGGTTTTCCTACGCCAGTGTGTGGTTGAAAGTGGGATTTGGGATCTAAAACTAAGTATTAGCGTGTGCCTCTCCATGGGTAGTGGAGATGTTTAAACTACAACCCACAACTTGGGAATTACTGTGACCCCTGAAAAATGCGTGTGCTATGTTTCCCCACGTCCAGCACACACAGGAAGAAGTGTTCTGGGGTTGTGAGTGTGGGGAGGTTCCTCCAACAGACAGCAGCACCTGGGTTGTAATAGAATCCCTTAGCTTGACTTCCCTAAGTGTTTTCCTAGGCCTAGCAGTAAGCGATGGTGGGGGATGGGCTCTAAAGCCAAGTATTAGCGAGTGCATCTCTGTGGGTAGTGGAGGGTTTTAAACTACTTCCCCAACCTTGGAACACCTGTGCCCCATAAAGATGCGTGGAATCTGTTTCCCCACCTCCAGCACACACACGGAGACGTGCTCAGGTATCCTGATTGTGGGGAGGCTCCTCCAAATGACAGCAGCGCCTGGGTTCTAAAAGAATCCCTTAGCTTGTCTTCCCTGATGGCATGCCTAGGCTGGAGAGTGGGGGAAAGTGGGGGTTGGGCTCTAAACCAAGTATAAGCGAGAGCCTATCCATGGGATGTGGGTTTTTAACCTACAACCCACAACCATGGAATAAATGTGCCCCCTGAAAGATGCTTTGACTGTTTCCCTACATCCAGCACACACACGAAGAAGTGTTCTGGTATTCTGAGTGTGGGGAAGTTCCTCAAACTGACAGCAGCACCTGGATTCTATTAGTATCCCTTAGCTTCTGTTCCCTGAGTGTTCTTTTAGGCCAGGCCATGAGGGAAAGCTGGGGGTTGGGCTTGGAGGCCACGTAGCAGTGAGTGCCCCCTGATCCATTGAGGAAGTACTTAGAGGACTTCTCCCTAAAGGGAACACCTTTTCCTGCATTCATCTGGGTGCAGTGGGGCTGCACATCTCTCCCACACCTAAGAATGTGTTCTGGAATTCTGAGTGCAGGGAAGTTCCTCCAACTGACAGCAGCGCCTGGGTTCTAATTGAATCCCTTTGCTTGTCTTCCCTGATGGAAAGCCTAGGCGGGAGTGCGGGGGAAAGTGTGGTTTGGGCTCCAAAACCAAGTATTGGCGATGACCTCTCTATGGTTTGTGGAGGTGTTTAAACTACATCCCTAACCTGGGAACACCTGTGCCCCCATAAAGATCCGTGGTGTCTGTTTCCACACCTCCAGCACACACACGAACACTTGCACAGTTATCCTGAGAGTGGGCAGCCTCCTCCAACTGAGAGCAGGGCCTTGGTTCTTATAAAATCGCTTAACTTGTCTACCCTGTTTGGTTGCCTGATACGGAGTGCTGGGGAAAGGGTGGGTTGGGCTCTAAATCCAAGTATTAGCGAGTGCTTCTCCATGGGATTTGGAGGTTATTAACCAAAAGCCCACAACATGGGAATACCTCTGCTCCTTGAAAAAAGCGTGAACTCTGTATCCCCACCACCAGAACACACATGAAGAAGTTTTCTGCTATCCTGAGTGTGGGCTGGCAATTTCAGGTGACAGAAGCGGCTGGGTTCTAATAGAATCCCTTAGCTTGTAATCCCTGAGTGTTTCCCTAGGACTGACTCTGAGAGAAACCTGGGGGTTGGGCTTTGAGGCCAAATAGTAGCGAGTGTCCCCGATGGACTGAGGAAGTATTTACATGAATTCTCCATAAAGGGAAACACCTGAGCACCCATTCATCTGCGTGGAGTGGGGCTTCAAATCTCCCCACCACACAAGGTTGGGTTCCAGTATCCTGAGGGTGGGGTAGTTCCTCCAACTGACATCAGCGTCTTGGTTTGAATAGAATCCCTTTGCTTGTCTTCCCTGATGGTTTGCCTAGGCCAGTGTGTGGTTGAAAGTGGGATTTGGGATCTAAAACTAAGTATTAGCGTGTGCCTCTCCATGGGTAGTGGAGATGTTTAAACTACAACCCACAACTTGGGAATTACTGTGACCCCTGAAAAATGCGTGTGCTATGTTTCCCCACGTCCAGCACACACAGGAAGAAGTGTTCTGGGGTTCTGAGTGTGGGGAGGTTCCTCCAACAGACAGCAGCACCTGGGTTGTAATAGAATCCCTTAGCTTGACTTCCCTAAGTGTTTTCCTAGGCCTAGCAGTAAGCGATGGTGGGGGATGGGCTCTAAAGCCAAGTATTAGCGAGTGCATCTCTGTGGGTAGTGGAGGGTTTTAAACTACTTCCCCAACCTTGGAACACCTGTGCCCCATAAAGATGCGTGGAATCTGTTTCCCCACCTCCAGCACACACACGGAGACGTGCTCAGGTATCCTGATTGTGGGGAGGCTCCTCCAAATGACAGCAGCGCCTGGGTTCTAAAAGAATCCCTTAGCTTGTCTTCCCTGATGGCATGCCTAGGCTGGAGAGTGGGGGAAAGTGGGGGTTGGGCTCTAAACCAAGTATAAGCGAGAGCCTATCCATGGGATGTGGGTTTTTAACCTACAACCCACAACCATGGAATAAATGTGCCCCCTGAAAGATGCTTTGACTGTTTCCCTACATCCACCACACACACGAAGAAGTGTTCTGGTATTCTGAGTGTGGGGAAGTTCCTCAAACTGACAGCAGCACCTGGATTCTATTAGTATCCCTTAGCTTCTGTTCCCTGAGTGTTCTTTTAGGCCAGGCCATGAGGGAAAGCTGGGGGTTGGGCTTGGAGGCCACGTAGCAGTGAGTGACCCCTGATCCATTGAGGAAGTACTTAGAGGACTTCTCCCTAAAGGGAACACCTTTTCCTGCATTCATCTGGGTGCAGTGGGGCTGCACATCTCTCCCACACCTAAGAATGTGTTCTGGAATTCTGAGTGCAGGGAAGTTCCTCCAACTGACAGCAGCGCCTGGGTTCTAATTGAATCCCTTTGCTTGTCTTCCCTGATGGAAAGCCTAGGCGGGAGTGCGGGAGAAAGTGTGGTTTGGGCTCCAAAACCAAGTATTGGCGATGACCTCTCTATGGTTTGTGGAGGTGTTTAAACTACATCCCTAACCTGGGAACACCTGTGCCCCCATAAAGATCCGTGGAGTCTTTTTCCACACCTCCAGCACACACACGAACACTTGCACAGTTATCCTGAGAGTGGGCAGCCTCCTCCAACTGAGAGCAGGGCCTTGGTTCTTATAAAATCGCTTAACTTGTCTACCCTGTTTGGTTGCCTGATACGGAGTGCTGGGGAAAGGGTGGGTTGGGCTCTAAATCCAAGTATTAGCGAGTGCTTCTCCATGGGATTTGGAGGTTATTAACCAAAAGCCCACAACATGGGAATACCTGTGCTCCTTGAAAAAAGCGTGGACTCTGTATCCCCACCACCAGAACACACATGAAGAAGTTTTCTGCTATCCTGAGTGTGGGCTGGCAATTTCAGGTGACAGAAGCGGCTGGGTTCTAATAGAATCCCTTAGCTTGTAATCCCTGAGTGTTTCCCTAGGACTGACTCTGAGAGAAACCTGGGGGTTGGGCTTTGAGGCCAAATAGTAGCGAGTGTCCCCGATGGACTGAGGAAGTATTTAGATGAATTCTCCATAAAGGGAAACACCTGAGCACCCATTCATCTGCGTGGAGTGGGGCTTCAAATCTCCCCACCACACAAGGTTGGGTTCCAGTATTCTGAGGGTGGGGTAGTTTCTCCAACTGACATCAGCGTCTTGGTTTGAATAGAATCCCTTTGCTTGTCGTCCCTGATGGTTTGCCTAGGCCAGTGTGTGGTTGAAAGTGGGATTTGGGATCTAAAACTAAGTATTAGCGTGTGCCTCTCCATGGGTAGTGGAGATGTTTAAACTACAACCCACAACTTGGGAATAACTGTGACCCCTAAAAAATGCGTGTGCTATGTTTCCCCACGTCCAGCACACACAGGAAGAAGTGTTCTGGGGTTGTGAGTGTGGGGAGGTTCCTCCAACACACTGAAGCACCTGGGTTGTAATAGAATCCCTTCGCTTGACTTCCCTAAGTGTTTTCCTAGGCCTAGCAGTAAGCGATGGTGGGGGATGGGCTCTAAAGCCAAGTATTAGCGAGTGCATCTCTGTGGGTCGTGGAGGGTTTTAAACTACTTCCCCAACCTTGGAACACCTGTGCCCCATAAAGGTGCGTGGAATCTGTTTCCCCACCTCCAGCACACACACAGAGACGTGCTCAGGTATCCTGATTGTGGGGAGGCTCCTCCAAATGACAGCAGCGCCTGGGTTCTAAAAGAATCCCTTAGCTTGTCTTCCCTGATGGCATGCCTAGGCTGGAGAGTGGGGGAAAGTGGGGGTTGGGCTCTAAACCAAGTATAAGCGAGAGCCTATCCATGGGATGTGGGTTTTTAACCTACAACCCACAACCATGGAATAAATGTGCCCCCTGAAAGATGCTTTGACTCTTTCCCTACATCCAGCACACACACGAAGAAGTGTTCTGGTATTCTGAGTGTGGGGAAGTTCCTCAAACTGACAGCAGCACCTGGATTCTATTAGTATCCCTTAGCTTCTGTTCCCTGAGTGTTCTTTTAGGCCAGGCCATGAGGGAAAGCTGGGGGTTGGGCTTGGAGGCCACGTAGCAGTGAGTGCCCCCTGATCCATTGAGGAAGTACTTAGAGGACTTCTCCCTAAAGGGAACACCTTTTCCTGCATTCATCTGGGTGCAGTGGGGCTGCACATCTCTCCCACACCTAAGAATGTGTTCTGGAATTCTGAGTGCAGGGAAGTTCCTCCAACTGACAGCAGCGCCTGGGTTCTAATTGAATCCCTTTGCTTGTCTTCCCTGATGGAAAGCCTAGGCGGGAGTGCGGGGGAAAGTGTGGTTTGGGCTCCAAAACCAAGTATTGGCGATGACCTCTCTATGGTTTGTGGAGGTGTTTAAACTACATCCCTAACCTCGAACACCTGTGCCCCCATAAAGATCCGTGGAGTCTGTTTCCACACCTCCAGCACACACACGAACACTTGCACAGTTATCCTGAGAGTGGGCAGCCTCCTCCAACTGAGAGCAGGGCCTTGGTTCTTATAAAATCGCTTAATTTGTCTACCATGTTTGGTTGCCTGATACGGAGTGCTAGGGAAAGGGTGGGTTGGGCTCTAAATCCAAGTATTAGCGAGTGCTTCTCCATGGGATTTGGAGGTTATTAACCAAAAGCCCACAACATGGGAATACCTGTGCTCCTTGAAAAAAGCGTGGACTCTGTATCCCCACCACCAGAACACACATGAAGAAGTTTTCTGCTATCCTGAGTGTGGGCTGGCAATTTCAGGTGACAGAAGCGGCTGGGTTCTAATAGAATCCCTTAGCTTGTAATCCCTGAGTGTTTCCCTAGGACTGACTCTGAGAGAAACCTGGGGGTTGGGCTTTGAGGCCAAATAGTAGCGAGTGTCCCCGATGGACTGAGGAAGTATTTAGATGAATTCTCCATAAAGGGAAACACCTGAGCACCCATTCATCTGCGTGGAGTGGGGCTTCAAATCTCCCCACCACACAAGGTTGGGTTCCAGTATCCTGACGGTGGGGTAGTTCCTCCAACTGACATCAGCGTCTTGGTTTGAATAGAATCCCTTTTCTTGTCTTCCTTGATGGTTTGCCTAGGCCAGTGTGTGGTTGAAAGTGGGATTTGGGATCTAAAACTAAGTATTAGCGTGTGCCTCTCCATGGGTAGTGGAGATGTTTAAACTACAACCCACAACTTGGGAATTACTGTGACCCCTGAAAAATGCGTGTGCTATGTTTCCCCACGTCCAGCACACACAGGAAGAAGTGTTCTGGGGTTGTGAGTGTGGGGAGGTTCCTCCAACAGACAGCAGCACCTGGGTTGTAATAGTATCCCTTCGCTTGACTTCCCTAAGTGTTTTCCTAGGCCTAGCAGTAAGCGATGGTGGGGGATGGGCTCTAAAGCCAAGTATTAGCGAGTGCATCTCTGTGGGTAGTGGAGGGTTTTAAACTACTTCCCCAACCTTGGAACACCTGTGCCCCATAAAGATGCGTGGAATCTGTTTCCCCACCTCCAGCACACACACGGAGACATGCTCAAGTATCCTGATTGTGGGGAGGCTCCTCCAAATGACAGCAGCGCCTGGGTTCTAAAAGAATCCCTTAGCTTGTCTTCCCTGATGGCATGCCTATGCTGGAGAGTGGGGGAAAGTGGGGGTTAGGCTCTCAACCAAGGATAAGCGAGAGCCTATCCATGGGATGTGGGTTTTTAACCTACAACCCACAACCATGGAATAAATGTGCCCCCTGAAAGATGCTTTGACTGTTTCCCTACATCCAGCACACACACGAAGATGTGTTCTTGCATTCTGAGTGTGGGGAAGTTCCTCAAACTGACAGCAGCACCTGGATTCTATTAGTATCCCTTAGCTTCTGTTCCCTGAGTGTTCTTTTAGGCCAGGCCATGAGGGAAAGCTTGGTGTTGGGCTTGGAGGCCACGTAGCAGTGAGTGCCCCCTGATCCATTGAGGAAGTACTTAGAGGACTTCTCCCTAAAGGGAACACCTTTTCCTGCATTCATGTGGGTGCAGTGGGGCTGCACATCTCTCCCACACCTAAGAATGTGTTCTGGAATTCTGAGTGCAGGGAAGTTCCTCCAACTGACAGCAGCGCCTGGGTTCTAATTGAATCCCTTTGCTTGTCTTCCCTGATGGAAAGCCTAGGCGGGAGTGCGGGGGAAAGTGTGGTTTGGGCTCCAAAACCAAGTATTGGCGATGACCTCTCTATGGTTTGTGGAGGTGTTTAAACTACATCCCTAACCTGGGAACACCTGTGCCCCCATAAAGATCCGTGGTGTCTGTTTCCACACCTCCAGCACACACACGAACACTTGCACAGTTATCCTGAGAGTGGGCAGCCTCCTCCAACTGAGAGCAGGGCCTTGGTTCTTATAAAATCGCTTAACTTGTCTACCCTGTTTGGTTGCCTGATACGGAGTGCTGGGGAAAGGGTGGGTTGGGCTCTAAATCCAAGTATTAGCGAGTGCTTCTCCATGGGATTTGGAGGTTATTAACCAAAAGCCCACAACATGGGAATACCTGTGCTCCTTGAAAAAAGCGTGGACTCTGTATCCCCACCACCAGAACACACATGAAGAAGTTTTCTGCTATCCTGAGTGTGGGCTGGCAATTTCAGGTGACAGAAGCGGCTGGGTTCTAATAGAATCCCTTAGCTTGTAATCCCTGAGTGTTTCCCTAGGACTGACTCTGAGAGAAACCTGGGGGTTGGGCTTTGAGGCCAAATAGTAGCGAGTGTCCCCGATGGACTGAGGAAGTATTTAGATGAATTCTCCATAAAGGGAAACACCTGAGCACCCATTCATCTGCGTGGAGTGGGGCTTCAAATCTCCCCACCACACAAGGTTGGGTTCCAGTATCCTGAGGGTGGGTTAGTTCCTCCAACTGACATCAGCATCTTGGTTTGAATAGAATCCATTTGCTTGTCTTCCCTGATGGTTTGCCTAGGCCAGTGTGTGGTTGAAAGTGGGATTTGGGATCTAAAACTAAGTATTAGCGTGTGCCTCTCCATGGGTAGTGGAGATGTTTAAACTACAACCCACAACTTGGGAATTACTGTGACCCCTGGAAAATGCGTGTGCTATGTTTCCCCACGTCCAGCACACACAGGAAGAAGTGTTCTGGGGTTCTGAGTGTGGGGAGGTTCCTCCAACAGACTGCAGCACCTGGGTTGTAATAGAATCCCTTAGCTTGACTTCCCTAAGTGTTTTCCTAGGCCTAGCAGTAAGCGATGGTGGGGGATGGGCTCTAAAGCCAAGTATTAGCGAGTGCATCTCTGTGGGTAGTGGAGGGTTTTAAACTACTTCCCCAACCTTGGAACACCTGTGCCCCATAAAGATGCGTGGAATCTGTTTCCCCACCTCCAGCACACACACGGAGACGTGCTCAGGTATCCTGATTGTGGGGAGGCTCCTCCAAATGACAGCAGCGCCTGGGTTCTTAAAGAATCCCTTAGCTTGCCTTCCCTGATGGCATGCCTAGGCTGGAGAGTGGGGGAAAGTGGGGGTTGGGCTCTAAACCAAGGATAAGCGAGAGCCTATCCATGGAATGTGGGTTTTTAACTTACAACCCACAACCATGGAATAAATGTGCCCCCTGAAAGATGCTTTGACTGTTTCCCTACATCCAGCACACACACGAAGAATTGTTCTGGTATTCTGAGTGTGGGGAAGTTCCTCAAACTGACAGCAGCACCTGGATTCTATTAGTATCCCTTAGCTTCTGTTCCCTGAGTGTTCTTTTAGGCCAGGCCATGAGGGAAAGCTGGGGGTTGGGCTTGGAGGCCACGTAGCAGTGAGTGCCCCCTGATCCATTGAGGAAGTACTTAGAGGACTTCTCCCTAAAGGGAACACCTTTTCCTGCATTCATCTGGGTGCAGTGGGGCTGCACATCTCTCCCACACCTAAGAATGTGTTCTGGAATTCTGAGTGCAGGGAAGTTCCTCCAACTGACAGCAGCGCCTGGGTTCTAATTGAATCCCTTTGCTTGTCTTCCCTGATGGAAAGCCTAGGCGGGAGTGCGGGGGAAAGTGTGGTTTGGGCTCCAAAACCAAGTATTGGCGATGACCTCTCTATGGTTTGTGGAGGTGTTTAAACTACATCCCTAACCTGGGAACACCTGTGCCCCCATAAAGATCCGTGGAGTCTGTTTCCACACCTCCAGCACACACACGAACACTTGCACAGTTATCCTGAGAGTGGGCAGCCTCCTCCAACTGAGAGCAGGGCCTTGGTTCTTATAAAATCGCTTAACTTGTCTACCCTGTTTGGTTGCCTGATACGGAGTGCTGGGGAAAGGGTGGGTTGGGCTCTAAATCCAAGTATTAGCGAGTGCTTCTCCATGGGATTTGGAGGTTATTAACCAAAAGCCCACAAGATGGGAATACCTGTGCTCCTTGAAAAAAGCGTGGACTCTGTATCCCCACCACCAGAACACACATGAAGAAGTTTTCTGCTATCCTGAGTGTGGGCTGGCAATTTCAGGTGACAGAAGCGGCTGGGTTCTAATAGAATCCCTTAGCTTGTAATCCCTGAGTGTTTCCCTAGGACTGACTCTGAGAGAAACCTGGGGGTTGGGCTTTGAGGCCAAATAGTAGCGAGTGTCCCCGATGGACTGAGGAAGTATTTAGATGAATTCTCCATAAAGGGAAACACCTGAGCACCCATTCATCTGCGTGGAGTGGGGCTTCAAATCTCCCCACCACACAAGGTTGGGTTCCAGTATCCTGAGGGTGGGGTAGTTCCTCCAACTGACATCAGCGTCTTGGTTTGAATAGAATCCATTTGCTTGTCTTCCCTGATGGTTTGCCTAGGCCAGTGTGTGGTTGAAAGTGGGATTTGGGATCTAAAACTAAGTATTAGCGTGTGCCTCTCCATGGGTAGTGGAGATGTTTAAACTACAACCCACAACTTGGGAATTACTGTGACCCCTGAAAAATGCGTGTGCTATGTTTCCCCACGTCCAGCACACACAGGAAGAAGTGTTCTGGGGTTCTGAGTGTGGGGAGGTTCCTCCAACAGACTGCAGCACCTGGGTTGTAATAGAATCCCTTAGCTTGACTTCCCTAAGTGTTTTCCTAGGCCTAGCAGTAAGCGATGGTGGGGGATGGGCTCTAAAGCCAAGTATTAGCGAGTGCATCTCTGTGGGTAGTGGAGGGTTTTAAACTACTTCCCCAACCTTGGAACACCTGTGCCCCATAAAGATGCGTGGAATCTGTTTCCCCACCTCCAGCACACACACGGAGACGTGCTCAGGTATCCTGATTGTGGGGAGGCTCCTCCAAATGACAGCAGCGCCTGGGTTCTTAAAGAATCCCTTAGCTTGTCTTCCCTGATGGCATGCCTAGGCTGGAGAGTGGGGGAAAGTGGGGGTTGGGCTCTAAACCAAGGATAAGCGAGAGACTATCCATGGGATGTGGGTTTTTAACCTACAACCCACAACCATGGAATAAATGTGCCCCCTGAAAGATGCTTTGACTGTTTCCCTACATCCAGCACACACACGAAGAATTGTTCTGGTATTCTGAGTGTGGGGAAGTTCCTCAAACTGACAGCAGCACCTGGATTCTATTAGTATCCCTTAGCTTCTGTTCCCTGAGTGTTCTTTTAGGCCAGGCCATGAGGGAAAGCTGGGGGTTGGGCTTGGAGGCCACGTAGCAGTGAGTGCCCCCTGATCCATTGAGGAAGTACTTAGAGGACTTCTCCCTAAAGGGAACACCTTTTCCTGCATTCATCTGGGTGCAGTGGGGCTGCACACCTCTCCCACACCTAAGAATGTGTTCTGGAATTCTGAGTGCAGGGAAGTTCCTCCAACGGACAGCAGCGCCTGGGTTCTAATTGAATCCCTTTGCTTGTCTTCCCTGATGGAAAGCCTAGGCGGGAGTGCGGGGGAAAGTGTGGTTTGGGCTCCAAAACCAAGTATTGGCGATGACCTCTCTATGGTTTGTGGAGGTGTTTAAACTACATCCCTAACCTGGGAACACCTGTGCCCCCATAAAGATCCGTGGAGTCTGTTTCCACACCTCCAGCACACACACGAACACTTGCACAGTTATCCTGAGAGTGGGCAGCCTCCTCCAACTGAGAGCAGGGCCTTGGTTCTTATAAAATCGCTTAACTTGTCTACCCTGTTTGGTTGCCTGATACGGAGTGCTGGGGAAAGGGTGGGTTGGGCTCTAAATCCAAGTATTAGCGAGTGCTTCTCCATGGGATTTGGAGGTTATTAACCAAAAGCCCACAACATGGGAATACCTGTGCTCCTTGAAAAAAGCGTGGACTCTGTATCCCCACCACCAGAACACACATGAAGAAGTTTTCTGCTATCCTGAATGTGGGCTGGCAATTTCAGGTGACAGAAGCGGCTGGGTTCTAATAGAATCCCTTAGCTTGTAATCCCTGAGTGTTTCCCTAGTACTGACTCTGAGAGAAACTTGGGGGTTGGGCTTTGAGGCCAAATAGTAGCGAGTGTCCCCGATGGACTGAGGAAGTATTTAGATGAATTCTCCATAAAGGGAAACACCTGAGCACCCATTCATCTGCGTGGAGTGGGGCTTCAAATCTCCCCACCACACAAGGTTGGGTTCCAGTATCCTGAGGGTGGGGTAGTTCCTCCAACTGACATCAGCGTCTTGGTTTGAATAGAATCCCTTTGCTTGTCTTCCCTGATGGTTTGCCTAGGCCAGTGTGTGGTTGAAAGTGGGATTTGGGATCTAAAACTAAGTATTAGCGTGTGCCTCTCCATGGGTATTGGAGATGTTTAAACTACAACCCACAACTTGGGAATTACTGTGACCCCTGAAAAATGCATGTGCTATGTTTCCCCACGTCCAGCACACACAGGAAGAAGTGTTCTGGGGTTCTGAGTGTGGGGAGGTTCCTCCAACAGACAGCAGCACCTGGGTTGTAATAGAATCCCTTCGCTTGACTTCCCTAAGTGTTTTCCTAGGCCTAGCAGTAAGCGATGGTGGGGGATGGGCTCTAAAGCCAAGTATTAGCGAGTGCATCTCTGTGGGTAGTGGAGGGTTTTAAACTACTTCCCCAACCTTGGAACACCTGTGCCCCATAAAGATGCGTGGAATCTGTTTCCCCACCTCCAGCACACACACGGAGACGTGCTCAGGTATCCTGATTGTGGGGAGGCTCCTCCAAATGACAGCAGCGCCTGGGTTCTAAAAGAATCCCTTAGCTTGTCTTCCCTGATGGCATGCCTAGGCTGGAGAGTGGGGGAAAGTGGGGGTTGGGCTCTAAACCAAGGATAAGCGAGAGCCTATCCATGGGATGTGGGTTTTTAACCTACAACCCACAACCATGGAATAAATGTGCCCCCTGAAAGATGCTTTGACAGTTTCCCTACATCCAGCACACACACGAAGATGTGTTCTGGTATTCTGAGTGTGGGGAAGTTCCTCAAACTGACAGCAGCACCTGGATTCTATTAGTATCCCTTAGCTTCTGTTCCCTGAGTGTTCTTTTAGGCCAGGCCATGAGGGAAAGCTGGGGGTTGGGCTTGGAGGCCACGTAGCAGTGAGTGCCCCCTGATCCATTGAGGAAGTACTTAGAGGACTTCTCCCTAAAGGGAACACCTTTTCCTGCATTCATCTGGGTGCAGTGGGGCTGCACACCTCTCCCACACCTAAGAATGTGTTCTGGAATTCTGAGTGCAGGGAAGTTCCTCCAACTGACAGCAGCGCCTGGGTTCTAATTGAATCCCTTTGCTTGTCTTCCCTGATGGAAAGCCTAGGCGGGAGTGCGGGGGAAAGTGTGGTTTGGGCTCCAAAACCAAGTATTGGCGATGACCTCTCTATGGTTTGTGGAGGTGTTTAAACTACATCCCTAACCTGGGAACACCTGTGCCCCCATAAAGATCCGTGGAGTCTGTTTCCACACCTCCAGCACACACACGAACACTTGCACAGTTATCCTGAGAGTGGGCAGCCTCCTCCAACTGAGAGCAGGGCCTTGGTTCTTATAAAATCGCTTAACTTGTCTACCCTGTTTGGTTGCCTGATACGGAGTGCTGGGGAAAGGGTGGGTTGGGCTCTAAATCCAAGTATTAGCGAGTGCTTCTCCATGGGATTTGGAGGTTATTAACCAAAAGCCCACAACATGGGAATACCTGTGCTCCTTGAAAAAAGCGTGGACTCTGTATCCCCACCACCAGAACACACATGAAGAAGTTTTCTGCTATCCTGAGTGTGGGCTGGCAATTTCAGGTGACAGAAGCGGCTGGGTTCTAATAGAATACCTTAGCTTGTAATCACTGAGTGTTTCCCTAGGACTGACTCTGAGAGAAACTTGGGGGTTGGGCTTTGAGGCCAAATAGTAGCGAGTGTCCCCGATGGACTGAGGAAGTATTTAGATGAATTCTCCATAAAGGGAAACACCTGAGCACCCATTCATCTGCGTGGAGTGGGGCTTCAAATCTCCCCACCACACAAGGTTGGGTTCCAGTATCCTGAGGGTGGGGTAGTTCCTCCAACTGACATCAGCGTCTTGGTTTGAATAGAATCCCTTTGCTTGTCTTCCCTGATGGTTTGCCTAGGCCAGTGTGTGGTTGAAAGTGGGATTTGGGATCTAAAACTAAGTATTAGCGTGTGCCTCTCCATGGGTAGTGGAGATGTTTAAACTACAACCCACAACTTGGGAATTACTGTGACCCCTGAAAAATGCGTGTGCTATGTTTCCCCACGTCCAGCACACACAGGAAGAAGTGTTCTGGGGTTCTGAGTGTGGGGAGGTTCCTCCAACAGACAGCAGCACCTGGGTTGTAATAGAATCCCTTAGCTTGACTTCCCTAAGTGTTTTCCTAGGCCTAGCAGTAAGCGATGGTGGGGGATGGGCTCTAAAGCCAAGTATTAGCGAGTGCATCTCTGTGGGTAGTGGAGGGTTTTAAACTACTTCCCCAACCTTGGAACACCTGTGCCCCATAAAGATGCGTGGAATCTGTTTCCCCACCTCCAGCACACACACGGAGACGTGCTCAGGTATCCTGATTGTGGGGAGGCTCCTCCAAATGACAGCAGCGCCTGGGTTCTAAAAGAATCCCTTAGCTTGTCTTCCCTGATGGCATGTATAGGCTGGAGAGAGGGGGAAAGTGGGGGTTGGGCTCTAAATCAAGTATAAACGAGAGCCTATCCATGGGATGTGGGTTTTTAACCTACAACCCACAACCATGGAATAAATGTGCCCCCTGAAAGATGCTTTGACTGTTTCCCTACATCCAGCACACACACGAAGAATTGTTCTGTTATTCTGAGTGTGGGGAAGTTCCTCAAACTGACAGCAGCACCTGGATTCTATTAGTATCCCTTAGCTTCTGTTCCCTGAGTGTTCTTTTAGGCCAGGCCATGAGGGAAAGCTGAGGGTTGGGCTTGGAGGCCACGTAGCAGTGAGTGCCCCCTGATCCATTGAGGAAGTACTTAGAGGACTTCTCCCTAAAGGGAACACCTTTTCCTGCATTCATCTGGGTGCAGTGGGGCTGCACACCTCTCCCACACCTAAGAATGTGTTCTGGAATTCTGAGTGCAGGGAAGTTCCTCCAACTGACAGCAGCGCCTGGGTTCTAATTGAATCCCTTTGCTTGTCTTCCCTGATGGAAAGCCTAGGCGGGAGTGCGGGGGAAAGTGTGGTTTGGGCTCCAAAACCAAGTATTGGCGATGACCTCTCTATGGTTTGTGGAGGTGTTTAAACTACATCCCTAACCTGGGAACACCTGTGCCCCCATAAAGATCCGTGGAGTCTGTTTCCACACCTCCAGCACACACACGAACACTTGCACAGTTATCCTGAGAGTGGGCAGCCTCCTCCAACTGAGAGCAGGGCCTTGGTTCTTATAAAATCGCTTAACTTGTCTACCCTGTTTGGTTGCCTGATACGGAGTGCTGTGGAAAGTGTGGGTTGGGCTTTAAATCCAAGTATTAGCGAGTGCTTCTCCATGGGATTTGGAGGTTATTAACCAAAAGCCCACAACATGGGAATACCTGTGCTCCTTGAAAAAAGCGTGGACTCTGTATCCCCACCACCAGAACACACATGAAGAAGTTTTCTGCTATCCTGAATGTGGGCTGGCAATTTCAGGTGACAGAAGCGGCTGGGTTCTAATAGAATCCCTTAGCTTGTAATCCCTGAGTGTTTCCCTAGGACTGACTCTGAGAGAAACCTGGGGGTTGGGCTTTGAGGCCAAATAGTAGCGAGTGTCCCCGATGGACTGAGGAAGTATTTAGATGAATTCTCCATAAAGGGAAACACCTGAGCACCCATTCATCTGCGTGGAGTGGGGCTTCAAATCTCCCCACCACACAAGGTTGGGTTCCAGTATTCTGAGGGTGGGGTAGTTCCTCCAACTGACATCAGCGTCTTGGTTTGAATAGAATCCCTTTGCTTGTCTTCCCTGATGGTTTGCCTAGGCCAGTGTGTGGTTGAAAGTGGGATTTGGGATCTAAAACTAAGTATTAGCGTGTGCCTCTCCATGGGTAGTGGAGATGTTTAAACTACAACCCACAACTTGGGAATTACTGTGACCCCTGAAAAATGCGTGTGCTATGTTTCCCCACGTCCAGCACACACAGGAAAAAGTGTTCTGGGGTTCTGAGTGTGGGGAGGTTCCTCCAACAGACAGCAGCACCTGGGTTGTAATAGAATCCCTTCGCTTGACTTCCATAAGTGATTTCCTAGGCCTAGCAGTAAGCGATGGTGGGGGATGGGCTCTAAAGCCAAGTATTAGCGAGTGCATCTCTGTGGGTAGTGGAGGGTTTTAAACTACTTCCCCAACCTTGGAACACCTGTGCCCCATAAAGATGCGTGGAATCTGTTTCCCCACCTCCAGCACACACACGGAGACGTGCTCAGGTATCCTGATTGTGGGGAGGCTCCTCCAAATGACAGCAGCGCCTGGGTTCTAAAATAATCCCTTAGCTTGTCTTCCCTGATGGCATGCCTAGGCTGGAGAGTGGGGGAAAGTGGGGGTTGGGCTCTAAACCAAGGATAAGCGAGAGCCTATCCATGGGATGTGGGTTTTTAACCTACAACCCACAACCATGGAATAAATGTGCCCCCTGAAAGATGCTTTGACAGTTTCCCTACATCCAGCACACACACGAAGATGTGTTCTTGTATTCTGAGTGTGGGGAAGTTCCTCAAACTGACAGCAGCACCTGGATTCTATTAGTATCCCTTAGCTTCTGTTCCCTGAGTGTTCTTTTAGGCCAGGCCATGAGGGAAAGCTGGGGGTTGGGCTTGGAGGCCACGTAGCAGTGAGTGCCCCCTGATCCATTGAGGAAGTACTTAGAGGACTTCTCCCTAAAGGGAACACCTTTTCCTGCATTCATCTGGGTGCAGTGGGGCTGCACATCTCTCCCACACCTAAGAATGTGTTCTGGAATTCTGAGTGCAGGGAAGTTCCTCCAACTGACAGCAGCGCCTGGGTTCTAATTGAATCCCTTTACTTGTCTTCCCTGATGGAAAGCCTAGGCGGGAGTGCGGGGGAAAGTGTGGTTTGGGCTCCAAAACCAAGTATTGGCGATGACCTCTCTATGGTTTGTGGAGGTGTTTAAACTACATCCCTAACCTGGGAACACCTGTGCCCCCATAAAGATCCGTGGAGTCTGTTTCCACACCTCCAGCACACACACGAACACTTGCACAGTTATCCTGAGAGTGGGCAGCCTCCTCCAACTGAGAGCAGGGCCTTGGTTCTTATAAAATCGCTTAACTTGTCTACCCTGTTTGGTTGCCTGATACGGAGTGCTGGGGAAAGGGTGGGTTGGGCTCTAAATCCAAGTATTAGCGAGTGCTTCTCCATGGGATTTGGAGGTTATTAACCAAAAGCCCACAACATGGGAATACCTGTGCTCCTTGAAAAAAGCGTGGACTCTGTATCCCCACCACCAGAACACACATGAAGAAGTTTTCTGCTATCCTGAGTGTGGGCTGGCAATTTCAGGTGACAGAAGCGGCTGGGTTCTAATAGAATCCCTTAGCTTGTAATCCCTGAGTGTTTCCCTAGGACTGACTCTGAGAGAAACCTGGGGGTTGGGCTTTGAGGCCAAATAGTAGCGAGTGTCCCCGATGGACTGAGGAAGTATTTAGATGAATTCTCCATAAAGGGAAACACCTGAGCACCCATTCATCTGCGTGGAGTGGGGCTTCAAATCTCCCCACCACACAAGGTTGTGTTCCAGTATTCTGAGGGTGGGGTAGTTCCTCCAACTGACATCAGCGTCTTGGTTTGAATAGAATCCCTTTGCTTGTCTTCCCTGATGGTTTGCCTAGGCCAGTGTGTGGTTGAAAGTGGGATTTGGGATCTAAAACTAAGTATTAGCGTGTGCCTCTCCATGGGTAGTGGAGATGTTTAAACTACAACCCACAACTTGGGAATTACTGTGACCCCTGAAAAATGCGTGTGCTATGTTTCCCCACGTCCAGCACACACAGGAAAAAGTGTTCTGGGGTTCTGAGTGTGGGGAGGTTCCTCCAACAGACAGCAGCACCTGGGTTGTAATAGAATCCCTTCGCTTGACTTCCCTAAGTGTTTTCCTAGGCCTAGCAGTAAGCGATGGTGGGGGATGGGCTCTAAAGCCAAGTATTAGCGAGTGCATCTCTGTGGGTAGTGGAGGGTTTTAAACTACTTCCCCAACCTTGGAACACCTGTGCCCCATAAAGATGCGTGGAATCTGTTTCCCCACCTCCAGCACACACACGGAGACGTGCTCAGGTATCCTGATTGTGGGGAGGCTCCTCCAAATGACAGCAGCGCCTGGGTTCTAAAAGAATCCCTTAGCTTGTCTTCCCTGATGGCATGCCTAGGCTGGAGAGTGGGGGAAAGTGGGGGTTGGGCTCTAAACCAAGGATAAGCGAGAGCCTATCCATGGGATGTGGGTTTTTAACCTACAACCCACAACCATGGAATAAATGTGCCCCCTGAAAGATGCTTTGACAGTTTCCCTACATCCAGCACACACACGAAGATGTGTTCTTGTATTCTGAGTGTGGGGAAGTTCCTCAAACTGACAGCAGCACCTGGATTCTATTAGTATCCCTTAGCTTCTGTTCCCTGAGTGTTCTTTTAGGCCAGGCCATGAGGGAAAGCTGGGGGTTGGGCTTGGAGGCCACGTAGCAGTGAGTGCCCCCTGATCCATTGAGGAAGTACTTAGAGGACTTCTCCCTAAAGGGAACACCTTTTCCTGCATTCATCTGGGTGCAGTGGGGCTGCACATCTCTCCCACACCTAAGAATGTGTTCTGGAATTCTGAGTGCAGGGAAGTTCCTCCAACTGACAGCAGCGCCTGGGTTCTAATTGAATCCCTTTGCTTGTCTTCCCTGATGGAAAGCCTAGGCGGGAGTGCGGGGGAAAGTGTGGTTTGGGCTCCAAAACCAAGTATTGGCGATGACCTCTCTATGGTTTGTGGAGGTGTTTAAACTACATCCCTAACCTGGGAACACCTGTGCCCCCATAAAGATCCGTGGAGTCTGTTTCCACACCTCCAGCACACACACGAACACTTCCACAGTTATCCTGAGAGTGGGCAGCCTCCTCCAACTGAGAGCAGGGCCTTGGTTCTTATAAAATCGCTTAACTTGTCTACCCTGTTTGGTTGCCTGATACGGAGTGCTGTGGAAAGTGTGGGTTGGGCTCTAAATCCAAGTATTAGCGAGTGCTTCTCCATGGGATTTGGAGGTTATTAACCAAAAGCCCACAACATGGGAATACCTGTGCTCCTTGAAAAAAGCGTGGACTCTGTATCCCCACCACCAGAACACACATGAAGAAGTTTTCTGCTATCCTGAGTGTGGGCTGGCAATTTCAGGTGACAGAAGCGGCTGGGTTCTAATAGAATCCCTTAGCTTGTAATCCCTGAGTGTTTCCCTAGGACTGACTCTGAGAGAAACCTGGGGGTTGGGCTTTGAGGCCAAATAGTAGCGAGTGTCCCCGATGGACTGAGGAAGTATTTAGATGAATTCTCCATAAAGGGAAACACCTGAGCACCCATTCATCTGCGTGGAGTGGGGCTTCAAATCTCCCCACCACACAAGGTTGGGTTCCAGTATTCTGAGGGTGGGGTAGTTCCTCCAACTGACATCAGCGTCTTGGTTTGAATAGAATCCCTTTGCTTGTCTTCCCTGATGGTTTGCCTAGGCCAGTGTGTGGTTGAAAGTGGGATTTGGGATCTAAAACTAAGTATTAGCGTGTGCCTCTCCATGGGTAGTGGAGATGTTTAAACTACAACCCACAACTTGGGAATTACTGTGACCCCTGGAAAATGCGTGTGCTATGTTTCCCCACGTCCAGCACACACAGGAAAAAGTGTTCTGGGGTTCTGAGTGTGGGGAGGTTCCTCCAACAGACAGCAGCACCTGGGTTGTAATAGAATCCCTTCGCTTGACTTCCATAAGTGATTTCCTAGGCCTAGCAGTAAGCGATGGTGGGGGATTCGCTCTAAAGCCAAGTATTAGCGAGTGCATCTCTGTGGGTAGTGGAGGGTTTTAAACTACTTCCCCAACCTTGGAACACCTGTGCCCCATAAAGATGCGTGGAATCTGTTTCCCCACCTCCAGCACACACACGGAGACGTGCTCAGGTATCCTGATTGTGGGGAGGCTCCTCCAAATGACAGCAGCGCCTGGGTTCTTAAAGAATCCCTTAGCTTGTCTTCCCTGATGGCATGCCTAGGCTGGAGAGTGGGGGAAAGTGGGGGTTGGGCTCTAAACCAAGGATAAGCGAGAGCCTATCCATGGGATGTGGGTTTTTAACCTACAACCCACAACCATGGAATAAATGTGCCCCCTGAAAGATGCTTTGACAGTTTCCCTACATCCAGCACACACACGAAGATGTGTTCTTGTATTCTGAGTGTGGGGAAGTTCCTCAAACTGACAGCAGCACCTGGATTCTATTAGTATCCCTTAGCTTCTGTTCCCTGAGTGTTCTTTTAGGCCAGGCCATGAGGGAAAGCTGGGGGTTGGGCTTGGAGGCCACGTAGCAGTGAGTGCCCCCTGATCCATTGAGGAAGTACTTAGAGGACTTCTCCCTAAAGGGAACACCTTTTCCTGCATTCATCTGGGTGCAGTGGGGCTGCACATCTCTCCCACACCTAAGAATGTGTTCTGGAATTCTGAGTGCAGGGAAGTTCCTCCAACTGACAGCAGCGCCTGGGTTCTAATTGAATCCCTTTGCTTGTCTTCCCTGATGGAAAGCCTAGGCGGGAGTGCGGGGGAAAGTGTGGTTTGGGCTCCAAAACCAAGTATTGGCGATGACCTCTCTATGGTTTGTGGAGGTGTTTAAACTACATCCCTAACCTGGGAACACCTGTGCCCCCATAAAGATCCGTGGAGTCTGTTTCCACACCTCCAGCACACACACGAACACTTGCACAGTTATCCTGAGAGTGGGCAGCCTCCTCCAACTGAGAGCAGGGCCTTGGTTCTTATAAAATCGCTTAACTTGTCTACCCTGTTTGGTTGCCTGATACGGAGTGCTGGGGAAAGGGTGGGTTGGGCTCTAAATCCAAGTATTAGCGAGTGCTTCTCCATGGGATTTGGAGGTTATTAACCAAAAGCCCACAACATGGGAATACCTGTGCTCCTTGAAAAAAGCGTGGACTCTGTATCCCCACCACCAGAACACACATGAAGAAGTTTTCTGCTATCCTGAGTGTGGGCTGGCAATTTCAGGTGACAGAAGCGGCTGGGTTCTAATAGAATCCCTTAGCTTGTAATCCCTGAGTGTTTCCCTAGGACTGACTCTGAGAGAAACCTGGGGGTTGGGCTTTGAGGCCAAATAGTAGCGAGTGTCCCCGATGGACTGAGGAAGTATTTAGATGAATTCTCCATAAAGGGAAACACCTGAGCACCCATTCATCTGCGTGGAGTGGGGCTTCAAATCTCCCCACCACACAAGGTTGGGTTCCAGTATTCTGAGGGTGGGGTAGTTCCTCCAACTGACATCAGCGTCTTGGTTTGAATAGAATCCCTTTGCTTGTCTTCCCTGATGGTTTGCCTAGGCCAGTGTGTGGTTGAAAGTGGGATTTGGGATCTAAAACTAAGTATTAGCGTGTGCCTCTCCATGGGTAGTGGAGATGTTTAAACTACAACCCACAACTTGGGAATTACTGTGACCCCTGAAAAATGCGTGTGCTATGTTTCCCCACGTCCAGCACACACAGGAAAAAGTGTTCTGGGGTTCTGAGTGTGGGGAGGTTCCTCCAACAGACAGCAGCACCTGGGTTGTAATAGAATCCCTTCGCTTGACTTCCCTAAGTGTTTTCCTAGGCCTAGCAGTAAGCGATGGTGGGGGATGGGCTCTAAAGCCAAGTATTAGCGAGTGCATCTCTGTGGGTAGTGGAGGGTTTTAAACTACTTCCCCAACCTTGGAACACCTGTGCCCCATAAAGATGTGTGGAATCTGTTTCCCCACCTCCAGCACACACACGGAGACGTGATCAGGTATCCTGATTGTGGGGAGGCTCCTCCAAATGACAGCAGCGCGTGGGTTCTAAAAGAATCCCTTAGCTTGTCTTCCCTGATGGCATGCCTAGGCTGGAGAGTGGGGGAAAGTGGGGGTTGGGCTCTAAACCAAGGATAAGCGAGAGCCTATCCATGGGATGTGGGTTTTTAACCTACAACCCACAACCATGGAATAAATGTGCCCCCTGAAAGATGCTTTGACAGTTTCCCTACATCCAGCACACACACGAAGATGTGTTCTTGTATTCTGAGTGTGGGGAAGTTCCTCAAACTGACAGCAGCACCTGGATTCTATTAGTATCCCTTAGCTTCTGTTCCCTGAGTGTTCTTTTAGGCCAGGCCATGAGGGAAAGCTGGGGGTTGGGCTTGGAGGCCACGTAGCAGTGAGTGCCCCCTGATCCATTGAGGAAGTACTTAGAGGACTTCTCCCTAAAGGGAACACCTTTTCCTGCATTCATCTGGGTGCAGTGGGGCTGCACATCTCTCCCACACCTAAGAATGTGTTCTGGAATTCTGAGTGCAGGGAAGTTCCTCCAACTGACAGCAGCGCCTGGGTTCTAATTGAATCCCTTTGCTTGTCTTCCCTGATGGAAAGCCTAGGCGGGAGTGCGGGGGAAAGTGTGGTTTGGGCTCCAAAACCAAGTATTGGCGATGACCTCTCTATGGTTTGTGGAGGTGTTTAAACTACATCCCTAACCTGGGAACACCTGTGCCCCCATAAAGATCCGTGGAGTCTGTTTCCACACCTCCAGCACACACACGAACACTTGCACAGTTATCCTGAGAGTGGGCAGCCTCCTCCAACTGAGAGCAGGGCCTTGGTTCTTATAAAATCGCTTAACTTGTCTACCCTGTTTGGTTGCCTGATACGGAGTGCTGGGGAAAGGGTGGGTTGGGCTCTAAATCCAAGTATTAGCGAGTGCTTCTCCATGGGATTTGGAGGTTATTAACCAAAAGCCCACAACATGGGAATACCTGTGCTCCTTGAAAAAAGCGTGGACTCTGTATCCCCACCACCAGAACACACATGAAGAAGTTTTCTGCTATCCTGAGTGTGGGCTGGCAATTTCAGGTGACAGAAGCGGCTGGGTTCTAATAGAATCCCTTAGCTTGTAATCCCTGAGTGTTTCCCTAGGACTGACTCTGAGAGAAACCTGGGGGTTGGGCTTTGAGGCCAAATAGTAGCGAGTGTCCCCGATGGACTGAGGAAGTATTTAGATGAATTCTCCATAAAGGGAAACACCTGAGCACCCATTCATCTGCGTGGAGTGGGGCTTCAAATCTCCCCACCACACAAGGTTGGGTTCCAGTATTCTGAGGGTGGGGTAGTTCCTCCAACTGACATCAGCGTCTTGGTTTGAATAGAATCCCTTTGCTTGTCTTCCCTGATGGTTTGCCTAGGCCAGTGTGTGGTTGAAAGTGGGATTTGGGATCTAAAACTAAGTATTAGCGTGTGCCTCTCCATGGGTAGTGGAGATGTTTAAACTACAACCCACAACTTGGGAATTACTGTGACCCCTGAAAAATGCGTGTGCTATGTTTCCCCACGTCCAGCACACACAGGAAGAAGTGTTCTGGGGTTGTGAGTGTGGGGAGGTTCCTCCAACAGACAGCAGCACCTGGGTTGTAATAGAATCCCTTCGCTTGACTTCCATAAGTGAATTGCTAGGCCTAGCAGTAAGCGATGGTGGGGGATGGGCTCTAAAGCCAAGTATTAGCGAGTGCATCTCTGTGGGTAGTGGAGGGTTTTAAACTACTTCCCCAACCTTTGAAGACCTGTGCCCCATAAAGATGCGTGGAATCTGTTTCCACACCTCCAGCACACACACGGAGACGTGCTCAGGTATCCTGATTGTGGGGAGGCTCCTCCAAATGACAGCAGCGCCTGGGTTCTAAAAGAATCCCTTAGCTTGTCTTCCCTGATGGCATGTCTAGGCTGGAGTGTGGGGGAAAGTGGGGGTTGGGCTCTAAACCAAGGATAAGCGAGAGCCTATCCATGGGATGTGGGTTTTTAACCTACAACCCACAACCATGGAATAAATGTGCCCCCTGAAAGATGCTTTGACTGTTTCCCTACATCCAGCACACACACGAAGATGTGTTCTTGTATTCTGAGTGTGGGGAAGTTCCTCAAACTGACAGCAGCACCTGGATTCTATTAGTATCCCTTAGCTTCTGTTCCCTGAGTGTTCTTTTAGGCCAGGCCATGAGGGAAAGCTGGGGGTTGGGCTTGGAGGCCACGTAGCAGTGAGTGCCCCCTGATCCATTGAGGAAGTACTTAGAGGACTTCTCCCTAAAGGGAACACCTTTTCCTGCATTCATCTGGGTGCAGTGGGGCTGCACATCTCTCCCACACCTAAGAATGTGTTCTGGAATTCTGAGTGCAGGGAAGTTCCTCCAACTGACAGCAGCGCCTGGGTTCTAATTGAATCCCTTTGCTTGTCTTCCCTGATGGAAAGCCTAGGCGGGAGTGCGGGGGAAAGTGTGGTTTGGGCTCCAAAACCAAGTATTGGCGATGACCTCTCTATGGTTTGTGGAGGTGTTTAAACTACATCCCTAACCTGGGAACACCTGTGCCCCCATAAAGATCCGTGGAGTCTGTTTCCACACCTCCAGCACACACACGAACACTTGCACAGTTATCCTGAGAGTGGGCAGCCTCCTCCAACTGAGAGCAGGGCCTTGGTTCTTATAAAATCGCTTAACTTGTCTACCCTGTTTGGTTGCCTGATACGGAGTGCTGGGGAAAGGGTGGGTTGGGCTCTAAATCCAAGTATTAGCGAGTGCTTCTCCATGGGATTTGGAGGTTATTAACCAAAAGCCCACAACATGGGAATACCTGTGCTCCTTGAAAAAAGCGTGGACTCTGTATCCCCACCACCAGAACACACATGAAGAAGTTTTCTGCTATCCTGAGTGTGGGCTGGCAATTTCAGGTGACAGAAGTGGCTGGGTTCTAATAGAATCCCTTAGCTTGTAATCCCTGAGTGTTTCCCTAGGACTGACTCTGAGAGAAACCTGGGGGTTGGGCTTTGAGGCCAAATAGTAGCGAGTGTCCCCGATGGACTGAGGAAGTATTTAGATGAATTCTCCATAAAGGGAAACACCTGAGCACCCATTCATCTGCGTGGAGTGGGGCTTCAAATCTCCCCACCACACAAGGTTGGGTTCCAGTATCCTGAGGGTGGGGTAGTTCCTCCAACTGACATCAGCGTCTTGGTTTGAATAGAATCCCTTTGCTTGTCTTCCCTGATGGTCTGCCTAGGCCAGTGTGTGGTTGAAAGTGGGATTTGGGATCTAAAACTAAGTATTAGCGTGTGCCTCTCCATGGGTAGTGGAGATGTTTAAACTACAACCCACAACTTGGGAATTACTGTGACCCCTGAAAAATGCGTGTGCTATGTTTCCCCACGTCCAGCACACACAGGAAGAAGTGTTCTGGGGTTCTGAGTGTGGGGAGGTTCCTCCAACAGACAGCAGCACCTGGGTTGTAATAGAATCCCTTAGCTTGACTTCCCTAAGTGTTTTCCTAGGCCTAGCAGTAAGCGATGGTGGGGGATGGGCTCTAAAGCCAAGTATTAGCGAGTGCATCTCTGTGGGTAGTGGAGGGTTTTAAACTACTTCCCCAACCTTGGAACACCTGTGCCCCATAAAGATGCGTGGAATCTGTTTCCCCACCTCCAGCACACACACGGAGACGTGCTCAGGTATCCTGATTGTGGGGAGGCTCCTCCAAATGACAGCAGCGCCTGGGTTCTAAAAGAATCCCTTAGCTTGCTTTCCCTGATGGCATGCCTAGGCTGGAGAGTGGGGGAAAGTGGGGGTTGGGCTCTAAACCAAGGATAAGCGAGAGGCCATCCATGGGATGTGGGTTTTTAACCTACAACCCACAACCATGGAATAAATGTGCCCCCTGAAAGATGCTTTGACAGTTTCCCTACATCCAGCACACACACGAAGATGTGTTCTTGTATTCTGATTGTGGGGAAGTTCCTCAAACTGACAGCAGCACCTGGATTCTATTAGTATCCCTTAGCTTCTGTTCCCTGAGTGTTCTTTTAGGCCAGGCCATGAGGGAAAGCTGGGGGTTGGGCTTGGAGGCCACGTAGCAGTGAGTGCCCCCTGATCCATTGAGGAAGTACTTAGAGGACTTCTCCCTAAAGGGAACACCTTTTCCTGCATTCATCTGGGTGCAGTGGGGCTGCACATCTCTCCCACAGCTAAGAATGTGTTCTGGAATTCTGAGTGCAGGGAAGTTCCTCCAACTGACAGCAGCGCCTGGGTTCTAATTGAATCCCTTTGCTTGTCTTCCCTGATGGAAAGCCTAGGCGGGAGTGCGGGGGAAAGTGTGGTTTGGGCTCCAAAACCAAGTATTGGCGATGACCTCTCTATGGTTTGTGGAGGTGTTTAAACTACATCCCTAACCTGGGAACACCTGTGCCCCCATAAAGATCCGTGGAGTCTGTTTCCACACCTCCAGCACACACACGAACACTTGCACAGTTATCCTGAGAGTGGGCAGCCTCCTCCAACTGAGAGCAGGGCCTTGGTTCTTATAAAATCGCTTAACTTGTCTACCCTGTTTGGTTGCCTGATACGGAGTGCTGGGGAAAGGGTGGGTTGGGCTCTAAATCCAAGTATTAGCGAGTGCTTCTCCATGGGATTTGGAGGTTATTAACCAAAAGCCCACAACATGGGAATACCTGTGCTCCTTGAAAAAAGCGTGGACTCTGTATCCCCACCACCAGAACACACATGAAGAAGTTTTCTGCTATCCTGAGTGTGGGCTGGCAATTTCAGGTGACAGAAGCGGCTGGGTTCTAATAGAATCCCTTAGCTTGTAATCCCTGAGTGTTTCCCTAGGACTGACTCTGAGAGAAACCTGGGGGTTGGGCTTTGAGGCCAAATAGTAGCGAGTGTCCCCGATGGACTGAGGAAGTATTTAGATGAATTCTCCATAAAGGGAAACACCTGAGCACCCATTCATCTGCGTGGAGTGGGGCTTCAAATCTCCCCACCACACAAGGTTGGGTTCCAGTATCCTGAGGGTGGGGTAGTTCCTCCAACTGACATCAGCGTCTTGGTTTGAATAGAATCCCTTTGCTTGTCTTCCCTGATGGTTTGCCTAGGCCAGTGTGTGGTTGAAAGTGGGATTTGGGATCTAAAACTAAGTATTAGCGTGTGCCTCTCCATGGGTAGTGGAGATGTTTAAACTACAACCCACAACTTGGGAATTCCTGTGACCCCTGAAAAATGCATGTGCTATGTTTCCCCACGTCCAGCACACACAGGAAGAAGTGTTCTGGGGTTGTGAGTGTGGGGAGGTTCCTCCAACAGACTGCAGCACCTGGGTTGTAATAGAATCCCTTCGCTTGACTTCCCTAAGTGTTTTCCTAGGCCTAGCAGTAAGCGATGGTGGGGGATGGGCTCTAAAGCCAAGTATTAGCGAGTGCATCTCTGTGGGTAGTGGAGGGTTTTAAACTACTTCCCCAACCTTGGAACACCTGTGCCCCATAAAGATGCGTGGAATCTGTTTCCCCACCTCCAGCACACACACGGAGACGTGCTCAGGTATCCTGATTGTGGGGAGGCTCCTCCAAATGACAGCAGCGCCTGGGTTCTAAAAGAATCCCTTAGCTTGTCTTCCCTGATGGCATGCCTAGGCTGGAGAGTGGGGGAAAGTGGGGGTTGGGCTCTAAACCAAGTATAAGCGAGAGCCTATGCATGGGATGTGGGTTTTTAACCTACAACCCACAACCATGGAATAAATGTGCCCCCTGAAAGATGCTTTGACTGTTTCCCTACATCCAGCACACACACGAAGAAGTGTTCTGGTATTCTGAGTGTGGGGAAGTTCCTCAAACTGACAGCAGCACCTGGATTCTATTAGTATCCCTTAGCTTCTGTTTCCTGAGTGTTCTTTTAGGCCAGGCCATGAGGGAAAGCTGGGGGTTGGGCTTGGAGGCCACGTAGCAGTGAGTGCCCCCTGATCCATTGAGGAAGTACTTAGAGGACTTCTCCCTAAAGGGAACACCTTTTCCTGCATTCATCTGGGTGCAGTGGGGCTGCACATCTCTCCCACACCTAAGAATGTGTTCTGGAATTCTGAGAGCAGGGAAGTTCCTCCAACTGACAGCAGCGCCTGGGTTCTAATTGAATCCCTTTGCTTGTCTTCCCTGATGGAAAGCCTAGGCGGGAGTGCGGGGGAAAGTGTGGTTTGGGCTCCAAAACCAAGTATTGGCGATGACCTCTCTATGGTTTGTGGAGGTGTTTAAACTACATCCCTAACCTGGGAACACCTGTGCCCCCATAAAGATCCGTGGAGTCTGTTTCCACACCTCCAGCACACACACGAACACTTGCACAGTTATCCTGAGAGTGGGCAGCCTCCTCCAACTGAGAGCAGGGCCTTGGTTCTTATAAAATCGCTTAACTTGTCTACCCTGTTTGGTTGCCTGATACGGAGTGCTGGGGAAAGGGTGGGTTGGGCTCTAAATCCAAGTATTAGCGAGTGCTTCTCCATGGGATTTGGAGGTTATTAACCAAAAGCCCACAAGATGGGAATACCTGTGCTCCTTGAAAAAAGCGTGGACTCTGTATCCCCACCACCAGAACACACATGAAGAAGTTTTCTGCTATCCTGAGTGTGGGCTGGCAATTTCAGGTGACAGAAGCGGCTGGGTTCTAATAGAATCCCTTAGCTTGTAATCCCTGAGTGTTTCCCTAGGACTGACTCTGAGAGAAACCTGGGGGTTGGGCTTTGAGGCCAAATAGTAGCGAGTGTCCCCGATGGACTGAGGAAGTATTTAGATGAATTCTCCATAAAGGGAAACACCTGAGCACCCATTCATCTGCGTGGAGTGGGGCTTCAAATCTCCCCACCACACAAGGTTGGGTTCCAGTATCCTGAGGGTGGGGTAGTTCCTCCAACTGACATCAGCGTCTTGGTTTGAATAGAATCCCTTTGCTTGTCTTCCCTGATGGTTTGCCTAGGCCAGTGTGTGGTTGAAAGTGGGATTTGGGATCTAAAACTAAGTATTAGCGTGTGCCTCTCCATGGGTAGTGGAGATGTTTAAACTACAACCCACAACTTGGGAATTCCTGTGACCCCTGAAAAATGCGTGTGCTATGTTTCCCCACGTCCAGCACACACAGGAAGAAGTGTTCTGGGGTTGTGAGTGTGGGGAGGTTCCTCCATCAGACTGCAGCACCTGGGTTGTAATAGAATCCCTTCGCTTGACTTCCCTAAGTGTTTTCCTAGGCCTAGCAGTAAGCGATGGTGGGGGATGGGCTCTAAAGCCAAGTATTAGCGAGTGCATCTCTGTGGGTAGTGGAGGGTTTTAAACTACTTCCCCAACCTTGGAACACCTGTGCCCCATAAAGATGCGTGGAATCTGTTTCCCCACCTCCAGCACACACACGGAGACGTGCTCAGGTATCCTGATTGTGGGGAGGCTCCTCCAAATGACAGCAGCGCCTGGGTTCTAAAAGAATCCCTTAGCTTGTCTTCCCTGATGGCATGCCTAGGCTGGAGAGTGGGGGAAAGTGGGGGTTGGGCTCTAAACCAAGGATAAGCGAGAGCCTATCCATGGGATGTGGGTTTTTAACCCACAACCCACAACCATGGAATAAATGTGCCCCCTGAAAGATGCTTTGACTGTTTCCCTACATCCAGCACACACACGAAGATGTGTTCTTTTATTCTGAGTGTGGGGAAGTTCCTCAAACTGACAGCAGCACCTGGATTCTATTAGTATCCCTTAGCTTCTGTTCCCTGAGTGTTCTTTTAGGCCAGGCCATGAGGGAAAGCTGGGGGTTGGGCTTGGAGGCCACGTAGCAGTGAGTGCCCCCTGATCCATTGAGGAAGTACTTAGAGGACTTCTCCCTAAAGGGAACACCTTTTCCTGCATTCATCTGGGTGCAGTGGGGCTGCACATCTCTCCCACACCTAAGAATGTGTTCTGGAATTCTGAGTGCAGGGAAGTTCCTCCAACTGACAGCAGCGCCTGGGTTCTAATTGAATCCCTTTGCTTGTCTTCCCTGATGGAAAGCCTAGGCGGGAGTGCGGGGGAAAGTGTGGTTTGGGCTCCAAAACCAAGTATTGGCGATGACCTCTCTATGGTTTGTGGAGGTGTTTAAACTACATCCCTAACCTGGGAACACCTGTGCCCCCATAAAGATCCGTGGAGTCTGTTTCCACACCTCCAGCACACACACGAACACTTGCACAGTTATCCTGAGAGTGGGCAGCCTCCTCCAACTGAGAGCAGGGCCTTGGTTCTTATAAAATCGCTTAACTTGTCTACCCTGTTTGGTTGCCTGATACGGAGTGCTGGGGAAAGGGTGGGTTGGGCTCTAAATCCAAGTATTAGCGAGTGCTTCTCCATGGGATTTGGAGGTTATTAACCAAAAGCCCACAACATGGGAATACCTGTGCTCCTTGAAAAAAGCGTGGACTCTGTATCCCCACCACCAGAACACACATGAAGAAGTTTTCTGCTATCCTGAGTGTGGGCTGGCAATTTCAGGTGACAGAAGCGGCTGGGTTCTAATAGAATCCCTTAGCTTGTAATCCCTGAGTGTTTCCCTAGGACTGACTCTGAGAGAAACCTGGGGGTTGGGCTTTGAGGCCAAATAGTAGCGAGTGTCCCCGATGGACTGAGGAAGTATTTAGATGAATTCTCCATAAAGGGAAACACCTGAGCACCCATTCATCTGCGTGGAGTGGGGCTTCAAATCTCCCCACCACACAAGGTTGGGTTCCAGTATCCTGAGGGTGGGGTAGTTCCTCCAACTGACATCAGCGTCTTGGTTTGAATAGAATCCCTTTGCTTGTCTTCCCTGATGGTTTGCCTAGGCCAGTGTGTGGTTGAAAGTGGGATTTGGGATCTAAAACTAAGTATTAGCGTGTGCCTCTCCATGGGTAGTGGAGATGTTTAAACTGCAACCCACAACTTGGGAATTCCTGTGACCCCTGAAAAATGCGTGTGCTATGTTTCCCCACGTCCAGCACACACAGGAAGAAGTGTTCTGGGGTTGTGAGTGTGGGGAGGTTCCTCCATCAGACTGCAGCACCTGGGTTGTAATAGAATCCCTTCGCTTGACTTCCCTAAGTGTTTTCCTAGGCCTAGCAGTAAGCGATGGTGGGGGATGGGCTCTAAAGCCAAGTATTAGCGAGTGCATCTCTGTGGGTAGTGGAGGGTTTTAAACTACTTCCCCAACCTTGGAACACCTGTGCCCCATAAAGATGCGTGGAATCTGTTTCCCCACCTCCAGCACACACACGGAGACGTGCTCAGGTATCCTGATTGTGGGGAGGCTCCTCCAAATGACAGCAGCGCCTGGGTTCTAAAAGAATCCCTTAGCTTGTCTTCCCTGATGGCATGCCTAGGCTGGAGAGTGGGGGAAAGTGGGGGTTGGGCTCTAAACCAAGGATAAGCGAGAGCCTATCCATGGGATGTGGGTTTTTAACCCACAACCCACAACCATGGAATAAATGTGCCCCCTGAAAGATGCTTTGACTGTTTCCCTACATCCAGCACACACACGAAGATGTGTTCTTGTATTCTGAGTGTGGGGAAGTTCCTCAAACTGACAGCAGCACCTGGATTCTATTAGTATCCCTTAGCTTCTGTTCCCTGAGTGTTCTTTTAGGCCAGGCCATGAGGGAAAGCTGGGGGTTGGGCTTGGAGGCCACGTAGCAGTGAGTGCCCCCTGATCCATTGAGGAAGTACTTAGAGGACTTCTCCCTAAAGGGAACACCTTTTCCTGCATTCATCTGGGTGCAGTGGGGCTGCACATCTCTCCCACACCTAAGAATGTGTTCTGGAATTCTGAGTGCAGGGAAGTTCCTCCAACTGACAGCAGCGCCTGGGTTCTAATTGAATCCCTTTGCTTGTCTTCCCTGATGGAAAGCCTAGGCGGGAGTGCGGGGGAAAGTGTGGTTTGGGCTCCAAAACCAAGTATTGGCGATGACCTCTCTATGGTTTGTGGAGGTGTTTAAACTACATCCCTAACCTGGGAACACCTGTGCCCCCATAAAGATCCGTGGAGTCTGTTTCCACACCTCCAGCACACACACGAACACTTGCACAGTTATCCTGAGAGTGGGCAGCCTCCTCCAACTGAGAGCAGGGCCTTGGTTCTTATAAAATCGCTTAACTTGTCTACCCTGTTTGGTTGCCTGATACGGAGTGCTGGGGAAAGGGTGGGTTGGGCTCTAAATCCAAGTATTAGCGAGTGCTTCTCCATGGGATTTGGAGGTTATTAACCAAAAGCCCACAACATGGGAATACCTGTGCTCCTTGAAAAAAGCGTGGACTCTGTATCCCCACCACCAGAACACACATGAAGAAGTTTTCTGCTATCCTGAGTGTGGGCTGGCAATTTCAGGTGACAGAAGCGGCTGGGTTCTAATAGAATCCCTTAGCTTGTAATCCCTGAGTGTTTCCCTAGGACTGACTCTGAGAGAAACCTGGGGGTTGGGCTTTGAGGCCAAATAGTAGCGAGTGTCCCCGATGGACTGAGGAAGTATTTAGATGAATTCTCCATAAAGGGAAACACCTGAGCACCCATTCATCTGCGTGGAGTGGGGCTTCAAATCTCCCCACCACACAAGGTTGGGTTCCAGTATCCTGAGGGTGGGGTAGTTCCTCCAACTGACATCAGCGTCTTGGTTTGAATAGAATCCATTTGCTTGTCTTCCCTGATGGTTTGCCTAGGCCAGTGTGTGGTTGAAAGTGGGATTTGGGATCTAAAACTAAGTATTAGCGTGTGCCTCTCCATGGGTAGTGGAGATGTTTAAACTACAACCCACAACTTGGGAATTACTGTGACCCCTGAAAAATGCGTGTGCTATGTTTCCCCACGTCCAGCACACACAGGAAGAAGTGTTCTGGGGTTGTGAGTGTGGGGAGGTTCTTCCATCAGACTGCAGCACCTGGGTTGTAATAGAATCCCTTCGCTTGACTTCCCTAAGTGTTTTCCTAGGCCTAGCAGTAAGCGATGGTGGGGGATGGGCTCTAAAGCCAAGTATTAGCGAGTGCATCTCTGTGGGTAGTGGAGGGTTTTAAACTACTTCCCCAACCTTGGAACACCTGTGCCCCATAAAGATGCGTGGAATCTGTTTCCCCACCTCCAGCACACACACGGAGACGTGCTCAGGTATCGTGATTGTGGGGAGGCTCCTCCAAATGACAGCAGCGCCTGGGTTCTAAAAGAATCCCTAAGCTTGTCTTCCCTGATGGCATGCCTAGGCTGGAAAGTGGGGGAAAGTGGGGGTTGGGCTCTAAACCAAGGATAAGCGAGAGCCTATCCATGGGATGTGGGTTTTTAAAATACAACCCACAACCATGGAATAAATGTGCCCCCTGAAAGATGCTTTGACTGTTTCCCTACATCCAGCACACACACGAAGAAGTGTTCTGGTATTCTGAGTGTGGGGAAGTTCCTCAAACTGACAGCAGCACCTGGAATCTATTAGTATCCCTTAGTTTCTGTTCCCTGAGTGTTCTCTTAGGCCAGGCCATGAGGGAAAGCTGGGGGTTGGGCCTGGAGGCCACGTAGCAGTGAGTGCCCCCTGATCCATTGAGGAAGTACTTAGAGGACTTCTCCCTAAAGGGAACACCTTTTCCTGCATTCATCTGGGTGCAGTGGGGCTGCACATCTCTCCCACAGCTAAGAATGTGTTCTGGAATTCTGAGTGCAGGGAAGTTCCTCCAACTGACAGCAGCGCCTGGGTTCTAATTGAATCCCTTTGCTTGTCTTCCCTGATGGAAAGCCTAGGCGGGAGTGCGGGGGAAAGTGTGGTTTGGGCTCCAAAACCAAGTATTGGCGATGACCTCTCTATGGTTTGTGGAGGTGTTTAAACTACATCCCTAACCTGGGAACACCTGTGCCCCCATAAAGATCCGTGGAGTCTGTTTCCACACCTCCAGCACACACACGAACACTTGCACAGTTATCCTGAGAGTGGGCAGCCTCCTCCAACTGAGAGCAGGGCCTTGGTTCTTATAAAATCGCTTAACTTGTCTACCCTGTTTGGTTGCCTGATACGGAGTGCTGGGGAAAGGGTGGGTTGGGCTCTAAATCCAAGTATTAGCGAGTGCTTCTCCATGGGATTTGGAGGTTATTAACCAAAAGCCCACAACATGGGAATACCTGTGCTCCTTGAAAAAAGCGTGGACTCTGTATCCCCACCACCAGAACACACATGAAGAAGTTTTCTGCTATCCTGAGTGTGGGCTGGCAATTTCAGGTGACAGAAGCGGCTGGGTTCTAATAGAATCCCTTAGCTTGTAATCCCTGAGTGTTTCCCTAGGACTGACTCTGAGAGAAACCTGGGGGTTGGGCTTTGAGGCCAAATAGTAGCGAGTGTCCCCGATGGACTGAGGAAGTATTTAGATGAATTCTCCATAAAGGGAAACACCTGAGCACCCATTCATCTGCGTGGAGTGGGGCTTCAAATCTCCCCACCACACAAGGTTGGGTTCCAGTATCCTGAGGGTGGGGTAGTTCCTCCAACTGACATCAGCGTCTTGGTTTGAATAGAATCCCTTTGCTTGTCTTCCCTGATGGTTTGCCTAGGCCAGTGTGTGGTTGAAAGTGGGATTTGGGATCTAAAACTAAGTATTAGCGTGTGCCTCTCCATGGGTAGTGGAGATGTTTAAACTACAACCCACAACTTGGGAATTATTGTGACCCCTGAAAAATGCGTGTGCTATGTTTCCCCACGTCCAGCACACACAGGAAGAAGTGTTCTGGGGTTCTGAGTGTGGGGAGGTTCCTCCAACAGACAGCAGCACCTGGGTTGTAATAGAATCCCTTAGCTTGACTTCCCTAAGTGTTTTCCTAGGCCTAGCAGTAAGCGATGGTGGGGGATGGGCTCTAAAGCCAAGTATTAGCGAGTGCATCTCTGTGGGTAGTGGAGGGTTTTAAACTACTTCCCCAACCTTGGAACACCTGTGCCCCATAAAGATGCGTGGAATCTGTTTCCCCACCTCCAGCACACACACGGAGATGTGCTCAGGTATCCTGATTGTGGGGAGGCTCCTCCAAATGACAGCAGCGCCTGGGTTCTAAAAGAATCCCTTAGCTTGTCTTCCCTGATGGCATGCCTAGACTGGAGAGTGGGGGAAAGTGGGGGTTGGGCTCTAAACCAAGTATAAGCGAGAGCCTATCCATGGGATGTGGGTTTTTAACCTACAACCCACAACCATGGAATAAATGTGCCCCCTGAAAGATGCTTTGACTGTTTCCCTACATCCAGCACACACACGAAGAAGTGTTCTGGTATTCTGAGTGTGGGGAAGTTCCTCAAACTGACAGCAGCACCTGGATTCTATTAGTATCCCTTAGCTTCTGTTCCCTGAGTGTTCTTTTAGGCCAGGCCATGAGGGAAAGCTGGGGGTTGGGCTTGGAGGCCACGTAGCAGTGAGTGCCCCCTGATCCATTGAGGAAGTACTTAGAGGACTTCTCCCTAAAGGGAACACCTTTTCCTGCATTCATCTGGGTGCAGTGGGGCTGCACATCTCTCCCACACCTAAGAATGTGTTCTGGAATTCTGAGTGCAGGGAAGTTCCTCCAACTGACAGCAGCGCCTGGGTTCTAATTGAATCCCTTTGCTTGTCTTCCCTGATGGAAAGCCTAGGCGGGAGTGCGGGGGAAAGTGTGGTTTGGGCTCCAAAACCAAGTATTGGCGATGACCTCTCTATGGTTTGTGGAGGTGTTTAAACTACATCCCTAACCTGGGAACACCTGTGCCCCCATAAAGATCCGTGGAGTCTGTTTCCACACCTCCAGCACACACACGAACACTTGCACAGTTATCCTGAGAGTGGGCAGCCTCCTCCAACTGAGAGCAGGGCCTTGGTTCTTATAAAATCGCTTAACTTGTCTACCCTGTTTGGTTGCCTGATACGGAGTGCTGGGGAAAGGGTGGGTTGGGCTCTAAATCCAAGTATTAGCGAGTGCTTCTCCATGGGATTTGGAGGTTATTAACCAAAAGCCCACAACATGGGAATACCTGTGCTCCTTGAAAAAAGCGTGGACTCTGTATCCCCACCACCAGAACACACATGAAGAAGTTTTCTGCTATCCTGAGTGTGGGCTGGCAATTTCAGGTGACAGAAGCGGCTGGGTTCTAATAGAATCCCTTAGCTTGTAATCCCTGAGTGTTTCCCTAGGACTGACTCTGAGAGAAACCTGGGGGTTGGGCTTTGAGGCCAAATAGTAGCGAGTGTCCCCGATGGACTGAGGAAGTATTTAGATGAATTCTCCATAAAGGGAAACACCTGAGCACCCATTCATCTGCGTGGAGTGGGGCTTCAAATCTCCCCACCACACAAGGTTGGGTTCCAGTATCCTGAGGGTGGGGTAGTTCCTCCAACTGACATCAGCGTCTTGGTTTGAATAGAATCCCTTTGCTTGTCTTCAATGATGGTTTGCCTAGGCCAGTGTGTGGTTGAAAGTGGGATTTGGGATCTAAAACTAAGTATTAGCATGTGCCTCTCCATGGGTAGTGGAGATGTTTAAACTACAACCCACAACTTGGGAATTACTGTGACCCCTGAAAAATGCGTGTGCTATGTTTCCCCACGTCCAGCACACACAGGAAGAAGTGTTCTGGGGTTGTGAGTGTGGGGAGGTTCCTCCAACAGACAGCAGCACCTGGGTTGTAATAGAATCCCTTAGCTTGACTTCCCTAAGTGTTTTCCTAGGCCTAGCAGTAAGCGATGGTGGGGGATGGGCTCTAAAGCCAAGTATTAGCGAGTGCATCTCTGTGGGTAGTGGAGGGTTTTAAACTACTTCCCCAACCTTGGAACACCTGTGCCCCATAAAGATGCGTGGAATCTGTTTCCCCACCTCCAGCACACACACGGAGACGTGCTCAGGTATCGTGATTGTGGGGAGGCTCCTCCAAATGACAGCAGCGCCTGGGTTCTAAAAGAATCCCTTAGCTTGTCTTCCCTGATGGCATGCCTAGGCTGGAGAGTGGGGGAAAGTGGGGGTTGGGCTCTAAACCAAGTATAAGCGAGAGCCTATCCATGGGATGTGGGTTTTTAAACTACAACCCACAACCATGGAATAAATGTGCCCCCTGAAAGATGCTTTGACTGTTTCCCTACATCCAGCACACACACGAAGAAGTGTTCTGGTATTCTGAGTGTGGGGAAGTTCCTCAAACTGACAGCAGCACCTGGAATCTATTAGTATCCCTTAGCTTCTGTTCCCTGAGTGTTCTCTTAGGCCAGGCCATGAGGGAAAGCTGGGGGTTGGGCTTGGAGGCCACGTAGCAGTGAGTGCCCCCTGATCAATTGAGGAAGTACTTAGAGGACTTCTCCCTAAAGGGAACACCTTTTCCTGCATTCATCTGGGTGCAGTGGGGCTGCACATCTCTCCCACACCTAAGAATGTGTTCTGGAATTCTGAGTGCAGGGAAGTTCCTCCAACTGACAGCAGCGCCTGGGTTCTAATTGAATCCCTTTGCTTGTCTTCCCTGATGGAAAGCCTAGGCGGGAGTGCGGGGGAAAGTGTGGTTTGGGCTCCAAAACCAAGTATTGGCGATGACCTCTCTATGGTTTGTGGAGGTGTTTAAACTACATCCCTAACCTGGGAACACCTGTGCCCCCATAAAGATCCGTGGAGTCTGTTTCCACACCTCCAGCACACACACGAACACTTGCACAGTTATCCTGAGAGTGGGCAGCCTCCTCCAACTGAGAGCAGGGCCTTGGTTCTTATAAAATCGCTTAACTTGTCTACCCTGTTTGGTTGCCTGATACGGAGTGCTGGGGAAAGGGTGGGTTGGGCTCTAAATCCAAGTATTAGCGAGTGCTTCTCCATGGGATTTGGAGGTTATTAACCAAAAGCCCACAACATGGGAATACCTGTGCTCCTTGAAAAAAGCGTGGACTCTGTATCCCCACCACCAGAACACACATGAAGAAGTTTTCTGCTATCCTGAGTGTGGGCTGGCAATTTCAGGTGACAGAAGCGGCTGGGTTCTAATAGAATCCCTTAGCTTGTAATCCCTGAGTGTTTCCCTAGGACTGACTCTGAGAGAAACCTGGGGGTTGGGCTTTGAGGCCAAATAGTAGCGAGTGTCCCCGATGGACTGAGGAAGTATTTAGATGAATTCTCCATAAAGGGAAACACCTGAGCACCCATTCATCTGCGTGGAGTGGGGCTTCAAATCTCCCCACCACACAAGGTTGGGTTCCAGTATCCTGAGGGTGGGGTAGTTCCTCCAACTGACATCAGCGTCTTGGTTTGAATAGAATCCCTTTGCTTGTCTTCCCTGATGGTTTGCCTAGGCCAGTGTGTGGTTGAAAGTGGGATTTGGGATCTAAAACTAAGTATTAGCGTGTGCCTCTCCATGGGTAGTGGAGATGTTTAAACTGCAACCCACAACTTGGGAATTACTGTGACCCCTGAAAAATGCGTGTGCTATGTTTCCCCACGTCCAGCACACACAGGAAGAAGTGTTCTGGGGTTGTGAGTGTGGGGAGGTTCCTCCATCAGACTGCAGCACCTGGGTTGTAATAGAATCCCTTCGCTTGACTTCCCTAAGTGTTTTCCTAGGCCTAGCAGTAAGCGATGGTGGGGGATGGGCTCTAAAGCCAAGTATTAGCGAGTGCATCTCTGTGGGTAGTGGAGGGTTTTAAACTACTTCCCCAACCTTGGAACACCTGTGCCCCATAAAGATGCGTGGAATCTGTTTCCCCACCTCCAGCACACACACGGAGACGTGCTCAGGTATCCTGATTGTGGGGAGGCTCCTCCAAATGACAGCAGCGCCTGGGTTCTAAAAGAATCCCTTAGCTTGTCTTCCCTGATGGCATGCCTAGGCTGGAGAGTGGGGGAAAGTGGGGGTTGGGCTCTAAACCAAGGATAAGCGAGAGCCTATCCATGGGATGTGGGTTTTTAACCCACAACCCACAACCATGGAATAAATGTGCCCCCTGAAAGATGCTTTGACTGTTTCCCTACATCCAGCACACACACGAAGATGTGTTCTTGTATTCTGAGTGTGGGGAAGTTCCTCAAACTGACAGCAGCACCTGGATTCTATTAGTATCCCTTAGCTTCTGTTCCCTGAGTGTTCTTTTAGGCCAGGCCATGAGGGAAAGCTGGGGGTTGGGCTTGGAGGCCACGTAGCAGTGAGTGCCCCCTGATCCATTGAGGAAGTACTTAGAGGACTTCTCCCTAAAGGGAACACCTTTTCCTGCATTCATCTGGGTGCAGTGGGGCTGCACATCTCTCCCACACCTAAGAATGTGTTCTGGAATTCTGAGTGCAGGGAAGTTCCTCCAACTGACAGCAGCGCCTGGGTTCTAATTGAATCCCTTTGCTTGTCTTCCCTGATGGAAAGCCTAGGCGGGAGTGCGGGGGAAAGTGTGGTTTGGGCTCCAAAACCAAGTATTGGCGATGACCTCTCTATGGTTTGTGGAGGTGTTTAAACTACATCCCTAACCTGGGAACACCTGTGCCCCCATAAAGATCCGTGGAGTCTGTTTCCACACCTCCAGCACACACACGAACACTTGCACAGTTATCCTGAGAGTGGGCAGCCTCCTCCAACTGAGAGCAGGGCCTTGGTTCTTATAAAATCGCTTAACTTGTCTACCCTGTATGGTTGCCTGATACGGAGTGCTGGGGAAAGGGTGGGTTGGGCTCTAAATCCAAGTATTAGCGAGTGCTTCTCCATGGGATTTGGAGGTTATTAACCAAAAGCCCACAACATGGGAATACCTGTGCTCCTTGAAAAAAGCGTGGACTCTGTATCCCCACCACCAGAACACACATGAAGAAGTTTTCTGCTATCCTGAGTGTGGGCTGGCAATTTCAGGTGACAGAAGCGGCTGGGTTCTAATAGAATCCCTTAGCTTGTAATCCCTGAGTGTTTCCCTAGGACTGACTCTGAGAGAAACCTGGGGGTTGGGCTTTGAGGCCAAATAGTAGCGAGTGTCCCCGATGGACTGAGGAAGTATTTAGATGAATTCTCCATAAAGGGAAACACCTGAGCACCCATTCATCTGCGTGGAGTGGGGCTTCAAATCTCCCCACCACACAAGGTTGGGTTCCAGTATCCTGAGGGTGGGGTAGTTCCTCCAACTGACATCAGCGTCTTGGTTTGAATAGAATCCCTTTGCTTGTCTTCCCTGATGGTTTGCCTAGGCCAGTGTGTGGTTGAAAGTGGGATTTGGGATCTAAAACTAAGTATTAGCGTGTGCCTCTCCATGGGTAGTGGAGATGTTTAAACTACAACCCACAACTTGGGAATTACTGTGACCCCTGAAAAATGCGTGTGCTATGTTTCCCCACGTCCAGCACACACAGGAAGAAGTGTTCTGGGGTTGTGAGTGTGGGGAGGTTCTTCCATCAGACTGCAGCACCTGGGTTGTAATAGAATCCCTTCGCTTGACTTCCCTAAGTGTTTTCCTAGGCCTAGCAGTAAGCGATGGTGGGGGATGGGCTCTAAAGCCAAGTATTAGCGAGTGCATCTCTGTGGGTAGTGGAGGGTTTTAAACTACTTCCCCAACCTTGGAACACCTGTGCCCCATAAAGATGCGTGGAATCTGTTTCCCCACCTCCAGCACACACACGGAGACGTGCTCAGGTATCCTGATTGTGGGGAGGCTCCTCCAAATGACAGCAGCGCCTGGGTTCTAAAAGAATCCCTTAGCTTGTCTTCCCTGATGGCATGCCTAGGCTGGAAAGTGGGGGAAAGTGGGGGTTGGGCTCTAAACCAAGTATAAGCGAGAGCCTATCCATGGGATGTGGGTTTTTAAAATACAACCCACAACCATGGAATAAATGTGCCCCCTGAAAGATGCTTTGACTGTTTCCCTACATCCAGCACACACACGAAGAATTGTTCTGGTATTCTGAGTGTGGGGAAGTTCCTCAAACTGACAGCAGCACCTGGAATCTATTAGTATCCCTTAGCTTCTGTTCCCTGAGTGTTCTCTTAGGCCAGGCCATGAGGGAAAGCTGGGGGTTGGGCTTGGAGGCCACGTAGCAGTGAGTGCCCCCTGATCAATTGAGGAAGTACTTAGAGGACTTCTCCCTAAAGGGAACACCTTTTCCTGCATTCATCTGGGTGCAGTGGGGCTGCACATCTCTCCCACACCTAAGAATGTGTTCTGGAATTCTGAGTGCAGGGAAGTTCCTCCAACTGACAGCAGCGCCTGGGTTCTAATTGAATCCATTTGCTTGTCTTCCCTGATGGAAAGCCTAGGCGGGAGTGCGGGGGAAAGTGTGGTTTGGGCTCCAAAACCAAGTATTGGCGATGACCTCTCTATGGTTTGTGGAGGTGTTTAAACTACATCCCTAACCTGGGAACACCTGTGCCCCCATAAAGATCCGTGGAGTCTGTTTCCACACCTCCAGCACACACACGAACACTTGCACAGTTATCCTGAGAGTGGGCAGCCTCCTCCAACTGAGAGCAGGGCCTTGGTTCTTATAAAATCGCTTAACTTGTCTACCCTGTTTGGTTGCCTGATACGGAGTGCTGGGGAAAGGGTGGGTTGGGCTCTAAATCCAAGTATTAGCGAGTGCTTCTCCATGGGATTTGGAGGTTATTAACCAAAAGCCCACAACATGGGAATACCTGTGCTCCTTGAAAAAAGCGTGGACTCTGTATCCCCACCACCAGAACACACATGAAGAAGTTTTCTGCTATCCTGAGTGTGGGCTGGCAATTTCAGGTGACAGAAGCGGCTGGGTTCTAATAGAATCCCTTAGCTTGTAATCCCTGAGTGTTTCCCTAGGACTGACTCTGAGAGAAACCTGGGGGTTGGGCTTTGAGGCCAAATAGTAGCGAGTGTCCCCGATGGACTGAGGAAGTATTTAGATGAATTCTCCATAAAGGGAAACACCTGAGCACCCATTCATCTGCGTGGAGTGGGGCTTCAAATCTCCCCACCACACAAGGTTGGGTTCCAGTATTCTGAGGGTGGGGTAGTTCCTCCAACTGACATCAGCGTCTTGGTTTGAATAGAATCCCTTTGCTTGTCTTCCCTGATGGTTTGCCTAGGCCAGTGTGTGGTTGAAAGTGGGATTTGGGATCTAAAACTAAGTATTAGCGTGTGCCTCTCCATGGGTAGTGGAGATGTTTAAACTACAACCCACAACTTGGGAATTATTGTGACCCCTGAAAAATGCGTGTGCTATGTTTCCCCACGTCCAGCACACACAGGAAGAAGTGTTCTGGGGTTGTGAGTGTGGGGAGGTTCCTCCAACAGACAGCAGCACCTGGGTTGTAATAGAATCCCTTAGCTTGACTTCCCTAAGTGTTTTCCTAGGCCTAGCAGTAAGCGATGGTGGGGGATGGGCTCTAAAGCCAAGTATTAGCGAGTGCATCTCTGTGGGTAGTGGAGGGTTTTAAACTACTTCCCCAACCTTGGAACACCTGTGCCCCATAAAGATGCGTGGAATCTGTTTCCCCACCTCCAGCACACACACGGAGATGTGCTCAGGTATCCTGATTGTGGGGAGGCTCCTCCAAATGACAGCAGCGCCTGGGTTCTAAAAGAATCCCTTAGCTTGTCTTCCCTGATGGCATGCCTAGGCTGGAGAGTGGGGGAAAGTGGGGGTTGGGCTCTAAACCAAGTATAAGCGAGAGCCTATCCATGGGATGTGGGTTTTTAACCTACAACCCACAACCATGGAATAAATGTGCCCCCTGAAAGATGCTTTGACTGTTTCCCTACATCCAGCACACACACGAAGAAGTGTTCTGGTATTCTGAGTGTGGGGAAGTTCCTCAAACTGACAGCAGCACCTGGATTCTATTAGTATCCCTTAGCTTCTGTTCCCTGAGTGTTCTTTTAGGCCAGGCCATGAGGGAAAGCTGGGGGTTGGGCTTGGAGGCCACGTAGCAGTGAGTGCCCCCTGATCCATTGAGGAAGTACTTAGAGGACTTCTCCCTAAAGGGAACACCTTTTCCTGCATTCATCTGGGTGCAGTGGGGCTGCACATCTCTCCCACACCTAAGAATGTGTTCTGGAATTCTGAGTGCAGGGAAGTTCCTCCAACTGACAGCAGCGCCTGGGTTCTAATTGAATTCCTTTGCTTGTCTTCCCTGATGGAAAGCCTAGGCGGGAGTGCGGGGGAAAGTGTGGTTTGGGCTCCAAAACCAAGTATTGGCGATGACCTCTCTATGGTTTGTGGAGGTGTTTAAACTACATCCCTAACCTGGGAACACCTGTGCCCCCATAAAGATCCGTGGAGTCTGTTTCCACACCTCCAGCACACACACGAACACTTGCACAGTTATCCTGAGAGTGGGCAGCCTCCTCCAACTGAGAGCAGGGCCTTGGTTCTTATAAAATCGCTTAACTTGTCTACCCTGTTTGGTTGCCTGATACGGAGTGCTGGGGAAAGGGTGGGTTGGGCTCTAAATCCAAGTATTAGCGAGTGCTTCTCCATGGGATTTGGAGGTTATTAACCAAAAGCCCACAACATGGGAATACCTGTGCTCCTTGAAAAAAGCGTGGACTCTGTATCCCCACCACCAGAACACACATGAAGAAGTTTTCTGCTATCCTGAGTGTGGGCTGGCAATTTCAGGTGACAGAAGCGGCTGGGTTCTAATAGAATCCGTTAGCTTGTAATCCCTGAGTGTTTCCCTAGGACTGACTCTGAGAGAAACCTGGGGGATGGGCTTTGAGGCCAAATAGTAGCGAGTGTCCCCGATGGACTGAGGAAGTATTTAGATGAATTCTCCATAAAGGGAAACACCTGAGCACCCATTCATCTGCGTGGAGTGGGGCTTCAAATCTCCCCACCACACAAGGTTGGGTTCCAGTATCCTGAGGGTGGGGTAGTTCCTCCAACTGACATCAGCGTCTTGGTTTGAATAGAATCCCTTTGCTTGTCTTCAATGATGGTTTGCCTAGGCCAGTGTGTGGTTGAAAGTGGGATTTGGGATCTTAAACTAAGTATTAGCATGTGCCTCTCCATGGGTAGTGGAGATGTTTAAACTACAACCCACAACTTGGGAATTACTGTGACCCCTGAAAAATGCGTGTGCTATGTTTCCCCACGTCCAGCACACACAGGAAGAAGTGTTCTGGGGTTGTGAGTGTGGGGAGGTTCCTCCAACAGACAGCAGCACCTGGGTTGTAATAGAATCCCTTAGCTTGACTTCCCTAAGTGTTTTCCTAGGCCTAGCAGTAAGCGATGGTGGGGGATGGGCTCTAAAGCCAAGTATTAGCGAGTGCATCTCTGTGGGTAGTGGAGGGTTTTAAACTACTTCCCCAACCTTGGAACACCTGTGCCCCATAAAGATGCGTGGAATCTGTTTCCCCACCTCCAGCACACACACGGAGACGTGCTCAGGTATCGTGATTGTGGGGAGGCTCCTCCAAATGACAGCAGCGCCTGGGTTCTTAAAGAATCCCTTAGCTTGTCTTCCCTGATGGCATGCCTAGGCTGGAGAGTGGGGGAAAGTGGGGGTTGGGCTCTAAACCAAGTATAAGCGAGAGCCTATCCATGGGATGTGGGTTTTTAAACTACAACCCACAACCATGGAATAAATGTGCCCCCTGAAAGATGCTTTGACTGTTTCCCTACATCCAGCACACACACGAAGATGTGTTCTGGTATTCTGAGTGTGGGGAAGTTCCTCAAACTGACAGCAGCACCTGGAATCTATTAGTATCCCTTAGCTTCTGTTCCCTGAGTGTTCTCTTAGGCCAGGCCATGAGGGAAAGCTGGGGGTTGGGCTTGGAGGCCACGTAGCAGTGAGTGCCCCCTGATCCATTGAGGAAGTACTTAGAGGACTTCTCCCTAAAGGGAACACCTTTTCCTGCATTCATCTGGGTGCAGTGGGGCTGCACATCTCTCCCACACCTAAGAATGTGTTCTGGAATTCTGAGTGCAGGGAAGTTCCTCCAACTGACAGCAGCGCCTGGGTTCTAATTGAATCCCTTTGCTTGTCTTCCCTGATGGAAAGCCTAGGCGGGAGTGCGGGGGAAAGTGTGGTTTGGGCTCCAAAACCAAGTATTGGCGATGACCTCTCTATGGTTTGTGGAGGTGTTTAAACTACATCCCTAACCTGGGAACACCTGTGCCCCCATAAAGATCCGTGGAGTCTGTTTCCACACCTCCAGCACACACACGAACACTTGCACAGTTATCCTGAGAGTGGGCAGCCTCCTCCAACTGAGAGCAGGGCCTTGGTTCTTATAAAATCGCTTAACTTGTCTACCCTGTTTGGTTGCCTGATACGGAGTGCTGGGGAAAGGGTGGGTTGGGCTCTAAATCCAAGTATTAGCGAGTGCTTCTCCATGGGATTTGGAGGTTATTAACCAAAAGCCCACAACATGGGAATACCTGTGCTCCTTGAAAAAAGCGTGGACTCTGTATCCCCACCACCAGAACACACATGAAGAAGTTTTCTGCTATCCTGAGTGTGGGCTGGCAATTTCAGGTGACAGAAGCGGCTGGGTTCTAATAGAATCCCTTAGCTTGTAATCCCTGAGTGTTTCCCTAGGACTGACTCTGAGAGAAACCTGGGGGTTGGGCTTTGAGGCCAAATAGTAGCGAGTGTCCCCGATGGACTGAGGAAGTATTTAGATGAATTCTCCATAAAGGGAAACACCTGAGCACCCATTCATCTGCGTGGAGTGGGGCTTCAAATCTCCCCACCACACAAGGTTGGGTTCCAGTATCCTGAGGGTGGGGTAGTTCCTCCAACTGACATCAGCGTCTTGGTTTGAATAGAATCCCTTTGCTTGTCTTCAATGATGGTTTGCCTAGGCCAGTGTGTGGTTGAAAGTGGGATTTGGGATCTAAAACTAAGTATTAGCATGTGCCTCTCCATGGGTAGTGGAGATGTTTAAACTACAACCCACAACTTGGGAATTACTGTGACCCCTGAAAAATGCGTGTGCTATGTTTCCCCACGTCCAGCACACACAGGAAGAAGTGTTCTGGGGTTGTGAGTGTGGGGAGGTTCCTCCAACAGACAGCAGCACCTGGGTTGTAATAGAATCCCTTAGCTTGACTTCCCTAAGTGTTTTTACTAGGCCTAGCAGTAAGTGATGGTGGGGGATGGGCTCTAAAGCCAAGTATTAACGAGTGCATCTCTGTGGGTAGTGGAGGGTTTTAAACTACTTCCCCAACCTTGGAACACCTGTGCCCCATAAAGATGCGTGGAATCTGTTTCCCCACCTCCAGCACACACACGGAGACGTGCTCAGGTATCCTGATTGTGGGGAGGCTCCTCCAAATGACAGCAGCGCCTGGGTTCTAAAAGAATCCCTTAGCTTGTCTTCCCTGATGGCATGCCTAGGCTGGAGAGTGGGGGAAAGTGGGGGTTGGGCTCTAAACCAAGGATAAGCGAGAGCCTATCCATGGGATGTGGGTTTTTAACCTACAACCCACAACCATGGAATAAATGTGCCCCCTGAACAATGCTTTGACTCTTTCCCTACATCCAGCACACACACGAAGATGTGTTCTTGTATTCTGAGTGTGGGGAAGTTCCTCAAACTGACAGCAGCACCTGGATTCTATTAGTATCCCTTAGCTTCTGTTCCCTGAGTGTTCTTTTAGGCCAGGCCATGAGGGAAAGCTGGGGGTTGGGCTTGGAGGCCACGTAGCAGTGAGTGCCCCCTGATCCATTGAGGAAGTACTTAGAGGACTTCTCCCTAAAGGGAACACCTTTTCCTGCATTCATCTGGGTGCAGTGGGGCTGCACATCTCTCCCACACCTAAGAATGTGTTCTGGAATTCTGAGTGCAGGGAAGTTCCTCCAACTGACAGCAGCGCCTGGGTTCTAATTGAATCCCTTTGCTTGTCTTCCCTGATGGAAAGCCTAGGCGGGAGTGCGGGGGAAAGTGTGGTTTGGGCTCCAAAACCAAGTATTGGCGATGACCTCTCTATGGTTTGTGGAGGTGTTTAAACTACATCCCTAACCTGGGAACACCTGTGCCCCCATAAAGATCCGTGGAGTCTGTTTCCACACCTCCAGCACACACACGAACACTTGCACAGTTATTCTGAGAGTGGGCAGCCTCCTCCAACTGAGAGCAGGGCCTTGGTTCTTATAAAATCGCTTAACTTGTCTACCCTGTTTGGTTGCCTGATACGGAGTGCTGGGGAAAGGGTGGGTTGGGCTCTAAATCCAAGTATTAGCGAGTGCTTCTCCATGGGATTTGGAGGTTATTAACCAAAAGCCCACAACATGGGAATACCTGTGCTCCTTGAAAAAAGCGTGGACTCTGTATCCCCACCACCAGAACACACATGAAGAAGTTTTCTGCTATCCTGAGTGTGGGCTGGCAATTTCAGGTGACAGAAGCGGCTGGGTTCTAATAGAATCCCTTAGCTTGTAATCCCTGAGTGTTTCCCTAGGACTAATTCTGAGAGAAACCTGGGGGTTGGGCTTTGAGGCCAAATAGTAGCGAGTGTCCCCGATGGACTGAGGAAGTATTTAGATGAATTCTCCATAAAGGGAAACACCTGAGCACCCATTCATCTGCGTGGAGTGGGGCTTCAAATCTCCGCACCACACAAGGTTGCGTTCCAGTTTCCTGAGGGTGGGGTAGTTCCTCCAACTGACATCAGCGTCTTGGTTTTAATAGAATCCCTTTGCTTGTCTTCCCTGATGGTTTGCCTAGGCCAGTGTGTGGTTGAAAGTGGGATTTGGGATCTAAAACTAAGTATTAGCGTGTGCCTCTCCATGGGTAGTGGAGATGTTTAAACTACAACCCACAACTTGGGAATTACTGTGACCCCTGAAAAATGCGTGTGCTATGTTTCCCCACGTCCAGCACACACAGGAAAAGTGTTCTGGGGTTCTGAGTGTGGGGAGGTTCCTCCAACAGACAGCAGCACCTGGGTTGTAATAGAATCCCTTCGCTTGACTTCCCTAAGTGTTTTCCTAGGCCTAGCAGTAAGCGATGGTGGGGGATGGGCTCTAAAGCCAAGTATTAGCGAGTGCATCTCTGTGGGTAGTGGAGGGTTTTAAACTACTTCCCCAACCTTGGAACACCTGTGCCCCATAAAGATGCGTGGAATCTGTTTCCCCACCTCCAGCACACACACGGAGACGTGCTCAGGTATCCTGATTGTGGGGAGGCTCCTCCAAATGACAGCAGCGCCTGGGTTCTAAAAGAATCCCTTAGCTTGTCTTCCCTGATGGCATGCCTAGGCTGGAGAGTGGGGGAAAGTGGGGGTTGGGCTCTAAACCAAGGATAAGCGAGAGCCTATCCATGGGATGTGGGTTTTTAACCTACAACCCACAACCATGGAATAAATGTGCCCCCTGGAAGATGCTTTGAATGTTTCCCTGCATCCAGCACACACACGAAGAAGTGTTCTGGTATTCTGAGTGTGGGGAAGTTCCTCAAACTGACAGCAGCACCTGGATTCTATTAGTATCCCTTAGCTTCTGTTCCCTGAGTGTTCTCTTAGGCCAGGCCATGAGGGAAAGCTGGGGGTTGGGCTTGGAGGCCACGTAGCAGTGAGTGCCCCCTGATCCATTGAGGAAGTACTTAGAGGACTTCTCCCTAAAGGGAACACCTTTTCCTGCATTCATCTGGGTGCAGTGGGGCTGCACATCTCTCCCACACCTAAGAATGTGTTCTGGAATTCTGAGTGCAGGGAAGTTCCTCCAAATGACAGCAGCGCCTGGGTTCTAATTGAATCCCTTTGCTTGTCTTCCCTGATGGAAAGCCTAGGCGGGAGTGCGGGGGAAAGTGTGGTTTGGGCTCCAAAACCAAGTATTGGCGATGACCTCTCTATGGTTTGTGGAGGTGTTTAAACTACATCCCTAACCTGGGAACACCTGTGCCCCCATAAAGATCCGTGGAGTCTGTTTCCACACCTCCAGCACACACACGAACACTTGCACAGTTATCCTGAGAGTGGGCAGCCTCCTCCAACTGAGAGCAGGGCCTTGGTTCTTATAAAATCGCTTAACTTGTCTACCCTGTTTGGTTGCCTGATACGGAGTGCTGGGGAAAGGGTGGGTTGGGCTCTAAATCCAAGTATTAGCGAGTGCTTCTCCATGGGATTTGGAGGTTATTAACCAAAAGCCCACAACATGGGAATACCTGTGCTCCTTGAAAAAAGCGTGGACTCTGTATCCCCACCACCAGAACACACATGAAGAAGTTTTCTGCTATCCTGAGTGTGGGCTGGCAATTTCAGGTGACAGAAGCGGCTGGGTTCTAATAGAATCCCTTAGCTTGTAATCCCTGAGTGTTTCCCTAGGACTGACTCTGAGAGAAACCTGGGGGTTGGGCTTTGAGGCCAAATAGTAGCGAGTGTCCCCGATGGACTGAGGAAGTATTTAGATGAATTCTCCATAAAGGGAAACACCTGAGCACCCATTCATCTGCGTGGAGTGGGGCTTCAAATCTCCCCACCACACAAGGTTGGGTTCCAGTATCCTGAGGGTGGGGTAGTTCCTCCAACTGACATCAGCGTCTTGGTTTGAATAGAATCCCTTTGCTTGTCTTCCCTGATGGTTTGCCTAGGCCAGTGTGTGGTTGAAAGTGGGATTTGGGATCTAAAACTAAGTATTAGCGTGTGCCTCTCCATGGGTAGTGGAGATGTTTAAACTACAACCCACAACTTGGGAATTACTGTGACCCCTGAAAAATGCGTGTGCTATGTTTCCCCACGTCCAGCACACACAGGAAGAAGTGTTCTGGGGTTCTGAGTGTGGGGAGGTTCCTCCAACAGACAGCAGCACCTGGGTTGTAATAGAATCCCTTCGCTTGACTTCCCTAAGTGTTTTCCTAGGCCTAGCAGTAAGCGATGGTGGGGGATGGGCTCTAAAGCCAAGTATTAGCGAGTGCATCTCTGTGGGTAGTGGAGGGTTTTAAACTACTTCCCCAACCTTGGAACACCTGTGCCCCATAAAGATGCGTGGAATCTGTTTCCCCACCTCCAGCACACACACGGAGACGTGCTCAGGTATCCTGATTGTGGGGAGGCTCCTCCAAATGACAGCAGCGCCTGGGTTCTAAAAGAATCCCTTAGCTTGTCTTCCCTGATGGCATGCCTAGGCTGGAGAGTGGGGGAAAGTGGGGGTTAGGCTCTCAACCAAGGATAAGCGAGAGCCTATCCATGGGATGTGGGTTTTTAACCTACAACCCACAACCATGGAATAAATGTGCCCCCTGGAAGATGCTTTGACTGTTTCCCTACATCCAGCACACACACGAAGATGTGTTCTGGTATTCTGAGTGTGGGGAAGTTCCTCAAACTGACAGCAGCACCTGGATTCTATTAGTATCCCTTAGCTTCTGTTCCCTGAGTGTTCTTTTAGGCCAGGCCATGAGGGAAAGCTGGGGGTTGGGCTTGGAGGCCACGTAGCAGTGAGTGCCCCCTGATCCATTGAGGAAGTACTTAGAGGACTTCTCCCTAAAGGGAACACCTTTTCCTGCATTCATCTGGGTGCAGTGGGGCTGCACATCTCTCCCACACCTAAGAATGTGTTCTGGAATTCTGAGTGCAGGGAAGTTCCTCCAACTGACAGCAGCGCCTGGGTTCTAATTGAATCCCTTTGCTTGTCTTCCCTGATGGAAAGCCTAGGCGGGAGTGCGGGGGAAAGTGTGGTTTGGGCTCCAAAACCAAGTATTGGCGATGACCTCTCTATGGTTTGTGGAGGTGTTTAAACTACATCCCTAACCTGGGAACACCTGTGCCCCCATAAAGATCCGTGGAGTCTGTTTCCACACCTCCAGCACACACACGAACACTTGCACAGTTATTCTGAGAGTGGGCAGCCTCCTCCAACTGAGAGCAGGGCCTTGGTTCTTATAAAATCGCTTAACTTGTCTACCCTGTTTGGTTGCCTGATACGGAGTGCTGGGGAAAGGGTGGGTTGGGCTCTAAATCCAAGTATTAGCGAGTGCTTCTCCATGGGATTTGGAGGTTATTAACCAAAAGCCCACAACATGGGAATACCTGTGCTCCTTGAAAAAAGCGTGGACTCTGTATCCCCACCACCAGAACACACATGAAGAAGTTTTCTGCTATCCTGAGTGTGGGCTGGCAATTTCAGGTGACAGAAGCGGCTGGGTTCTAATAGAATCCCTTAGCTTGTAATCCCTGAGTGTTTCCCTAGGACTGATTCTGAGAGAAACCTGGGGGTTGGGCTTTGAGGCCAAATAGTAGCGAGTGTCCCCGATGGACTGAATAAGTATTTAGATGAATTCTCCATAAAGGGAAACACCTGAGCACCCATTCATCTGCGTGGAGTGGGGCTTCAAATCTCCGCACCACACAAGGTTGCGTTCCAGTTTCCTGAGGGTGGGGTAGTTCCTCCAACTGACATCAGCGTCTTGGTTTTAATAGAATCCCTTTGCTTGTCTTCCCTGATGGTTTGCCTAGGCCAGTGTGTGGTTGAAAGTGGGATTTGGGATCTAAAACTAAGTATTAGCGTGTGCCTCTCCATGGGTAGTGGAGATGTTTAAACTACAACCCACAACTTGGGAATTACTGTGACCCCTGAAAAATGCGTGTGCTATGTTTCCCCACGTCCAGCACACACAGGAAAAGTGTTCTGGGGTTCTGAGTGTGGGGAGGTTCCTCCAACAGACAGCAGCACCTGGGTTGTAATAGAATCCCTTCGCTTGACTTCCCTAAGTGTTTTCCTAGGCCTAGCAGTAAGCGATGGTGGGGGATGGGCTCTAAAGCCAAGTATTAGCGAGTGCATCTCTGTGGGTAGTGGAGGGTTTTAAACTACTTCCCCAACCTTGGAACACCTGTGCCCCATAAAGATGCGTGGAATCTGTTTCCCCACCTCCAGCACACACACGGAGACGTGCTCAGGTATCCTGATTGTGGGGAGGCTCCTCCAAATGACAGCAGCGCCTGGGTTCTAAAAGAATCCCTTAGCTTGTCTTCCCTGATGGCATGCCTAGGCTGGAGAGTGGGGGAAAGTGGGGGTTGGGCTCTAAACCAAGGATAAGCGAGAGCCTATCCATGGGATGTGGGTTTTTAACCTACAACCCACAACCATGGAATAAATGTGCCCCCTGGAAGATGCTTTGACTGTTTCCCTGCATCCAGCACACACACGAAGAAGTGTTCTGGTATTCTGAGTGTGGGGAAGTTCCTCAAACTGACAGCAGCACCTGGATTCTATTAGTATCCCTTAGCTTCTGTTCCCTGAGTGTTCTCTTAGGCCAGGCCATGAGGGAAAGCTGGGGGTTGGGCTTGGAGGCCACGTAGCAGTGAGTGCCCCCTGATCCATTGAGGAAGTACTTAGAGGACTTCTCCCTAAAGGGAACACCTTTTCCTGCATTCATCTGGGTGCAGTGGGGCTGCACATCTCTCCCACACCTAAGAATGTGTTCTGGAATTCTGAGTGCAGGGAAGTTCCTCCAAATGACAGCAGCGCCTGGGTTCTAATTGAATCCCTTTGCTTGTCTTCCCTGATGGAAAGCCTAGGCGGGAGTGCGGGGGAAAGTGTGGTTTGGGCTCCAAAACCAAGTATTGGCGATGACCTCTCTATGGTTTGTGGAGGTGTTTAAACTACATCCCTAACCTGGGAACACCTGTGCCCCCATAAAGATCCGTGGAGTCTGTTTCCACACCTCCAGCACACACACGAACACTTGCACAGTTATCCTGAGAGTGGGCAGCCTCCTCCAACTGAGAGCAGGGCCTTGGTTCTTATAAAATCGCTTAACTTGTCTACCCTGTTTGGTTGCCTGATACGGAGTGCTGGGGAAAGGGTGGGTTGGGCTCTAAATCCAAGTATTAGCGAGTGCTTCTCCATGGGATTTGGAGGTTATTAACCAAAAGCCCACAACATGGGAATACCTGTGCTCCTTGAAAAAAGCGTGGACTCTGTATCCCCACCACCAGAACACACATGAAGAAGTTTTCTGCTATCCTGAGTGTGGGCTGGCAATTTCAGGTGACAGAAGCGGCTGGGTTCTAATAGAATCCCTTAGCTTGTAATCCCTGAGTGTTTCCCTAGGACTGACTCTGAGAGAAACCTGGGGGTTGGGCTTTGAGGCCAAATAGTAGCGAGTGTCCCCGATGGACTGAGGAAGTATTTAGATGAATTCTCCATAAAGGGAAACACCTGAGCACCCATTCATCTGCGTGGAGTGGGGCTTCAAATCTCCCCACCACACAAGGTTGGGTTCCAGTATCCTGAGGGTGGGGTAGTTCCTCCAACTGACATCAGCGTCTTGGTTTGAATAGAATCCATTTGCTTGTCTTCCCTGATGGTTTGCCTAGGCCAGTGTGTGGTTGAAAGTGGGATTTGGGATCTAAAACTAAGTATTAGCGTGTGCCTCTCCATGGGTAGTGGAGATGTTTAAACTACAACCCACAACTTGGGAATTACTGTGACCCCTGAAAAATGCGTGTGCTATGTTTCCCCACGTCCAGCACACACAGGAAGAAGTGTTCTGGGGTTCTGAGTGTGGGGAGGTTCCTCCAACAGACAGCAGCACCTGGGTTGTATTAGAATCCCTTCGCTTGACTTCCCTAAGTGTTTTCCTAGGCCTAGCAGTAAGCGATGGTGGGGGATGGGCTCTAAAGCCAAGTATTAGCGAGTGCATCTCTGTGGGTAGTGGAGGGTTTTAAACTACTTCCCCAACCTTGGAACACCTGTGCCCCATAAAGATGCGTGGAATCTGTTTCCCCACCTCCAGCACACACACGGAGACGTGCTCAGGTATCCTGATTGTGGGGAGGCTCCTCCAAATGACAGCAGCGCCTGGGTTCTAAAAGAATCCCTTAGCTTGTCTTCCCTGATGGCATGCCTAGGCTGGAGAGTGGGGGAAAGTGGGGGTTAGGCTCTCAACCAAGGATAAGCGAGAGCCTATCCATGGGATGTGGGTTTTTAACCTACAACCCACAACCATGGAATAAATGTGCCCCCTGGAAGATGCTTTGACTGTTTCCCTACATCCAGCACACACACGAAGATGTGTTCTGGTATTCTGAGTGTGGGGAAGTTCCTCAAACTGACAGCAGCACCTGGATTCTATTAGTATCCCTTAGCTTCTGTTCCCTGAGTGTTCTTTTAGGCCAGGCCATGAGGGAAAGCTGGGGGTTGGGCTTGGAGGCCACGTAGCAGTGAGTGCCCCCTGATCCATTGAGGAAGTACTTAGAGGACTTCTCCCTAAAGGGAACACCTTTTCCTGCATTCATCTGGGTGGAGTGGGGCTGCACATCTCTCCCACACCTAAGAATGTGTTCTGGAATTCTGAGTGCAGGGAAGTTCCTCCAACTGACAGCAGCGCCTGGGTTCTAATTGAATCCCTTTGCTTGTCTTCCCTGATGGAAAGCCTAGGCGGGAGTGCGGGGGAAAGTGTGGTTTGGGCTCCAAAACCAAGTATTGGCGATGACCTCTCTATGGTTTGTGGAGGTGTTTAAACTACATCCCTAACCTGGGAACACCTGTGCCCCCATAAAGATCCGTGGAGTCTGTTTCCACACCTCCAGCACACACACGAACACTTGCACAGTTATCCTGAGAGTGGGCAGCCTCCTCCAACTGAGAGCAGGGCCTTGGTTCTTATAAAATCGCTTAACTTGTCTACCCTGTTTGGTTGCCTGATACGGAGTGCTGGGGAAAGGGTGGGTTGGGCTCTAAATCCAAGTATTAGCGAGTGCTTCTCCATGGGATTTGGAGGTTATTAACCAAAAGCCCACAACATGGGAATACCTGTGCTCCTTGAAAAAAGCGTGGACTCTGTATCCCCACCACCAGAACACACATGAAGAAGTTTTCTGCTATCCTGAGTGTGGGCTGGCAATTTCAGGTGACAGAAGCGGCTGGGTTCTAATAGAATCCCTTAGCTTGTAATCCCTGAGTGTTTCCCTAGGACTGACTCTGAGAGAAACCTGGGGGTTGGGCTTTGAGGCCAAATAGTAGCGAGTGTCCCCGATGGACTGAGGAAGTATTTAGATGAATTCTCCATAAAGGGAAACACCTGAGCACCCATTCATCTGCGTGGAGTGGGGCTTCAAATCTCCCCACCACACAAGGTTGGATTCCAGTATCCTGAGGGTGGGGTAGTTCCTCCAACTGACATCAGCGTCTTGGTTTGAATAGAATCCCTTTGCTTGTCTTCCCTGATGGTTTGCTAGGCCAGTGTGTGGTTGAAAGTGGGATTTGGGATCTAAAACTAAGTATTAGCGTGTGCCTCTCCATGGGTAGTGGAGATGTTTAAACTACAACCCACAACTTGGGAATTACTGTGACCCATGAAAAATGCGTGTGCTATGTTTCCCCACGTCCAGCACACACAGGAAGAAGTGTTCTGGGGTTCTGAGTGTGGGGAGGTTCCTCCAACAGACAGCAGCACCTGGGTTGTAATAGAATTCCTTAGCTTGACTTCCCTAAGTGTTTTCCTAGGCCTAGCAGTAAGCGATGGTGAGGGATGGGCTCTAAAGCCAAGTATTAGCGAGTGCATCTCTGTGGGTAGTGGAGGGTTTTAAACTACTTCCCCAACCTTGGAACACCTGTGCCCCATAAAGATGCGTGGAATCTGTTTCCCCACCTCCAGCACACACACGGAGACGTGCTCAGGTATCCTGATTGTGGGGAGGCTCCTCCAAATGACAGCAGCGCCTGGGTTCTAAAATAATCCCTTAGCTTGTCTTCCCTGATGGCATGCCTAGGCTGGAGAGTGGGGGAAAGTGGGGGTTGGGCTCTAAACCAAGGATAAGCGAGAGCCTATCCATGGGATGTGGGTTTTTAACCTACAACCCACAACCATGGAATAAATGTGCCCCCTGAAAGATGCTTTGACTGTTTCCCTACATCCAGCACACACAAGAAGATGTGTTCTGGTATTCTGAGTGTGGGTAAGTTCCTCAAACTGACAGCAGCACCTGGATTCTATTAGTATCCCTTAGCTTCTGTTCCCTGAGTGTTCTCTTAGGCCAGGCCATGAGGGAAAGCTGGGGGTTGGGCTTGGAGGCCACGTAGCAGTGAGTGCCCCCTGATCCATTGAGGAAGTACTTAGAGGACTTCTCCCTAAAGGGAACACCTTTTCTTGCATTCATCTGGGTGCAATGGGGCTGCACATCTCTCCCACACCTAAGAATGTGTTCTGGAATTCTGAGTGCAGGGAAGTTCCTCCAACTGACAGCAGCGCCTGGTTTCTAATTGAACCCCTTTGCTTGTCTTCCCTGATGGAAAGCCTAGGCGGGAGTGCGGGGGAAAGTGTGGTTTGGGCTCCAAAACCAAGTATTGGCGATGACCTCTCTATGGTTTGTGGAGGTGTTTAAACTACATCCCTAACCTGGGAACACCTGTGCCCCCATAAAGATCCGTGGAGTCTGTTTCCACACCTCCAGCACACACACGAACACTTGCACAGTTATCCTGAGAGTGGGCAGCCTCCTCCAACTGAGAGCAGGGCCTTGGTTCTTATAAAATCGCTTAACTTGTCTACCCTGTTTGGTTGCCTGATACGGAGTGCTGGGGAAAGGGTGGGTTGGGCTCTAAATCCAAGTATTAGCGAGTGCTTCTCCATGGGATTTGGAGGTTATTAACCAAAAGCCCACAACATGGGAATACCTGTGCTCCTTGAAAAAAGCGTGGACTCTGTATCCCCACCACCAGAACACACATGAAGAAGTTTTCTGCTATCCTGAGTGTGGGCTGGCAATTTCAGGTGACAGAAGCGGCTGGGTTCTAATAGAATCCCTTAGCTTGTAATCCCTGAGTGTTTCCCTAGGACTGACTCTGAGAGAAACCTGGGGTTTGGGCTTTGAGGCCAAATAGTAGCGAGTGTCCCTGATGGACTGAGGAAGTATTTAGATGAATTCTCCATAAAGGGAAACACCTGAGCACCCATTCATCTGCGTGGAGTGGGGCTTCAAATCTCCCCACCACACAAGGTTGGGTTCCAGTATCCTGACGGTGGGGTAGTTCCTCCAACTGACATCAGCGTCTTGGTTTGAATAGAATCCCTTTGCTTGTCTTCCCTGATGGCTTGCCTAGGCCAGTGTGTGGTTGAAAGTGGGATTTGGGATCTAAAACTAAGTATTAGCGTGTGCCTCTCCATGGGTAGTGGAGATGTTTAAACTACATCCCACAACTTGGGAATTACTGTGACCCCTGAAAAATGCATGTGCTATGTTTCCGCACGTCCAGCACACACAGGAAGAAGTGTTCTGGGGTTGTGAGTGTGTGGAGGTTCCTCCAACAGACTGCAGCACCTGGGTTGTAATTGAATCCCTTCGCTTGACTTCCCTAAGTGTTTTCCTAGGCCTAGCAGTAAGCGATGGTGGGGGATGGGCTCTAAAGCCAAGTATTAGCGAGTGCATCTCTGTGGGTAGTGGAGGGTTTTAAACTACTTCCCCAACCTTGGAACACCTGTGCCCCATAAAGATGCGTGGAATCTGTTTCCCCAGCTCCAGCACACACACGGAGACGTGCTCAGGTATCCTGATTGTGGGGAGGCTCCTCCAAATGACAGCAGCGCCTGGGTTCTAAAAGAATCCCTTAGCTTGTCTTCCCTGATGGCATGCCTAGGCTGGAGAGTGGGGGAAAGTGGGGGTTGGGCTCTAAACCAAGTATAAGCGAGAGCCTATCCATGGGATGTGGGTTTTTAACCTACAACCCACAACCATGGAATAAATGTGCCCCCTGGAAGATGCTTTGACTGTTTCCCTACATCCAGCACACACACGAAGAAGTGTTCTGGTATTCTGAGTGTGGGGAAGTTCCTCAAACTGACAGCAGCACCTGGATTCTATTAGTATCCCTTAGCTTCTGTTCCCTGAGTGTTCTTTTAGGCCAGGCCATGAGGGAAAGCTGGGGGTTGGGCTTGGAGGCCACGTAGCAGTGAGTGCCCCCTGATCCATTGAGGAAGTACTTAGAGGACTTCTCCCTAAAGGGAACACCTTTTCCTGCATTCATCTGGGTGCAGTGGGGCTGCACATCTCTCCCACACCTAAGAATGTGTTCTGGAATTCTGAGTGCAGGGAAGTTCCTCCAACTGACAGCAGCGCCTGGGTTCTAATTGAATCCCTTTGCTTGTCTTCCCTGATGGAAAGCCTAGGCGGGAGTGCGGGGGAAAGTGTGGTTTGGGCTCCAAAACCAAGTATTGGCGATGACCTCTCTATGGTTTGTGGAGGTGTTTAAACTACATCCCTAACCTGGGAACACCTGTGCCCCCATAAAGATCCGTGGAGTCTGTTTCCACACCTCCAGCACACACACGAACACTTGCACAGATATCCTGAGAGTGGGCAGCCTCCTCCAACTGAGAGCAGGGCCTTGGTTCTTATAAAATCGCTTAACTTGTCTACCCTGTTTGGTTGCCTGATACGGAGTGCTGGGGAAAGGGTGGGTTGGGCTCTAAATCCAAGTATTAGCGAGTGCTTCTCCATGGGATTTGGAGGTTATTAACCAAAAGCCCACAACATGGGAATACCTGTGCTCCTTGAAAAAAGCGTGGACTCTGTATCCCCACCACCAGAACACACATGAAGAAGTTTTCTGCTATCCTGAGTGTGGGCTGGCAATTTCAGGTGACAGAAGCGGCTGGGTTCTAATAGAATCCCTTAGCTTGTAATCCCTGAGTGTTTCCCTAGGACTGACTCTGAGAGAAACCTGGGGGTTGGGCTTTGAGGCCAAATAGTAGCGAGTGTCCCCGATGGACTGAGGAAGTATTTAGATGAATTCTCCATAAAGGGAAACACCTGAGCACCCATTCATCTGCGTGGAGTGGGGCTTCAAATCTCCCCACCACACAAGGTTGGGTTCCAGTATCCTGAGGGTGGGGTAGTTCCTCCAACTGACATCAGAGTCTTGGTTTTAATAGAATCCCTTTGCTTGTCTTCCCTGATGGTTTGCCTAGGCCAGTGTGTGGTTGAAAGTGGGATTTGGGATCTAAAACTAAGTATTAGCGTGTGCCTCTCCATGGGTAGTGGAGATGTTTAAACTACAACCCACAACTTGGGAATTACTGTGACCCCTGAAAAATGCATGTGCTATGTTTCCCCACGTCCAGCACACACAGGAAGAAGTGTTCTGGGGTTGTGAGTGTGGGGAGGTTCCTCCAACAGACTGCAGCACCTGGGTTGTAATTGAATCCCTTCGCTTGACTTCCCTAAATGTTTTCCTAGGCCTAGCAGTAAGCGATGGTGGGGGATGGGCTCTAAAGCCAAGTATTAGCGAGTGCATCTCTGTGGGTAGTGGAGGGTTTTAAACTACTTCCCCAACCTTGGAACACCTGTGCCCCATAAAGATGCGTGGAATCAGTTTCCCCACGTCCAGCACACACACGGAGACGTGCTCAGGTATCCTGATTGTGGGGAGGCTCCTCCAAATGACAGCAGCGCCTGGGTTCTAAAAGGATCCCTTAGCTTGTCTTCCCTGATGGCATGCCTAGGCTGGAGAGTGGGGGAAAGTGGGGGTTGGGCTCTAAACCAAGTATAAGCGAGAGCCTATCCATGGGATGTGGGTTTTTAACCTACAACCCACAACCATGGAATAAATGTGCCCCCTGGAAGATGCTTTGACTGTTTCCCTACATCCAGCACACACACGAAGAAGTGTTCTGGTATTCTGAGTGTGGGGAAGTTCCTCAAACTGACAGCAGCACCTGGATTCTATTAGTATCCCTTAGCTTCTGTTCCCTGAGTGTTCTTTTAGGCCAGGCCATGAGGGAAAGCTGGGGGTTGGGCTTGGAGGCCACGTAGCAGTGAGTGCCCCCTGATCCATTGAGGAAGTACTTTGAGGACTTCTCCCTAAAGGGAACACCTTTTCCTGCATTCATCTGGGTGCAGTGGGGCTGCACATCTCTCCCACACCTAAGAATGTGTTCTGGAATTCTGAGTGCAGGGAAGTTCCTCCAACTGACAGCAGCGCCTGGGTTCTAATTGAATCCCTTTGCTTGTCTTCCCTGATGGAAAGCCTAGGCGGGAGTGCGGGGGAAAGTGTGGTTTGGGCTCCAAAACCAAGTATTGGCGATGACCTCTCTATGGTTTGTGGAGGTGTTTAAACTACATCCCTAACCTGGGAACACCTGTGCCCCCATAAAGATCCGTGGAGTCTGTTTCCACACCTCCAGCACACACACGAACACTTGCACAGTTATCCTGAGAGTGGGCAGCCTCCTCCAACTGAGAGCAGGGCCTTGGTTCTTATAAAATCGCTTAACTTGTCTACCCTGTTTGGTTGCCTGATACGGAGTGCTGGGGAAAGGGTGGGTTGGGCTCTAAATCCAAGTATTAGCGAGTGCTTCTCCATGGGATTTGGAGGTTATTAACCAAAAGCCCACAACTTGGGAATACCTGTGCTCCTTGAAAAAAGCGTGGACTCTGTATCCCCACCACCAGAACACACATGAAGAAGTTTTCTGCTATCCTGAGTGTGGGCTGGCAATTTCAGGTGACAGAAGCGGCTGGGTTCTAATAGAATCCCTTAGCTTGTAATCCCTGAGTGTTTCCCTAGGACTGACTCTGAGAGAAACCTGGGGGTTGGGCTTTGAGGCCAAATAGTAGCGAGTGTCCCTGATGGACTGAGGAAGTATTTAGATGAATTCTCCATAAAGGGAAACACCTGAGCACCCATTCATCTGCGTGGAGTGGGGCTTCAAATCTCCCCACCACACAAGGTTGGGTTCCAGTATCCTGAGGGTGGGGTAGTTCCTCCAACTGACATCAGCGTCTTGGTTTGAATAGAATCCCTTTGCTTGTCTTCCCTGATGGTTTGCCTAGGCCAGTGTGTGGTTGAAAGTGGGATTTGGGATCTAAAACTAAGTATTAGCGTGTGCCTCTCCATGGGTAGTGGAGATGTTTAAACTACAACCCACAACTTGGGAATTACTGTGACCCCTGAAAAATGCATGTGCTATGTTTCCGCACGTCCAGCACACACAGGAAGAAGTGTTCTAGGGTTGTGAGTGTGGGGAGGTTCCTCCAACAGACTGCAGCACCTGGGTTGTAATTGAATCCCTTCGCTTGACTTCCCTAAGTGTTTTCCTAGGCCTAGCAGTAAGCGATGGTGGGGGATGGGCTCTAAAGCCAAGTATTAGCGAGTGCATCTCTGTGGGTAGTGGAGGGTTTTAAACTACTTCCCCAACCTTGGAACACCTGTGCCCCATAAAGATGCGTGGAATCTGTTTCCCCACCTCCAGCACACACACGGAGACGTGCTCAGGTATCCTGATTGTGGGGAGGCTCCTCCAAATGACAGCAGCGCCTGGGTTCTAAAAGAATCCCTTAGCTTGTCTTCCCTGATGGCATGCCTAGGCTGGAGAGTGGGGGAAAGTGGGGGTTGGGCTCTAAACCAAGTATAAGCGAGAGCCTATCCATGGGATGTGGGTTTTTAACCTACAACCCACAACCATGGAATAAATGTGCCCCCTGGAAGATGCTTTGACTGTTTCCCTACATCCAGCACACACACGAAGAAGTGTTCTGGTATTCTGAGTGTGGGGAAGTTCCTCAAACTGACAGCAGCACCTGGATTCTATTAGTATCCCTTAGCTTCTGTTCCCTGAGTGTTCTTTTAGGCCAGGCCATGAGGGAAAGCTGGGGGTTGGGCTTGGAGGCCACGTAGCAGTGAGTGCCCCCTGATCCATTGAGGAAGTACTTAGAGGACTTCTCCCTAAAGGGAACACCTTTTCCTGCATTCATCTGGGTGCAGTGGGGCTGCACATCTCTCCCACACCTAAGAATGTGTTCTGGAATTCTGAGTGCAGGGAAGTTCCTCCAACTGACAGCAGCGCCTGGGTTCTAATTGAATCCCTTTGCTTGTCTTCCCTGATGGAAAGCCTAGGCGGGAGTGCGGGGGAAAGTGTGGTTTGGGCTCCAAAACCAAGTATTGGCGATGACCTCTCTATGGTTTGTGGAGGTGTTTAAACTACATCCCTAACCTGGGAACACCTGTGCCCCCATAAAGATCCGTGGAGTCTGTTTCCACACCTCCAGCACACACACGAACACTTGCACAGATATCCTGAGAGTGGGCAGCCTCCTCCAACTGAGAGCAGGGCCTTGGTTCTTATAAAATCGCTTAACTTGTCTACCCTGTTTGGTTGCCTGATACGGAGTGCTGGGGAAAGGGTGGGTTGGGCTCTAAATCCAAGTATTAGCGAGTGCTTCTCCATGGGATTTGGAGGTTATTAACCAAAAGCCCACAACATGGGAATACCTGTGCTCCTTGAAAAAAGCGTGGACTCTGTATCCCCACCACCAGAACACACATGAAGAAGTTTTCTGCTATCCTGAGTGTGGGCTGGCAATTTCAGGTGACAGAAGCGGCTGGGTTCTAATAGAATCCGTTAGCTTGTAATCCCTGAGTGTTTCCCTAGGACTGACTCTGAGAGAAACCTGGGGGTTGGGCTTTGAGGCCAAATAGTAGCGAGTGTCCCCGATGGACTGAGGAAGTATTTAGATGAATTCTCCATAAAGGGAAACACCTGAGCACCCATTCATCTGCGTGGAGTGGGGCTTCAAATCTCCCCACCACACAAGGTTGGGTTCCAGTATCCTGAGGGTGGGGTAGTTCCTCCAACTGACATCAGAGTCTTGGTTTTAATAGAATCCCTTTGCTTGTCTTCCCTGATGGTTTGCCTAGGCCAGTGTGTGGTTGAAAGTGGGATTTGGGATCTAAAACTAAGTATTAGCGTGTGCCTCTCCATGGGTAGTGGAGATGTTTAAACTACAACCCACAACTTGGGAATTACTGTGACCCCTGAAAAATGCATGTGCTATGTTTCCCCACGTCCAGCACACACAGGAAGAAGTGTTCTGGGGTTGTGAGTGTGGGGAGGTTCCTCCAACAGACTGCAGCACCTGGGTTGTAATTGAATCCCTTCGCTTGACTTCCCTAAGTGTTTTCCTAGGCCTAGCAGTAAGCGATGGTGGGGGATGGGCTCTAAAGCCAAGTATTAGCGAGTGCATCTCTGTGGGTAGTGGAGGGTTTTAAACTACTTCCCCAACCTTGGAACACCTGTGCCCCATAAAGATGCGTGGAATCAGTTTCCCCACCTCCAGCACACACACGGAGACGTGCTCAGGTATCCTGATTGTGGGGAGGCTCCTCCAAATGACAGCAGCGCCTGGGTTCTAAAAGAATCCCTTAGCTTGTCTTCCCTGATGGCATGCCTAGGCTGGAGAGTGGGGGAAAGTGGGGGTTGGGCTCTAAACCAAGTATAAGCGAGAGCCTATGCATGGGATGTGGGTTTTTAACCTACAACCCACAACCATGGAATAAATGTGCCCCCTGGAAGATGCTTTGACTGTTTCCCTACATCCAGCACACAAACGAAGAAGTGTTCTGGTATTCTGAGTGTGGGGAAGTTCCTCAAACTGACAGCAGCACCTGGATTCTATTAGTATCCCTTAGCTTCTGTTCCCTGAGTGTTCTTTTAGGCCAGGCCATGAGGGAAAGCTGGGGGTTGGGCTTGGAGGCCACGTAGCAGTGAGTGCCCCCTGATCCATTGAGGAAGTACTTAGAGGACTTCTCCCTAAAGGGAACACCTTTTCCTGCATTCATCTGGGTGCAGTGGGGCTGCACATCTCTCCCACACCTAAGAATGTTTTCTGGAATTCTGAGTGCAGGGAAGTTCCTCCAACTGACAGCAGCGCCTGGGTTCTAATTGAATCCCTTTGCTTGTCTTCCCTGATGGAAAGCCTAGGCGGGAGTGCGGGGGAAAGTGTGGTTTGGGCTCCAAAACCAAGTATTGGCGATGACCTCTCTATGGTTTGTGGAGGTGTTTAAACTACATCCCTAACCTGGGAACACCTGTGCCCCCATAAAGATCCGTGGAGTCTGTTTCCACACCTCCAGCACACACACGAACACTTGCACAGTTATCCTGAGAGTGGGCAGCCTCCTCCAACTGAGAGCAGGGCCTTGGTTCTTATAAAATCGCTTAACTTGTCTACCCTGTTTGGTTGCCTGATACGGAGTGCTGGGGAAAGGGTGGGTTGGGCTCTAAATCCAAGTATTAGCGAGTGCTTCTCCATGGGATTTGGAGGTTATTAACCAAAAGCCCACAAGATGGGAATACCTGTGCTCCTTGAAAAAAGCGTGGACTCTGTATCCCCACCACCAGAACACACATGAAGAAGTTTTCAGCTATCCTGAGTGTGGGCTGGCAATTTCAGGTGACAGAAGCGGCTGGGTTCTAATAGAATCCCTTAGCTTGTAATCCCTGAGTGTTTCCCTAGGACTGACTCTGAGAGAAACCTGGGGGTTGGGCTTTGAGGCCAAATAGTAGCGAGTGTCCCCGATGGACTGAGGAAGTATTTAGATGAATTCTCCATAAAGGGAAACACCTGAGCACCCATTCATCTGCGTGGAGTGGGGCTTCAAATCTCCCCACCACACAAGGTTGGGTTCCAGTATCCTGAGGGTGGGGTAGTTCCTCCAACTGACATCAGCGTCTTGGTTTGAATAGAATCCCTTTGCTTGTCTTCCCTGATGGTTTGCCTAGGCCAGTGTGTGGTTGAAAGTGGGATTTGGGATCTAAAACTAAGTATTAGCGTGTGCCTCTCCATGGGTAGTGGAGATGTTTAAACTACAACCCACAACTTGGGAATTACTGTGACCCCTGAAAAATGCGTGTGCTATGTTTCCCCACGTCCAGCACACACAGGAAGAAGTGTTCTGGGGTTGTGAGTGTGGGGAGGTTCCTCCAACAGACTGCAGCACCTGGGTTGTAATAGAATCCCTTCGCTTGACTTCCCTAAGTGTTTTCCTAGGCCTAGCAGTAAGCGATGGTGGGGGATGGGCTCTAAAGCCAAGTATTAGCGAGTGCATCTCTGTGGGTAGTGGAGGGTTTTAAACTACTTCCCCAAACTTGGAACACCTGTGCCCCATAAAGATGCGTGGAATCTGTTTCCCCACCTCCAGCACACACACGGAGACGTGCTCAGGTATCCTGATTGTGGGGAGGCTCCTCCAAATGACAGCAGCGCCTGGGTTCTAAAAGAATCCCTTAGCTTGTCTTCCCTGATGGCATGCCTAGGCTGGAGAGTGGGGGAAAGTGGGGGTTGGGCTCTAAACCAAGTATAAGCGAGAGCCTATCCATGGGATGTGGGTTTTTAACCTACAACCCACAACCATGGAATAAATATGCCCCCTGAAAGATGCTTTGACTGTTTCCCTACATCCAGCACACACACGAAGAAGTGTTCTGGTATTCTGAGTGAGGGCAAGTTCCTCACACTGACAGCAGCACCTGGATTCTATTAGTATCCCTTAGCTTCTGTTCCCTGAGTGTTCTTTTAGGCCAGGCCATGAGGGAAAGCTGGGGGTTGGGCTTGGAGGCCACGTAGCAGTGAGTGCCCCCTGATCCATTGAGGAATTACTTAGAGGACTTCTCCCTAAAGGGAACACCTTTTCCTGCATTCATCTGGGTGCAGTGGGGCTGCACATCTCTCCCACACCTAAGAATGTGTTCTGGAATTCTGAGTGCAGGGAAGTTCCTCCAACTGACAGCAGCGCCTGGGTTCTAATTGAATCCCTTTGCTTGTCTTCCCTGATGGAAAGCCTAGGCGGGAGTGCGGGGGAAAGTGTGGTTTGGGCTCCAAAACCAAGTATTGGCGATGACCTCTCTATGGTTTGTGGAGGTGTTTAAACTACATCCCTAACCTGGGAACACCTGTGCCCACATAAAGATCCGTGGAGTCTGTTTCCACACCTCCAGCACACACACGAACACTTGCACAGTTATCCTGAGAGTGGGCAGCCTCCTCCAACTGAGAGCAGGGCCTTGGTTCTTATAAAATCGCTTAACTTGTCTACCCTGTTTGGTTGCCTGATACGGAGTGCTGGGGAAAGGGTGGGTTGGGCTCTAAATCCAAGTATTAGCGAGTGCTTCTCCATGGGATTTGGAGGTTATTAACCAAAAGCCCACAAGATGGGAATACCTGTGCTCCTTGAAAAAAGCGTGGACTCTGTATCCCCACCACCAGAACACACATGAAGAAGTTTTCTGCTATCCTGAGTGTGGGCTGGCAATTTCAGGTGACAGAAGCGGCTGGGTTCTAATAGAATCCCTTAGCTTGTAATCCCTGAGTGTTTCCCTAGGACTGACTCTGAGAGAAACCTGGGGGTTGGGCTTTGAGGCCAAATAGTAGCGAGTGTCCCCGATGGACTGAGGAAGTATTTAGATGAATTCTCCATAAAGGGAAACACCTGAGCACCCATTCATCTGCGTGGAGTGGGGCTTCAAATCTCCCCACCACACAAGGTTGGGTTCCAGTATCCTGAGGGTGGGGTAGTTCCTCCAACTGACATCAGCGTCTTGGTTTGAATAGAATCCCTTTGCTTGTCTTCCCTGATGGTTTGCCTAGGCCAGTGTGTGGTTGAAAGTGGGATTTGGGATCTAAAACTAAGTATTAGCGTGTGCCTCTCCATGGGTAGTGGAGATGTTTAAACTACAACCCACAACTTGGGAATTACTGTGACCCCTGAAAAATGCATCTGCTATGTTTCCCCACGTCCAGCACACACAGGAAGAAGTGTTCTGGGGTTGTGAGTGTGGGGAGGTTCCTCCAACAGACTGCAGCACCTGGGTTGTAATTGAATCCCTTCGCTTGACTTCCCTAAGTGTTTTCCTAGGCCTAGCAGTAAGCGATGGTGGGGGATGGGCTCTAAAGCCAAGTATTAGCGAGTGCATCTCTGTGGGTAGTGGAGGGTTTTAAACTACTTCCCCAACCTTGGAACACCTGTGCCCCATAAAGATGCGTGGAATCTGTTTCCCCACCTCCAGCACACACACGGAGACGTGCTCAGGTATCCTGATTGTGGGGAGGCTCCTCCAAATGACAGCAGCGCCTGGGTTCTAAAAGAATCCCTTAGCTTGTCTTCCCTGATGGCATGGCTAGGCTGGAGAGTGGGGGAAAGTGGGGGTTGGGCTCTAAACCAAGGATAAGCGAGAGCCTATCCATGGGATGTGGGTTTTTAACCTACAACCCACAACCATGGAATAAATGTGCCCCCTGAAAGATGCTTTGACTGTTTCCCTACATCCAGCACACACACGAAGATGTGTTCTTGTATTCTGAGTGTGGGGAAGTTCCTCAAACTGACAGCAGCACCTGGATTCTATTAGTATCCCTTAGCTTCTGTTCCCTGAGTGTTGTTTTAGGCCAGGCCATGAGGGAAAGCTGCGGGTTGGGCTTGCAGGCCACGTAGCAGTGAGTGCCCCCTGATCCATTGAGGAAGTACTTAGAGGACTTCTCCCTAAAGGGAACACCTTTTCCTGCATTCATCTGGGTGCAGTGGGGCTGCACATCTCTCCCACACCTAAGAATGTGTTCTGGAATTCTGAGTGCAGGGAAGTTCCTCCAACTGACAGCAGCGCCTGGGTTCTAATTGAATCCCTTTGCTTGTCTTCCCTGATGGAAAGCCTAGGCGGGAGTGCGGGGGAAAGTGTGGTTTGGGCTCCAAAACCAAGTATTGGCGATGACCTCTCTATGGTTTGTGGAGGTGTTTAAACTACATCCCTAACCTGGGAACACCTGTGCCCCCATAAAGATCCGTGGAGTCTGTTTCCACACCTCCAGCACACACACGAACACTTGCACAGTTATCCTGAGAGTGGGCAGCCTCCTCCAACTGAGAGCAGGGCCTTGGTTCTTATAAAATCGCTTAACTTGTCTACCCTGTTTGGTTGCCTGATACGGAGTGCTGGGGAAAGGGTGGGTTGGGCTCTAAATCCAAGTATTAGCGAGTGCTTCTCCATGGGATTTGGAGGTTATTAACCAAAAGCCCACAACATGGGAATACCTGTGCTCCTTGAAAAAAGCGTGGACTCTGTATCCCCACCACCAGAACACACATGAAGAAGTTTTCTGCTATCCTGAGTGTGGGCTGGCAATTTCAGGTGACAGAAGCGGCTGGGTTCTAATAGAATCCCTTAGCTTGTAATCCCTGAGTGTTTCCCTAGGACTGACTCTGAGAGAAACCTGGGGGTTGGGCTTTGAGGCCAAATAGTAGCGAGAGTCCCTGATGGACTGAGGAAGTATTTAGATGAATTCTCCATAAAGGGAAACACCTGAGCACCCATTCATCTGCGTGGAGTGGGGCTTCAAATCTCCCCACCACACAAGGTTGTGTTCCAGTATCCTGAGGGTGGGGTAGTTCCTCCAACTGACATCAGCGTCTTGGTTTGAATAGAATCCCTTTGCTTGTCTTCCCTGATGGTTTGCCTAGGCCAGTGTGTGGTTGAAAGTGGGATTTGGGATCTAAAACTAAGTATTAGCGTGTGCCTCTCCATGGGTAGTGGAGATGTTTAAACTACAACCCACAACTTGGGAATTACTGTGACCCCTGAAAAATGCATGTGCTATGTTTCCCCACGTCCAGCACACACAGGAAGAAGTGTTCTGGGGTTGTGAGTGTGGGGAGGTTCCTCCAACAGACTGCAGCACCTGGGTTGTAATTGAATCCCTTCGCTTGACTTCCCTAAGTGTTTTCCTAGGCCTAGCAGTAAGCGATGGTGGGGGATGGGCTCTAAAGCCAAGTATGAGCGAGTGCATCTCTGTGGGTAGTGGAGGGTTTTAAACTACTTCCCCAACCTTGGAACACCTGTGCCCCATAAAGATGCGTGGAATCTGTTTCCCCACCTCCAGCACACACACGGAGACGTGCTCAGGTATCCTGATTGTGGGGAGGCTCCTCCAAATGACAGCAGCGCCTGGGTTCTAATAGAATCCCTTAGCTTGTCTTCCCTGATGGCATGCCTAGGCTGGAGAGTGGGGGAAAGTGGGGGTTGGGCTCTAAACCAAGTATAAGCGAGAGCCTATCCATGGGATGTGGGTTTTTAACCTACAACCCACAACCATGGAATAAATGTGCCCCCTGAAAGATGCTTTGACTGTTTCCCTACATCCAGCACACACACGAAGAAGTGTTCTTGTATTCTGAGTGTGGGGAAGTTCCTCAAACTGACAGCAGCACCTGGATTCTATTAGTATCCCTTAGCTTCTGTTCCCTGAGTCTTCTTTTAGGCCAGGCCATGAGGGAAAGCTGGGGGTTGGGCTTGGAGGCCACGTAGCAGTGAGTGCCCCCTGATCCATTGAGGAAGTACTTAGAGGACTTCTCCCTAAAGGGAACATCTTTTCCTGCATTCATCTGGGTGCAGTGGGGCTGCACATCTCTCCCACACCTAAGAATGTGTTCTGGAATTCTGAGTGCAGGGAAGTTCCTCCAACTGACAGCAGCGCCTGGGTTCTAATTGAATCCCTTTGCTTGTCTTCCCTGATGGAAAGCCTAGGCGGGAGTGCGGGGGAAAGTGTGGTTTGGGCTCCAAAACCAAGTATTTGCGATGACCTCTCTATGGTTTGTGGAGGTGTTTAAACTACATCCCTAACCTGGGAACACCTGTGCCCCCATAAAGATCCGTGGAGTCTGTTTCCACACCTCCAGCACACACACGAACACTTGCACAGTTATCCTGAGAGTGGGCAGCCTCCTCCAACTGAGAGCAGGGCCTTGGTTCTTATATAATCGCTTAACTTGTCTACCCTGTTTGGTTGCCTGATACGGAGTGCTGGGGAAAGGGTGGGTTGGGCTCTAAATCCAAGTATTAGCGAGTGCTTCTCCATGGGATTTGGAGGTTATTAACCAAAAGCCCACAACATGGGAATACCTGTGCTCCTTGAAAAAAGCGTGGACTCTGTATCCCCACCACCAGAACACACATGAAGAAGTTTTCTGCTATCCTGAGTGTGGGCTGGCAATTTCAGGTGACAGAAGCGGCTGGGTTCTAATAGAATCCCTTAGCTTGTAATCCCTGAGTGTTTCCCTAGGACTGACTCTGAGAGAAACCTGGGGGTTGGGCTTTGAGGCCAAATAGTAGCGAGTGTCCCCGATGGACTGAGGAAGTATTTAGATGAATTCTCCATAAAGGGAAACACCTGAGCACCCATTCATCTGCGTGGAGTGGGGCTTCAAATCTCCCCACCACACAAGGTTGGGTTCCAGTATCCTGAGGGTGGGGTAGTTCCTCCAACTGACATCAGCGTCTTGGTTTGAATAGAATACCTTTGCTTGTCTTCCCTGATGGTTTGCCTAGGCCAGTGTGTGGTTGAAAGTGGGATTTGGGATCTAAAACTAAGTATTAGCGTGTGCCTCTCCATGGGTAGTGGAGATGTTTAAACTACAACCCACAACTTGGGAATTACTGTGACCCCTGAAAAATGCATGTGCTATGTTTCCCCACGTCCAGCACACACAGGAAGAAGTGTTCTGGGGTTGTGAGTGTGGGGAGGTTCCTCCAACAGACTGCAGCACCTGGGTTGTAATTGAATCCCTTCGCTTGACTTCCCTAAGTGTTTTCCTAGGCCTAGCAGTAAGCTATGGTGGGGGATGGTCTCTAAAGCCAAGTATGAGCGAGTGCATCTCTGTGGGTAGTGGAGGGTTTTAAACTACTTCCCCAACCTTGGAACACCTGTGCCCCATAAAGATGCGTGGAATCTGTTTCCCCACCTCCAGCACACACACGGAGACGTGCTCAGGTATCCTGATTGTGGGGAGGCTCCTCCAAATGACAGCAGCGCCTGGGTTCTAAAAGAATCCCTTAGCTTGTCTTCCCTGATGGCATGCCTAGGCTGGAGAGTGGGGGAAAGTGGGGGTTGGGCTCTAAACCAAGTATGAGCGAGAGCCTATCCATGGGATGTGGGTTTTTAACCTACAACCCACAACCATGGAATAAATGTGCCCCCTGAAAATGCTTTGACTGTTTCCCTACATCCAGCACACACAAGAAGATGTGTTCTTGTATTCTGAGTGTGGGGAAGTTCCTCAAACTGACAGCAGCACCTGGATTCTATTAGTATCCCTTAGCTTCTGTTCCCTGAGTGTTCTTTTAGGCCAGGCCATGAGTGAAAGCTGGGTGTTGGGCTTGGAGGCCACGTAGCAGTGAGTGCCCCATGATCCATTGAGGAAGTACTTAGAGGACTTCTCCCTAAAGGGAACACCTTTTCCTGCATTCATCTGGGTGCAGTGGGGCTGCACATCTCTCCCACTCCTAAGAATATGTTCTGGAATTCTGAGTGCAGGGAAGTTCCTCCAACTGACAGCAGCGCCTGGGTTCTAATTGAATCCCTTTGCTTGTCTTCCCTGATGGAAAGCCTAGGCGGGAGTGCGGGGGAAAGTGTGGTTTGGGCTCCAAAACCAAGTATTGGCGATGACCTCTCTATGGTTTGTGGAGGTGTTTAAACTACATCCCTAACCTGGGAACACCTGTGCCCCCATAAAGATCCGTGGAGTCTGTTTCCACACCTCCAGCACACACACGAACACTTGCACAGTTATCCTGAGAGTGGGCAGCCTCCTCCAACTGAGAGCAGGGCCTTGGTTCTTATAAAATCGCTTAACTTGTCTACCCTGTTTGGTTGCCTGATACGGAGTGCTGGGGAAAGGGTGGGTTGGGCTCTAAATCCAAGTATTAGCGAGTGCTTCTCCATGGGATTTGGAGGTTATTAACCAAAAGCCCACAACATGGGAATACCTGTGCTCCTTGAAAAAAGCGTGGACTCTGTATCCCCACCACCAGAACACACATGAAGAAGTTTTCTGCTATCCTGAGTGTGGGCTGGCAATTTCAGGTGACAGAAGCGGCTGGGTTCTAATAGAATCCCTTAGCTTGTAATCCCTGAGTGTTTCCCTAGGACTGACTCTGAGAGAAACCTGGGGGTTGGGCTTTGAGGCCAAATAGTAGCGAGAGTCCCTGATGGACTGAGGAAGTATTTAGATGAATTCTCCATAAAGGGAAACACCTGAGCACCCATTCATCTGCGTGGAGTGGGGCTTCAAATCTCCCCACCACACAAGGTTGTGTTCCAGTATCCTGAGGGTGGGGTAGTTCCTCCAACTGACATCAGCGTCTTGGTTTGAATAGAATCCCTTTGCTTGTCTTCCCTGATGGTTTGCCTAGGCCAGTGTGTGGTTGAAAGTGGGATTTGGGATCTAAAACTAAGTATTAGCGTGTGCCTCTCCATGGGTAGTGGAGATGTTTAAACTACAACCCACAACTTGGGAATTACTGTGACCCCTGAAAAATGCATGTGCTATGTTTCCCCACGTCCAGCACACACAGGAAGAAGTGTTCTGGGGTTGTGAGTGTGGGGAGGTTCCTCCAACAGACTGCAGCACCTGGGTTGTAATTGAATCCCTTCGCTTGACTTCCCTAAGTGTTTTCCTAGGCCTAGCAGTAAGCGATGGTGGGGGATGGGCTCTAAAGCCAAGTATGAGCGAGTGCATCTCTGTGGGTAGTGGAGGGTTTTAAACTACTTCCCCAACCTTGGAACACCTGTGCCCCATAAAGATGCGTGGAATCTGTTTCCCCACCTCCAGCACACACACGGAGACGTGCTCAGGTATCCTGATTGTGGGGAGGCTCCTCCAAATGACAGCAGCGCCTGGGTTCTAATAGAATCCCTTAGCTTGTCTTCCCTGATGGCATGCCTAGGCTGGAGAGTGGGGGAAAGTGGGGGTTGGGCTCTAAACCAAGTATAAGCGAGAGCCTATCCATGGGATGTGGGTTTTTAACCTACAACCCACAACCATGGAATAAATGTGCCCCCTGAAAGATGCTTTGACTGTTTCCCTACATCCAGCACACACACGAAGAAGTGTTCTTGTATTCTGAGTGTGGGGAAGTTCCTCAAACTGACAGCAGCACCTGGATTCTATTAGTATCCCTTAGCTTCTGTTCCCTGAGTCTTCTTTTAGGCCAGGCCATGAGGGAAAGCTGGGGGTTGGGCTTGGAGGCCACGTAGCAGTGAGTGCCCCCTGATCCATTGAGGAAGTACTTAGAGGACTTCTCCCTAAAGGGAACATCTTTTCCTGCATTCATCTGGGTGCAGTGGGGCTGCACATCTCTCCCACACCTAAGAATGTGTTCTGGAATTCTGAGTGCAGGGAAGTTCCTCCAACTGACAGCAGCGCCTGGGTTCTAATTGAATCCCTTTGCTTGTCTTCCCTGATGGAAAGCCTAGGCGGGAGTGCGGGGGAAAGTGTGGTTTGGGCTCCAAAACCAAGTATTTGCGATGACCTCTCTATGGTTTGTGGAGGTGTTTAAACTACATCCCTAACCTGGGAACACCTGTGCCCCCATAAAGATCCGTGGAGTCTGTTTCCACACCTCCAGCACACACACGAACACTTGCACAGTTATCCTGAGAGTGGGCAGCCTCCTCCAACTGAGAGCAGGGCCTTGGTTCTTATATAATCGCTTAACTTGTCTACCCTGTTTGGTTGCCTGATACGGAGTGCTGGGGAAAGGGTGGGTTGGGCTCTAAATCCAAGTATTAGCGAGTGCTTCTCCATGGGATTTGGAGGTTATTAACCAAAAGCCCACAACATGGGAATACCTGTGCTCCTTGAAAAAAGCGTGGACTCTGTATCCCCACCACCAGAACACACATGAAGAAGTTTTCTGCTATCCTGAGTGTGGGCTGGCAATTTCAGGTGACAGAAGCGGCTGGGTTCTAATAGAATCCCTTAGCTTGTAATCCCTGAGTGTTTCCCTAGGACTGACTCTGAGAGAAACCTGGGGGTTGGGCTTTGAGGCCAAATAGTAGCGAGTGTCCCCGATGGACTGAGGAAGTATTTAGATGAATTCTCCATAAAGGGAAACACCTGAGCACCCATTCATCTGCGTGGAGTGGGGCTTCAAATCTCCCCACCACACAAGGTTGGGTTCCAGTATCCTGAGGGTGGGGTAGTTCCTCCAACTGACATCAGCGTCTTGGTTTGAATAGAATACCTTTGCTTGTCTTCCCTGATGGTTTGCCTAGGCCAGTGTGTGGTTGAAAGTGGGATTTGGGATCTAAAACTAAGTATTAGCGTGTGCCTCTCCATGGGTAGTGGAGATGTTTAAACTACAACCCACAACTTGGGAATTACTGTGACCCCTGAAAAATGCATGTGCTATGTTTCCCCACGTCCAGCACACACAGGAAGAAGTGTTCTGGGGTTGTGAGTGTGGGGAGGTTCCTCCAACAGACTGCAGCACCTGGGTTGTAATTGAATCCCTTCGCTTGACTTCCCTAAGTGTTTTCCTAGGCCTAGCAGTAAGCTATGGTGGGGGATGGTCTCTAAAGCCAAGTATGAGCGAGTGCATCTCTGTGGGTAGTGGAGGGTTTTAAACTACTTCCCCAACCTTGGAACACCTGTGCCCCATAAAGATGCGTGGAATCTGTTTCCCCACCTCCAGCACACACACGGAGACGTGCTCAGGTATCCTGATTGTGGGGAGGCTCCTCCAAATGACAGCAGCGCCTGGGTTCTAAAAGAATCCCTTAGCTTGTCTTCCCTGATGGCATGCCTAGGCTGGAGAGTGGGGGAAAGTGGGGGTTGGGCTCTAAACCAAGTATGAGCGAGAGCCTATCCATGGGATGTGGGTTTTTAACCTACAACCCACAACCATGGAATAAATGTGCCCCCTGAAAATGCTTTGACTGTTTCCCTACATCCAGCACACACAAGAAGATGTGTTCTTGTATTCTGAGTGTGGGGAAGTTCCTCAAACTGACAGCAGCACCTGGATTCTATTAGTATCCCTTAGCTTCTGTTCCCTGAGTGTTCTTTTAGGCCAGGCCATGAGTGAAAGCTGGGTGTTGGGCTTGGAGGCCACGTAGCAGTGAGTGCCCCATGATCCATTGAGGAAGTACTTAGAGGACTTCTCCCTAAAGGGAACACCTTTTCCTGCATTCATCTGGGTGCAGTGGGGCTGCACATCTCTCCCACTCCTAAGAATATGTTCTGGAATTCTGAGTGCAGGGAAGTTCCTCCAACTGACAGCAGCGCCTGGGTTCTAATTGAATCCCTTTGCTTGTCTTCCCTGATGGAAAGCCTAGGCGGGAGTGCGGGGGAAAGTGTGGTTTGGGCTCCAAAACCAAGTATTGGCGATGACCTCTCTATGGTTTGTGGAGGTGTTTAAACTACATCCCTAACCTGGGAACACCTGTGCCCCCATAAAGATCCGTGGAGTCTGTTTCCACACCTCCAGCACACACACGAACACTTGCACAGTTATCCTGAGAGTGGGCAGCCTCCTCCAACTGAGAGCAGGGCCTTGGTTCTTATAAAATCGCTTAACTTGTCTACCCTGTTTGGTTGCCTGATACGGAGTGCTGGGGAAAGGGTGGGTTGGGCTCTAAATCCAAGTATTAGCGAGTGCTTCTCCATGGGATTTGGAGGTTATTAACCAAAAGCCCACAACATGGGAATACCTGTGCTCCTTGAAAAAAGCGTGGACTCTGTATCCCCACCACCAGAACACACATGAAGAAGTTTTCTGCTATCCTGAGTGTGGGCTGGCAATTTCAGGTGACAGAAGCGGCTGGGTTCTAATAGAATCCCTTAGCTTGTAATCCCTGTGTGTTTCCCTCGGACTGACTCTGAGAGAAAACTGGGGGTTGGGCTTTGAGGCCAAATAGTAGCGAGTGTCCCCGATGGACTGAGGAAGTATTTAGATGAATTCTCCATAAAGGGAAACACCTGAGCACCCATTCATCTGCGTGGAGTGGGGCTTCAAATCTCCCCACCACACAAGGTTGGGTTCCAGTGTCCTGAGGGTGGGGTAGTTCCTCCAACTGACATCAGCGTCTTGGTTTGAATAGAATCCCTTTGCTTGTCTTCCCTGATGGTTTGCTAGGCCAGTGTGTGGTTGAAAGTGGGATTTGGGATCTAAAACTAAGTATTAGCGTGTGCCTCTCCATGGGTAGTGGAGATGTTTAAACTACAACCCACAACTTGGGAATTACTGTGACCCCTGAAAAATGTGTGTGCTATGTGTCCCCACATCCAGCACACACAGGAAGAAGTGTTCTGGGGTTCAGAGTGTGGGGAGTTTCCTTAAACAGACAGCAGCACCTGGGTTTAAATAGAATCCCTTAGCTTGACTTCCCTAAGTGTTTTCCTAGGCCTAGCAGTAAGCGATGGTGGGGGATGGGCTCTAAAGCCAAGTATTAGCGAGTGCATCTCTGTGGGTAGTGGAGGGTTTTAAACTACTTCCCCAACCTTGGAACACCTGTGCCCCATAAAGATGCGTGGAATCTGTTTCCCCACCTCCAGCACACACACGGAGACGTGCTCAGGTATCCTGATTGTGGGGAGGCTCCTCCAAATGACAGCAGCGCCTGGGTTCTAAAAGAATCCCTTAGCTTGTCTTCCCTGATGGCATGGCTAGGCTGGAGAGTGGGGGAAAGTGGGGGTTGGGCTCTAAACCAAGGATAAGCGAGAGCCTATCCATGGGATGTGGGTTTTTAACCTACAACCCACAACCATGGAATAAATGTGCCCCCTGAAAGATGCTTTGACTGTTTCCCTACATCCAGCACACACACGAAGATGTGTTCTTGTATTCTGAGTGTGGGGAAGTTCCTCAAACTGACAGCAGCACCTGGATTCTATTAGTATCCCTTAGCTTCTGTTCCCTGAGTGTTGTTTTAGGCCAGGCCATGAGGGAAAGCTGCGGGTTGGGCTTGCAGGCCACGTAGCAGTGAGTGCCCCCTGATCCATTGAGGAAGTACTTAGAGGACTTCTCCCTAAAGGGAACACCTTTTCCTGCATTCATCTGGGTGCAGTGGGGCTGCACATCTCTCCCACACCTAAGAATGTGTTCTGGAATTCTGAGTGCAGGGAAGTTCCTCCAACTGACAGCAGCGCCTGGGTTCTAATTGAATCCCTTTGCTTGTCTTCCCTGATGGAAAGCCTAGGCGGGAGTGCGGGGGAAAGTGTGGTTTGGGCTCCAAAACCAAGTATTGGCGATGACCTCTCTATGGTTTGTGGAGGTGTTTAAACTACATCCCTAACCTGGGAACACCTGTGCCCCCATAAAGATCCGTGGAGTCTGTTTCCACACCTCCAGCACACACACGAACACTTGCACAGTTATCCTGAGAGTGGGCAGCCTCCTCCAACTGAGAGCAGGGCCTTGGTTCTTATAAAATCGCTTAACTTGTCTACCCTGTTTGGTTGCCTGATACGGAGTGCTGGGGAAAGGGTGGGTTGGGCTCTAAATCCAAGTATTAGCGAGTGCTTCTCCATGGGATTTGGAGGTTATTAACCAAAAGCCCACAACATGGGAATACCTGTGCTCCTTGAAAAAAGCGTGGACTCTGTATCCCCACCACCAGAACACACATGAAGAAGTTTTCTGCTATCCTGAGTGTGGGCTGGCAATTTCAGGTGACAGAAGCGGCTGGGTTCTAATAGAATCCCTTAGCTTGTAATCCCTGAGTGTTTCCCTAGGACTGACTCTGAGAGAAACCTGGGGGTTGGGCTTTGAGGCCAAATAGTAGCGAGAGTCCCCGATGGACTGAGGAAGTATTTAGATGAATTCTCCATAAAGGGAAACACCTGAGCACCCATTCATCTGCGTGGAGTGGGGCTTCAAATCTCCCCACCACACAAGGTTGTGTTCCAGTATCCTGAGGGTGGGGTAGTTCCTCCAACTGACATCAGCGTCTTGGTTTGAATAGAATCCCTTTGCTTGTCTTCCCTGATGGTTTGCCTAGGCCAGTGTGTGGTTGAAAGTGGGATTTGGGATCTAAAACTAAGTATTAGCGTGTGCCTCTCCATGGGTAGTGGAGATGTTTAAACTACAACCCACAACTTGGGAATTACTGTGACCCCTGAAAAATGCATGTGCTATGTTTCCCCACGTCCAGCACACACAGGAAGAAGTGTTCTGGGGTTGTGAGTGTGGGGAGGTTCCTCCAACAGACTGCAGCACCTGGGTTGTAATTGAATCCCTTCGCTTGACTTCCCTAAGTGTTTTCCTAGGCCTAGCAGTAAGCGATGGTGGGGGATGGGCTCTAAAGCCAAGTATTAGCGAGTGCATCTCTGTGGGTAGTGGAGGGTTTTAAACTACTTCCCCAACCTTGGAACACCTGTGCCCCATAAAGATGCGTGGAATCTGTTTCCCCACCTCCAGCACACACACGGAGACGTGCTCAGGTATCCTGATTGTGGGGAGGCTCCTCCAAATGACAGCAGCGCCTGGGTTCTAAAAGAATCCCTTAGCTTGTCTTCCCTGATGGCATGCCTAGGCTGGAGAGTGGGGGAAAGTGGGGGTTGGGCTCTAAACCAAGGATAAGCGAGAGCCTATCCATGGGATGTGGGTTTTTAACCTACAACCCACAACCATGGAATAAATGTGCCCCCTGAAAGATGCTTTGACTGTTTCCCTACATCCAGCACACACACGAAGATGTGTTCTTGTATTCTGAGTGTGGGGAAGTTCCTCAAACTGACAGCAGCACCTGGATTCTATTAGTATCCCTTAGCTTCTGTTCCCTGAGTGTTGTTTTAGGCCAGGCCATGAGGGAAAGCTGCGGGTTGGGCTTGCAGGCCACGTAGCAGTGAGTGCCCCCTGATCCATTGAGGAAGTACTTAGAGGACTTCTCCCTAAAGGGAACACCTTTTCCTGCATTCATCTGGGTGCAGTGGGGCTGCACATCTCTCCCACACCTAAGAATGTGTTCTGGAATTCTGAGTGCAGGGAAGTTCCTCCAACTGACAGCAGCGCCTGGGTTCTAATTGAATCCCTTTGCTTGTCTTCCCTGATGGAAAGCCTAGGCGGGAGTGCGGGGGAAAGTGTGGTTTGGGCTCCAAAACCAAGTATTGGCGATGACCTCTCTATGGTTTGTGGAGGTGTTTAAACTACATCCCTAACCTGGGAACACCTGTGCCCCCATAAAGATCCGTGGAGTCTGTTTCCACACCTCCAGCACACACACGAACACTTGCACAGTTATCCTGAGAGTGGGCAGCCTCCTCCAACTGAGAGCAGGGCCTTGGTTCTTATAAAATCGCTTAACTTGTCTACCCTGTTTGGTTGCCTGATACGGAGTGCTGGGGAAAGGGTGGGTTGGGCTCTAAATCCAAGTATTAGCGAGTGCTTCTCCATGGGATTTGGAGGTTATTAACCAAAAGCCCACAACATGGGAATACCTGTGCTCCTTGAAAAAAGCGTGGACTCTGTATCCCCACCACCAGAACACACATGAAGAAGTTTTCTGCTATCCTGAGTGTGGGCTGGCAATTTCAGGTGACAGAAGCGGCTGGGTTCTAATAGAATCCCTTAGCTTGTAATCCCTGAGTGTTTCCCTAGGACTGACTCTGAGAGAAACCTGGGGGTTGGGCTTTGAGGCCAAATAGTAGCGAGAGTCCCTGATGGACTGAGGAAGTATTTAGATGAATTCTCCATAAAGGGAAACACCTGAGCACCCATTCATCTGCGTGGAGTGGGGCTTCAAATCTCCCCACCACACAAGGTTGTGTTCCAGTATCCTGAGGGTGGGGTAGTTCCTCCAACTGACATCAGCGTCTTGGTTTGAATAGAATCCCTTTGCTTGTCTTCCCTGATGGTTTGCCTAGGCCAGTGTGTGGTTGAAAGTGGGATTTGGGATCTAAAACTAAGTATTAGCGTGTGCCTCTCCATGGGTAGTGGAGATGTTTAAACTACAACCCACAACTTGGGAATTACTGTGACCCCTGAAAAATGCATGTGCTATGTTTCCCCACGTCCAGCACACACAGGAAGAAGTGTTCTGGGGTTGTGAGTGTGGGGAGGTTCCTCCAACAGACTGCAGCACCTGGGTTGTAATTGAATCCCTTCGCTTGACTTCCCTAAGTGTTTTCCTAGGCCTAGCAGTAAGCGATGGTGGGGGATGGGCTCTAAAGCCAAGTATGAGCGAGTGCATCTCTGTGGGTAGTGGAGGGTTTTAAACTACTTCCCCAACCTTGGAACACCTGTGCCCCATAAAGATGCGTGGAATCTGTTTCCCCACCTCCAGCACACACACGGAGACGTGCTCAGGTATCCTGATTGTGGGGAGGCTCCTCCAAATGACAGCAGCGCCTGGGTTCTAAAAGAATCCCTTAGCTTGTCTTCCCTGATGGCATGCCTAGGCTGGAGAGTGGGGGAAAGTGGGGGTTGGGCTCTAAACCAAGTATAAGCGAGAGCCTATCCATGGGATGTGGGTTTTTAACCTACAACCCACAACCATGGAATAAATGTGCCCCCTGAAAGATGCTTTGACTGTTTCCCTACATCCAGCACACACACGAAGAAGTGTTCTTGTATTCTGAGTGTGGGGAAGTTCCTCAAACTGACAGCAGCACCTGGATTCTATTAGTATCCCTTAGCTTCTGTTCCCTGAGTCTTCTTTTAGGCCAGGCCATGAGGGAAAGCTGGGGGTTGGGCTTGGAGGCCACGTAGCAGTGAGTGCCCCCTGATCCATTGAGGAAGTACTTAGAGGACTTCTCCCTAAAGGGAACATCTTTTCCTGCATTCATCTGGGTGCAGTGGGGCTGCACATCTCTCCCACACCTAAGAATGTGTTCTGGAATTCTGAGTGCAGGGAAGTTCCTCCAACTGACAGCAGCGCCTGGGTTCTAATTGAATCCCTTTGCTTGTCTTCCCTGATGGAAAGCCTAGGCGGGAGTGCGGGGGAAAGTGTGGTTTGGGCTCCAAAACCAAGTATTTGCGATGACCTCTCTATGGTTTGTGGAGGTGTTTAAACTACATCCCTAACCTGGGAACACCTGTGCCCCCATAAAGATCCGTGGAGTCTGTTTCCACACCTCCAGCACACACACGAACACTTGCACAGTTATCCTGAGAGTGGGCAGCCTCCTCCAACTGAGAGCAGGGCCTTGGTTCTTATATAATCGCTTAACTTGTCTACCCTGTTTGGTTGCCTGATACGGAGTGCTGGGGAAAGGGTGGGTTGGGCTCTAAATCCAAGTATTAGCGAGTGCTTCTCCATGGGATTTGGAGGTTATTAACCAAAAGCCCACAACATGGGAATACCTGTGCTCCTTGAAAAAAGCGTGGACTCTGTATCCCCACCACCAGAACACACATGAAGAAGTTTTCTGCTATCCTGAGTGTGGGCTGGCAATTTCAGGTGACAGAAGCGGCTGGGTTCTAATAGAATCCCTTAGCTTGTAATCCCTGAGTGTTTCCCTAGGACTGACTCTGAGAGAAACCTGGGGGTTGGGCTTTGAGGCCAAATAGTAGCGAGTGTCCCCGATGGACTGAGGAAGTATTTAGATGAATTCTCCATAAAGGGAAACACCTGAGCACCCATTCATCTGCGTGGAGTGGGGCTTCAAATCTCCCCACCACACAAGGTTGGGTTCCAGTATCCTGAGGGTGGGGTAGTTCCTCCAACTGACATCAGCGTCTTGGTTTGAATAGAATACCTTTGCTTGTCTTCCCTGATGGTTTGCCTAGGCCAGTGTGTGGTTGAAAGTGGGATTTGGGATCTAAAACTAAGTATTAGCGTGTGCCTCTCCATGGGTAGTGGAGATGTTTAAACTACAACCCACAACTTGGGAATTACTGTGACCCCTGAAAAATGCATGTGCTATGTTTCCCCACGTCCAGCACACACAGGAAGAAGTGTTCTGGGGTTGTGAGTGTGGGGAGGTTCCTCCAACAGACTGCAGCACCTGGGTTGTAATTGAATCCCTTCGCTTGACTTCCCTAAGTGTTTTCCTAGGCCTAGCAGTAAGCTATGGTGGGGGATGGTCTCTAAAGCCAAGTATGAGCGAGTGCATCTCTGTGGGTAGTGGAGGGTTTTAAACTACTTCCCCAACCTTGGAACACCTGTGCCCCATAAAGATGCGTGGAATCTGTTTCCCCACCTCCAGCACACACACGGAGACGTGCTCAGGTATCCTGATTGTGGGGAGGCTCCTCCAAATGACAGCAGCGCCTGGGTTCTTAAAGAATCCCTTAGCTTGTCTTCCCTGATGGCATGCCTAGGCTGGAGAGTGGGGGAAAGTGGGGGTTGGGCTCTAAACCAAGTATGAGCGAGAGCCTATCCATGGGATGTGGGTTTTTAACCTACAACCCACAACCATGGAATAAATGTGCCCCCTGAAAATGCTTTGACTGTTTCCCTACATCCAGCACACACAAGAAGATGTGTTCTTGTATTCTGAGTGTGGGGAAGTTCCTCAAACTGACAGCAGCACCTGGATCCTATTAGTATCCCTTAGCTTCTGTTCCCTGAGTGTTCTTTTAGGCCAGGCCATGAGTGAAAGCTGGGTGTTGGGCTTGGAGGCCACGTAGCAGTGAGTGCCCCATGATCCATTGAGGAAGTACTTAGAGGACTTCTCCCTAAAGGGAACACCTTTTCCTGCATTCATCTGGGTGCAGTGGGGCTGCACATCTCTCCCACTCCTAAGAATGTGTTCTGGAATTCTGAGTGCAGGGAAGTTCCTCCAACTGACAGCAGCGCCTGGGTTCTAATTGAATCCCTTTGCTTGTCTTCCCTGATGGAAAGCCTAGGCGGGAGTGCGGGGGAAAGTGTGGTTTGGGCTCCAAAACCAAGTATTGGCGATGACCTCTCTATGGTTTGTGGAGGTGTTTAAACTACATCCCTAACCTGGGAACACCTGTGCCCCCATAAAGATCCGTGGAGTCTGTTTCCACACCTCCAGCACACACACGAACACTTGCACAGTTATCCTGAGAGTGGGCAGCCTCCTCCAACTGAGAGCAGGGCCTTGGTTCTTATAAAATCGCTTAACTTGTCTACCCTGTTTGGTTGCCTGATACGGAGTGCTGGGGAAAGGGTGGGTTGGGCTCTAAATCCAAGTATTAGCGAGTGCTTCTCCATGGGATTTGGAGGTTATTAACCAAAAGCCCACAACATGGGAATACCTGTGCTCCTTGAAAAAAGCGTGGACTCTGTATCCCCACCACCAGAACACACATGAAGAAGTTTTCTGCTATCCTGAGTGTGGGCTGGCAATTTCAGGTGACAGAAGCGGCTGGGTTCTAATAGAATCCCTTAGCTTGTAATCCCTGAGTGTTTCCCTCGGACTGACTCTGAGAGAAAACTGAGGGTTGGGCTTTGAGGCCAAATAGTAGCGAGTGTCCCCGATGGACTGAGGAAGTATTTAGATGAATTCTCCATAAAGGGAAACACCTGAGCACCCATTCATCTGCGTGGAGTGGGGCTTCAAATCTCCCCACCACACAAGGTTGGGTTCCAGTGTCCTGAGGGTGGGGTAGTTCCTCCAACTGACATCAGCGTCTTGGTTTGAATAGAATCCCTTTGCTTGTCTTCCCTGATGGTTTGCTAGGCCAGTGTGTGGTTGAAAGTGGGATTTGGGATCTAAAACTAAGTATTAGCGTGTGCCTCTCCATGGGTAGTGGAGATGTTTAAACTACAACCCACAACTTGGGAATTACTGTGACCCCTGAAAAATGTGTGTGCTATGTGTCCCCACATCCAGCACACACAGGAAGAAGTGTTCTGGGGTTCAGAGTGTGGGGAGTTTCCTTAAACAGACAGCAGCACCTGGGTTTAAATAGAATCCCTTAGCTTGACTTCCCTAAGTGTTTTCCTAGGCCTAGCAGTAAGCGATGGTGGGGGATGGGCTCTAAAGCCAAGTATTAGCGAGTGCATCTCTGTGGGTAGTGGAGGGTTTTAAACTACTTCCCCAACCTTGGAACACCTGTGCCCCATAAAGATGCGTGGAATCTGTTTCCCCACCTCCAGCACACACACGGAGACGTGCTCAGGTATCCTGATTGTGGGGAGGCTCCTCCAAATGACAGCAGCGCCTGGGTTCTAAAAGAATCCCTTAGCTTGTCTTCCCTGATGGCATGGCTAGGCTGGAGAGTGGGGGAAAGTGGGGGTTGGGCTCTAAACCAAGGATAAGCGAGAGCCTATCCATGGGATGTGGGTTTTTAACCTACAACCCACAACCATGGAATAAATGTGCCCCCTGAAAGATGCTTTGACTGTTTCCCTACATCCAGCACACACACGAAGATGTGTTCTTGTATTCTGAGTGTGGGGAAGTTCCTCAAACTGACAGCAGCACCTGGATTCTATTAGTATCCCTTAGCTTCTGTTCCCTGAGTGTTGTTTTAGGCCAGGCCATGAGGGAAAGCTGCGGGTTGGGCTTGCAGGCCACGTAGCAGTGAGTGCCCCCTGATCCATTGAGGAAGTACTTAGAGGACTTCTCCCTAAAGGGAACACCTTTTCCTGCATTCATCTGGGTGCAGTGGGGCTGCACATCTCTCCCACACCTAAGAATGTGTTCTGGAATTCTGAGTGCAGGGAAGTTCCTCCAACTGACAGCAGCGCCTGGGTTCTAATTGAATCCCTTTGCTTGTCTTCCCTGATGGAAAGCCTAGGCGGGAGTGCGGGGGAAAGTGTGGTTTGGGCTCCAAAACCAAGTATTGGCGATGACCTCTCTATGGTTTGTGGAGGTGTTTAAACTACATCCCTAACCTGGGAACACCTGTGCCCCCATAAAGATCCGTGGAGTCTGTTTCCACACCTCCAGCACACACACGAACACTTGCACAGTTATCCTGAGAGTGGGCAGCCTCCTCCAACTGAGAGCAGGGCCTTGGTTCTTATAAAATCGCTTAACTTGTCTACCCTGTTTGGTTGCCTGATACGGAGTGCTGGGGAAAGGGTGGGTTGGGCTCTAAATCCAAGTATTAGCGAGTGCTTCTCCATGGGATTTGGAGGTTATTAACCAAAAGCCCACAACATGGGAATACCTGTGCTCCTTGAAAAAAGCGTGGACTCTGTATCCCCACCACCAGAACACACATGAAGAAGTTTTCTGCTATCCTGAGTGTGGGCTGGCAATTTCAGGTGACAGAAGCGGCTGGGTTCTAATAGAATCCCTTAGCTTGTAATCCCTGAGTGTTTCCCTAGGACTGACTCTGAGAGAAACCTGGGGGTTGGGCTTTGAGGCCAAATAGTAGCGAGAGTCCCTGATGGACTGAGGAAGTATTTAGATGAATTCTCCATAAAGGGAAACACCTGAGCACCCATTCATCTGCGTGGAGTGGGGCTTCAAATCTCCCCACCACACAAGGTTGTGTTCCAGTATCCTGAGGGTGGGGTAGTTCCTCCAACTGACATCAGCGTCTTGGTTTGAATAGAATCCCTTTGCTTGTCTTCCCTGATGGTTTGCCTAGGCCAGTGTGTGGTTGAAAGTGGGATTTGGGATCTAAAACTAAGTATTAGCGTGTGCCTCTCCATGGGTAGTGGAGATGTTTAAACTACAACCCACAACTTGGGAATTACTGTGACCCCTGAAAAATGCATGTGCTATGTTTCCCCACGTCCAGCACACACAGGAAGAAGTGTTCTGGGGTTGTGAGTGTGGGGAGGTTCCTCCAACAGACTGCAGCACCTGGGTTGTAATTGAATCCCTTCGCTTGACTTCCCTAAGTGTTTTCCTAGGCCTAGCAGTAAGCGATGGTGGGGGATGGGCTCTAAAGCCAAGTATTAGCGAGTGCATCTCTGTGGGTAGTGGAGGGTTTTAAACTACTTCCCCAACCTTGGAACACCTGTGCCCCATAAAGATGCGTGGAATCTGTTTCCCCACCTCCAGCACACACACGGAGACGTGCTCAGGTATCCTGATTGTGGGGAGGCTCCTCCAAATGACAGCAGCGCCTGGGTTCTAAAAGAATCCCTTAGCTTGTCTTCCCTGATGGCATGCCTAGGCTGGAGAGTGGGGGAAAGTGGGGGTTGGGCTCTAAACCAAGTATAAGCGAGAGCCTATCCATGGGATGTGGGTTTTTAACCTACAACCCACAACCATGGAATAAATGTGCCCCCTGAAAGATGCTTTGACTGTTTCCCTACATCCAGCACACACACGAAGAAGTGTTCTTGTATTCTGAGTGTGGGGAAGTTCCTCAAACTGACAGCAGCACCTGGATTCTATTAGTATCCCTTAGCTTCTGTTCCCTGAGTCTTCTTTTAGGCCAGGCCATGAGGGAAAGCTGGGGGTTGGGCTTGGAGGCCACGTAGCAGTGAGTGCCCCCTGATCCATTGAGGAAGTACTTAGAGGACTTCTCCCTAAAGGGAACATCTTTTCCTGCATTCATCTGGGTGCAGTGGGGCTGCACATCTCTCCCACACCTAAGAATGTGTTCTGGAATTCTGAGTGCAGGGAAGTTCCTCCAACTGACAGCAGCGCCTGGGTTCTAATTGAATCCCTTTGCTTGTCTTCCCTGATGGAAAGCCTAGGCGGGAGTGCGGGGGAAAGTGTGGTTTGGGCTCCAAAACCAAGTAATTGCGATGACCTCTCTATGGTTTGTGGAGGTGTTTAAACTACATCCCTAACCTGGGAACACCTGTGCCCCCATAAAGATCCGTGGAGTCTGTTTCCACACCTCCAGCACACACACGAACACTTGCACAGTTATCCTGAGAGTGGGCAGCCTCCTCCAACTGAGAGCAGGGCCTTGGTTCTTATATAATCGCTTAACTTGTCTACCCTGTTTGGTTGCCTGATACGGAGTGCTGGGGAAAGGGTGGGTTGGGCTCTAAATCCAAGTATTAGCGAGTGCTTCTCCATGGGATTTGGAGGTTATTAACCAAAAGCCCACAACATGGGAATACCTGTGCTCCTTGAAAAAAGCGTGGACTCTGTATCCCCACCACCAGAACACACATGAAGAAGTTTTCTGCTATCCTGAGTGTGGGCTGGCAATTTCAGGTGACAGAAGCGGCTGGGTTCTAATAGAATCCCTTAGCTTGTAATCCCTGAGTGTTTCCCTAGGACTGACTCTGAGAGAAACCTGGGGGTTGGGCTTTGAGGCCAAATAGTAGCGAGTGTCCCCGATGGACTGAGGAAGTATTTAGATGAATTCTCCATAAAGGGAAACACCTGAGCACCCATTCATCTGCGTGGAGTGGGGCTTCAAATCTCCCCACCACACAAGGTTGGGTTCCAGTATCCTGAGGGTGGGGTAGTTCCTCCAACTGACATCAGCGTCTTGGTTTGAATAGAATACCTTTGCTTGTCTTCCCTGATGGTTTGCCTAGGCCAGTGTGTGGTTGAAAGTGGGATTTGGGATCTAAAACTAAGTATTAGCGTGTGCCTCTCCATGGGTAGTGGAGATGTTTAAACTACAACCCACAACTTGGGAATTACTGTGACCCCTGAAAAATGCATGTGCTATGTTTCCCCACGTCCAGCACACACAGGAAGAAGTGTTCTGGGGTTGTGAGTGTGGGGAGGTTCCTCCAACAGACTGCAGCACCTGGGTTGTAATTGAATCCCTTCGCTTGACTTCCCTAAGTGTTTTCCTAGGCCTAGCAGTAAGCTATGGTGGGGGATGGTCTCTAAAGCCAAGTATGAGCGAGTGCATCTCTGTGGTTAGTGGAGGGTTTTAAACTACTTCCCCAACCTTGGAACACCTGTGCCCCATAAAGATGCGTGGAATCTGTTTCCCCACCTCCAGCACACACACGGAGACGTGCTCAGGTATCCTGATTGTGGGGAGGCTCCTCCAAATGACAGCAGCGCCTGGGTTCTAAAAGAATCCCTTAGCTTGTCTTCCCTGATGGCATGCCTAGGCTGGAGAGTGGGGGAAAGTGGGGGTTGGGCTCTAAACCAAGTATGAGCGAGAGCCTATCCATGGGATGTGGGTTTTTAACCTACAACCCACAACCATGGAATAAATGTGCCCCCTGAAAATGCTTTGACTGTTTGCCTACATCCAGCACACACAAGAAGATGTGTTCTTGTATTCTGAGTGTGGGGAAGTTCCTCAAACTGACAGCAGCACCTGGATTCTATTAGTATCCCTTAGCTTCTGTTCCCTGAGTGTTCTTTTAGGCCAGGCCATGAGTGAAAGCTGGGGGTTGGGCTTGGAGGCCACGTAGCAGTGAGTGCCCCATGATCCATTGAGGAAGTACTTAGAGGACTTCTCCCTAAAGGGAACACCTTTTCCTGCATTCATCTGGGTGCAGTGGGGCTGCACATCTCTCCCACTCCTAAGAATGTGTTCTGGAATTCTGAGTGCAGGGAAGTTCCTCCAACTGACAGCAGCGCCTGGGTTCTAATTGAATCCCTTTGCTTGTCTTCCCTGATGGAAAGCCTAGGCGGGAGTGCGGGGGAAAGTGTGGTTTGGGCTCCAAAACCAAGTATTGGCGATGACCTCTCTATGGTTTGTGGAGGTGTTTAAACTACATCCCTAACCTGGGAACACCTGTGCCCCCATAAAGATCCGTGGAGTCTGTTTCCACACCTCCAGCACACACACGAACACTTGCACAGTTATCCTGAGAGTGGGCAGCCTCCTCCAACTGAGAGCAGGGCCTTGGTTCTTATAAAATCGCTTAACTTGTCTACCCTGTTTGGTTGCCTGATACGGAGTGCTGGGGAAAGGGTGGGTTGGGCTCTAAATCCAAGTATTAGCGAGTGCTTCTCCATGGGATTTGGAGGTTATTAACCAAAAGCCCACAACATGGGAATACCTGTGCTCCTTGAAAAAAGCGTGGACTCTGTATCCCCACCACCAGAACACACATGAAGAAGTTTTCTGCTATCCTGAGTGTGGGCTGGCAATTTCAGGTGACAGAAGCGGCTGGGTTCTAATAGAATCCCTTAGCTTGTAATCCCTGAGTGTTTCCCTCGGACTGACTCTGAGAGAAAACTGGGGGTTGGGCTTTGAGGCCAAATAGTAGCGAGTGTCCCCGATGGACTGAGGAAGTATTTAGATGAATTCTCCATAAAGGGAAACACCTGAGCACCCATTCATCTGCGTGGAGTGGGGCTTCAAATCTCCCCACCACACAAGGTTGGGTTCCAGTGTCCTGAGGGTGGGGTAGTTCCTCCAACTGACATCAGCGTCTTGGTTTGAATAGAATCCCTTTGCTTGTCTTCCCTGATGGTTTGCTAGGCCAGTGTGTGGTTGAAAGTGGGATTTGGGATCTAAAACTAAGTATTAGCGTGTGCCTCTCCATGGGTAGTGGAGATGTTTAAACTACAACCCACAACTTGGGAATTACTGTGACCCCTGAAAAATGTGTGTGCTATGTGTCCCCACATCCAGCACACACAGGAAGAAGTGTTCTGGGGTTCAGAGTGTGGGGAGTTTCCTTAAACAGACAGCAGCACCTGGGTTTAAATAGAATCCCTTAGCTTGACTTCCCTAAGTGTTTTCCTAGGCCTAGCAGTAAGCGATGGTGGGGGATGGGCTCTAAAGCCAAGTATTAGCGAGTGCATCTCTGTGGGTAGTGGAGGGTTTTAAACTACTTCCCCAACCTTGGAACACCTGTGCCCCATAAAGATGCGTGGAATCTGTTTCCCCACCTCCAGCACACACACGGAGACGTGCTCAGGTATCCTGATTGTGGGGAGGCTCCTCCAAATGACAGCAGCGCCTGGGTTCTAAAAGAATCCCTTAGCTTGTCTTCCCTGATGGCATGCCTAGGCTGGAGAGTGGGGGAAAGTGGGGCTTGGGCTCTAAACCAAGTATAAGCGAGAGCCTATCCATGGGATGTGGGTTTTTAACCTACAACCCACAACCATGGAATAAATGTGCCCCCTGAAAGATGCTTTGACTGTTTCCCTACATCCAGCACACACACGAAGATGTGTTCTTGTATTCTGAGTGTGGGGAAGTTCCTCAAACTGACAGCAGCACCTGGATTCTATTAGTATCCCTTAGCTTCTGTTCCCTGAGTGTTCTTTTAGGCCAGGCCATGAGGGAAAGCTGGGAGTTGGGCTTGGAGGCCACGTAGCAGTGAGTGCCCCCTGATCCATTGAGGAAGTACTTAGAGGACTTCTCCCTAAAGGGAACATCTTTTCCTGCATTCATCTGGGTGCAGTGGGGCTGCACATCTCTCCCACACCTAAGAATGTGTTCTGGAATTCTGAGTGCAGGGAAGTTCCTCCAACTGACAGCAGCGCCTGGGTTCTAATTGAATCCCTTTGCTTGTCTTCCCTGATGGAAAGCCTAGGCGGGAGTGCGGGGGAAAGTGTGGTTTGGGCTCCAAAACCAAGTATTTGCGATGACCTCTCTATGGTTTGTGGAGGTGTTTAAACTACATCCCTAACCTGGGAACACCTGTGCCCCCATAAAGATCCGTGGAGTCTGTTTCCACACTTCCAGCACACACACGAACACTTGCACAGTTATCCTGAGAGTGGGCAGCCTCCTCCAACTGAGAGCAGGGCCTTGGTTCTTATAAAATCGCTTAACTTGTCTACCCTGTTTAGTTGCCTGATACGGAGTGCTGGGGAAAGGGTGGGTTGGGCTCTAAATCCAAGTATTAGCGAGTGCTTCTCCATGGGATTTGGAGGTTATTAACCAAAAGCCCACAACATGGGAATACCTGTGCTCCTTGAAAAAAGCGTGGACTCTGTATCCCCACCACCAGAACACACATGAAGAAGTTTTCTGCTATCCTGAGTGTGGGCTGGCAATTTCAGGTGACAGAAGCGGCTGGGTTCTAATAGAATCCCTTAGCTTGTAATCCCTGAGTGTTTCCCTAGGACTGACTCTGAGAGAAACCTGGGGGTTGGGCTTTGAGGCCAAATAGTAGCGAGTGTCCCCGATGGACTGAGGAAGTATTTAGATGAATTCTCCATAAAGGGAAACACCTGAGCACCCATTCATCTGCGTGGAGTGGGGCTTCAAATCTCCCCACCACACAAGGTTGGGTTCCAGTATCCTGAGGGTGGGGTAGTTCCTCCAACTGACATCAGCGTCTTGGTTTGAATAGAATCCCTTTGCTTGTCTTCCCTGATGGTTTGCCTAGGCCAGTGTGTGGTTGAAAGTGGGATTTGGGATCTAAAACTAAGTATTAGCGTGTGCCTCTCCATGGGTAGTGGAGATGTTTAAACTACAACCCACAACTTGGGAATTACTGTGACCCCTGAAAAATGCATGTGCTATGTTTCCCCACGTCCAGCACACACAGGAAGAAGTGTTCTGGTGTTGTGAGTGTGGGGAGGTTCCTCCAATAGACTGCAGCACCTGGGTTGTAATTGAATCCCTTCGCTTGACTTCCCTAAGTGTTTTCCTAGGCCTAGCAGTAAGCTATGGTGGGGGATGGGCTCTAAAGCCAAGTATTAGCGAGTGCATCTCTGTGGGTAGTGGAGGGTTTTAAACTACTTCCCCAACCTTGGAACACCTGTGCCCCATAAAGATGCGTGGAATCTGTTTCCCCACCTCCAGCACACACACGGAGACGTGCTCAGGTATCCTGATTGTGGGGAGGCTCCTCCAAATGACAGCAGCGCCTGGGTTCTAAAAGAATCCCTTAGCTTGTCTTCCCTGATGGCATGCCTAGGCTGGAGAGTGGGGGAAAGTGGGGGTTGGGCTCTAAACCAAGGATAAGCGAGAGCCTATCCATGGGATGTGGGTTTTTAACCTACAACCCACAACCATGGAATAAATGTGCCCCCTGAAAGATGCTTTGACTGTTTCCCTACATCCAGCACACACACGAAGATGTGTTCTTGTATTCTGAGTGTGGGGAAGTTCCTCAAACTGACAGCAGCACCTGGATTCTATTAGTATCCCTTAGCTTCTGTTCCCTGAGTGTTCTTTTAGGCCAGGCCATGAGGGAAAGCTGGGGGTTGGGCTTGGAGGCCACGTAGAAGTGAGTGCCCCCTGATCCATTGAGGAAGTACTTAGAGGACTTCTCCCTAAAGGGAACACCTTTTCCTGCATTCATCTGGGTGCAGTGGGGCTGCACATCTCTCCCACACCTAAGAATGTGTTCTGGAATTCTGAGTGCAGGGAAGTTCCTCCAACTGACAGCAGCGCCTGGGTTCTAATTGAATCCCTTTGCTTGTCTTCCCTGATGGAAAGCCTAGGCGGGAGTGCGGGGGAAAGTGTGGTTTGGGCTCCAAAACCAAGTATTTGCGATGACCTCTCTATGGTTTGTGGAGGTGTTTAAACTACATCCCTAACCTGGGAACACCTGTGCCCCCATAAAGATCCGTGGAGTCTGTTTCCACACCTCCAGCACACACACGAACACTTGCACAGTTATCCTGAGAGTGGGCAGCCTCCTCCAACTGAGAGCAGGGCCTTGGTTCTTATAAAATCGCTTAACTTGTCTACCCTGTTTGGTTGCTTGATACGGAGTGCTGGGGAAAGTGTGGGTTGGGCTCTAAATTCAAGTATTAGCGAGTGCTTCTCCATGGGATTTGGAGGTTATTAACCAAAAGCCCACAACATGGGAATACCTGTGCTCCTTGAAAAAAGCGTGGACTCTGTATCCCCACCACCAGAACACACATGAAGAAGTTTTCTGCTATCCTGAGTGTGGGCTGGCAATTTCAGGTGACAGAAGCGGCTGGGTTCTAATAGAATCCCTTAGCTTGTAATCCCTGAGTGTTTCCCTAGGACTGACTCTGAGAGAAACCTGGGGGTTGGGCTTTGAGGCCAAATAGTAGCGAGAGTCCCTGATGGACTGAGGAAGTATTTAGATGAATTCTCCATAAAGGGAAACACCTGAGCACCCATTCATCTGCGTGGAGTGGGGCTTCAAATCTCCCCACCACACAAGGTTGTGTTCCAGTATCCTGAGGGTGGGGTAGTTCCTCCAACTGACATCAGCGTCTTGGTTTGAATAGAATCCCTTTGCTTGTCTTCCCTGATGGTTTGCCTAGGCCAGTGTGTGGTTGAAAGTGGGATTTGGGATCTAAAACTAAGTATTAGCGTGTGCCTCTCCATGGGTAGTGGAGATGTTTAAACTACAACCCACAACTTGGGAATTACTGTGACCCCTGAAAAATGCATGTGCTATGTTTCCCCACGTCCAGCACACACAGGAAGAAGTGTTCTGGGGTTGTGAGTGTGGGGAGGTTCCTCCAACAGACTGCAGCACCTGGGTTGTAATTGAATCCCTTCGCTTGACTTCCCTAAGTGTTTTCCTAGGCCTAGCAGTAAGCTATGGTGGGGGATGGGCTCTAAAGCCAAGTATTAGCGAGTGCATCTCTGTGGGTAGTGGAGGGTTTTAAACTACTTCCCCAACCTTGGAACACCTGTGCCCCATAAAGATGCGTGGAATCTGTTTCCCCACCTCCAGCACACACACGGAGACGTGCTCAGGTATCCTGATTGTGGGGAGGCTCCTCCAAATGACAGCAGCGCCTGGGTTCTAAAAGAATCCCTTAGCTTGTCTTCCCTGATGGCATGCCTAGGCTGGAGAGTGGGGGAAAGTGGGGGTTGGGCTCTAAACCAAGTATAAGCGAGAGCCTATCCATGGGATGTGGGTTTTTAACCTACAACCCACAACCATGGAATAAATGTGCCCCCTGAAAGATGCTTTGACTGTTTCCCTACATCCAGCACACACACGAAGAAGTGTTCTTGTATTCTGAGTGTGGGGAAGTTCCTCAAACTGACAGCAGCACCTGGATTCTATTAGTATCCCTTAGCTTCTGTTCCCTGAGTCTTCTTTTAGGCCAGGCCATGAGGGAAAGCTGGGGGTTGGGCTTGGAGGCCACGTAGCAGTGAGTGCCCCCTGATCCATTGAGGAAGTACTTAGAGGACTTCTCCCTAAAGGGAACACCTTTTCCTGCATTCATCTGGGTGCAGTGGGGCTGCACATCTCTCCCACACCTAAGAATGTGTTCTGGAATTCTGAGTGCAGGGAAGTTCCTCCAACTGACAGCAGCGCCTGGGTTCTAATTGAATCCCTTTGCTTGTCTTCCCTGATGGAAAGCCTAGGCGGGAGTGCGGGGGAAAGTGTGGTTTGGGCTCCAAAACCAAGTATTTGCGATGACCTCTCTATGGTTTGTGGAGGTGTTTAAACTACATCCCTAACCTGGGAACACCTGTGCCCCCATAAAGATCCGTGGAGTCTGTTTCCACACCTCCAGCACACACACGAACACTTGCACAGTTATCCTGAGAGTGGGCAGCCTCCTCCAACTGAGAGCAGGGCCTTGGTTCTTATATAATCGCTTAACTTGTCTACCCTGTTTGGTTGCCTGATACGGAGTGCTGGGGAAAGGGTGGGTTGGGCTCTAAATCCAAGTATTAGCGAGTGCTTCTCCATGGGATTTGGAGGTTATTAACCAAAAGCCCACAACATGGGAATACCTGTGCTCCTTGAAAAAAGCGTGGACTCTGTATCCCCACCACCAGAACACACATGAAGAAGTTTTCTGCTATCCTGAGTGTGGGCTGGCAATTTCAGGTGACAGAAGCGGCTGGGTTCTAATAGAATCCCTTAGCTTGTAATCCCTGAGTGTTTCCCTAGGACTGACTCTGAGAGAAACCTGGGGGTTGGGCTTTGAGGCCAAATAGTAGCGAGTGTCCCCGATGGACTGAGGAAGTATTTAGATGAATTCTCCATAAAGGGAAACACCTGAGCACCCATTCATCTGCGTGGAGTGGGGCTTCAAATCTCCCCACCACACAAGGTTGTGTTCCAGTATCCTGAGGGTGGGGTAGTTCCTCCAACTGACATCAGCGTCTTGGTTTGAATAGAATCCCTTTGCTTGTCTTCCCTGATGGTTTGCCTAGGCCAGTGTGTGGTTGAAAGTGGGATTTGGGATCTAAAACTAAGTATTAGCGTGTGCCTCTCCATGGGTAGTGGAGATGTTTAAACTACAACCCACAACTTGGGAATTACTGTGACCCCTGAAAAATGCATGTGCTATGTTTCCCCACGTCCAGCACACACAGGAAGAAGTGTTCTGGGGTTGTGAGTGTGGGGAGGTTCCTCCAACAGACTGCAGCACCTGGGTTGTAATTGAATCCCTTCGCTTGACTTCCCTAAGTGTTTTCCTAGGCCTAGCAGTAAGCTATGGTGGGGGATGGTCTCTAAAGCCAAGTATGAGCGAGTGCATCTCTGTGGGTAGTGGAGGGTTTTAAACTACTTCCCCAACCTTGGAACACCTGTGCCCCATAAAGATGCGTGGAATCTGTTTCCCCACCTCCAGCACACACACGGAGACGTGCTCAGGTATCCTGATTGTGGGGAGGCTCCTCCAAATGACAGCAGCGCCTGGGTTCTAAAAGAATCCCTTAGCTTGTCTTCCCTGATGGCATGCCTAGGCTGGAGAGTGGGGGAAAGTGGGGGTTGGGCTCTAAACCAAGTATGAGCGAGAGCCTATCCATGGGATGTGGGTTTTTAACCTACAACCCACAACCATGGAATAAATGTGCCCCCTGAAAATGCTTTGACTGTTTCCCTACATCCAGCACCCACAAGAAGATGTGTTCTTGTATTCTGAGTGTGGGGAAGTTCCTCAAACTGACAGCAGCACCTGGATTCTATTAGTATCCCTTAGCTTCTGTTCCCTGAGTGTTCTTTTAGGCCAGGCCATGAGTGAAAGCTGGGGGTTGGGCTTGGAGGCCACGTAGCAGTGAGTGCCCCATGATCCATTGAGGAAGTACTTAGAGGACTTCTCCCTAAAGGGAACACCTTTTCCTGCATTCATCTGGGTGCAGTGGGGCTGCACATCTCTCCCACTCCTAAGAATGTGTTCTGGAATTCTGAGTGCAGGGAAGTTCCTCCAACTGACAGCAGCGCCTGGGTTCTAATTGAATCCCTTTGCTTGTCTTCCCTGATGGAAAGCCTAGGCGGGAGTGCGGGGGAAAGTGTGGTTTGGGCTCCAAAACCAAGTATTGGCGATGACCTCTCTATGGTTTGTGGAGGTGTTTAAACTACATCCCTAACCTGGGAACACCTGTGCCCCCATAAAGATCCGTGGAGTCTGTTTCCACACCTCCAGCACACACACGAACACTTGCACAGTTATCCTGAGAGTGGGCAGCCTCCTCCAACTGAGAGCAGGGCCTTGGTTCTTATAAAATCGCTTAACTTGTCTACCCTGTTTGGTTGCCTGATACGGAGTGCTGGGGAAAGGGTGGGTTGGGCTCTAAATCCAAGTATTAGCGAGTGCTTCTCCATGGGATTTGGAGGTTATTAACCAAAAGCCCACAACATGGGAATACCTGTGCTCCTTGAAAAAAGCGTGGACTCTGTATCCCCACCACCAGAACACACATGAAGAAGTTTTCTGCTATCCTGAGTGTGGGCTGGCAATTTCAGGTGACAGAAGCGGCTGGGTTCTAATAGAATCCCTTAGCTTGTAATCCCTGAGTGTTTCCCTCGGACTGACTCTGAGAGAAAACTGGGGGTTGGGCTTTGAGGCCAAATAGTAGCGAGTGTCCCCGATGGACTGAGGAAGTATTTAGATGAATTCTCCATAAAGGGAAACACCTGAGCACCCATTCATCTGCGTGGAGTGGGGCTTCAAATCTCCCCACCACACAAGGTTGGGTTCCAGTGTCCTGAGGGTGGGGTAGTTCCTCCAACTGACATCAGCGTCTTGGTTTGAATAGAATCCCTTTGCTTGTCTTCCCTGATGGTTTGCTAGGCCAGTGTGTGGTTGAAAGTGGGATTTGGGATCTAAAACTAAGTATTAGCGTGTGCCTCTCCATGGGTAGTGGAGATGTTTAAACTACAACCCACAACTTGGGAATTACTGTGACCCCTGAAAAATGTGTGTGCTATGTGTCCCCACATCCAGCACACACAGGATGAAGTGTTCTGGGGTTCAGAGTGTGGGGAGTTTCCTTAAACAGACAGCAGCACCTTTGTTTAAATAGAATCCCTTAGCTTGACTTCCCTAAGTGTTTTCCTAGGCCTAGCAGTAAGCGATGGTGGGGGATGGGCTCTAAAGCCAAGTATTAGCGAGTGCATCTCTGTGGGTAGTGGAGGGTTTTAATCTACTTCCCCAACCTTGGAACACCTGTGCCCCATAAAGATGCGTGGAATCTGTTTCCCCACCTCCAGCACACACACGGAGACGTGCTCAGGTATCCTGATTGTGGGGAGGCTCCTCCAAATGACAGCAGCGCCTGGGTTCTAAAAGAATCCCTTAGCTTGTCTTCCCTGATGGCATGCCTAGGCTGGAGAGTGGGGGAAAGTGGGGCTTGGGCTCTAAACCAAGTATAAGCGAGAGCCTATCCATGGGATGTGGGTTTTTAACCTACAACCCACAACCATGGAATAAATGTGCCCCCTGAAAGATGCTTTGACTGTTTCCCTACATCCAGCACACACACGAAGATGTGTTCTTGTATTCTGAGTGTGGGGAAGTTCCTCAAACTGACAGCAGCACCTGGATTCTATTAGTATCCCTTAGCTTCTGTTCCCTGAGTGTTCTTTTAGGCCAGGCCATGAGGGAAAGCTGGGAGTTGGGCTTGGAGGCCACGTAGCAGTGAGTGCCCCCTGATCCATTGAGGAAGTACTTAGAGGACTTCTCCCTAAAGGGAACATCTTTTCCTGCATTCATCTGGGTGCAGTGGGGCTGCACATCTCTCCCACACCTAAGAATGTGTTCTGGAATTCTGAGTGCAGGGAAGTTCCTCCAACTGACAGCAGCGCCTGGGTTCTAATTGAATCCCTTTGCTTGTCTTCCCTGATGGAAAGCCTAGGCGGGAGTGCGGGGGAAAGTGTGGTTTGGGCTCCAAAACCAAGTATTTGCGATGACCTCTCTATGGTTTGTGGAGGTGTTTAAACTACATCCCTAACCTGGGAACACCTGTGCCCCCATAAAGATCCGTGGAGTCTGTTTCCACACCTCCAGCACACACACGAACACTTGCACAATTATCCTGAGAGTGGGCAGCCTCCTCCAACTGAGAGCAGGGCCTTGGTTCTTATAAAATCGCTTAACTTGTCTACCCTGTTTGGTTGCCTGATACGGAGTGCTGGGGAAAGGGTGGGTTGGGCTCTAAATCCAAGTATTAGCGAGTGCTTCTCCATGGGATTTGGAGGTTATTAACCAAAAGCCCACAACATGGGAATACCTGTGCTCCTTGAAAAAAGCGTGGACTCTGTATCCCCACCACCAGAACACACATGAAGAAGTTTTCTGCTATCCTGAGTGTGGGCTGGCAATTTCAGGTGACAGAAGCGGCTGGGTTCTAATAGAATCCCTTAGCTTGTAATCCCTGAGTGTTTCCCTAGGACTGACTCTGAGAGAAACCTGGGGGTTGGGCTTTGAGGCCAAATAGTAGCGAGTGTCCCCGATGGACTGAGGAAGTATTTAGATGAATTCTCCATAAAGGGAAACACCTGAGCACCCATTCATCTGCGTGGAGTGGGGCTTCAAATCTCCCCACCACACAAGGTTGGGTTCCAGTATCCTGAGGGTGGGGTAGTTCCTCCAACTGACATCAGCGTCTTGGTTTGAATAGAATCCCTTTGCTTGTCTTCCCTGATGGTTTGCCTAGGCCAGTGTGTGGTTGAAAGTGGGATTTGGGATCTAAAACTAAGTATTAGCGTGTGCCTCTCCATGGGTAGTGGAGATGTTTAAACTACAACCCACAACTTGGGAATTACTGTGACCCCTGAAAAATGCATGTGCTATGTTTCCCCACGTCCAGCACACACAGGAAGAAGTGTTCTGGGGTTGTGAGTGTGGGGAGGTTCCTCCAACAGACTGCAGCACCTGGGTTGTAATTGAATCCCTTCGCTTGACTTCCCTAAGTGTTTTCCTAGGCCTAGCAGTAAGCTATGGTGGGGGATGGTCTCTAAAGCCAAGTATGAGCGAGTGCATCTCTGTGGGTAGTGGAGGGTTTTAAACTACTTCCCCAACCTTGGAACACCTGTGCCCCATAAAGATGCGTGTAATCTGTTTCCCCACCTCCAGCACACACACGGAGACGTGCTCAGGTATCCTGATTGTGGGGAGGCTCCTCCAAATGACAGCAGCGCCTGGGTTCTAAAAGAATCCCTTAGCTTGTCTTCCCTGATGGCATGCCTAGGCTGGAGAGTGGGGGAAAGTGGGGGTTGGGCTCTAAACCAAGTATGAGCGAGAGCCTATCCATGGGATGTGGGTTTTTAACCTACAACCCACAACCATGGAATAAATGTGCCCCCTGAAAATGCTTTGACTGTTTCCCTACATCCAGCACACACAAGAAGATGTGTTCTTGTATTCTGAGTGTGGAGAAGTTCCTCAAACTGACAGCAGCACCTGGATTCTATTAGTATCCCTTAGCTTCTGTTCCCTGAGTGTTCTTTTAGGCCAGGCCATGAGTGAAAGCTGGGGGTTGGGCTTGGAGGCCACGTAGCAGTGAGTGCCCCATGATCCATTGAGGAAGTACTTAGAGGACTTCTCCCTAAAGGGAACACCTTTTCCTGCATTCATCTGGGTGCAGTGGGGCTGCACATCTCTCCCACTCCTAAGAATGTGTTCTGGAATTCTGAGTGCAGGGAAGTTCCTCCAACTGACAGCAGCGCCTGGGTTCTAATTGAATCCCTTTGCTTGTCTTCCCTGATGGAAAGCCTAGGCGGGAGTGCGGGGGAAAGTGTGGTTTGGGCTCCAAAACCAAGTATTGGCGATGACCTCTCTATGGTTTGTGGAGGTGTTTAAACTACATCCCTAACCTGGGAACACCTGTGCCCCCATAAAGATCCGTGGAGTCTGTTTCCACACCTCCAGCACACACACGAACACTTGCACAGTTATCCTGAGAGTGGGCAGCCTCCTCCAACTGAGAGCAGGGCCTTGGTTCTTATAAAATCGCTTAACTTGTCTACCCTGTTTGGTTGCCTGATACGGAGTGCTGGGGAAAGGGTGGGTTGGGCTCTAAATCCAAGTATTAGCGAGTGCTTCTCCATGGGATTTGGAGGTTATTAACCAAAAGCCCACAACATGGGAATACCTGTGCTCCTTGAAAAAAGCGTGGACTCTGTATCCCCACCACCAGAACACACATGAAGAAGTTTTCTGCTATCCTGAGTGTGGGCTGGCAATTTCAGGTGACAGAAGCGGCTGGGTTCTAATAGAATCCCTTAGCTTGTAATCCCTGAGTGTTTCCCTCGGACTGACTCTGAGAGAAAACTGGGGGTTGGGCTTTGAGGCCAAATAGTAGCGAGTGTCCCCGATGGACTGAGGAAGTCTTTAGATGAATTCTCCATAAAGGGAAACACCTGAGCACCCATTCATCTGCGTGGAGTGGGGCTTCAAATCTCCCCACCACACAAGGTTGGGTTCCAGTGTCCTGAGGGTGGGGTAGTTCCTCCAACTGACATCAGCGTCTTGGTTTGAATAGAATCCCTTTGCTTGTCTTCCCTGATGGTTTGCTAGGCCAGTGTGTGGTTGAAAGTGGGATTTGGGATCTAAAACTAAGTATTAGCGTGTGCCTCTCCATGGGTAGTGGAGATGTTTAAACTACAACCCACAACTTGGGAATTACTGTGACCCCTGAAAAATGTGTGTGCTATGTGTCCCCACATCCAGCACACACAGGAAGAAGTGTTCTGGGGTTCAGAGTGTGGGGAGTTTCCTTAAACAGACAGCAGCACCTTTGTTTAAATAGAATCCCTTAGCTTGACTTCCCTAAGTGTTTTCCTAGGCCTAGCAGTAAGCGATGGTGGGGGATGGGCTCTAAAGCCAAGTATTAGCGAGTGCATCTCTGTGGGTAGTGGAGGGTTTTAAACTACTTCCCCAACCTTGGAACACCTGTGCCCCATAAAGATGCGTGGAATCTGTTTCCCCACCTCCAGCACACACACGGAGACGTGCTCAGGTATCCTGATTGTGGGGAGGCTCCTCCAAATGACAGCAGCGCCTGGGTTCTAAAAGAATCCCTTAGCTTGTCTTCCCTGATGGCATGCCTAGGCTGGAGAGTGGGGGAAAGTGGGGCTTGGGCTCTAAACCAAGTATAAGCGAGAGCCTATCCATGGGATGTGGGTTTTTAACCTACAACCCACAACCATGGAATAAATGTGCCCCCTGAAAGATGCTTTGACTGTTTCCCTACATCCAGCACACACACGAAGATGTGTTCTTGTATTCTGAGTGTGGGGAAGTTCCTCAAACTGACAGCAGCACCTGGATTCTATTAGTATCCCTTAGCTTCTGTTCCCTGAGTGTTCTTTTAGGCCAGGCCATGAGGGAAAGCTGGGGGTTGGGCTTGGAGGCCACGTAGCAGTGAGTGCCCCCTGATCCATTGAGGAAGTACTTAGAGGACTTCTCCCTAAAGGGAACACCTTTTCCTGCATTCATCTGGGTGCAGTGGGGCTGCACATCTCTCCCACACCTAAGAATGTGTTCTGGAATTCTGAGTGCAGGGAAGTTCCTACAACTGACAGCAGCGCCTGGGTTCTAATTGAATCCCTTTGCTTGTCTTCCCTGATGGAAAGCCTAGGCGGGAGTGCGGGGGAAAGTGTGGTTTGGGCTCCAAAACCAAGTATTTGCGATGACCTCTCTATGGTTTGTGGAGGTGTTTAAACTACATCCCTAACCTGGGAACACCTGTGCCCCCATAAAGATCCGTGGAGTCTGTTTCCACACCTCCAGCACACACACGAACACTTGCACAGTTATCCAGAGAGTGGGCAGCCTCCTCCAACTGAGAGCAGGGCCTTGGTTCTTATATAATCGCTTAACTTGTCTACCATTTTTGGTTGCCTGATACGGAGTGCTGGGGAAAGGGTGGGTTGGGCTCTAAATCCAAGTATTAGCGAGTGCTTCTCCATGGGATTTGGAGGTTATTAACCAAAAGCCCACAACATGGGAATACCTGTGCTCCTTGAAAAAAGCGTGGACTCTGTATCCCCACCACCAGAACACACATGAAGAAGTTTTCTGCTATCCTGAGTGTGGGCTGGCAATTTCAGGTGACAGAAGCGGCTGGGTTCTAATAGAATCCCTTAGCTTGTAATCCCTGAGTGTTTCCCTCGGACTGACTCTGAGAGAAACCTGGGGGTTGGGCTTTGAGGCCAAATAGTAGCGAGTGTCCCCGATGGACTGAGGAAGTATTTAGATGAATTCTCCATAAAGGGAAACACCTGAGCACCCATTCATCTGCGTGGAGTGGGGCTTCAAATCTCCCCACCACACAAGGTTGGGTTCCAGTATCCTGAGGGTGGGGTAGTTCCTCCAACTGACATCAGCGTCTTGGGTTGAATAGAATCCCTTTGCTTGTCTTCCCTGATGGTTTGCCTAGGCCAGTGTGTGGTTGAAAGTGGGATTTGGGATCTAAAACTAAGTATTAGCGTGTGCCTCTCCATGGGTAGTGGAGATGTTTAAACTACAACCCACAACTTGGGAATTACTGTGACCCCTGAAAAATGCGTGTGCTATGTTTCCCCACGTCCAGCACACACAGGAAGAAGTGTTCTGGGGTTCTGAGTGTGGGGAGGTTCCTCCAACAGACAGCAGCACCTGGGTTGTAATAGAATCCCTTAGCTTGACTTCCCTAAGTGTTTTCCTAGGCCTAGCAGTAAGCGATGGTGGGGGATGGGCTCTAAAGCCAAGTATTAGCGAGTGCATCTCTGTGGGTAGTGGAGGGTTTTAAACTACTTCCCCAACCTTGGAACACCTGTGCCCCATAAAGATGCGTGGAATCTGTTTCCCCACCTCCAGCACACACACGGAGACATGCTCAGGTATCCTGATTGTGGGGAGGCTCCTCCAAATGACAGCAGCGCCTGGGTTCTAAAAGAATCCCTTAGCTTGTCTTCCCTGATGGCATGCCTAGGCTGGAGAGTGGGGGAAAGTGGGGGTTGGGCTCTAAACCAAGGATAAGCGAGAGCCTATCCATGGGATGTGGGTTTTTAACCTACAACCCACAACCATGGAATAAATGTGCCCCCTGAAAGATGCTTTGACTGTTTCCCTACATCCAGCACACACACGAAGATGTGTTCTTGTATTCTGAGTGTGGGGAAGTTCCTCAAACTGACAGCAGCACCTGGATTCTATTAGTATCCCTTAGCTTCTGTTCCCTGAGTGTTCTTTTAGGCCAGGCCATGAGGGAAAGCTGGGGGTTGGGCTTGGAGGCCACGTAGAAGTGAGTGCCCCCTGATCCATTGAGGAAGTACTTAGAGGACTTGTCCCTAAAGGGAACACCTTTTCCTGCATTCATCTGGGTGCAGTGGGGCTGCACATCTCTCCCACACCTAAGAATGTGTTCTGGAATTCTGAGTGCAGGGAAGTTCCTCCAACTGACAGCAGCGCCTGGGTTCTAATTGAATCCCTTTGCTTGTCTTCCCTGATGGAAAGCCTAGGCGGGAGTGCGGGGGAAAGTGTGGTTTGGGCTCCAAAACCAAGTATTTGCGATGACCTCTCTATGGTTTGTGGAGATGTTTAAACTACATCCCTAACCTGGGAACACCTGTGCCCCCATAAAGATCCGTGGAGTCTGTTTCCACACCTCCAGCACACACACGAACACTTGCACAGTTATCCAGAGAGTGGGCAGCCTCCTCCAACTGAGAGCAGGGCCTTGGTTCTTATATAATCGCTTAACTTGTCTACCCTTTTTGGTTGCCTGATACGGAGTGCTGGGGAAAGGGTGGGTTGGGCTCTAAATCCAAGTATTAGCGAGTGCTTCTCCATGGGATTTGGAGGTTATTAACCAAAAGCCCACAACATGGGAATACCTGTGCTCCTTGAAAAAAGCGTGGACTCTGTATCCCCACCACCAGAACACACATGAAGAAGTTTTCTGCTATCCTGAGTGTGGGCTGGCAATTTCAGGTGACAGAAGCGGCTGGGTTCTAATAGAATCCCTTAGCTTGTAATCCCTGAGTGTTTCCCCCGGACTGACTCTGAGAGAAACCTGGGGGTTGGGCTTTGAGGCCAAATAGTAGCGAGTGTCCCCGATGGACTGAGGAAGTATTTAGATGAATTCTCCATAAAGGGAAACACCTGAGCACCCATTCATCTGCGTGGAGTGGGGCTTCAAATCTCCCCACCACACAAGGTTGGGTTCCAGTATCCTGAGGGTGGGGTAGTTCCTCCAACTGACATCAGCGTCTTGGGTTGAATAGAATCCCTTTGCTTGTCTTCCCTGATGGTTTGCCTAGGCCAGTGTGTGGTTGAAAGTGGGATTTGGGATCTAAAACTAAGTATTAGCGTGTGCCTCTCCATGGGTAGTGGAGATGTTTAAACTACAACCCACAACTTGGGAATTACTGTGACCCCTGAAAAATGCGTGTGCTATGTTTCCCCACGTCCAGCACACACAGGAAGAAGTGTTCTGGGGTTCTGAGTGTGGGGAGGTTCCTCCAACAGACAGCAGCACCTGGGTTGTAATAGAATCCCTTAGCTTGACTTCCCTAAGTGTTTTCCTAGGCCTAGCAGTAAGCGATGGTGGGGGATGGGCTCTAAAGCCAAGTATTAGCGAGTGCATCTCTGTGGGTAGTGGAGGGTTTTAAACTACTTCCCCAACCTTGGAACACCTGTGCCCCATAAAGATGCCTGGAATCTGTTTCCCCACCTCCAGCACACACACGGAGACATGCTCAGGTATCCTGATTGTGGGGAGGCTCCTCCAAATGACAGCAGCGCCTGGGTTCTAAAAGAATCCCTTAGCTTGTCTTCCCTGATGGCATGCCTAGGCTGGAGAGTGGGGGAAAGTGGGGGTTGGGCTCTAAACCAAGGATAAGCGAGAGCCTATCCATGGGATGTGGGTTTTTAACCTACAACCCACAACCATGGAATAAATGTGCCCCCTGAAAGATGCTTTGACTGTTTCCCTACATCCAGCACACACACGAAGATGTGTTCTTGTATTCTGAGTGTGGGGAAGTTCCTCAAACTGACAGCAGCACCTGGATTCTATTAGTATCCCTTAGCTTCTGTTCCCTGAGTGTTCTTTTAGGCCAGGCCATGAGGGAAAGCTGGGGGTTGGGCTTGGAGGCCACGTAGCAGTGAGTGCCCCCTGATCCATTGAGGAAGTACTTAGAGGACTTCTCCCTAAAGGGAACACCTTTTCCTGCATTCATCTGGGTGCAGTGGGGCTGCACAACTCTCCCACACCTAAGAATGTGTTCTGGAATTCTGAGTGCAGGGAAGTTCCTCCAACTGACAGCAGCGCCTGGGTTCTAATTGAATCCCTTTGCTTGTCTTCCCTGATGGAAAGCCTAGGCGGGAGTGCGGGGGAAAGTGTGGTTTGGGCTCCAAAACCAAGTATTTGCGATGACCTCTCTATGGTTTGTGGAGGTGTTTAAACTACATCCCTAACCTGGGAACACCTGTGCCCCCATAAAGTTCCGTGGAGTCTGTTTCCACACCTCCAGCACACACACGAACACTTGCACAGTTATCCTATGAGTGGGCAGCCTCCTCCAACTGAGAGCAGGGCCTTGGTTCTTATAAAATCGCTTAACTTGTCTACCCTGTTTGGTTGCCTGATACGGAGTGCTGGGGAAAGGGTGGGTTGGGCTCTAAATCCAAGTATTAGCGAGTGCTTCTCCATGGGATTTGGAGGTTATTAACCAAAAGCCCACAACATGGGAATACCTGTGCTCCTTGAAAAAAGCGTGGACTCTGTATCCCCACCACCAGAACACACATGAAGAAGTTTTCTGCTATCCTGAGTGTGGGCTGGCAATTTCAGGTGACAGAAGCGGCTGGGTTCTAATAGAATTCCTTAGCTGGTAATCCCTGAGTGTTTCCCTAGGACTGACTCTGAGAGAAACCTGGGGTTGGGCTTTGAGGCCAAATAGTAGCGAGTGTCCCCGATGGACTGAGGAAGTATTTAGATGAATTCTCCATAAAGGGAAACACCTGAGCACCCATTCATCTGCGTGGAGTGGGGCTTCAAATCTCCCCACCACACAAGGTTGGGTTCCAGTATCCTGACGGTGGGGTAGTTCCTCCAACTGACATCAGCGTCTTGGTTTGAATAGAATCCCTTTGCTTGTCTTCCCTGATGGTTTGCCTAGGCCAGTGTGTGGTTGAAAGTGGGATTTGGGATCTAAAACTAAGTATTAGCGTGTGCCTCTCCATGGGTAGTGGAGATGTTTAAACTACAACCCACAACTTGGGAATTACTGTGACCCCTGAAAAATGCGTGTGCTATATTTCCCCACGTCCAGCACACACAGGAAGAAGTGTTCTGGGGTTCTGAGGGTGGGGAGGTTCCTCCAACAGACAGCAGCACCTGGGTTGTAATTGAATCCCTTCGCTTGACTTCCCTAAGTGTTTTCCTAGGCCTAGCAGTAAGCGATGGTGGGGGATGGGCTCTAAAGCCAAGTATTAGCGAGTGCATCTCTGTGGGTAGTGGAGGATTTTAAACTACTTCCCCAACCTTGGAACACCTGTGCCCCATAAAGATGCGTGGAATCTGTTTCCCCACCTTCAGCACACACACGGAGACATGCTCAGGTATCCTGATTGTGGGGAGGCTCCTCCAAATGACAGCAGCGCCTGGGTTCTAAAAGAATCCCTTAGCTTGTCTTCCCTGATGGCATGCCTAGGCTGGAGAGTGGGGGAAAGTGGGGGTTGGGCTCTAAACCAAGGATAAGCGAGAGCCTATCCATGGGATGTGGGTTTTTAACCTACAACCCACAACCATGGAATAAATGTGCCCCCTGAAAGATGCTTTGACTGTTTCCCTACATCCAGCACACACACGAAGATGTGTTCTTGTATTCTGAGTGTGGGGAAGTTCCTCAAACTGACAGCAGCACCTGGATTCTATTAGTATCCCTTAGCTTCTGTTCCCTGAGTGTTCTTTTAGGCCAGGCCATGAGGGAAAGCTGGGGGTTGGGCTTGGAGGCCACGTAGCAGTGAGTGCCCCCTGATCCATTGAGGAAGTACTTAGAGGACTTCTCCATAAACGGAACACCTTTTCCTGCATTCATCTGGGTGCAGTGGGGCTGCACAACTCTCCCACACCTAAGAATGTGTTCTGGAATTCTGAGTGCAGGGAAGTTCCTCCAACTGACAGCAGCGCCTGGGTTCTAATTGAATCCCTTTGCTTGTCTTCCCTGATGGAAAGCCTAGGCGGGAGTGCGGGGGAAAGTGTGGTTTGGGCTCCAAAACCAAGTATTTGCGATGACCTCTCTATGGTTTGTGGAGGTGTTTAAACTACATCCCTATCCTGGGAACACCTGTGCCCCCATAAAGATCCGTGGAGTCTGTTTCCACACCTCCAGCACACACACGAACACTTGCACAGTTATCCTGAGAGTGGGCAGCCTCCTCCAACTGAGAGCAGGGCCTTGGTTCTTATAAATTCGCTTAACTTGTCTACCCTGTTTGGTTGCCTGATACGGAGTGCTGGGGAAAGGGTGGGTTGGGCTCTAAATCCAAGTATTAGCGAGTGCTTCTCCATGGGATTTGGAGGTTATTAACCAAAAGCCCACAACATGGGAATACCTGTGCTCCTTGAAAAAAGCGTGGACTCTGTATCCCCACCACCAGAACACACATGAAGAAGTTTTCTGCTATCCTGAGTGTGGGCTGGCAATTTCAGGTGACAGAAGCGGCTGGGTTCTAATAGAATCCCTTAGCTTGTAATCCCTGAGTGTTTCCCTAGGACTGACTCTGAGAGAAACCTGGGGGTTGGGCTTTGAGGCCAAATAGTAGCGAGTGTCCCCGATGGACTGAGGAAGTATTTAGATGAATTCTCCATAAAGGGAAACACCTGAGCACCCATTCATCTGCGTGGAGTGGTGCTTCAAATCTCCCCACCACACAAGGTTGGGTTCCAGTATCCTGAGGGTGGGGTAGTTCCTCCAACTGACATCAGCGTCTTGGTTTGAATAGAATCCCTTTGCTTGTCTTCCCTGATGGTTTGCCTAGGCCAGTGTGTGGTTGAAAGTGGGATTTGGGATCTAAAACTAAGTATTAGCGTGTGCCTCTCCATGGGTAGTGGAGATGTTTAAACTACAACCCACAACTTGGGAATTACTGTGACCCCTGAAAAATGCATGTGCTATGTTTCCCCACGTCCAGCACACACAGGAAGAAGTGTTCTGGTGTTGTGAGTGTGGGGAGGTTCCTCCAACAGACTGCAGCACCTGGGTTGTAATTGAATCCCTTCGCTTGACTTCCCTAAGTGTTTTCCTAGGCCTAGCAGTAAGCTATGGTGGGGGATGGGCTCTAAAGCCAAGTATTAGCGAGTGCATCTCTGTGGGTAGTGGAGGGTTTTAAACTACTTCCCCAACCTTGGAACACCTGTGCCCCATAAAGATGAGTGGAATCTGTTTCCCCACCTCCAGCCATCACACGGAGACTTGCTCAGGTGTCCTGATTGTGGGGAGGCTCCTCCAAATGACAGCAGCGCCTGGGTTCTAAAAGAATCCCTTAGCTTGTCTTCCCTGATGGCATGCCTAGGCTGGAGAGTGGGGGAAAGTGGGGGTTGGGCTCTAAACCAAGTATAAGCGAGAGCCTGTCCATGGGATGTGGGTTTTTAACCTACAACCCACAACCATGGAATAAATGTGCCCCCTGAAAGATGCTTTGTTTCCCTACATCCAGCACACACACGAAGATGTGTTCTTGTATTCTGAGTGTGGGGAAGTTCCTCAAACTGACAGCAGCACCTGGATTCTACTAGTATCCCTTAGCTTCTGTTCCCTGAGTGTTCTTTTAGGCCAGGCCATGAGGGAAAGCTGGGGGTTGGGCTTGGAGGCCACGTAGCAGTGAGTGCCCCCTGATCCATTGAGGAAGTACTTAGAGGACTTCTCCCTAAAGGGAACACCTTTTCCTGCATTCATCTGGGTGCAGTGGGGCTGCACATCTCTCCCACACCTAAGAATGTGTTCTGGAATTCTGAGTGCAGGGAAGTTCCTCCAACTGACAGCAGCGCCTGGGTTCTAATTGAATCCCTTTGCTTGTCTTCCCTGATGGAAAGCCTAGGCGGGAGTGCGGGGAAAGTGTGGTTTGGGCTCCAAAACCAAGTATTGGCGATGACCTCTCTATGGTTTGTGGAGGTGTTTAAACTACATCCCTAACCTGGGAACACCTGTGCCCCCATAAAGATCCGTGGAGTCTGTTTCCACACCTCCAGCACACACACGAACACTTGCACAGTTATCCTGAGAGTGGGCAGCCTCCTCCAACTGAGAGCAGGGCCTTGGTTCTTATAAAATCGCTTAACTTGTCTACCCTGTTTGGTTGCTTGATACGGAGTGCTGGGGAAAGGGTGGGTTGGGCTCTAAATCCAAGTATTAGCGAGTGCTTCTCCATGGGATTTGGAGGTTATTAACCAAAAGCCCACAACATGGGAATACCTGTGCTCCTTGAAAAAAGCGTGGACTCTGTATCCCCACCACCAGAACACACATGAAGAAGTTTTCTGCTATCCTGAGTGTGGGCTGGCAATTTCAGGTGACAGAAGCGGCTGGGTTCTAATAGAATCCCTTAGCTTGTAATCCCTGAGTGTTTCCCTAGGACTGACTCTGAGAGAAACCTGGTGGTTGGGCTTTGAGGCCAAATAGTAGCGAGTGTCCCCGATGGACTGAGGAAGTATTTAGATGAATTCTCCAAAAAGGGAAACACCTGAGCACCCATTCATCTGCGTGGAGTGGGGTTTCAAATCTCCCCACAACACAAGGTTGGGTTCCAGTATCCTGAGGGTGGGGTAGTTCCTCCAACTGACATCAGCGTCTTGGTTTGAATAGAATCCCTTTGCTTGTCTTCCCTGATGGTTTGCCTAGGCCAGTGTGTGGTTGAAAGTGGGATTTGGGATCTAAAACTAAGTATTAGCGTGTGCCTCTCCATGGGTAGTGGAGATGTTTAAACTACAACCCACAACTTGGGAATTACTGTGACCCCTGAAAAATGCATGTGCTATGTTTCCCCACGTCCAGCACACACAGGAAGAAGTGTTCTGGGGTTGTGAGTGTGGGGAGGTTCCTCCAACAGACTGCAGCACCTGGGTTGTAATTGAATCCCTTTGCTTGACTTCCCTAAGTGTTTTCCCAGGCCTAGCAGTAAGCTATGGTGGGGGATGGGCTCTAAAGCCAAGTATTAGCGAGTGCATCTCTGTGGGTAGTGGAGGGTTTAAACTACTTCCCCAACCTTGGAACACCTGTGCCCCATAAAGATGCGTGGAATCTGTTTCCCCACCTCCAGCACACACACGGAGACGTGCTCAGGTATCCTGATTGTGGGGAGGCTCCTCCAAATGACAGCAGCGCCTGGGTTCTAAAAGAATCCCTTAGCTTGTCTTCCCTGATGGCATGCCTAGGCTGGAGAGTGGGGGAAAGTGGGGGTTGGGCTCTAAACCAAGTATAAGCGAGAGCCTATCCATGGGATGTGGGTTTTTAACCTACAACCCACAACCATGGAATAAATGTGCCCCCTGAAAGATGCTTTGACTGTTTCCCTACATCCAGCACACACACGAAGATATGTTCTTGTATTCTGAGTGTGGGGAAGTTCCTCAAACTGACAGCAGCACCTGGATTCTATTAGTATCCCTTAGCTTCTGTTCCCTGAGTGTTCTTTTAGGCCAGGCCATGAGGGAAAGCTGGGGGTTGGGCTTGGAGGCCACGTAGCAGTGAGTGCCCCCTGATCCATTGAGGAAGTACTTAGAGGACTTCTCCCTAAAGGGAACACCTTTTCCTGCATTCATCTGGGTGCAGTGGGGCTGCACATCTCTCCCACACCTAAGAATGTGTTCTGGAATTCTGAGTGCAGGGAAGTTCCTCCAACTGACAGCAGCGCCTGGGTTCTAATTGAATCCCTTTGCTTGTCTTCCCTGATGGAAAGCCTAGGCGGGAGTGCGGGGGAAAGTGTGGTTTGGGCTGCAAAACCAAGTATTTGCGATGACCTCTCTATGGTTTGTGGAGGTGTTTAAACTACATCCCTAACCTGGGAACACCTGTGCCCCCATAAAGATCCGTGGAGTCTGTTTCCACACCTCCAGCACACACACGAACACTTGCACAGTTATCCTGAGAGTGGGCAGCCTCCTCCAACTGAGAGCAGGGCCTTGGTTCTTATAAATTCGCTTAACTTGTCTACCCTGTTTGGTTGCCTGATACGGAGTGCTGGGGAAAGGGTGGGTTGGGCTCTAAATCCAAGTATTAGCGAGTGCTTCTCCATGGGATTTGGAGGTTATTAACCAAAAGCCCACAACATGGGAATACCTGTGCTCCTTGAAAAAAGCGTGGACTCTGTATCCCCACCACCAGAACACACATGAAGAAGTTTTCTGCTATCCTGAGTGTGGGCTGGCAATTTCAGGTGACAGAAGCGGCTGGGTTCTAATAGAATCCCTTAGCTTGTAATCCCTGAGTGTTTCCCTAGGACTGACTCTGAGAGAAACCTGGGGGTTGGGCTTTGAGGCCAAATAGTAGCGAGTGTCCCCGATGGACTGAGGAAGTATTTAGATGAATTCTCCATAAAGGGAAACACCTGAGCACCCATTCATCTGCGTGGAGTGGGGCTTCAAATCTCCCCACCACACAAGGTTGGGTTCCAGTATCCTGAGGGTGGGGTAGTTCCTCCAACTGACATCAGCGTCTTGGTTTGAATAGAATCCCTTTGCTTGTCTTCCCTGATGGTTTGCCTAGGCCAGTGTGTGGTTGAAAGTGGGATTTGGGATCTAAAACTAAGTATTAGCGTGTGCCTCTCCATGGGTAGTGGAGATGTTTAAACTACAACCCACAACTTGGGAATTACTGTGACCCCTGAAAAATGCGTGTGCTATGTTTCCCCACGTCCAGCACACACAGGAAGAAGTGTTCTGGGGTTCTGAGTGTGGGGAGGTTCCTCCAACAGACAGCAGCACCTGGGTTGTAATAGAATCCCTTAGCTTGACTTCCCTAAGTGTTTTCCTAGGCCTAGCAGTAAGCGATGGTGGGGGATGGGCTCTAAAGCCAAGTATTAGCGAGTGCATCTCTGTGGGTAGTGGAGGGTTTTAAACTACTTCCCCAACCTTGGAACACCTGTGCCCCATAAAGATGCGTGGAATCTGTTTCCCCACCTCCAGCACACACACGGAGACGTGCTCAGGTATCCTGATTGTGGGGAGGCTCCTCCAAATGACAGCAGCGCCTGGGTTCTAAAAGAATCCCTTAGCTTGTCTTCCCTGATGGCATGCCTAGGCTGGAGAGTGGGGGAAAGTGGGGGTTGGGCTCTAAACCAAGGATAAGCGAGAGCCTATCCATGGGATGTGGGTTTTTAACCTACAACCCACAACCATGGAATAAATGTGCCCCCTGAAAGATGCTTTGACTGTTTCCCTACATCCAGCACACACACGAAGATGTGTTCTTGTATTCTGAGTGTGGGGAAGTTCCTCAAACTGACAGCAGCACCTGGATTCTATTAGAATCCCTTAGCTTCTGTTCCCTGAGTGTTCTTTTAGGCCAGGCCATGAGTGAAAGCTGGGGGTTGGGCTTGGAGGCCACGTAGCAGTGAGTGCCCCCTGATCCACTGAGGAAGTACTTAGAGGACTTCTCCCTAAAGGGAACACCTTTTCCTGCATTCATCTGGGTGCAGTGGGGCTGCACATCTCTCCCACACCTAAGAATGTGTTCTGGAATTCTGAGTGCAGGGAAGTTCCTCCAACTGACAGCAGCGCCTGGGTTCTAATTGAATCCCTTTGCTTGTCTTCCCTGATGGAAAGCCTAGGCGGGAGTGCGGGGGAAAGTGTGGTTTGGGCTCCAAAACCAAGTATTGGCGATGACCTCACTATGGTTTGTGGAGGTGTTTAAATTACATCCCTAACCTGGGAACACCTGTGCCCCCATAAAGATCCGTGGAGTCTGTTTCCACACCTCCAGCACACACACGAACACTTGCACAGTTATCCTGAGAGTGGGCAGCCTCCTCCAACTGAGAGCAGGGCCTTGGTTCTTATAAAATCGCTTAACTTGTCTACCCTGTTTGGTTGCTTGATACGGAGTGCTGGGGAAAGGGTGGGTTGGGCTCTAAATCCAAGTATTAGCGAGTGCTTCTCCATGGGATTTGGAGGTTATTAACCAAAAGCCCACAACATGGGAATACCTGTGCTCCTTGAAAAAAGCGTGGACTCTGTATCCCCACCACCAGAACACACATGAAGAAGTTTTCTGCTATCCTGAGTGTGGGCTGGCAATTTCAGGTGACAGAAGCGGCTGGGTTCTAATAGAATCCCTTAGCTTGTAATCCCTGAGTGTTTCCCTAGGACTGACTCTGAGAGAAACCTGGGGGTTGGGCTTTGAGGCCAAATAGTAGCGAGTGTCCCCGATGGACTGAGGAAGTATTTAGATGAATTCTCCATAAAGGGAAACACCTGAGCACCCATTCATCTGCGTGGATTGGGGTTTCAAATCTCCCCACCACACAAGGTTGGGTTCCAGTATCCTGAGGGTGGGGTAGTTCCTCCAACTGACATCAGCGTCTTGGTTTGAATAGAAACCCTTTGCTTGTCTTCCCTGATGGTTTGCCTAGGCCAGTGTGTGGTTGAAAGTGGGATTTGGGATCTAAAACTAAGTATTAGCGTGTGCCTCTCCATGGGTAGTGGAGATGTTTAAACTACAACCCACAACTTGGGAATTACTGTGACCCCTGAAAAATGCATGTGCTATGTTTCCCCACGTCCAGCACACACAGGAAGAAGTGTTCTGGGGTTGTGAGTGTGGGGAGGTTCCTCCAACAGACTGCAGCACCTGGGTTGTAATTGAATCCCTTCGCTTGAATTCCCTAAGTGTTTTCCTAGGCCTAGCAGTAAGCTATGGTGGGGGATGGGCTCTAAAGCCAAGTATTAGCGAGTGCATCTCTGTGGGTAGTGGAGGGTTTTAAACTACTTCCCCAAACTTGGAACACCTGTGCCCCATAAAGATGCGTGGAATCTGTTTCCCCACCTCCAGCACACACACGGAGACGTGCTCAGGTATCCTGATTGTGGGGAGGCTCCTCCAAATGACAGCAGCGCCTGGGTTCTAAAAGAATCCCTTAGCTTGTCTTCCCTGATGGCATGCCTAGGCTGGAGAGTGGGGGAAAGTGGGGGTTGGGCTCTAAACCAAGTATGAGCAAGAGCCTATCCATGGGATGTGGGTTTTTAACCTACAACCCACAACCATGGAATAAATGTGCCCCCTGAAAGATGCTTTGACTGTTTCCCTACATCCAGCACACACACGAAGATGTGTTCTTGTATTCTGAGTGTGGGGAAGTTCCTCAAACTGACAGCAGCACCTGGATTCTATTAGTATCCCTTAGCTTCTGTTCCCTGAGTGTTCTTTTAGGCCAGGCCATGAGGGAAAGCTGGGGGTTGGGCTTGGAGGCCACGTAGCAGTGAGTGCCCCCTGATCCATTGAGGAAGTACTTAGAGGACTTCTCCCTAAAGGGAACACCTTTTCCTGCATTCATCTGGGTGCAGTGGGGCTGCACATCTCTCCCACACCTAAGAATGTGTTCTGGAATTCTGAGTGCAGGGAAGTTCCTCCAACTGACAGCAGCGCCTGGGTTCTAATTGAATCCCTTTGCTTGTCTTCCCTGATGGAAAGCCTAGGCGGGAGTGCGGGGGAAAGTGTGGTTTGGGCTCCAAAACCAAGTATTGGCGATGACCTCTCTATGGTTTGTGGAGGTGTTTAAACTACATCCCTAACCTGGGAACACCTGTGCCCCCATAAAGATCCGTGGAGTCTGTTTCCACACCTCCAGCACACACACGAACACTTGCACAGTTATCCTGAGAGTGGGCAGCCTCCTCCAACTGAGAGCAGGGCCTTGGTTCTTATAAAATCGCTTAACTTGTCTACCCTGTTTGGTTGCCTGATACGGAGTGCTGGGGAAAGGGTGGGTTGGGCTCTAAATCCAAGTATTAGCGAGTGCTTCTCCATGGGATTTGGAGGTTATTAACCAAAAGCCCACAACATGGGAATACCTGTGCTCCTTGAAAAAAGCGTGGACTCTGTATCCCCACCACCAGAACACACATGAAGAAGTTTTCTGCTATCCTGAGTGTGGGCTGGCAATTTCAGGTGACAGAAGCGGCTGGGTTCTAATAGAATCCCTTAGCTTGTAATCCCTGAGTGTTTCCCTAGGACTGACTCTGAGAGAAACCTGGGGGTTGGGCTTTGAGGCCAAATAGTAGCGAGTGTCCCCGATGGACTGAGGAAGTATTTAGATGAATTCTCCATAAAGGGAAACACCTGAGCACCCATTCATCTGCGTGGAGTGGGGCTTCAAATCTCCCCACCACACAAGGTTGGGTTCCAGTATCCTGAGGGTGGGGTAGTTCCTCCAACTGACATCAGCGTCTTGGTTTGAATAGAATCCCTTTGCTTGTCTTCCCTGATGGTTTGCCTAGGCCAGTGTGTGGTTGAAAGTGGGATTTGGGATCTAAAACTAAGTATTAGCGTGTGCCTCTCCATGGGTAGTGGAGATGTTTAAACTACAACCCACAACTTGGGAATTACTGTGACCCCTGAAAAATGCGTGTGCTATGTTTCCCCACGTCCAGCACACACAGGAAGAAGTGTTCTGGGGTTCTGAGTGTGGGGAGGTTCCTCCAACAGACTGCAGCACCTGGGTTGTAATAGAATCCCTTCGCTTGACTTCCCTAAGTGTTTTCCTAGGCCTAGCAGTAAGCGATGGTGGGGGTGGGCTCTAAAGCCAAGTATTAGCGAGTGCATCTCTGTGGGTAGTGGAGGGTTTTAAACTACTTCCCCAAACTTGGAACACCTGTGCCCCATAAAGATGCGTGGAATCTGTTTCCCCACCTCCAGCACACACACGGAGACGTGCTCAGGTATCCTGATTGTGGGGAGGCTCCTCCAAATGACAGCAGCGCCTGGGTTCTAAAAGAATCCCTTAGCTTGTCTTCCCTGATGGCATGTCTAGGCTGGAGAGTGGGGGAAAGTGGGGGTTGGGCTCTAAACCAAGGATAAGCGAGAGCCTATCCATGGGATGTGGGTTTTTAACCTACAACCCACAACCATGGAATAAATGTGCCCCCTGAAAGATGCTTTGACTGTTTCCCTACATCCAGCACACACACGAAGATGTGTTCTTGTATTCTGAGTGTGGGGAAGTTCCTCAAACTGACAGCAGCACCTGGATTCTATTAGTATCCCTTAGCTTCTGTTCCCTGAGTGTTCTCTTAGGCCAGGCAATGAGTGAAAGCTGGGGGTTGGGCTTGGAGGCCACGTAGCAGTGAGTGCCCCCTGATCCATTGAGGAAGTACTTAGAGGACTTCTCCCTAAAGGGAACACCTTTTCCTGCATTCATCTGGGTGCAGTGGGGCTGCACATCTCTCCCACACCTAAGAATGTGTTCTGGAATTCTGAGTGCAGGGAAGTTCCTCCAACTGACAGCAGCGCCTGGGTTCTAATTGAATCCCTTTGCTTGTCTTCCCTGATGGAAAGCCTAGGCGGGAGTGCGGGGGAAAGTGTGGTTTGGGCTCCAAAACCAAGAATTGGCGATGACCTCTCTATGGTTTGTGGAGGTGTTTAAACTACATCCCTAACCTGGGAACACCTGTGCCCCCATAAAGATCCGTGGAGTCTGTTTCCACACCTCCAGCACACACACGAACACTTGCAGAGTTATCCTGAGAGTGGGCAGCCTCCTCCAACTGAGAGCAGGGCCTTGGTTCTTATAAAATCGCTTAACTTGTCTACCCTGTTTGGTTGCCTGATACGGAGTGCTGGGGAAAGGGTGGGTTGGGCTCTAAATCCAAGTATTAGCGAGTGCTTCTCCATGGGATTTGGAGGTTATTAACCAAAAGCCCACAACATGGGAATACCTGTGCTCCTTGAAAAAAGCGTGGACTCTGTATCCCCACCACCAGAACACACATGAAGAAGTTTTCTGCTATCCTGAGTGTGGGCTGGCAATTTCAGGTGACAGAAGCGGCTGGGTTCTAATAGAATTCCTTAGCTGGTAATTCCTGAGTGTTTCCCTAGGACTGACTCTGAGAGAAACCTGGGGTTGGGCTTTGAGGCCAAATAGTAGCGAGTGTCCCCGATGGACTGAGGAAGTATTTAGATGAATTCTCCATAAAGGGAAACACCTGAGCACCCATTCATCTGCGTGGAGTGGGGCTTCAAATCTCCCCACCACACAAGGTTGGGTTCCATTATCCTTAGGGTGGGGTAGTTCCTCCAACTGACATCAGCGTCTTGGTTTGAATAGAATCCCTTTGCTTGTCTTCCCTGATGGTTTGACTAGGCCAGTGTGTGGTTGAAAGTGGGATTTGGGATCTAAAACTAAGTATTAGCGTGTGCCTCTCCATGGGTAGTGGAGATGTTTAAACTACAACCCACAACTTGGGAATTACTGTGACCCCTGAAAAATGCGTGTGCTATGTTTCCCCACGTCCAGCACACACAGGAAGAAGTGTTCTGGGGTTCTGAGTGTGGGGAGGTTCCTCCAACAGACTGCAGCACCTGGGTTGTAATAGAATCCCTTAGCTTGACTTCCCTAAGTGTTTTCCTAGGCCTAGCAGTAAGCGATGGTGGGGGATGGGCTCTAAAGCCAAGTATTAGCGAGTGCATCTCTGTGGGTAGTGGAGGGTTTTAAAATACTACCCCAACCTTGGAACACCTGTGCCCCATAAAGATGCGTGGAATCTGTTTCCCCACCTCCAGCACACACACGGAGACGTGCTCAGGTATCCTGATTGTGGGGAGGCTCCTCCAAATGACAGCAGCGCCTGGGTTCTAAAAAATCCCTTAGCTTGAATTCCCTGATGGCATGCCTAGGCTGGAGAGTGGGGGAAAGTGGGGGTTGGGCTCTAAACCAAGGATAAGCGAGAGCCTATCCATGGGATGTGGGTTTTTAACCTACAACCCACAACCATGGAATAAATGTGCCCCCTGAAAGATGCTTTGACTTTTTCCCTACATCCAGCACACACACGAAGATGTGTTCTTGTATTCTGAGTGTGGGGATGTTCCTCAAACTGACAGCAGCACCTGGATTCTATTTGTATCCCTTAGCTTCTGTTCCCTGAGTGTTCTTTTAGGCCAGGCCATGAGGGAAAGCTGGGGGTTGGGCTTGGAGGCCACGTAGCAGTGAGTGCCCCCTGATCCATTGTGGAAGTACTTAGAGGACTTCTCCCTAAAGGGAACACCTTTTCCTGCATTCATCTGGGTGGAGTGGGGCTGCACATCTCTCCCACACCTAAGAATGTGTTCTGGAATTCTGAGTGCAGGGAAGTTCCTCCAACTGACAGCAGCGCCTGGGTTCTAATTGAATCCCTTTGCTTGTCTTCCCTGATGGAAAGCCTAGGCGGGAGTGCGGGGGAAAGTGTGGTTTGGGCTCCAAAACCAAGTATTTGCGATGACCTCTCTATGGTTTGTGGAGGTGTTTAAACTACATCCCTAACCTGGGAACACCTGTGCCCCCATAAAGATCCGTGGAGTCTGTTTCCACACCTCCAGCACACACACGAACACTTGCACAGTTATCCAGAGAGTGGGCAGCCTCCTCCAACTGAGAGCAGGGCCTTGGTTCTTATAAAATCGCTTAACTTGTCTACCCTGTTTGGTTGCCTGATACGGAGTGCTGGGGAAAGGGTGGGTTGGGCTCTAAATCCAAGTATTAGCGAGTGCTTCTCCATGGGATTTGGAGGTTATTAACCAAAAGCCCACAACATGGGAATACCTGTGCTCCTTGAAAAAAGCGTGGACTCTGTATCCCCACCACCAGAACACACATGAAGAAGTTTTCTGCTATCCTGAGTGTGGGCTGGCAATTTCAGGTGACAGAAGCGGCTGGGTTCTAATAGAATCCCTTATCTTGTAATCCCTGACTGTTTCCCTAGGACTGACTCTGAGAGAAACCTGGGGGTTGGGCTTTGAGGCCAAATAGTAGCGAGTGTCCCCGATGGACTGAGGAAGTATTTAGATGAATTCTCCATAAAGGGAAACACCTGAGCACCCATTCATCTGCGTGGAGTGGGGCTTCAAATCTCCCCACCACACAAGGTTGGGTTCCAGTATCCTGAGGGTTGGGTAGTTCCTCCAACTGATATCAGCGTCTTGGTTTGAATAGAATCCCTTTGCTTGTCTTCCCTGATGGTTTGCCTAGGCCAGTGTGTGGTTGAAAGTGGGATTTGGGATCTAAAACTAAGTATTAGCGTGTGCCTCTCCATGGGTAGTGGAGATGTTTAAACTACAACTCACAACTTGGGAATTACTGTGACCCCTGAAAAATGCGTGTGCTATGTTTCCCCACGTCCAGCACACACAGGAAGAAGTGTTCTGGTGTTCTGAGAGTGGGTAGGTTCCTCCAACAGACAGCAGCACCTGGGTTGTAATAGAATCCCTTAGCTTGACTTCCCTAAGTGTATTCCTAGGCCTAGCAGTAAGCGATGGTGGGGGATGGGCTCTAAAGCCAAGTATTAGGGAGTGCATCTCTGTGGCTTGTGGAGGGTTTTAAACTTCTTCCCCAACCTTGGAACACCTGTGCCCCATAAAGATGCGTGGAATCTGTTTCCCCACCTCCAGCACACACACGGAGACGTGCTCAGGTATCCTGATTGTGGGGAGGCTCCTCCAAATGACAGCAGCGCCTGGGTTCTAAAAGAATCCCTTAGCTTGTCTTCCCTGATGGCATGCCTAGGCTGGAGAGTGGGGGAAAGTGGGGGTTGGGCTCTAAACCAAGTATTAGCTAGAGCCTATCCATGGGATGTGGGATTTTAACCTACAACCCACAACCATGGAATAAATGTGCCCCCTGAAAGATGCTTTGACTGTTTCCCCACATCCAGCACACACACGAATATGTGTTCTGGAATTCTGAGTGTGGGGAGTTTTCTCAAACTGACAGCAGCATCTGGGTTCTATTAGTATCCCTTAGCTTCTGTTCCCTGAGTGTTCCTTTAGGCCAGGCCATGAGGGAAAGCTGGGGGTTGGGCTTGGAAGCCAAGTAGCAGTGAGGGCCCCTTGATCCACTGAGGAAGTATTTAGAGGAATTCTCCCTAAATGGAACACCTTATCCTCCATTCATCTGGGTGCAGTGGGGCTGCACATCTCTCCCACACCTAAGAATGTGTTCTGGATTCTGAGTGCAGGGAAGTTCCTCCAACTGACAGCAGCGCCTGGGTTCTATTTGAATCCCTTTGCATGTCTTCCCTGATGGAAAGCCTAGGCGGGAGTGCGGGGGACAGTGTGGTTTGGGCTCCAAAACCAAGTATTGGCGATGACCTCTCTATGGTTTGTGGAGGTGTTTAAACTACATCCCTAACCTGGGAACACCTGTGCCCCCATAAAGATCCGTGGAGTCTGTTTCCACACCTCCAGCACACACACGAACACTTGCACACTTATCCTGAGAGTGGGCAGACTCCTCCAAATGAGAGCAGGGCCTTGGTTCTTATAAAATCGCTTAACTTGTCTGCACTCTTTAGTTTCCTGATACGGAGTGCTGGGGAAAGGGTGGGTTGGGCTCTAAATCCAAGTATTAGCGAGTGCTTCTCCATGGGATTTGGAGGTTATTAACCAAAACCCCACAACATGGGAATACCTGTGCTCCTTGAAAAAAGTATGGACTCTGTATCCCCACCACAAGAACACACATGAAGAAGTTTTCTGCTATCCTGAGTGTGGGCTGGCAATTTCAGGTGACAGAAGCGGCTGGGTTCTAATAGAATCCCTTAGCTTGTAATCCCTGAGTGTTTCCCTAGGACTGACTCTGAGAGAAACCTGGGGGTTGGGCTTTGAGGCCAAATTGTAGCGAGTGTCCCCGATGGACTGAGGAAGTATTTAGATGAATTCTCCATAAAGGGAAACACCTGAGCACCCATTCATCTGCGTGGAGTGGGGCTTCAAATCTCCCCACCACACAAGGTTGGGTTCCAGTATCCTGAGGGTGGGGTAGTTCCTCCAACTGACATCAGCGTCTTGGTTTGAATAGAATCCCTTTGCTTGTCTTCCCTGATGGTTTGCCTAGGCCAGTGTGTGGTTGAAAGTGGGATTTGGGATCTAAAACTAAGTATTAGCGTGTGCCTCTCCATGGGTAGTGGAGATGTTTAAACTACAACCCACAACTTGGGAATTACTGTGACCCCTGAAAAATGCGTGTGCTATGTTTCCCCACGTCCAGCACACACAGGAAGAAGTGTTCTGGGGTTGTGAGTGTGGGGAGGTTCCTCCAACAGACAGCAGCACCTGGGTTGTAATAGAATCCGTTAGCTTGACTTCCCTAAGTGTTTTCCTAGGCCTAGCAGTAAGCGGTGGTGGGGGATGGGCTCTAAAGCCAAGTATTAGCGAGTGCATCTCTGTGGGTATTGGAGGGTTTTAAACTACTTCCCCAACCTTGGAACACCTGTGCCCCATAAAGATGCGTGGAATCTGTTTCCCCACCTCCAGCACACACACGGAGACGTGCTCAGGTATCCTGATTCTGGGGAGGCTCCTCCAAATGACAGCAGCGCCTGGGTTCTAAAAGAATCCCTTAGCTTGTCTTCCCTGATGGCATGCCTAGGCTGGAGAGTGGGGGAAAGGGGGGGTTGGGCTCTAAACCAAGTATTAGCGAGAGCCTATCCATGGGATGTGGGTTTTTAACCTACAACACACAACCATGGAATAAATGTGCCCCCTGAAAGTAGCTTTGACTGTTTCCCCACATCCAGCACACACACGAATATGTGTTCTGGAATTCTGAGTGTGGGAAGGTTTCTCAAACTGACAGCAGCACCTGGGATCTATTAGTATCCCTTAGCTTCTGTTCCCTGAGTGTTCCTTTAGGCCAAGCCATGAGGGAAAGCTGGGGGTTGGTCTTGGAGGCCAAGTAGCAGTGAGGGCCCCTTGATCCACTGAGGAAGTATTTAGAGGAATTCTCCCTAAATGGAACACCTTTTCCTCCATTCATCTGGGTTCAGTGGAGCTGCACAGCTCTCCCACACCTAAGAATGTGTTCTGGAAATCTGAGTGCAGGGAAGTTCCTCCAACTAACAGCAGCGCCTTGGTTCTAATTGAATCCCTTTGCTTGTCTTCCTTGATGGAAAGCCTAGGCGGGAGTGCGGGGGAAACTGTGGTTTGGGCTCTAAGACCAAGTATTTGCGATGACCTCTCTATGGTTTGTGGAGGGGTTTAAATTACATCCCTAACCTGGGAACACCTGTGCCCCCATAAAGATCCGTGGAGTCTGTTTCCACACCTCCAGCACACACACGAACACTTGCACAGTTATCCTGAGGGTGGGCAGCCTTCTCCAACTGAGAGCAGGGCCTTGGTTCTTATAAAATCGCTTAACTTGTCTACACTGTTTGGTTCCCTGATACGGAGTGCTGGAGAAAGGTTGGGTTGTGCTCTAAATCCAAGTATTAGCGAGTGCTTCTCCATGGGATTTGGAGGTTATTAACCAAAACCCCACAAGATGGGAATACGTGTGCTCCTTATAAAAACATGGACCCTATATCCCCACCACCAGAACACACATGAAGAAGTTTTCTGCTATCCTGAGTGTGGGCTGGCAATTTCAGGTGACAGAAGCGGCTGGGTTCTAATAGAATCCCTTAGCTTGTAATCCCTGAGTGTTTCCCTAGGACTGACTCTGAGAGAAACCTGGGGGTTGGGCTTTGAGGCCAAATAGTAGCGAGTGTCCCCGATGGACTGAGGAAGTATTTAGATGAATTCTCCATAAAGGGAAACACCTGAGCACCCATTCATCTGCGTGGAGTGGGGCTTCAAATCTCCCCACCACACAAGGTTGGGTTCCAGTATCCTGAGGATGGGGTAGTTCCTCCAACTGACATCAGTGTCTTGGTTTTAATACAATCACATTGTTTGTCTTCCCTGGTGGTTTGCCTAGGCCAGTGTGTGGTTGAAAGTGGGATTTGGGATCTAAAACTAAGTATTAGCGTGTGCCTCTCCATGGGTAGTGGAGATGTTTAAACTACAACCCACAACTTGGGAATTACTGTGACCCCTGAAAAATGCGTGTGCTGTTTCCCCTCGGCCAGCACACACAGGAAGAAGTTTTCTGGGGTTCTGAGTGTGGGGAGGTTCCTCCAACAGACAGCAGCACCTGGGTTGTAATAGAATCCCTTAGCTTGACTTACCTAAGTGTTTTCCTAGGCCTAGCAGTAAGCGATGGTGGGGGATGGGCTCTAAAGCCAAGTATTAGCGAGTGCATCTCTGTGGGTAGTGGAGGGTTTTAAACTACTTCCCCAAAGTTGGAACACCTTTGCCCCATAAAGATGCGTGGAATCTGTTTCCCCACCTCCAGCACACACACGGAGACGTGCTCAGGTATCCTGATTGTGGGGAGGCTCCTCCAAATGACAGCAGCTCTTGGGTTCTTAAAGAATCCCTTAGCTTGTCTTCCCTGATGGTATGCCTAGGCTGGAGAGTGGGGGAAAGGGGGGGGTTGGGCTCTAAACCAAGTATTAGCGAGAGCCTATCCATGGGATGTGGGTTTTTAAACTACAACCCACAACCATGGATTAAATGTGCCCCCTGAAAGATGCTTTGACTGTTTCCCTACATCCAGCAGACACACGAAGATGTGTTCTGGTATTCTGAGTGTGGGGAAGTTCCTCAAACTGACAGCAGCACCTGGATTCTATTAGTATCCCTTAGCTTCTGTTCCCTGAGTGTTCTTTTAGGCCAGGACAGGAGGGAAAGCTGGGGGTGGCGCTTGGGTGCCACGTATCAGTGAGTGGCCCCTGATCCATTGAGGAAGTACTAAGAGGACTTCTCCGTAATGGAACACCTTTTCCTCCATTCATCTGTGTGCAGTGTGGCTGCACATCTCTCCCACACCTAAGAATGTGTTCTGGAATTCTCAGTGCAGGGAAGTTCCTCCAACTGACAGCAGCGCCTGGGTTCTAATTGAATCCATTTGCTTGTCTTCCCTGATGGAAAGCCTAGGCGGGAGTGCGGGGGAAAGTGTGGTTTGGGCTCGGAAACCAAGTATTTGCAATGACCTCTCTATGGTTTGTGGAGGTGTTTAAACTACATCCCTAACCTGGGAACACCTGTGCCCCCATAAAGACCCGTGGAGTCTGTTTCCACACCTCCAGCACACACACGAACACTTGCACAGTTATCCTGAGAGTGGGCAGCCTCGTCCAAATGAGAGCAGGGCCTTGGTTCTTATAAAATCGCTTAACTTGTCTACCCTGTTTGGTTTCCTGATACGGAGTGCTGGAGAAAGGGTGGGTTGCGGTCTAAATCCAAGTATTAGCGAGTGCTTCTCCATGGGATTTGGAAGTTATTTACCAAAAGCCCACAACTTGTGAATACCTGTGCTCCTTGACAAAAGCATGGATTCTGTATCCCCAGCACCAGAACCCACATGAAGAAGTTTTCTGCTATCCTGAGTGTGGGCTGGCAATTTCAGGTGACAGAAGCTACTGGGTTCTAATAGAATCCCTTAGCTTGTAATCCCTGAGTGTTTCCCTAGGACTGACTCTGAGAGAAACCTGGGGGTTGGGCTTTGAGGCCAAATAGTAGCGAGTGTCCCCGATGGACTGAGGAAGTATTTAGATGAATTCTCCATAAAGGGAAACACGTGAGCACCCATTCATCTGCGTGGAGTGGGGCTTCAAATCTCCCCACCACACAAGGTTGGGTTCCAGTATCCTGAGGGTGGGGTAGTTCCTCCAACTGACATCAGCGTCTTGGTTTGAATAGAATAACTTTGCTTGTCTTCCCTGATGGTTTGCCTAGGGCAGTGTGTGGTTGAAAGTGGGATTTGGGATCTAAAACTAAGTATTAGCGTGTGCCTCTCCATGGGTAGTGGAGATGTTTAAACTACAACCCACAACTTGGGAATTACTGTGACCCCTGGAAAATGCGTGTGCTGTTTCCCCACGTCCAGCACACACGGGAAGAAGTGTTCTGGGGTTCTGAGTGTGGGGAGGTTCCTCCAACACACAGCAGCACCTGGCTTTTAATAGAATCCCTTAGCTTGACTTCCCTAAGTGTTTCCCTAGGCCTAGCAGTAAGTGATGGTTGGGGATGGGCTATAAAGCCAAGTATTAGTGAGTGCATCTCTGTGGGTAGTGGAGGGTTTTAAACTACTTCCCCAACCTTAGAACACCTGTGCCACATAAAGATGCGTGGAATCTGTTTCCCCTTCTCCAACACACACACGGAGTCGTGCTCAGGTATCCTGATTGTGGGGAGGCTCTTCGAAATGACAGCAGCGGCAGGGTTCTTATAGAATCCCTTAGCTTGTCTTCCCTGATGGCATGCCTAGGCTTGAGAGTGGGGGAAAGTGGGGGTTGGGATCTAAACCAAGTATTAGCGAGAGCCTATCCATGGGATGTGGGTTTTTAACCTACAACCCAAAACCACGGAATAAATGTGCCCCCTGAAAGATGCTTTGACTCTTTCCCTACATCCAGCACACACGCGAAGAAGTGTTCTTGTATTCTGAGTGTGGGGAGGTTCCTCAAACTGACAGCAGCACCTGGGTTCTATTAGTATACCTTAGCTTCTGTTCCCTGAGTGTTCCTTTAGGCCAGGCCATGAGGGACAGCTGGTGGTCGGGCTTCGAGGCCAGGTAGCAGTGAGTGCCCCCTGATCCACTGAGGAAGAACTTAGAGGACTTCTGCCTAAACGGAACACCTTTTCCTCCATTCATCTGGGTGGAGTGGGGCTGCACATCTCTCCCACACCTAAGAATGTGTTATGGAATTCTGAGTGCAGGGAAGTTCCTCCACCTGACAGCAGCGCCTGGGTTCTAATTGAATCCCTTTGCTTGTCTTCCCTGATGGAAAGCCTCGGCGGGAGTGCGGGGGACAGTGTGGTTTGGGCTCCGAAACCAAGTATTTGCGAAGACCTCTCTATGGTTAGTGGAGGTGTTTAAACTACATCCCTAACCTGGGAACACCTGTGCCCCCATAAAGATCCGTGGTGTCTGTTTCCACACCTCCAGCACACACACGAACACTTGCACAGTTATCCTGAGAGTGGGCAGCCTCCTCCAACTGAGAGCAGGGCCTTGGTTCTTATAAAATCGCTTAACTTGTCTACCCTGTTTGGTTGCCTGATACGGAGTGCTGGGGAAAGGGTGGGTTGGGCTCTAAATCCAAGTATTAGCGAGTGCTTCTCCATGGGATTTGGAGGTTATTAACCAAAAGCCCACAACATGGGAATACCTGTGCTCCTTGAAAAAAGCGTGGACTCTGTATCCCCACCACCAGAATACACATGAAGTAGTTTTCTGCTATCCTGAGTGTGGGCTGGCAATTTCAGGTGACAGAAGCAGCTTGGTTCAACTAGAATCCCTTAGCTTGTAATCCCTGAGTGTTTCCCTCGGACTGACTCTGAGAGAAACCTGGTGGTTGGGCTTTGAGGCCAAATAGTAGCGAGTGTCCCCGATGGACTGAGGAAGTATTTACATGAATTCTCCATAAAGGGAAACACCTGAGCACCCATTCATCTGCGTGGAGTGGGGCTTCAAATCTCCCCACCACACAAGGTTGGGTTCCAGTATCCTGAGGGTGGGGTAGTTCCTCCAACTGACATCAGCGTCTTGGTTTGAATAGAATCCCTTTGCTTGTCTTCCCTGATGGTTTGCCTAGGCCAGTGTGTGGTTGAATTTGGTTTTGGGATCTAAAACTAAGTATTAGCGTGTGCCTCTCCATGGGTAGTGGAGATGTTTAAACTACAACCCACAACTTGGGAATTACTGTGACCCCTGAAAAATGCGTGTGCTATGTTTCCCCACGTCCAGCACACACAGGAAGAAGTGTTCTGGGGTTGTGAGTGTGGGGAGGTTCCTCCAACAGACAGCAGCACCTGGGTTGTAATAGAATCCCTTAGCTTGACTTCCCTAAGTGTTTTCCTAGGCCTAGCAGTAAGCGATGGTGGGGGATGGGCTCTAAAGCCAAGTATTAGCGAGTGCATCTCTGTGGGTAGTGGAGGGTTTTAAACTACTTCCCCAACCTTGGAACACCTGTGCCGCATAAAGATGCATGGAATCTGTTTCCCCACCTCCAGCACACACACGGATACGAGCTCAGGTATCCTGATTGTGGGGAGGCGCTTCGAAATGACAGCAGCGCCAGGGTTCTGAAACAATCCCTTAGCTTGTCTTCCCTGATGGCATGCCTAGGCTGGAGAGTGGGGGAAAGTGGGAGTTGGGCTCTAAACCAAGTATTAGCGAGAGCCTATCCATGGGATGTGGGTTTTTAACTTACAACCCACAACCATGGAATAAATGTGCCCCCTGAAAGATGCTTTGACTGTTTCCCTACATCCAGCACACACGCGAAAAAGTGTTCTTGTATTCTGAGTGTGGGGAGGTTCCTCAAACTGACAACAGCACCTGGGTTCTACTAGTATACCTTAGCTTCTGTTCCCTGAGTGTTCCTTTAGGCCAGGCCATGAGGGACAGCTGGTGGTCGGGCTTCGAGGCCAGGTAGCAGTGAGTGCCCCCTGATCCACTGAGGAAGTACTTAGAGGACTTCTCCCTAAACGGAACACCTTTTCCTGCATTCATCTGGGTGCAGTGGGGCTGCACAACTCTCCCACACCTAAGAATGTGTTCTGGAATTCTGAGTGCAGGAAAGTTCCTCCAACTGACAGCAGCGCCTGGGTTCTAATCGAATCCCTTTGCTTGACTTCCCTAAGTGTATTCCTAGGCCTAGCAGTAAGCGATGGTGGGGGATGGGGTCTAAAGCCAAGTATTAGCGAGTGCATCTCTGTGGGTAGTGGAGGGTTTTAAACTACTTCCCCAACCTTGGAACACCTGTGCCGCATAAAGATGCATGGAATCTGTTTCCCCACCTCCAGCACACACACGGATACGAGCTCAGGTATCCTGATTGTGGGGAGGCGCTTCGAAATGACAGCAGCGCCAGGGATCTTATAGAATCCCTTAGCTTGTCTTCCCTGATGGCATGCCTAGTCTGGAGAGTGGGGGAAAGTGGATGTTGGGCTCTAAACCAAGTATTAGCGAGAGCCTATCCATGGGATGTGGGTTTTTAACCTTCAACCCACAACCATGGAATAAATGTGCCCCTGAAAGATGCTTTGACTGTTTCCCTGCATCCAGCACACACGCGAAGAAGTGTTCTGGGATTCTGAGTGTGGGGAGGTTCCTCCAACAGACAGCAGCACCTGGGTTTTAATGGTATCCCTTAGCTTGACTTCCCTAAGTGTTTTCCTAGGCCTAGAATTAAGTGATGGTGGGGGATGGGCTCTAAAGCCAAGTATTAGCGAGTCCATCTCTGTGGGTAGTGGAGGGTTTTAAACTACTTCCCCAACCTTGGAACACCTGTGCCCCATAAAGATGCGTGGAATCTGTTTCCCCACATCCAGCACACACACGGAGATATGCTCAGGTATCCTGATTGTGGGGAGGCTACTCCAAATGACAGCAGTGCATGGGTTCTAAAAGAATCCCTTAGCTTGTCTTCCCTGACGGCATGCCTAGGCTGGAGAGTGGGGGAAAGTGGGGGTTGGGCTCTAAACCAAGTATTAGCGAGAGCCTATCCATGGGATATGGGTTTTTAACCTACAACCCACAACCATGGAATAAATGTGCCCCCTGAATGGTGCTTTGACTGTTTCCCTATATCCAGCACACACACGAAGATGTGTTCTGGTATTCTGAGTGTGGGGAAGTTCCTCAAACTGAGAGCAGCACCTGGATTCTATTAGTATCCCTTAGCTTCTGTTCCCTGAGTGTTCCTTTAGTCCAGGCCATGAGGGAAAGCTGGGGGTTGGGCTTGGATGCCACGTAGCAGTGAGTGACCCCTGATCCATTGAGGAAGTACTTAGAGGACTTCTCCCTAAACGGAACACCTTTTCCTCCATTCATCTGGGTGCAGTGGGGCTGCACATCTCTCCCACACCTAAGAATGTGTCCTGGAATTCTGAGTGCAGGGAAGTTCCTCCAACTGACAGCAGCGCCTGGGTTCTAATTGAATCCCTTTGCTTGTCTTCCCTGATGGAAAGCCTAGGCGGGAGTGCGGGGGACAGTGTGGTTTGGGCTCCGAAACCAAGTATTTGCGATGACCTCTCTATGGTTTGTGGAGGTGTTTAAACTACATCCCTAACCTGGGAACACCTGTGCCCCCATAAAGATCCGTGGAGTCTGTTTCCACACCTCCAGCACACACACGAACACTTGGACAGTTATCCTGAGAGTGGGCAGCCTCCTCCAACTGAGAGCAGGGCCTTGGTTCTTATAAAATCTCTTAACTTATCTACACTCTTTGGTTGCCTGATACGGAGTGCTGGAGAAAGGGTGGGGTGGGCTCTAAATCCAAGTATTAGCGAGTGCTTCTCCATGGGATTTGGAGGTTATTAACCAAAACCCCACAACATGGGAATACCTGTGCTCCTTGAAAAAAGCGTGGACTCTGTATCCCCACCACCAGAACACACATGAAGATGTTTTCTGCTATCCTGAGTTTGGGCTGGCAATTTCAGGTGACAGAAGCAGCTGGGTTCTAATAGAATCCCTTAGCTTGTAATCCCTGAGTGTTTCCCAGGACTGACTCTGTGAGAAACCTGGGGGTTGGGCTTTGTTTCCAAACAGTAGCGAGTGTCCCCAATGGACTGAGGAAGTATTTAGATGAATTCTCCATAAAGGGAAACACCTGAGCACCCATTCATCTGCGTGGAGTGGGGCTTCAAATCTCCCCACCACACAAGGTTGGGTTCCAGTATCATGACGGTGGGGTAGTTCCTCCAACTGACATCAGCGTCTTGGTTTTAATAGAATCCCTTTGCTTGTCTTCCCTGATGGTTTGCCTAGGCCAGTGTGTGGTTGAAAGTGGGATTTGGGACCTAAAACTAAGTATTAGCGTGTGCCTCTCCATGGGTTGTGGAGATGTTCAAACTACAACCCACAACTTGGGAATTACTGTGACCCCTGAAAAATGCGTGTGTATGTTTCCCCACGTCCAGCACACACAGGAAGAAGTGTTCTGTTATTCTGAGTGTGGGGAGGTTCCTCCAACAGACAGCAGCACCTGGGTTTTAATAGTATCCCTTAGCTTCATTTCCCTAAGTGTTTTCCTAGGCCTAGAATTAAGTGATGGTGGGGGATGGGCTCTAAAGCCAAGTATTAGCGAGTGCATCTCTGTGGGTAGTGGAGGGTTTTAAACTACTTCCCCAACCTTGGAACACCTGTGCCCCATAAAGATGCGTGGAATCTGTTTCCCCACCTCCAGCACACACACGGAGACGTGCTCAGGTATCCTGATTGTGGGGAGGCTCCTCCAAATGACAGCAGCGCCTGGGTTCTAAAAGAATCCCTTAGCTTGTCTTCCCTGATGGCATGCCTAGGCTGGAGAGTGGGGGAATGTGGGGGTTGGGCTCTAAACCAAGTATTAGCGAGAGCCTATCCATGGGATGTGGGTTTTTAACCTACAACCCACAACCATGGAATAAATGTGCCCCCTGAAAGGTGCTTTGACTGTTTCCCTACATCCAGCACACACACGAAGATGTGTTCTGGTATTCTGAGTGTGGGGAAGTTCCTCAAACTGACAGCAGCACCTGGATTCTATTAGTATCCCTTAGCATCTGTTCCCTGAGTGTTCCTTTAGGCCAGGCCATGAGGGAAAGCTGGGGGTTGGGCTTGGAGGCCACGTAGCAGTGAGTGACCCCTAATCCATTGAGGAAGTACTTAGAGGACTTCTCCCTAAACGGAACACCTTTTCCTCCATTCATCTGGGTGCAGTGGGGCTGCACATCTCTCCCACACCTAAGAATGTGTTCTGGAATTCTGAGTGCAGGGAAGTTCCTCCAACTGACAGCAGCGCCTGGGTTTTAATTGAATCCCTTTGCTTGTCTTCCCTGATGGAAAGCCTAGGCGGGAGTGCGGGGGACCGTGTGGTTTAGGCTCTGAAACCAATATTTGCGATGACACCTCTATGGTTTGTGGAGCTGTTTAAACTACATCCCTAACCTGGGAACACCTGTGCCCCCATAAAGATCCGTGGAGTCTGTTTCCACACCTCCAGCACACACACGAACACTTGCACAGTTATCCTGAGAGTGGGCAGCCTCCTCCAACTGAGAGCAGGGCCATGGTTCTTATAAAATCGCTTAACTTGTCTACCCTGTTTGGTTGCCTGATACGGAGTGCTGGGGAAAGGGTGGGTTGGGCTCTAAATCCAAGTATTAGCGAGTGCTTCTCCATGGGATTTGGAGGTTATTAACCAAAAGCCCACAACATGGGAATACCTGTGCTCCTTGAAAAAAGCGTGGACTCTGTATCCCCACCACCAGAACACACATGAAGATGTTTTCTGGTATCCTGAGTTTGGGCTGGCAATTTCAGGTGACAGAAGCAGCTGGGTTCTAGTAGAATCCCTTAGCTTGTAATCCCTGAGTGTTTCCCTAGGACTGACTCTGAGAGAAACCTGGGGGTTGGGCTTTGAGGCCAAATATTAGCGAGTGTCCTCGATGGACTGAGGAAGTATTTAGATGAATTCTCCATAAAGGGAAACACCTGAGCACCCATTCATCTGCGTGGAGTGGGGCTTCAAATCTCCCCACCACACAAGGTTGGGTTCCAGTATCCTGAGGGTGGGGTAGTTCCTCCAACTGACATCAGCGTCTTGGTTTGAATAGAATCCCTTTGCTTGTCTTCCCTGATGGTTTGCCTAGGCCAGTGTGTGGTTGAAAGTGGGATTTGGGATCTAAAACTAAGTATTAGCGTGTGCCTCTCCATGGGTAGTGGAGATGTTTAAACTACAACCCACAACTTGGGAATTACTGTGACCCCTGAAAAATGCGTGTGCTATGTTTCCCCACGTCCAACACACACAGGAAGAAGTGTTCTGGGGTTCTGAGTGTGGGGAGGCTCCTCCAACAGACAGCAGCACCTGGGTTTTAATAGTATCCCTTAGCTTGACTTCCCTAAGTGTTTTCCTAGGCCTAGAATTTAGTGATGGTGGGGGATGGGCTCTAAAGCCAAGTATTAGCGAGTGCATCTCTGTGGGTAGTGGAGGGTTTTAAACTACTTCCCCAACCTTGGAACACCTGTGCCCCATAAAGATGCGTGGAATCTGTTTCCCAACCTCCAGCACACACACGGAGATGTGCTCAGGTATCCTGATTGTGGGGAGACTCCTCCAAATGACAGCAGCGCCTGGGTTCTAAAAGAATCCCTTAGCTTGTCTTCCCTGATGGCATGCCTAGGCTGGAGAGTGGGGGAAAGTGGGGGTTGGGCTCTAAACCAAGTATTTGCGAGAGCCTATCCATGGGATGTGGGTTTTTAACCTACAACCCACAACCATGGAATAAATGTGCCCCCTGAAAGATGCTTTGACTCTTTCCCTACATCCAGCACACACGCGAAGATGTGTTCTGGTATTCTGAGTGTGGGGAAGTTCCTCAAACTGACAGCAGCACCTGGATTCTATTAGTATCCCTTAGCTTCTGTTCCCTGGGTGTTATTTTAGGCCAGGCCATGAGGGAAAGCTTGGGGTTGGACTTGGAGGCCACGTAGGAGTGAGTGCCCCTGATCCACTGAGGAAGTACTTAGAGGACTTCTCCCTAAACGGAACACCTTTTCCTCCATTCTTCTGGGTGCAGTGGGGCTGCACATCTCTCCCACACCTAAGAATTTGTCCTGGAATTCTGAGTGCAGGGAAGTTTCTCCAACTGACAGCAGCGCCTGGGTTCTAATTGAATCCCTTTGCTTGTCTTCCCTGATGGAAAGCCTAGGCGGTAGTGCGGGGGACAGTGTGGTTTGGGCTCCAAAACCAAGTATTTGCGATGACCTCTCTATGGTTTGTGGAGGTGTTTAAACTACATCCCTAACCTGGGAACACCTCTGCCCCCATAAAGATCCGTGGAGTCTGTTTCCACACCTCCAGCACACACACGAACACTTGCACAGTTATCCTGAGAGTGGGCAGCCTCCTCCAACTGAGAGCAGGGCCATGGTTCTTATAAAATCGCTTAACTTGCCTACCCGGTTTGGTTGCCTGATACGGAGTGCTGGGGAAAGGGTGGGTTGGGCTCTAAATCCAAGTATTAGCGAGTGCTTCTCCATGGGATTTGGAGGTTATTAACCAAAAGCCCACAACATGGGAATACCTGTGCTCCTTGAAAACAGCGTGGACTCTGTATCCCCACCACCAGAACACACATGAAGATGTTTTCTGGTATCCTGAGTTTGGGCTGGCAATTTCAGGTGACAGAAGCAGCTGGGTTCTAGTAGAATCCCTTAGCTTGTAATCCCTGAGTGTTTCCCTAGGACTGACTCTGAGAGAAACCTGGGGGTTGGGCTTTGAGGCCAAATATTAGCGAGTGTCCTCGATGGACTGAGGAAGTATTTAGATGAATTCTCCATAAAGGGAAACACCTGAGCACCCATTCATCTGCGTGGAGTCGGGCTTCAAATCTCCCCACCACACAAGGTTGGGTTCCAGTATCCTGAGGGTGGGGTAGTTCCTCCAACTGACATCAGCGTCTTGGTTTGAATAGAATCCCTTTGCTTGTCTTCCCTGATGGTTTGCCTAGGCCAGTGTGTGGTTGAAAGTGGGATTTGGGATCTAAAACTAAGTATTAGCGTGTGCCTCTCCATGGGTAGTGGAGATGTTTAAACTACAACCCACAACTTGGGAATTACTGTGACCCCTGAAAAATGCGTGTGCTATGTTTCCCCACGTCCAACACACACAGGAAGAATTGTTCTGGGGTTCTGAGTGTGGGGAGGCTCCTCCAACAGACAGCAGCACCTGGGTTTTAATAGTATCCCTTAGCTTGACTTCCCTAAGTGTTTTCCTAGGCCTAGAATTAAGTGATGGTGGGGGATGGGCTCTAAAGCCAAGTATTAGCGAGTGCATCTCTGTGGGTAGTGGAGGGTTTTAAACTACTTCCCCAACCTTGGAACACCTGTGCCCCATAAAGATGCGTGGAATCTGTTTCCCAACCTCGAGCACACACACGGAGATTTGCTCAGGTATCCTGATTGTGGGGAGACCCCTCCAAATGACAGCAGCGTCTGGGTTCTAAAAGAATCCCTTAGCTTGTCTTCCCTGATGGCATGCCTAGGCTGGAGAGTGGGGGAAAGTGGGGGTTAGGTTCTAAACCAAGGATAAGCGAGAGCCTATCCATGGGATGTGGGTTTTTAACTTACAACCCACAGCCATGGTATAAATGTGCCCCTGAAAGATGCTTTGACAGTTTCCGTACATCCAGCACACACACGAAGATTTTTTCTGGTATTCTGAGTGTGGGGAAGTTCCTCAAGCTGACAGCAGCACCTGGATTATATTAGTATCCCTTAGCTTCTGTTCCCTGAGTGTTTTTTAGGCCAGGTCATGAAGGAAAGCTGGGGGTTGGGCTAGGAGGCCACGTAGAATTTATTGACCCCTGATCCACTGAGGAAGTAGTTAGAGGACTTCTCCCTTAACGGAACACATTTTCCTCCATTCATCTGGGTGCAGTGGGGCTGCACAACTCTCCCACACCTAAGAATGTGTTCTGGAATTCAGAGTGCAGGGAAGTTCCTCCAACTGACAGCAGCGCCTGGGTTCTAATTGAATCCCTTTGCTTGTCTTCCCTGATGGAAAGCCTAGGCGGGAGTGCGGGGGACAGTGTGGTTTGGGCTCCGAAACCAAGTATTTGCGATGACACCTCTATGGTTTGTGGAGCTGTTTAAACTACATCCCAAACCTGGGAACACCTGTGCCCCCATAAAGATCCGTGGAGTCTGTTTCCACACCTCCAGCACACACACGAACACTTGCACAGTTATCCTGAGAGTGGGCAGCCTCCTCCAACTGAGAGCAGGGCCTTGGTTCTTACAAAATCGCTTAACTTGTCTACCCTGTTTGGTTGCCTGATACGGAGTGCTGGGGAAAGGGTGGGTTGGGCTCTAAATCCAAGTATTAGCGAGTGCTTCTCCATGGGTAGTGGAGATGTTTAAACTACAACCCACAACTTGGGAATTACTGTGAACCCTGAAAAATGCGTGTTCTTTGTTTCCCCACCTCCAGCACAAACACGAAGTTTTCTGGTATCCTGAGTGTGGGAAGGCTCCTGCAACTGACAATAGCACCTGGGATCTAATTGGATCCATTAGATTGACTTCCCTGAATATTTTCCTTGGCCAGGTTTTGAGCAAAGTTATGGGTTCTGCTCTAAAACCAGGTATTAGCGAGCTCCTCTCTTTTGGTAGAGGAGGTGGTTAAAGTATATCCCCAACCTGGGAACACCAGTGCCCCCATAAAGATGTGTGGACTCAGTTTCCCTCCTCCAGCACACACACGATATCTGGTTCAGATGTTTTGTGTGTGTGGAGGTACCTCCAACTAACAGCAGCACCTGGGTTCTAATACAATACATTTACTTCTCTTCAATGATGGCTTGCCAAGGGCGGAGTGCGGGGGAAATTGGTGGTTGGGCTGTAAATCCTAGTACTAGCGAGTGCTTCTCCATGGGAAGAGGAAATTATTCACCAAAATCCCACAACCTGGGAATACCTGTGCTCCTTGAAAAATGCGTGGAATCTGTTTCCCCACCTCCAGCACACACATGAAGAATTGTTCTGGTATCCTGAGTGTGGGGAGGCACCTCCCACTGACAGCAGCATCTGGGATCTAATAGGATCCCTTAGGTTATCTTCCCTGAGTGTTTTCCAAGGACGGGAAGGGAGCGAAGGTGGGGGTTGGGCTCTAAAGCCAAGTTATAGCGAGTGCCTCTCTATGGGCAGTGGAGGTGTTTAAAGTACATTCGCTCCCTGGGAACACCTGTGCCCCCTAAAAGTTGCGTGGACTATGTATCTCCAACAAAAGCACACACACAAAGACTTGTTCAGGTATCCAGAGTGTGGGGAGCCTCCTCCAACTGACAGCAGCGCCTGGGTTCTAATAGAATCCCTTAGCTTGTCTTACCTGATGGCATGCCTAGGCTGGAGAGTGGGGGAAAGTGGGGGTTGGGTTTGAAGTCCAAGTAGCAACGAGTGACCCCCGATTTACTGAGGAAGTACTAAGAGGATTTCACGCTATTGTGGAACACCTGTGCCCCCATTCATCTGTGTGGACTGGGTATCCACACCTCCCCCACACAAGGCTGGGATCCGGAATCCTGAGTGTGTGGAAGTTCCTCCAACTGACAGCAGCGCCTGCGTTCTAATAGAATAACTCAGCTTGACTTCCCTAAGTTTTTTCCTAGACCTAGCAGTGAGCGATGGTGGGGAATGGGCTCTAAAGCCAAAAATAAGCGAGTGCATCTTTGTGGGCAGTGGAGGATTTGAAACTTCTTCCCCAAACTTGGAACACCTGTGCCCCCATGAAGATGCGTGGACTCTGATTCCCCACCTCCAGCACACACACGGAGACGTGCTCAGGTATCCTGATTGTGGGGAGGCTCCTCCAAATGACAGCAGCGCCTGGGTTCTAATAGATTCAATTAGTTTTTATTCCTTGAGTGTGTCCCTATGCCGGGCTGGGAGGGAAATCTGGGAGTTTGCCTTGGAGGCCAAGAAGCAGCAACGGCCCCCCGATGGAATATGGAATTATTTAGAGGACTTCTCCCTAATGGGAAACAAGTGTGACCCCATTCATCTACTTGGATTGTGGCTCCACATCTCCCCGCCACATAAGGTTGGCTTCCGGAATTCTGAGAGTGGGAAAGTTCCTCCAACTGACAGCAGTGCCAGGGTTCTAGTAGAATCCTTAAGCTTCTCTTCCCTGATGGATTGCATAAGCTGGAGTGCGGTTCAAAGTGGGATTTGGGCTCTAAATCCAAGTATTAGTGAGTGCCTCTCCATGGGAATTTGAGGTGATTATCCAACAACCCCCAAAAAGGGAATACCTTTGCCCCCTAGAATATGCGTGGACACTGTTTCTCCACCAACAGCACACACACGAAGAAGTTTTCTGGAATCCTGAGCATGGGGAGGCTACTCCAAATGACAGCAGCACCTGGGTTCTATTACAATCCCTTAGCTTGTGTTCCCTGAGTGTTTACATAGGCCAGGCTTTGATCTAAAGTGGGGTTTGGTCTCTATAGCTAGGTTTTAGCGAGTGCCTCTTTATGGGCATGGAGGTTTTTAAAACTACAGCCCTAACCTTTAAACACCTGCCCCCCATATAAATGCGTGGTCTCTCTTTCCCCACCTCCAGCACACCCACGAAGAATAGTTCTGGTATAGTGAGTGTCGGTAGGCACCTCCAGATGACATCAGCAACTGGGAACTTATAATATCATTTGGCTTGCTTTCCCTGAGTGTTTCCATTGGCAAGGCTGTGAGCGAAGTTGTGTGTTGGGCACTAAAGACTAGTAATAGTGAGTGCCTCTCTCTGGGCAGTGGAGGTGTTTAAAATACATCCCCAAACTTGGAACAACTGTGCCCCCCAAGAAATGCGTCGACTCTGTTTCCCCAACTCCAGCACACACACGAAGACGGGTTGAGGTTTCCTGAGTGTGGGGAGGCACCTACAACTGACAGCAGGGCCTGGGTTCTAATACAACCCATTAACTTGTCTTCACTGATGGCTAGCCTAGGCGGGAGTGCGGGGGAATGTGAGGGTTGGGCTCTAAAACCAAGTATTATTGAGGGCCTCTCCACGGGATTTGAAGTGATTTAACCTATAACCAAATATTTGGGAATACCTGTGCCCCTTGAAAGTTGCAAGGACACAGTTTCCCCACCTTCAGCACACACACGATGTGGTGTTCTTGTATCTTGAGTGTGGGGAGACTCCTCCAACTGACAGCAGCACCTGGGATCTAATATAATCCCTATGTTTGTCATGCTTCAGTGTTTTCTTAGGCCGGGCTCTGAGCCTAGTTGGGGGTTGGGCTTTAAAGCCAAGTATTAGCGTGTGCCTCTCTATGTTCCGTGGAGGTGTTTAAACTACATCCAAACCTGGGAACACCTGTGCCCTCATGAAGATGCGTGGACACTCTTTCACCACCTCCAGCACACACACGAAAATGTGTTCAGGTATCCTGAGAGTGGGGAAGATCTTCCAAATGACAGCAGTGCCTGGGTTCCAATAAAACCCCTTAGCTTGTATTTCCTGTGTGTTTCCCTACGCTGGACTGCGAGGGAAAGCTGGGGGTTGGGATTGGAGGCCAAGTAGCATCGAGTGCCTCCAATGGACTGAGGAAATATTTTGAGGAATTCTCCCTAACGTGGAACACCTGTGCCCCCATTCTTCTGCGTGGGTGGGTCTCCACACATCCCCCACACTAAAGGCTGGATTCCGGATCCTGAGTGTGGGGAAGATTCTCCAACTGACAACAGTGACTGGGTTCTTATACAATCCCTAAGTTTGCCTTCCCTGATGACTTGTCTATGCCAGAGTGCGGGGGAATGTGGGGTTCAGCCTCGACAAACAAGTACAATCGAGTGCCTCTCCACGGGATGTGGAGGTCTTTAAACTGCAATCCACAACCTGTGAATACCTGTGCCCCTTGCAAGATGTGTAGATCTGTTTCCCCAACTCCAGCACACACATGAAGAACTATTCGGCTATCCTAAGTGTGGGGAGGCTCCTCAAACTGATGGCAGCACCTGGGATCTAATAGAATCTCTTGGATTGACATCCCTGATTGTTTCCTTTGGCCGTGATGTGAGTTAAGGTGGGATTGGGCACTAAACCAAAGTAATAGCGAGTGCCTCTCTATGAGCAGTGGAAGTGATTACGTACATCCCCATCCTGGAAATACCTGTGATCCAATAAATAAACGTGGACTTTGTTTCCCCACCTCCAGGACACACATGAAGAACTTTTCTGGTATTCTGAGTGTGGGGAGGCTCCTCCAACTGACAGCAGCACCTGGGATCTAATAGAATCACTTGGCTTGACTTCCCTGAGTGTTTCCATAGGCCGGGCTGTGAGCGAAGGTGTGGTTGGACACTAAACCAAAGTAATAGCGAGTGCCTCTCTATGAGATGTGGAAGTGTTTAACTACATCCCCAACCTGGGAACACCTGTGCCCCCAGAAAAATGCGTGGACTCTGTTTCCCTCCTCCAGCACACACATGGCATTGGGTTCAAATGTCTTGAGTGTGGGGAGTTTCTTCCCACTAACAGCAGCGCCTGGGTTCTAATACAATACCTTAACATGCCTTCCATGATGGATTGAAAAGGCCGGTGTGCAGGGGAAAGTTGGGATTTGGCTCTAAACCAAGTATTAGCGAGAGCCTATCCATGGGATGTGGGTGTTTGACCTACAACCCACAACCTCGGAATAACTGTGCCCCCTGAAAAATGCGTGTGCTATGTTTCCCCACCTCCAGCACACACAGGAAGAACTGTTCTGGGGTTCTGAGTGTGGGGAGGTTCCTCCAACAGACAGCAGCACCTGGCTTTTCATAGAATCCCTTATCTTGACTTCCCTAAGTGTTTTCCTAGGCCTAGCAGTAAGCGATGGTGGGGGATGGGCTCTAAAGCCAAGTATTACCGAGTGCATCTCTGTGGGCAGTGGAGGGTTTTAATCTACTTCCCCAACCTTGGAACACCTGTGCCCCATAAAGATGCGTGGAATCTGTTTCCCCACCTCCAGCACACACACGACGTTTTCTGGTATCCTGAGTGTGGGGAGGCTCCTGCAACTGACAATAGCACCTGGGATCCAATTGGATCCATTAGATTGACTTCCCTGAGTATTTTCCTTGGCCGGGTTTTGAGCGAAGTTATGGGTTGTGCTCTAAAACCAAATAATAGCGAGTGCCTCTCTATGGGCAGTGGAGGTGTTTAAAGTACATTCCCTCCCTGGGAACACCTGTGCCCCGATAAAGATGTGTGGACTCACTTTCCCTCCTCCAGCACACACACGATATCAGGCTCAGTTGTTTTGAGTGTGGGGAGATTCCTCCAACTAACAGCAGCGCCTGGGTTCTAATACAATACATTTACTTGTCTTCAATGATGGCTTGCCAAGGGCGGTGTGCGGGGGAAATTGGGGGTTGGGCTGTAAATCCAAGTATTAGCGAGTGCTTCTCCATGGGATGAGGAAATTATTCACCAAAATCCCACAACCTGGGAATACCTGTGCTCCTTGAAATATGTGTGGACTCTGTTTCCCCACCTCCAGCACACACATGAAGAATTGTTCTACTATCCTGAGTGTGGGGAGGCACCTCCCACTGACAGCAGCATCTGGGATCTAATAGGATCCCTTAGGTTACCTTCCCTGAGTGTTTTCCAAGGACGGGATGGGAGCGAAGGTGGGGGTTAGTCTCTAAAGCCAAGTAATAGCGAGTGCCTCTCTATGGGCAGTGGAGGTGTTTAAAGTACATTCACTCCCTGGGAACACCTGTGCCCCCATAAAGTTGCGTGGACTATGTATCTCCAACAACAGCACACACACAAAGTCTTGTTCAGGTATCCTGAGAATGGGGAGTCTCCTCCAACTGACAGCAGCGCCTGGGTTCTAATAGAATACCTTAGATTTTCTTACCTGATGGCATGCCTAGTCTGGAGAGTGGGGGAAAGTGTGGGTTGGGTTTGAAGTCCAAGTATCAACGAGTGCCCCCCGATTTACTGAGGAAGTACTTAGAGGACTTCACGCTAATGTGGAACACCTGTGACCCCATTCATCGGTGTGGACTGGGTATCCACACCTCCCCCACACACAAGGCTGGGATCCGGAATCCTGAGTGTGTGGAAGATCCTCCAACTGACAGCAGCGCCTGCGTTCTAATAGAATAACTCAAATTGACTTCCCTAAATTTTTTCCTAGACCTAGCAGTGAGCGATGGTGGGGAATGGGCTCTAAAGCCAAGAATAAGCGAGTGCATCTCTGTGGGCAGTGGAGGATTTGAAACTACTTCCCCAACCTTGGAACACCTGTGCCCCCATAAAGATGCGTGGACTCTGATTCCCCACCTCCAGCACACACACGGAGACGTGCTCAAGTATCCTGATTGTGGGGAGGCTCCTCCAAATGACAGCAGCGCCTGGGTTCTAATAGAATCCTTTAGCTTGTATTCCTTGAGTGTTTCCCTATGCCAGGCTGAGAGGGAAATCTGGGAGTTTGGCTTGGAGGCCAAGTAGCAGCAACTGCCCCCTGATAGAATATGGAATTATTTAGAGGACTTCTCCCTAATGGGAAACAAGTGTGACCCCATTCATCTACTTGGATTGTGGCTCCACATCTCCCCGCCACATAAGGGTTGGCTTCCGGAATTCTGAGAGTGGGAAAGTTCCTCCAACTGTGAGCAGTGCCAGTGTTCTAGTAGAATCCTTAAGCTTCTCTTCCCTGATGGATTGCATAAGCTGGAGTGCGGTTCAAAGTGGGATTTGGGCTCTAAATCCAAGTATTAGTGAGTGCCTCTCCATGGGAAGTTGAGGTGTTTAACCAACAACCCCCAACAAGGGAATACCTTTGCCCCCTGGAATACGCGTGGACACTGTTTCTCCACCAACAGCACACACACGAAGAAGCTTTCTGGAATCCTGAGCATGGGGAGGCTACTCCAAATGACAGCAGCACCTGGGTTCTATTTGAATCCCTTAGCTTGTGTTCCCTGAGTGTTTACATAGGCCAGGCTTTGATCTAATGTGGGGTTTGGTCTCTATAGCTAGGTTTTAGCGAGTGCCTCTCTATGGGCATGGAGGTTTTTAAAACTACAGCCCTAACCTTTAAACACCTGCCCCCCATATAAATGCGTGGTCTCTCTTTCCCCACCTCCAGCACACCCACGAAGAATAGTTCTGGTATACTGAGTGTGGGTAGGCACCTCCAAATGACAGCAGCAACTGGGAACTTATAATATGATTTGGCTTGCTTTCCCTGAGTGTTTCCATTGGCCAGGTTGTGAGCGAAGTTGGGTGTTGGGCACTAAAGAATAGTAATAGCGAGTGCCTCTCTATGTGCAGTGGAGGTGTTTAAAATACATCCCCAAACTTGGAAAAACTGTGCCCCCCAAAATATGTGTTGACCCATTTTCCCCAACTCCAGCACACACACGAAGACGGGTTGAGGTTTCCTGAGTGTGGGGAGGCACCTACAACTGACAGCAGGGCCTGGGTTCTAATCGAATCCATTAACTTGTCTTCACTGATGGCTAGCCTAGGCGGGAGTGCGGGGAAATGTGAGGGTTGGGCTCTAAAACCAAGTATTATTGAGTGCCTCTCCACGGGATTTGAAGTGGTTTAACCTACAACCAAATATTTGGGAATACCTGTGCCCCCTGAAAGTTGCAAGGACACTGTATCCCCACCTTCAGCACACACACGATGTGGTGTTCTGGTATCCTGAGTGTGGGGAGACTCCTCCAAATGACAGCAGCACTTGGGATCTAATATAATCCCTATGTTTGACATCCTTCAGTGTTTCCCTAGGCCGGGCTCTGAGCCTAGGTGGGGGTTGGGCTCTAAAGCCAAGTATTAGCGTGTGCCTCTCTATGTTCAGTGGAGGAGTTTAAACTACATCGAAACCTGGGAACACCTGTGCCCTCATGAAGATGCGTGGACACTCTTTCACCACCTCCAGCACACACACGAAAAAGTGTTCAGGTATCCTGAGAGTGGGGAAGATCTTCCCAATGACAGCAGTGCCTGGGTTCCAATAAAACCCCTTAGCTTGTATTTCCTGTGTGTTTCCCTACACCGGACTGCGAGGGAAAGCTGGGGGTTGGGACTGGAGGCCAAGTAGCATCGAGTGCTACCAAAGGACTGAGGAAATATTTTGAGGAATTCTCCCTAACGTGGAACACCTGTGCCCCCATTCTTCTGCGTGGGTGGGACTCCACACATCACCCACACTAATGGCTGGATTCCGGATCCTGAGTGTGGGGAAGATTCTCCAACTGACAACAGCGACTGGGTTCTTATACAATCCCTAAGTTTGCCTTCCCTGATGACTTGTCTATGCCAGAGTGCGGGGGAATATGGGGTTCAGCCTCGACAAACAAGTACAATCGAGAGCGTCTCCACGGGATGTGGAGGCCTTTAAACTGCAATCCACAACCTGTGAATATCTGTGCCCCTTGTAAGATGTGTAGATCTGTTTCCCCAACTTCAGCACACACACGAAGAACTATTCGGCTATCCTAAGTGTGGGGAGGCTCTTCAAACTGACGGCAGCACCTGGGATCTAATAGAATCTCTTGGATTGACATCCCTGATTGATTCCTTTGGCCGTGATGTGAGTTAAGGTGGGATTGGGCACTAAACCAAAGTAATAGCGAGTGCCTCTCTATGAGCAGTGGAAGTGTTTAAATACATCCCCAACCAGGGAACACTTGTGCCCCCAGAAAGATGCGTGGACTCTGTTTCCCTCCTCCAGCACACACACGGCATTTGGTTCAGATGTCTTGAGTGTGCGGAGGTTCTTCCCACTAACAGCAGCACCTGGGTTCTAATACAATACCTTTAATTGTCTTCCATGATGGATTGAAAAGGCCGGTGTGCAGGGGAAAGTTGGGATTTGGCTCTAAACCAAGTATTAGCGAGAGCCTATCCATGGGATGTGGGTGTTTGACCTACAACCCTCAACCGTGGAATAACTGTGTCCCCTGAAAAATGCGTGTGCTATGTTTCCCCACCTCCAGCACACACAGGAAGAAGTGTTCTGGGGTTGTGAGTGTGGGGAGGTTCCTCCAACAGACAGCAGCACCTGGGTTGTAATAGAATCCCTTAGCTTGACTTCCCTAAGTGTTTTCCTAGGCCTAGCAGTAAGCGATGGTGGGGGATGGGCTCTAAAGCCAAGTATTAGCGAGTGCATCTCTGTGGGCAGAGGAGGGTTTTAAACTACTTCCCCAACCTTGGAACACCTGTGCCCCATAAAGATGCGTGGAATCTGTTTCCCCACCTCCAGCACACACACGATGTTTTCTGGTATCCTGAGTGTGGGGAGGCTCCTGCAACTGACAATAGCACCTGGGATCTAATTGGATCCATTAGATTGACTTCCCTGAGTATTTTCCTTGGCCGGGTTTTGAGCGAAGTTATGGGTTGTGCTCTAAAACCAAGTATTAGCGAGTTCCTATCTTTTGGCAGTGGAGGTGGTTAAAGTATATCCCCAACCTGGGAACACCTGTGCCCCCATAAAGATGTGTGGACTCAGTTTCCCTCCTCCAGCACACACACGATATCAGGCTGAGATGTTTTGAGTGTGGGGAGGTTCCTCCAACTAAGAGCAGCGCCTGGGTTCTAATACAATACATTTACTTGTCTTCAATGATGACTTGCCAAGGTCGGTGTGCGGGGGAAGTTGGGGGTTGGGCTGTAAATCCAAGTATTAGCGAGTGCTTCTCCATGGGATTTGGAGGTTATTAACCAAAACCCCACAACCTGGGAATACCTGTGCTCCTTGAAAAATGCGTGGACTCTGTTTCCCCACCTCCAGCATACACATGAAGAATTGTTCTGGTATCCTGAGTGTGGGGAGGCACCTGCACTGACAGCAGCATCTGGGATCTAATAGGATCCCTTTGGTTATCTTCCTTGAGTGTCTTCCAAGGACGGTATGGGAGCGAAGGTGGGGGTTGGGCTCTAAAGCCAAGTAATAGCGAGTGCCTCTCTATGGGCAGTGGAGGTTTTTAAAGTACATTCCCTCCCTGGGAACACCCGGGCCCCCATAAAGATGTGTGGACTCAGTTTCCCTCCTCCAGCACACACACGATATCAGGCTCAGTTGTTTTGAGTGTGGGGAGATTCCTCCAACTAACAGCAGCGCCTGGGTTCTAATACAATACATTTACTTGTCTTCAATGATGGCTTGCCAATGGCGGTGTGCGGGGGAAATTGCGGGTTGGGCTGTAAATCCAAGTATTAGCGAGTGCTTCTCCATGGGAAGAGGAAATTATTCACCAAAATCCCACAACCTGGGAATAACTGTGCTCCTTGAAAAATACGTGGGCTCTGTTTCCCCACCTCCAGCACACACATGAAAAATTGTTCTGGTATCCTGAGTGTGGGGAGGCACCTCCCACTGAGAGCAGCATCTGGGATCTAATAGGATCCCTTAGGTTATCTTCCCTGAATGTTTTCCAAGGACGGGATGGGAGCGAAGGTGGGGGTTGGTCTCTAAAGCCAAGTAATAGCGAGTGACTCTCTATGGGCAGTGGAGGTATTTAAAGTACATTCCCTCCCTGGGAACACCTGTGCCCCCATAAAGTTGCGTGGACTATGTATCTCCAGCAACAGCACACACACAAAGTCTTGTTCAGGTATCCTGAGAATGGGGAGTCTCCTCCATCTGACAGCAGCGCCTGGTTTCTAATAGAATCCCTTTGCTTGTCTTACCTGATGGCATGCCTAGTCTGGAGAGTGGGGGAAAGTGTGGGTTGGGTTTGAAGTCCAAGTATCAACGAGTGCCCCCCGATTTACTGAGGAAGTACTTAGAGGATTTCACGCTAATGTGGAACACCTGTGACCCCATTCATCTGTGTGGACTGGGTATCCACACCTCCCCCACACACAAGGCTGGGATCCGGAATCCTGAGTGTGTGGAAGATCCTCCAACTGACAGCAGCGCCTGCGTTCTAATAGAATAACTCAGCTTGACTTCCCTAAGATTTTTCCTAGACCTAGCAGTGAGCGATGGTGGGGAATGGGCACTAAAGCCAAGTATTAGCGAGTGCATCTCTGTGGGCAGTGGAGTATTTGAAACTTCTTCCCCAACCTTGGAACACCTGTGCCCCCATGAATATGCGTGGACTCTGATTCCCCACCTCCAGCACACACACGGAGACGTGCTCAAGTATCCTGATTGTGGGGAGGCTCCTCCAAATGACAGCAGCGCCTGGGTCCTAAAAGAATCCCTTAGCTTGTCTTCCCTGATGGCATGCCTAGGCTGGAGAGTGGGGGAAAGAGGGGGTTGGGCTCTAAACCAAGTATAAGCGAGAGCCTATCCATGGGATGTGGGTTTTTAACCTACAACCCACAACCATGGAATAAATGTGCCCCCTGAAAGATGCTTTGACTGTTTCCCTACATCCAGCACACACACGAAGATGTGTTCTGGTATTCTGAGTGTGGGGAAGTTCCTCAAACTGACAGCAGCACCTGGATTCCATTAGTATCCCTTAGCTTCTGTTCCCTGAGTGTTCTTTTAGGCCAGGCCATGAGGGAAAGCTGGGGGTTGGGCTTGGAGGCCACGTAGCACTGAGTGCCCCCTGATCCATTGAGGAAGTACTTAGAGGACTTCTCCCTAAAGGGAACACCTTTTCCTGCATTCATCTGGGTGCAGTGGGGCTGCACATCTCTCCCACAGCTAAGAATGTGTTCTGGAATTCTGAGTGCAGGGAAGTTCCTCCAACTGACAGCAGCGCCTGGGTTCTAATTGAATCCCTTTGCTTGTCTTCCCTGATGGAAAGCCTAGGCGGGAGTGCGGGGGAAAGTGTGGTTTGGGCTCCAAAACCAAGTATTTGCGATGAACTCTCTATGGTTTTTGGAGGTGTTTAAACTACATCCCTAACCTGGGAACACCTGTGCCCCCATAAAGATCCGTGGAGTCTGTTTCCACACCTCCAGCACACACACGAACACTTGCACAGTTATCCTGAGAGTGGGCAGTCTCCTCCAACTGAGAGCAGGGCCTTGGTTCTTATAAAATCGCTTAACTTGTGTACCCTGTTTGGTTGCCTGATACGGAGTGCTGGGGAAAGGGTGGGTTGGGCTCTAAATCCAAGTATTAGCGAGTGCTTCTCCATGAGATTTGGAGGTTATTAACCAAAAGCCCACAACATGGGAATACCTGTGCTCCTTGAAAAAAGCGTGGACTCTGTATCCCCACCACCAGAACACACATGAAGAAGTTTTCTGCTATCCTGAGTGTGGGCTGGCAATTTCAGGTGACAGAAGCGGCTGGGTTCTAATAGAATCCCTTAGCTTGTAATCCCTGAGTGTTTCCCTAGGACTGACTCTGAGAGAAACCTGGGGGTTGGGCTTTGAGGCCAAATAGTAGCGAGTGTCCCCGATGGACTGAGGAAGTATTTAGATGAATTCTCCATAAAGGGAAACACCTGAGCACCCATTCATCTGCGTGGAGTGGGGCTTCAAATCTCCCCACCACACAAGGTTGGGTTCCAGTATCCTGAGGGTGGGGTAGTTCCTCCAGCTGACATCAGCATCTTGGTTTGAATAGAATCCCTTTGCTTGTCTTCCCTGATGGTTTGCCTAGGCCAGTGTGTGGTTGAAAGTGGGATTTGGGATCTAAAACTAAGTATTAGCGTGTGCCTCTCCATGGGTAGTGGAGATGTTAAAACTACAAACCACAACTTGGGAATTACTGTGACCCCTGAAAAATGCGTGTGCTATGTTTCCCCACGTCCAGCACACACAGGAAGAAGTGTTCTGGGGTTCTGAGTGTGGGGAGGTTCCTCCAACAGACAGCAGCACCTGGGTTGTAATAGAATCCCTTCGCTTGACTTCCCTAAGTGTTTTCCTAGGCCTAGCAGTAAGCGATGGTGGGGGATGGGCTCTAAAGCCAAGTATTAGCGAGTGCATCTCTGTGGGTAGTGGAGGGTTTTAAACTACTTCCCCAACCTTGGAACACCTGTGCCCCATAAAGATGCGTGGAATCTGTTTCCCCACCTCCAGCACACACACGGAGACGTGCTCAGGTATCCTGATTGTGGGGAGGCTCCTCCAAATGACAGCAGCGCCTGGGTTCTAAAAGAATCCCTTAGCTTGTCTTCCCTGATGGCATGCCTAGGCTGGAGAGTGGGGGAAAGTGGGGGTTGGGCTCTAAACCAAGTATAAGCGAGAGCCTATCCATGGGATGTGGGTTTTTAACCTACAACCCAAAACCATGGAATAAATGTGCCCGCTGAAATATGTATGACTGTTTCCCTACATCCAGCACACACACGAAGATGTGTTGTGGTATTCTGAGTGTGGGGAAGTTCCTCAAACTGACAGCAGCACCTGGATTCTATTAGTATCCCTTAGCTTCTGTTCCCTGAGTGTTCTTTTAGGCCAGGCCATGAGGGAAAGCTGGGGGTTGGGCTTGGAGTCCACGTAGCAGTGAGTGCCCCCTGATCCATTGAGGAATTACTTAGAGGACTTCTCCCTAAAGGGAACACCTTTTCCTGCATTCATCTGGGTTCAGTGGGGCTGCACAACTCTCCCACACCTAAGAATGTGTTCTGGAATTCTGAGTGCAGGGAAGATCCTCCAACTGACAGCAGCGCCTGGGTTCTAATTGAATCCCTTTGCTTGTCTTCCCTGATGGAAAGCCTAGGCGGGAGTGCGGGGGAAAGTGTGGTTTGGGCTCCAAAACCAAGTATTGGCGATGACCTCTCTATGGTTTGTGGAGGTGTTTAAACTACATCCCTAACCTGGGAACACCTGTGCCCCCATAAAGATCCGTGGAGTCTGTTTCCACACCTCCAGCACACACACGAACACTTGCACAGTTATCCTGAGAGTGGGCAGCCTCCTCCAACTGAGAGCAGGGCCTTGGTTCTTATAAAATCGCTTAACTTGTCTACCCTGTTTGGTTGCCTGATACGGAGTGCTGGGGAAAGGGTGGGTTGGGCTCTAAATCCAAGTATTAGCGAGTGCCTCTTCATGGGATTTGGAGGTTATTAACCAAAAGCCCACAACATGGGAATACCTGTGCTCCTTGAAAAAAGCGTGGACTCTGTATCCCCACCACCAGAACACACATGAAGAAGTTTTCTGCTATCCTGAGTGTGGGCTGGCAATTTCAGGTGACAGAAGCGGCTGGGTTCTAATAGAATCCCTTAGCTTGCAATCCCTGAGTGTTTCCCTAGGACTGACTCTGAGAGAAACCTGGGGGTTGGGCTTTGAGGCCAAATAGTAGCGAGTGTCCCCGATGGACTGAGGAAGTATTTAGATGAATTCTCCATAAAGGGAAACACCTGAGCACCCATTCATCTGCGTGGAGTGGGGCTTCAAGTCTCCCCACCACACAAGGTTGGGTTCCAGTACCCTGAGGGTTGGGTAGTTCCTCCAACTGACATCAGCGTCTTGGTTTGAATAGAATCCCTTTGCTTGTCTTCCCTGATGGTTTGCCTAGGCCAGTGTGTGGTTGAAAGTGGGATTTGGGATCTAAAACTAAGTATTAGCGTGTGCCTCTCCATGGGTAGTGGAGATGTTTAAACTACAACCCACAACTTGGGAATTACTGTGACCCCTGAAAAATGCGTGTGCTATGTTTCCCCACGTCCAGCACACACAGGAAGTAGTGTTCTGGGGTTCTGAGTGTGGGGAGGTTCCTCCAACAGACAGCAGCACCTGGGTTGTAATAGAATCCCTTAGCTTGACTTCCCTAAGTGTTTTCCTAGGCCTAGCAGTAAGCGATGGTGGGGGATGGGCTCTAAAGCCAAGTATTAGCGAGTGCATCTCTGTGGGTAGTGGAGGGTTTTAAACTACGTCCCCAACCTTGGAACACCTCTGTCCCATAAAGATGCGTGGAATCAGTTTCCCCACCTCCAGCACACACACGGAGACGTGCTCAGGTATCCTGATTGTGGGGAGGCTCCTCCAAATGACAGCAGCGCCTGGGTTCTAAAAGAATCCCTTAGCTTGTCTTCCCTGATGGCATGCCTAGGCTGGAGTGTGGGGGAAAGTGGGGGTTGGGCTCTAAACCAAGTATTAGCGAGAGACTATCCATGGGATGTGGGTTTTTAACCTACAACCCACAACCATGGAATAAATGTGCCCCCTGAAAGATGCTTTGACTGATTCCCTACATCCAGCACACACACGAAGATGTGTTCTGGTATTTTGAGTGTGGGGAAGTTCCTCAAACTGACAGCAGCACCTGGATTCTATTAGTATCCCTTAGCTTCTGTTCCCTGAGTGTTATTTTCGGCCAGGCCATGAGGGAAAGCTGAGGGTTGGGCATGGAGGCCACGTAGCAGTGAGTGCCCCCTGATCCATTGAAGAAGTACTTAGAGGACTTCTCCCTAAAGGGAACACATTTTCCTGCATTCATCTGGGTGCAGGGGGGCTGCACAACTCTCCCAAACCTAAGAATGTGTTCTGGAATTCTGTGTGCAGGGAAGTTCCTCCAACTGACAGCAGCGCCTGGGTTCTAATTGAATCCCTTTGCTTGTCTTCCCTGATGGAAAGCCTAGGCGGGAGTGCGGGGGAAAGTGTGGTTTGGGCTCCGAAACCAAGTATTTGCGATGACCTCTCTATGGTTTGTGGAGGTGTTTAAACTACATCCCTAACCTGGGAACACCTGTCCCCCATAAAGATCCGTGGAGTCTGTTTCCACACCTCCAGCACACACACGAACACTTGCACAGTTATCCTGAGAGTGAGCAGCCTCCTCCAACTGAGAGCAGGGCCTTGGTTCTTATAAAATCGCTTAACTTGTCTACACTGTTTGGTTGCCTGATACGGAGTGCTGGAGAAAGGGTGGGGTGGGCTCTAAATCCAAGTATTAGCGAGTGCTTCTCCATGGGATTTGGAGGTTATTAACCAAAAGCCCACAACATGGGAATACCTGTGCTCCTTGAAAAAAGCATGGGCTCTGTATCCCCACCACCAGAACACACATGAAGAAGTTTTCTGCTATCCTGAGTGTGGGCTGGCAATTTCAGGTGACAGAAGCGGCTGGGTTCTAATAGAATCCCTTAGCTTTTAATCCCTGAGTGTTTCCCTAGGACTGACTCTGAGAGAAACCTGGGGGTTGGGCTTAGAGAACAAATAGTAGTGAGTGTCCCCGATGGGCTGAGGAAGCATTTAGATGAATTCTCCATAAAGGGAAACACCTGAGCACCCATTCATCTGCGTGGAGTGGGGCTTCAAATCTCCCCACCACACATGTTTGGTTTCCAGTATCCTGAGGGTGGGGTAGTTCCTCCAAGTGACATCAGCGTCTTGGTTTTAATAGAATCCTTTTGCTTGTCTTCCCTGATGGTTTGCCTAGCTCAGTGTGCGGTTGAAAGTGGGATTTGGGATCTAAAACTAAGTATTAGCCTGTGCCTCTCCATAGGTAATGGAGATGTTTAAACTACAACCCACAACTTGGGAATTACTGTGACCCCTGAAAAATGCGTGTGCTATGTTTCCCCACGTCCAGCACACACAGGAAGTATTGTTCTGGGGTTCTGAGTGTGGGGAGGTTCCTCCAACAGACAGCAGCACCTGGGTTGTAATAGAATCCCTTAGCTTGACTTCCCTAAGTGTTTTCCTAGGACTCGCAGTAAGCGATGGTGGGGGATGGGCTCTAAAGCCAAGTATTAGCGAGGGCATCTCTGTGGGTAGTGGAGGGTTTTAAACTAGTTCCCCAACCTTGGAACACCTGTGCCCCATAAAGATGCGTGGAATCTGTTTCCCCACCTCCAGCACACACACGGAGACGTGCTCAGGTATCCTGATTGTGGGGAGGCTCCTCCAAATGACAGCAGCGCCTGGGTTCTAAAAGAATCCCTTAGCTTGACTTCCCTGATGGCATGCCTAGGCTGGAGTGTGGGGGAAAGTGGGGGTTGGGCTCTAAACCAAGTATTAGCGAGAGCCTATCCATGGGATGTGGGTTTTTAACCTACAACCCACAACCATGGAATAAATGTGCCCCCTGAAAGATGCTTTGACTGATTCCCTACATCCAGCACACACACGAAGATGTGTTCTGGTATTCTGAGTGTGGGGAAGTTCCTCAAACTGACAGCAGCACCTGGATTCTATTAGTATCCCTTAGCTTCTGTTCCCTGAGTGTTCTTTTCGGCCAGGCCATGAGGGAAAGCTGAGGGTCGGGCATGGAGGCCACGTAGCAGTGAGTGCCCCCTGATCCATTGAAGAAATACTTAGAGGACTTCTCCCTAAACGGAACACCTTTTCCACCATTCATCTGGGTGCAGTGGGGCTGCACATCTCTCCCACACCTAAGAATGTGTTCTGGAATTCTGAGTGCAGGGAAGTTCCTCCAACTGACAGCAGCGCCTGGGTTCTAATTGAATCCCTTTGCTTGTCTTCCCTGATGGAAAGCCTAGGCGGGAGTGCGGGGGAAAGTGTGGTTTGGGCTCCGAAACCAAGTATTTGCGATGACCTCTCTATGGTTTGTGGAGGTGTTTAAACTACATCCCTAACCTGGGAACACCTGTGCCCCCATAAAGATCCGTGGTGTCTGTTTCCACACCTCCAGCACACACACGAACACTTGCACAGTTATCCTGAGAGTGAGCAGCCTCCTCCAACTGAGAGCAGGGCCTTGGTTCTTATAAAATCGCTTAACTTGTCTACACTGTTTGGTTGCCTGATACGGAGTGCTGGATAAAGGGTGGGTTGGGCTCTAAATCCAAGTATTAGCGAGTGCTTCTCCATGGGATTTGGAGGTTATTAACCAAAACCCCACAACATGGGAATACCTGTGCTCCTTAAAAAAAGCATGGACTCTGTATCCCCACAACCAGAACACACATGAAGAAGTTTTCTGCTATCCTGAGTGTGGGCTGGCAATTTCAGGTGACAGAAGCGGCTGGGTTCTAATAGAATCCCTTAGCTTTTAATCCCTGAGTGTTTCCCTAGGACTGAATCTGAGAGAAACCTGGGGGTTGTGCTTAGAGACCAAATAGTAGCGAGTGTCCCCGCTGGGCTGAGGAAGTATTTAGATGAATTCTCCATAAAGGGAAACACCTGATCACCCATTCATCTGCGTGGAGTGGGGCTTCAAATCTCCCCACCACACAAGTTTGGTTTCCAGTATCCTGATGGTGGGGTAGTTCCTCCAAGTGACATCAGCGTCTTGGTTTTAATAGAATCCTTTTGCTTGTCTTCCCTGATGGTTTGCCTAGCTCAGTGTGCGGTTGAAAGTGGGATTTGGGATCTAAAACTAAGTATTAGCGTGTGCCTCTCCATGGGTAGTGGAGATGTTTAAACGACAACCCACAACTTGGGAATTACTGTGACCCCTGAAAAATGCGTGTGCTGTTTCCCTACGCCCAGCACACACAGGAAGAAATGTTCTGGGGTTCTGAGGGTGGGGAGGTTCCTCCAACAGACAGCAGCACCTGGGTTTTAATAGAATCCCTTAGCTTGATTTCCCTAAGGGTTTTCCTAGGCCTAGCAGTAAGCCATGGTGGGGGATGGGCTCTAAAGCCAAGTATTAGCGAGTGCATCTCTGTGGGTAGTGGAGGGTTTTAAACTACTTCCCCAACCTTGGAACACCTGTGCCCCATAAAGATGCGTGGAATCTGTTTCCCCACCTCCAGCACACACACGAACACTTGCACAGTTATCCTCAGAGTGGGCTGCCTCCTCCAACTGAGAGCAGGGCCTTGGTTCTTATATAATCGCTTAAATTGTCTGCCCTGTTTGGTTGCCTGATACGGAGTGCTGGAGAATGGGTGGGGTGGGCTCTAAATCCAAGTATTAGCGGGTGCTTCTCCATGGGATTTGGAGGTTATTAACCAAAAACCCACAACATTGGAATACCTGTGCTCCTTGAAAAAAGCGTGGACTCTGTATCCCCACCACCAGAACACACATGAAGAAGTTTTCTGCTATCCTGAGTGTGGGCTGGCAATTTCAGGTGACAGAAGCGGCTGGGTTCTAATAGAATCCCTTAGCTTGTAATCCCTGAGTGTTTCCCTAGGACTGACTCTGAGAGAAACCTGGGGGTTGGGCTTTGAGGCCAAATAGTAGCGAGTGTCCCCGATGGACTGAGGAAGTATTTAGATGAATTCTCCATAAAGGGAAACACCTGAGCACCCATTCATCTGCGTGGAGTGGGGCTTCAAATCTCCCCACCACACAAGGTTGGGTTCCAGTATCCTGAGGGTGGGGTAGTTCCTCCAACTGACATCAGCGTCTTGGTTTGAATAGAATCCCTTTGCGTGTCTTCCCTGATGGTTTGCCTAGGCCAGTGTGTGGTTGAAAGTGGGATTTGGGATCTAAAACTAAGTATTAGCGTGTGCCTCTCCATGGGTAGTGGAGATGTTTAAACTACAACCCACAACTTGGGAATTACTGTGACCCCTGAAAAATGCGTGTGCTATGTTTCCCCACGTCCAGCACACACAGGTAGAAGTGTTCTGGGGTTCTGAGTGTGGGGAGGTTCCTCCAACAGACAGCAGCACCTGGGTTGTAATAGAATCCCTTAGCTTGACTTCCCTAAGTGTTTTCCTAGGCCTAGCAGTAAGCGATGGTGGGGGATGGGCTCTAAAGCCAAGTATTAGCGAGTGCATCTCTGTGGGTAGTGGAGGGTTTTAAACTACTTCCCCAACCTTGGAACACCTGTGCCCCATAAAGATGCGTGGAATCTGTTTCCCCACCTCCAGCACACACACGGAGACTTGCTCAGGTATCCTGATTGTGGGGAGGCTCCTCCAAATGACAGCAGCACCTGGGTTCTAATGGAATCCCTTAGCTTGTCTTCCCTGATGGCATGCCTAGGCTGGAGAGTGGGGAAAGTGGGGGTTGGGCTCTAAACCAAATATTAGCGAGAGCCTATCCATGGGATGTGGGGTTTTAACCTTCAACCCACCACCATGGAATAAATGTGCCCCCTGAATGATGCTTTGTCTGTTTCACTACATCCTGCACACACGCGAAGAAGTGTTCTGGTATTTTGAGTGTGGGGAGGATCCTCAAAATGACAGCAGCACCTTGGTTCTATTAGTATCCCTTAGCTTCTGTTCCCTGAGTGTTCTTTTAGGCCAGGCCATGAGGGAAAGCTGGGGGTTGGGCTTGGAGGCCACGTAGCAGTGAGTGCACCCTGATCCACTGAGGAAGTACTTAGAGGACTTCTCCCTAAACGGAACACCTTTTCCTGCATTCATCTGGGTGCAGTGGGGCTGCACATCTCTCCCACACCTAAGAATTTGTTCTGGAATTCTGAGTGCAGGGAAGTTCCTCCAACTGACAGCAGCGCCTGGGTTCTAATTGAATCCCTTTGCTTGTCTTCCCTGATGGAAAGCCTAGGCGGGAGTGCGGGGGACAGTGTGGTTTGGGCTCCAAAACCAAGTATTTGCGATGACCTCTCTATGGTTTGTGGAGGTGTTTAAACTACATCCCTAACCTGGGAACACCTGTGCCCCCATAAAGATCCGTGGATTCTGTTTCCACACCTTCAGCACACACACGAACACTTGCACAGTTATCCTGAGAGTGGGCAGCCTCCTCCAACTGAGAGCAGGGCCTTGGTTCTTATAAAATCTCTTAACTTGTCTACACTCTTTGGTTGCCTGATACGGAGTGCTGGAGAAAGGGTGGGGTGGGCTCTAAATCCAAGTATTAGCGAGTGCTTCTCCATGGGATTTGGAGTTTATTAACCAAAAACCCACAACATGGGAATACCTGTGCTCCTTGAAAAAAGCGTGGACTCTGTATCCCCACCACCAGAACACACATGAAGAAGTTTTCTGCTATCCTGAGTGTGGGCTGGCAATTTCAGGTGACAGAAGCGGCTGGGTTCTAATAGAATCCCTTAGCTTGTAATCCCTGAGTGTTTCCCTAGGACAGACTCTGAGAGAAACCTGGGGGTTGTGCTTTGAGGCCAAATAGTAGCGAGTGTCCCCAATGGACTGAGGAAGTATTTAGATGAATTCTCCATAAAGGGAAACACCTGAGCACCCATTCATCTGCGTGGAGTGGGGCTTCAAATCTCCCCACCACACAAGGTTGGGTTCCAGTATCCTGAGGGTGGGGTAGTTCCTCCAACTGACATCAGCGTCTTGGTTTGAATAGAATCCATTTGCTTGTCTTCCCTGATGGTTTGCCTAGGCCAGTGTGTGGTTGAAAGTGGGATTTGGGATCTAAAACTAAGTATTAGCGTGTGCCTCTCCATGGGTAGTGGAGATGTTTAAACTACAACCCACAACTTGGGAATTACTGTGACCCCTGAAAAATGCGTGTGCTATGTTTCCCCACGTCCAGCACACACAGGAAGAAGTATTCTGGGGTTCTGAGTGTGGGGAGGTTCCTCCAACAGAGAGCAGCACCTGGGTTGTAATAGAATCCCTAAGCTTGACTTCCCTAAGTGTTTTCCTAGGCCTAGCAGTAAGCGATGGTGGGGGATGGGCTCTAAAGCCAAGTATTAGCGAGTGCATCTCTGTGAGGAGTGGAGGGTTTTAAACTACTTCCCCAACCTTGGAACACCTGTGCCCCTTAAAGATGCGTGGAATCTGTTTCCCCACCTCCAGCACACACACGGAGACGTGCTCAGGTATCCTGATTGTGGGGAGGCTCCTCCAAATGACAGCAGCGCCTGGGTTCTAAAAGAATCCCTTAGCTTGTCTTCCCTGATGGCATGCCTAGGCTGGAGAGTGGGGGAAAGTGGGGGTTGGGCTCTAAACCAAGTATAAGCGAGAGCCTGTCCATGGGATGTGGGTTTTTAACCTACAACCCACAACCATGGAATAAATGTGCCCCCTGAAAGATGCTTTGACTGTTTCCCTACATCCAGCTCACACACGAAGATGTGTTCTTGTATTCTGAGTGTGGTGATGTTCCTCAAACTGACAGCAGCACCTGGATTCTATTAGTATCCCTTAGCTTCTGTTCCCTGAGTGTTCTTTTAGGCCAGGCCATGAGGGAAAGCTGGGGGTTGGACTTGGAGGCCACGTAGCAGTGAGTGCCCCCTGATCCATTGAGGAAGTACTTAGAGGACTTGTCCCTAAAGGGAACACCTTTTCCTGCATTCATCTGGGTGCAGTGGGGCTGCACAACTCTCCCACACCTAAGAATGTGTTCTGGAATTCTGAGTGCAGGGAAGTTCCTCCAGCTGACAGCAGCGCCTGGGTTCTAATTGAATCCCTTTGCTTGTCTTCCCTGATGGAAAGCCTAGGCAGGAGTGCTGGGGAAAGTGTGGTTTGGGCTCCAAAACCAAGTATTGGCGATGACCTCTCTATGGTTTGTGGAGGTGTTTAAACTACATCCCTAACCTGGGAACACCTGTGCCCCCATAAAGATCCGTGGAGTCTGTTTCCACACCTCCAGCACACACACGAACACTTGCACAGTTATCCTGAGAGTGGGCAGCCTCCTCCAACTGAGAGCAGGGCCTTGGTTCTTATAAAATCGCTTAACTTGTCTACCCTGTTTGGTTGCCTGATACGGAGTGCTGGGGAAAGGGTGGGTTGGGCTCTAAATCCAAGTATTAGCGAGTGCTTCTCCATGGGATTTGGAGGTTATTAACCAAAAGCCCACAACATGGGAATACCTGTGCTCCTTGAAAAAAGCGTGGACTCTGTATCCCCACCACCAGAACACACATGAAGAAGTTTTCTGCTATCCTGAGTGTGGGCTGGCAATTTCAGGTGACAGAAGCGGCTGGGTTCTAATAGAATCCCTTAGCTTGTAATCCCTGAGTGTTTCCCTAGGACTGACTCTGAGAGAAACCTGGGGGTTGGGCTTTGAGGCCAAATAGTAGCGAGTGTCCCCGATGGACTGAGGAAGTATTTAGATGAATTCTCCATAAAGGGAAACACCTGAGCACCCATTCATCTGCGTGGAGTGGGGCTTCAAATCTCCCCACCACACAAGGTTGGGTTCCAGTATCCTGAGGGTGGGGTAGTTCCTCCAACTGACATCAGCGTCTTGGTTTGAATAGAATCCCTTTGCTTGTCTTCCCTGATGGTGTGCCTAGGCCAGTGTGTGGTTGAAAGTGGGATTTGGGATCTAAAACTAAGTATTAGCGTGTGCCTCTCCATGGGTAGTGGAGATGTTTAAACTACAACCCACAACTTGGGAATTACTGTGACCCCTGAAAAATGCGTGTGCTATGTTTCCCCACGTCCAGAACACACAGGAAGAATTGTTCTGGGGTTCTGAGTGTGGGGAGGTTCCTCCAACAGACAGCAGCACCTGGGTTGTAATAGAATCCCTTAGCTTGACTTCCCTAAGTGTTTTCCTAGGCCTAGCAGTAAGCGATGGTGGGGGATGGGCTCTAAAGCCAAGTATTAGCGAGTGCATCTCTGTGGGGAGTGGAGGGTTTTAAACTACTTCCCCAACCTTGGAACACCTGTGCCCCTTAAAGATGCGTGGAATCTGTTTCCCCACCTCCAGCACACACACGGAGACGTGCTCAGGTATCCTGATTGTGGGGAGGCTCCTCCAAATGACAGCAGCGCCTGGGTTCTAAAAGAATCCCTTAGCTTGTCTTCCCTGATGGCATGCCTAGGCTGGAGAGTGGGGGAAAGTGGGGGTTGGGCTCTAAACCAAGTATAAGCGAGAGCCTATCCATGGGATGTGGGTTTTTAACCTACAACCCACAACCATGGAATAAATGTGCCCCCTGAAAGATGCTTTGACTGTTTCCCTACATCCAGCACACACACGAAGATGTGTTCTTGCATTCTGAGTGTGGGGATGTTCCTCAAACTGACAGCAGCACCTGGATTCTATTACTATCCCTTAGCTTCTGTTCCCTGAGTGTTCTTTTAGGCCAGGCCATGAGGGAAAGCTGGGGGTTGGGCTTGGAGGCCACGTAGCAGTGAGTGCCCCCTGATCCATTGAGGAAGTACTTAGAGGACTTGTCCCTAAAGGGAACACATTTTCCTACATTCATCTGGGTGCAGTGGGGCTGCACAACTCTCCCACACCTAAGAATGTGTTCTGGAATTCTGAGTGCAGGGAAGTTCCTCCAGCTGACAGCAGCGCCTGGGTTCTAATTGAATCCCTTTGCTTGTCTTCCCTGATGGAAAGCCTAGGCGGGAGTGCGGGGGAAAGTGTGGTTTGGGCTCCAAAACCAAGTATTTGCGATGACCTCTCTATGGTTTGTGGAGGTGTTTAAACTACATCCCTAACCTGGGAACACCTGTGCCCCCATAAAGATCCGAGGAGTCTGTTTCCACACCTCCAGCACACACACGAACACTTGCACAGTTATCCTGAGAGTCGGCAGCCTCCTCCAACTGAGAGCAGGGCCTTTGTTCTTATAAAATCGCTTAACTTGTCTACCCTGTTTGGTTGCCTGATACGGAGTGCTGGGGAAAGGGTGGGTTGGGCTCTAAATCCAAGTATTAGCGAGTGCTTCTCCATGGGATTTGGAGGTTATTAACCAAAAGCCCACAACATGGGAATACCTGTGCTCCTTGAAAAAAGCGTGGACTCTGTATCCCCACCACCAGAACACACATGAAGAAGTTTTCTGCTCTGCTGAGTGTGGGCTGGCAATTTCAGGTGACAGAAGCGGCTGGGTTCTAATAGAATCCCTTAGCTTGTAATCCCTGAGTGTTTCCCTAGGACTGACTCTGAGAGAAACCTGGGGGTTGGGCTTTGAGGCCAAATAGTAGCGAGTGTCCCCGATGGACTGAGGAAGTATTTAGATGAATTCTCCATAAAGGGAAACACCTGAGCACCCATTCATCTGCGTGGAGTGGGGCTTCAAATCTCCCCACCACACAAGGTTGGGTTCCAGTATCCTGAGGGTGGGGTAGTTCCTCCAACTGACATCAGCGTCTTGGTTTGAATAGAATCCCTTTGCTTGTCTTCCCTGATGGTTTGCCTAGGCCAGTGTCTGGTTGAAAGTGGGATTTGGGATCTAAAACTAAGTATTATCGTGTGCCTCTCCATGCGTAGTGGAGATGTTTAAACTACAACCCACAACTTGGGAATTACTGTGACCCCTGAAAAATGCGTGTGCTATGTTTCCCCACGTCCAGCACACACAGGAAGAAGTGTTCTGGGGTTCTGAGTGTGGGGAGGTTCCTCCAACAGACAGCAGCACCTGGGTTGTAATAGAATCCCTTAGCTTGACTTCCCTAAGTGTTTTCCTAGGCCTAGCAGTAAGCGATGGTGGGGGATGGGCTCTAAAGCCAAGTATTAGCGAGTGCATCTCTGTGGGGAGTGGAGGGTTTTAAACTACTTCCCCAACCTTGGAACACCTGTGCCCCTTAAAGATGCGTGGAATCTGTTTCCCCACCTCCAGCACACACACGGAGACGTGCTCAGGTATCCTGATTGTGGGGAGGCTCCTCCAAATGACAGCAGCGCCTGGGTTCTAAAAGAATCCCTTAGCTTGTCTTCCCTGATGGCATGCCTAGGCTGGAGAGTGGGGGAAAGTGGGGGTTGGGCTCTAAACCAAGTATAAGCGAGAGCCTATCCATGGGATGTGGGTTTTTAAACTACAACCCACAACCATGGAATAAATGTGCCCCCTGAAAGATGCTTTGACTGTTTCCCTACATCCAGCACACACACGAAAATGTGTTCTTGTATTCTGAGTGTGGGGAAGTTCCTCAAACTGACAGCAGCACCTGGATTCTATTAGTATCCCTTAGCTTCTGTTCCCTGAGTGTTCTTTTAGGCCAGGCCATGAGGGAAAGCTGGGGGTTGGGCTTGGAGGCCACGTAGCAGTGAGTGCCCCCTGATCCATTGAGGAAGTACTTAGAGGACTTGTCCCTAAAGGGAACACCTTTTCCTACATTCATCTGGGTGCAGTGGGGCTGCACAACTCTCCCACACCTAAGAATGTGTTCTGGAATTCTGAGTGCAGGGAAGTTCCTCCAGCTGACAGCAGCGCCTGGGTTCTAATTGAATCCCTTTGCTTGTCTTCCCTGATGGAAAGCCTAGGCGGGAGTGCGGGGGAAAGTGTGGTTTGGGCTCCAAAACCAAGTATTTGCGATGACCTCTCTATGGTTTGTGGAGGTGTTTAAACTACATCCCTAACCTGGGAACACCTGTGCCCCCATAAAGATCCGTGGAGTCTGTTTCCACACCTCCAGCACACACACGAACACTTGCACAGTTATCCTGAGAGTGGGCAGCCTCCTCCAACTGAGAGCAGGGCCTTGGTTCTTATAAAATCTCTTAACTTGTCTACCCTTTTTGGTTGCCTGATACGGAGTGCTGGGGAAAGGGTGGGTTGGGCTCTAAATCCAAGTATTAGCGATTGCTTCTCCATGGGATTTGGAGGGTATTAACCAAAAGCCCACAACATGGGAATACCTGTGCTCCTTGAAAAAAGCGTGGACTCTGTATCCCCACCACCAGAACACACATGAAGAAGTTTTCTGCTATCCTGAGTGTGGGCTGGCAATTTCAGGTGACAGAAGCGGCTGGGTTCTAATAGAATCCCTTAGCTTGTAATCCCTGAGTGTTTCCCTAGGACTGACTCTGAGAGAAACCTGGGGGTTGGGCTTTGAGGCCAAATAGTAGCGAGTGTCCCCGATGGACTGAGGTAGTATTTAGATGAATTCTCCATAAAGGGAAACACCTGTGCACCCATTCATCTGCGTGGAGTGGGGCTTCAAATCTCCCCACCACACAAGGTTGGGTTCCAGTATCCTGAGGGTGGGGTAGTTCCTCCAACTGACATCAGCGTCTTGGTTTGAATAGAATCCCTTTGCTTGTCTTCCCTGATGGTTTGCCTAGGCCAGTGTGTGGTTGAAAGTGGGATTTGGGATCTAAAACTAAGTATTAGCGTGTGCCTCTCCATGGGTAGTGGAGATGTTTAAACTACAACCCACAACTTGGGAATTACTGTGACCCCTGAAAAATGCGTGTGCTATGTTTCCCCACGTCCAGCACACACAGGAAGAAGTGTTCTGGGGTTGTGAGTGTGGGGAGGTTCCTCCAACAGACAGCAGCACCTGGGTTGTAATAGAATCCCTTAGCTTGACTTCCCTAAGTGTTTTCCTAGGCCTAGCAGTAAGCGATGGTGGGGGATGGGCTCTAAAGCCAAGTATTAGCGAGTGCATCTCTGTGGGGAGTGGAGGGTTTTAAACTACTTCCCCAACCTTGGAACACCTGTGCCCCTTAAAGATGCGTGGAATCTGTTTCCCCACCTCCAGCACACACACGGAGACGTGCTCAGGTATCCTGATTGTGGGGAGGCTCCTCCAAATGACAGCAGCGCCTGGGTTCTAAAAGAATCCCTTAGCTTGTCTTCCCTGATGGCATGCCTAGGCTGGAGAGTGGGGGAAAGTGGGGGTTGGGCTCTAAACCAAGTATAAGCGAGAGCCTATCCATGGGATGTGGGTTTTTAACCTACAACCCACAACCATGGAATAAATGTGCCCCCTGAAAGATGCTTTGACTGTTTCCCTACATCCAGCACACACACGAAGATGTGTTCTTGTATTCTGAGTGTGGGGAAGTTCCTCAAACTGACAGCAGCACCTGGATTCTATTAGTATCCCTTAGCTTCTGTTCCCTGAGTGTTCTTTTAGGCCAGGCCATGAGGGAAAGCTGGGGGTTGGGCTTGGAGGCCACGTAGCAGTGAGTGCCCCCTGATCCATTGAGGAAGTACTTAGAGGACTTGTCCCTAAAGGGAACACCTTTTCCAGCATTCATCTGGGTGCAGTGGGGCTGCACAACTCTCCCACACCTAAGAATGTGTTCTGGAATTCTGAGTGCAGGGAAGTTCCTCCAGCTGACAGCAGCGCCTGGGTTCTAATTGAATCCCTTTGCTTGTCTTCCCTGATGGAAAGCCTAGGCGGGAGTGCGGGGGAAAGTGTGGTTTGGGCTCCAAAACCAAGTATTTGCGATGACCTCTCTATGGTTTGTGGAGGTGTTTAAACTACATCCCTAACCTGGGAACACCTGTGCCCCCATAAAGATCCGAGGAGTCTGTTTCCACACCTCCAGCACACACACGAACACTTGCACAGTTATCCTGAGAGTGGGCAGCCTCCTCCAACTGAGAGCAGGGCCTTGGTTCTTATAAAATCGCTTAACTTGTCTACCCTGTTTGGTTGCCTGATACGGAGTGCTGGGGAAAGGGTGGGTTGGGCTCTAAATCCAAGTATTAGCGAGTGCTTCTCCATGGGATTTGGAGGTTATTAACCAAAAGCCCACAACATGGGAATACCTGTGCTCCTTGAAAAAAGCGTGGACTCTGTATCCCCACCACCAGAACACACATGAAGAAGTTTTCTGCTATCCTGAGTGTGGGCTGGCAATTTCAGGTGACAGAAGCGGCTGGGTTCTAATAGAATCCCTTAGCTTGTAATCCCTGAGTGTTTCCCTAGGACTGACTCTGAGAGAAACCTGGGGGTTGGGCTTTGAGGCCAAATAGTAGCGAGTGTCCCCGATGGACTGAGGAAGTATTTAGATGAATTCTCCATAAAGGGAAACACCTGAGCACCCATTCATCTGCGTGGAGTGGGGCTTCAAATCTCCCCACCACACAAGGTTGGGTTCCAGTATCCTGAGGGTGGGGTAGTTCCTCCAACTGACATCAGCGTCTTGGATTAAATAGAATCCCTTTGCTTGTCTTCCCTGATGGTTTGCCTAGGCCAGTGTGTGGTTGAAAGTGGGATTTGGGATCTAAAACTAAGTATTAGCGTGTGCCTCTCCATGGGTAGTGGAGATGTTTAAACTACAACCCACAACTTGGGAATTACTGTGACCCCTGAAAAATGCGTGTGCTATGTTTCCCCATGTCCAGCACACACAGGAAGAAGTGTTCTGGGGTTGTGAGTGTGGGGAGGTTCCTCCAACAGACAGCAGCACCTGGGTTGTAATAGAATCCCTTAGCTTGACTTCCCTAAGTGTTTTCCTAGGCCTAGCAGTAAGCGATGGTGGGGGATGGGCTCTAAAGCCAAGTATTAGCGAGTGCATCTCTGTGGGGAGTGGAGGGTTTTAAACTACTTCCCCAACCTTGGAACACCTGTGCCCCTTAAAGATGCGTGGAATCTGTTTCCCCACCTCCAGCACACACACGGAGACGTGCTCAGGTATCCTGATTGTGGGGAGGCTCCTCCAAATGACAGCAGCGCCTGGGTTCTAAAAGAATCCCTTAGCTTGTCTTCCCTGATGGCATGCCTAGGCTGGAGAGTGGGGGAAAGTGGGGGTTGGGCTCTAAACCAAGTATAAGCGAGAGCCTATCCATGGGATGTGGGTTTTTAACCTACAACCCACAACCATGGAATAAATGTGCCCCCTGAAAGATGCTTTGACTGTTTCCCTACATCCAGCACACACACGAAGATGTGTTCTTGTATTCTGAGTGTGGGGAAGTTCCTCAAACTGACAGCAGCACCTGGATTCTATTAGTATCCCTTAGCTTCTGTTCCCTGAGTGTTCTTTTAGGCCAGGCCATGAGGGAAAGCTGGGGGTTGGGCTTGGAGGCCACGTAGCAGTGAGTGCCCCCTGATCCATTGAGGAAGTACTTAGAGGACTTGTCCCTAAAGGGAACACCTTTTCCTACATTCATCTGGGTGCAGTGGGGCTGCACAACTCTCCCACACCTAAGAATGTGTTCTGGAATTCTGAGTGCAGGGAAGTTCCTCCAGCTGACAGCAGCGCCTGGGTTCTAATTGAATCCCTTTGCTTGTCTTCCCTGATGGAAAGCCTAGGCGGGAGTGCGGGGGAAAGTGTGGTTTGGGCTCCAAAACCAAGTATTTGCGATGACCTCTCTATGGTTTGTGGAGGTGTTTAAACTACATCCCTAACCTGGGAACACCTGTGCCCCCATAAAGATCCGTGGAGTCTGTTTCCACACCTCCAGCACACACACGAACACTTGCACAGTTATCCTGAGAGTGGGCAGCCTCCTCCAACTGAGAGCAGGGCCTTGGTTCTTATAAAATCTCTTAACTTGTCTACCCTTTTTGGTTGCCTGATACGGAGTGCTGGGGAAAGGGTGGGTTGGGCTCTAAATCCAAGTATTAGCGATTGCTTCTCCATGGGATTTGGAGGTTATTAACCAAAAGCCCACAACATGGGAATACCTATGCTCCTTGAAAAAAGCGTGGACTCTGTATCCCCACCACCAGAACACACATGAAGAAGTTTTCTGCTATCCTGAGTGTGGGCTGGCAATTTCAGGTGACAGAAGCGGCTGGGTTCTAATAGAATCCCTTAGCTTGTAATCCCTGAGTGTTTCCCTAGGACTGACTCTGAGAGAAACCTGGGGGTTGGGCTTTGAGGCCAAATAGTAGCGAGTGTCCCCGATGGACTGAGGTAGTATTTAGATGAATTCTCCATAAAGGGAAACACCTGTGCACCCATTCATCTGCGTGGAGTGGGGCTTCAAATCTCCCCACCACACAAGGTTGGGTTCCAGTATCCTGAGGGTGGGGTAGTTCCTCCAACTGACATCAGCGTCTTGGTTTGAATAGAATCCCTTTGCTTGTCTTCCCTGATGGTTTGCCTAGGCCAGTGTGTGGTTGAAAGTGGGATTTGGGATCTAAAACTAAGTATTAGCGTGTGCCTCTCCATGGGTAGTGGAGATGTTTAAACTACAACCCACAACTTGGGAATTACTGTGACCCCTGAAAAATGCGTGTGCTATGTTTCCCCACGTCCAGCACACACAGGAAGAAGTGTTCTGGGGTTCTGAGTGTGGGGAGGTTCCTCCAACAGACAGCAGCACCTGGGTTGTAATAGAATCCCTTAGCTTGACTTCCCTAAGTGTTTTCCTAGGCCTAGCAGTAAGCGATGGTGGGGGATGGGCTCTAAAGCCAAGTATTAGCGAGTGCATCTCTGTGGGGAGTGGAGGGTTTTAAACTACTTCCCCAAACTTGGAACACCTGTGCCCCATAAAGATGCATGGAATCTGTTTCCCCACCTCCAGCACACACACGGAGACGTGCTCAGGTATCCTGATTGTGGGGAGGCTCCTCCAAATGACAGCAGCGCCTGGGTTCTAAAAGAATCCCTTAGCTTGCCTTCCCTGATGGCATGCCTAGGCTGGAGAGTGGGGGAAAGTGCGGGTTGGGCTCTAAACCAAGTATAAGCGAGAGCCTATCCATGGGATGTGGGTTTTTAACCTACAACCCACAACCATGGAATAAATGTGCCCCCTGAAAGATTCTTTGACTGTTTCCCTACATCCAGCACACACACGAAGATGTGTTCTTGTATTCTGAGTGTGGGGAAGTTCCTCAAACTGACAGCAGCACCTGGATTCTATTAGTATCCCTTAGCTTCTGTTCCCTGAGTGTTCTTTTAGGCCAGGCCATGAGGGAAAGCTGGGGGTTGGGCTTGGAGGCCACGTAGCAGTGAGTGCCCCCTGATCCATTGAGGAAGTACTTAGAGGACTTGTCCCTAAAGGGAACACCTTTTCCTACATTCATCTGGGTGCAGTGGGGCTGCACAACTCTCCCACACCTAAGAATGTGTTCTGGAATTCTGAGTGCAGGGAAGTTCCTCCAGCTGACAGCAGCGCCTGGGTTCTAATTGAATCCCTTTGCTTGTCTTCCCTGATGGAAAGCCTAGGCGGGAGTGCGGGGGAAAGTGTGGTTTGGGCTCCAAAACCAAGTATTTGCGATGACCTCTCTATGGTTTGTGGAGGTGTTTAAACTACATCCCTAACCTGGGAACACCTGTGCCCCCATAAAGATCCGTGGAGTCTGTTTCCACACCTCCAGCACACACACGAACACTTGCACAGTTATCCTGAGAGTGGGCAGCCTCCTCCAACTGAGAGCAGGGCCTTGGTTCTTATAAAATCGCTTAACTTGTCTACCCTGTTTGGTTGCCTGATACGGAGTGCTGGGGAAAGGGTGGGTTGGGCTCTAAATCCAAGTATTAGTGAGTGCTTCTCCATGGGATTTGGAGGTTATTAACCAAAAGCCCACAACATGGGAATACCTGTGCTCCTTGAAAAAAGCGTGGACTCTGTATCCCCACCACCAGAACACACATGAAGAAGTTTTCTGCTATCCTGAGTGTGGGCTGGCAATTTCAGGTGACAGAAGCGGCTGGGTTCTAATAGAATCCCTTAGCTTGTAATCCCTGAGTGTTTCCCTAGGACTGACTCTGAGAGAAACCTGGGGGTTGGGCTTTGAGGCCAAATAGTAGCGAGTGTCCCCGATGGACTGAGGAAGTATTTAGATGAATTCTCCATAAAGGGAAACACCTGAGCACCCATTCATCTGCGTGGAGTGGGGCTTCAAATCTCCCCACCACACAAGGTTGGGTTCCAGTATCCTGAGGGTGGGGTAGTTCCTCCAACTGACATCAGCGTCTTGGATTGAATAGAATCCCTTTGCTTGTCTTCCCTGATGGTTTGCCTAGGCCAGTGTGTGGTTGAAAGTGGGATTTGGGATCTAAAACTAAGTATTAGCGTGTGCCTCTCCATGGGTAGTGGAGATGTTTAAACTACAACCCACAACTTGGGAATTACTGTGACCCCTGAAAAATGCGTGTGCTATGTTTCCCCATGTCCAGCACACACAGGAAGAAGTGTTCTGGGGTTGTGAGTGTGGGGAGGTTCCTCCAACAGACAGCAGCACCTGGGTTGTAATAGAATCCCTTAGCTTGACTTCCCTAAGTGTTTTCCTAGGCCTAGCAGTAAGCGATGGTGGGGGATGGGCTCTAAAGCCAAGTATTAGCGAGTGCATCTCTGTGGGGAGTGGAGGGTTTTAAACTACTTCCCCAACCTTGGAACACCTGTGCCCCTTAAAGATGCGTGGAATCTGTTTCCCCACGTCCAGCACACACACGGAGACGTGCTCAGGTATCCTGATTGTGGGGAGGCTCCTCCAAATGACAGCAGCGCCTGGGTTCTAAAAGAATCCCTTAGCTTGCCTTCCCTGATGGCATGCCTAGGCTGGAGAGTGGGGGAAAGTGGGGGTTGGGCTCTAAACCAAGTATAAGCGAGAGCCTATCCATGGGATGTGGGTTTTTAACCTACAACCCACAACCATGGAATAAATGTGCCCCCTGAAAGATGCTTTGACTGTTTCCCTACATCCAGCACACACACGAAGATGTGTTCTTGTATTCTGAGTGTGGGGAAGTTCCTCAAACTGACAGCAGCACCTGGATTCTATTAGTATCCCTTAGCTTCTGTTCCCTGAGTGTTCTTTTAGGCCAGGCCATGAGGGAAAGCTGGGGGTTGGGCTTGGAGGCCACGTAGCAGTGAGTGCCCCCTGATCCATTGAGGAAGTACTTAGAGGACTTGTCCCTAAAGGGAACACCTTTTCCTACATTCATCTGGGTGCAGTGGGGCTGCACAACTCTCCCACACCTAAGAATGTGTTCTGGAATTCTGAGTGCAGGGAAGTTCCTCCAGCTGACAGCAGCGCCTGGGTTCTAATTGAATCCCTTTGCTTGTCTTCCCTGATGGAAAGCCTAGGCGGGAGTGCGGGGGAAAGTGTGGTTTGGGCTCCAAAACCAAGTATTTGCGATGACCTCTCTATGGTTTGTGGAGGTGTTTAAACTACATCCCTAACCTGGGAACACCTGTGCCCCCATAAAGATCCGTGGAGTCTGTTTCCACACCTCCAGCACACACACGAACACTTGCACAGTTATCCTGAGAGTGGGCAGCCTCCTCCAACTGAGAGCAGGGCCTTGGTTCTTATAAAATCTCTTAACTTGTCTACCCTTTTTGGTTGCCTGATACGGAGTGCTGGGGAAAGGGTGGGTTGGGCTCTAAATCCAAGTATTAGCGATTGCTTCTCCATGGGATTTGGAGGTTATTAACCAAAAGCCCACAACATGGGAATACCTATGCTCCTTGAAAAAAGCGTGGACTCTGTATCCCCACCACCAGAACACACATGAAGAAGTTTTCTGCTATCCTGAGTGTGGGCTGGCAATTTCAGGTGACAGAAGCGGCTGGGTTCTAATAGAATCCCTTAGCTTGTAATCCCTGAGTGTTTCCCTAGGACTGACTCTGAGAGAAACCTGGGGGTTGGGCTTTGAGGCCAAATAGTAGCGAGTGTCCCCGATGGACTGAGGTAGTATTTAGATGAATTCTCCATAAAGGGAAACACCTGTGCACCCATTCATCTGCGTGGAGTGGGGCTTCAAATCTCCCCACCACACAAGGTTGGGTTCCAGTATCCTGAGGGTGGGGTAGTTCCTCCAACTGACATCAGCGTCTTGGTTTGAATAGAATCCCTTTGCTTGTCTTCCCTGATGGTTTGCCTAGGCCAGTGTGTGGTTGAAAGTGGGATTTGGGATCTAAAACTAAGTATTAGCGTGTGCCTCTCCATGGGTAGTGGAGATGTTTAAACTACAACCCACAACTTGGGAATTACTGTGACCCCTGAAAAATGCGTGTGCTATGTTTCCCCACGTCCAGCACACACAGGAAGAAGTGTTCTGGGGTTCTGAGTGTGGGGAGGTTCCTCCAACAGACAGCAGCACCTGGGTTGTAATAGAATCCCTTAGCTTGACTTCCCTAAGTGTTTTCCTAGGCCTAGCAGTAAGCGATGGTGGGGGATGGGCTCTAAAGCCAAGTATTAGCGAGTGCATCTCTGTGGGGAGTGGAGGGTTTTAAACTACTTCCCCAAACTTGGAACACCTGTGCCCCATAAAGATGCATGGAATCTGTTTCCCCACCTCCAGCACACACACGGAGACGTGCTCAGGTATCCTGATTGTGGGGAGGCTCCTCCAAATGACAGCAGCGCCTGGGTTCTAAAAGAATCCCTTAGCTTGCCTTCCCTGATGGCATGCCTAGGCTGGAGAGTGGGGGAAAGTGCGGGTTGGGCTCTAAACCAAGTATAAGCGAGAGCCTATCCATGGGATGTGGGTTTTTAACCTACAACCCACAACCATGGAATAAATGTGCCCCCTGAAAGATTCTTTGACTGTTTCCCTACATCCAGCACACACACGAAGATGTGTTCTTGTATTCTGAGTGTGGGGAAGTTCCTCAAACTGACAGCAGCACCTGGATTCTATTAGTATCCCTTAGCTTCTGTTCCCTGAGTGTTATTTTAGGCCAGGCCATGAGGGAAAGCTGGGGGTTGGGCTTGGAGGCCACGTAGCAGTGAGTGCCCCCTGATCCATTGAGGAAGTACTTAGAGGACTTGTCCCTAAAGGGAACACCTTTTCCTACATTCATCTGGGTGCAGTGGGGCTGCACAACTCTCCCACACCTAAGAATGTGTTCTGGAATTCTGAGTGCAGGGAAGTTCCTCCAGCTGACAGCAGCGCCTGGGTTCTAATTGAATCCCTTTGCTTGTCTTCCCTGATGGAAAGCCTAGGCGGGAGTGCGGGGGAAAGTGTGGTTTGGGCTCCAAAACCAAGTATTTGCGATGACCTCTCTATGGTTTGTGGAGGTGTTTAAACTACATCCCTAACCTGGGAACACCTGTGCCCCCATAAAGATCCGTGGAGTCTGTTTCCACACCTCCAGCACACACACGAACACTTGCACAGTTATCCTGAGAGTGGGCAGCCTCCTCCAACTGAGAGCAGGGCCTTGGTTCTTATAAAATCGCTTAACTTGTCTACCCTGTTTGGTTGCCTGATACGGAGTGCTGGGGAAAGGGTGGGTTGGGCTCTAAATCCAAGTATTAGTGAGTGCTTCTCCATGGGATTTGGAGGTTATTAACCAAAAGCCCACAACATGGGAATACCTGTGCTCCTTGAAAAAAGCGTGGACTCTGTATCCCCACCACCAGAACACACATGAAGAAGTTTTCTGCTATCCTGAGTGTGGGCTGGCAATTTCAGGTGACAGAAGCGGCTGGGTTCTAATAGAATCCCTTAGCTTGTAATCCCTGAGTGTTTCCCTAGGACTGACTCTGAGAGAAACCTGGGGGTTGGGCTTTGAGGCCAAATAGTAGCGAGTGTCCCCGATGGACTGAGGAAGTATTTAGATGAATTCTCCATAAAGGGAAACACCTGAGCACCCATTCATCTGCGTGGAGTGGGGCTTCAAATCTCCCCACCACACAAGGTTGGGTTCCAGTATCCTGAGGGTGGGGTAGTTCCTCCAACTGACATCAGCGTCTTGGATTGAATAGAATCCCTTTGCTTGTCTTCCCTGATGGTTTGCCTAGGCCAGTGTGTGGTTGAAAGTGGGATTTGGGATCTAAAACTAAGTATTAGCGTGTGCCTCTCCATGGGTAGTGGAGATGTTTAAACTACAACCCACAACTTGGGAATTACTGTGACCCCTGAAAAATGCGTGTGCTATGTTTCCCCATGTCCAGCACACACAGGAAGAAGTGTTCTGGGGTTGTGAGTGTGGGGAGGTTCCTCCAACAGACAGCAGCACCTGGGTTGTAATAGAATCCCTTAGCTTGACTTCCCTAAGTGTTTTCCTAGGCCTAGCAGTAAGCGATGGTGGGGGATGGGCTCTAAAGCCAAGTATTAGCGAGTGCATCTCTGTGGGGAGTGGAGGGTTTTAAACTACTTCCCCAACCTTGGAACACCTGTGCCCCTTAAAGATGCGTGGAATCTGTTTCCCCACGTCCAGCACACACACGGAGACGTGCTCAGGTATCCTGATTGTGGGGAGGCTCCTCCAAATGACAGCAGCGCCTGGGTTCTAAAAGAATCCCTTAGCTTGCCTTCCCTGATGGCATGCCTAGGCTGGAGAGTGGGGGAAAGTGGGGGTTGGGCTCTAAACCAAGTATAAGCGAGAGCCTATCCATGGGATGTGGGTTTTTAACCTACAACCCACAACCATGGAATAAATGTGCCCCCTGAAAGATGCTTTGACTGTTTCCCTACATCCAGCACACACACGAAGATGTGTTCTTGTATTCTGAGTGTGGGGAAGTTCCTCAAACTGACAGCAGCACCTGGATTCTATTAGTATCCCTTAGCTTCTGTTCCCTGAGTGTTCTTTTAGGCCAGGCCATGAGGGAAAGCTGGGGGTTGGGCTTGGAGGCCACGTAGCAGTGAGTGCCCCCTGATCCATTGAGGAAGTACTTAGAGGACTTGTCCCTAAAGGGAACACCTTTTCCTACATTCATCTGGGTGCAGTGGGGCTGCACAACTCTCCCACACCTAAGAATGTGTTCTGGAATTCTGAGTGCAGGGAAGTTCCTCCAGCTGACAGCAGCGCCTGGGTTCTAATTGAATCCCTTTGCTTGTCTTCCCTGATGGAAAGCCTAGGCGGGAGTGCGGGGGAAAGTGTGGTTTGGGCTCCAAAACCAAGTATTTGCGATGACCTCTCTATGGTTTGTGGAGGTGTTTAAACTACATCCCTAACCTGGGAACACCTGTGCCCCCATAAAGATCCGTGGAGTCTGTTTCCACACCTCCAGCACACACACGAACACTTGCACAGTTATCCTGAGAGTGGGCAGCCTCCTCCAACTGAGAGCAGGGCCTTGGTTCTTATAAAATCGCTTAACTTGTCTACCCTGTTTGGTTGCCTGATACGGAGTGCTGGGGAAAGGGTGGGTTGGGCTCTAAATCCAAGTATTAGTGAGTGCTTCTCCATGGGATTTGGAGGTTATTAACCAAAAGCCCACAACATGGGAATACCTGTGCTCCTTGAAAAAAGCGTGGACTCTGTATCCCCACCACCAGAACACACATGAAGAAGTTTTCTGCTATCCTGAGTGTGGGCTGGCAATTTCAGGTGACAGAAGCGGCTGGGTTCTAATAGAATCCCTTAGCTTGTAATCCCTGAGTGTTTCCCTAGGACTGACTCTGAGAGAAACCTGGGGGTTGGGCTTTGAGGCCAAATAGTAGCGAGTGTCCCCGATGGACTGAGGAAGTATTTAGATGAATTCTCCATAAAGGGAAACACCTGAGCACCCATTCATCTGCGTGGAGTGGGGCTTCAAATCTCCCCACCACACAAGGTTGGGTTCCAGTATCCTGAGGGTGGGGTAGTTCCTCCAACTGACATCAGCGTCTTGGATTGAATAGAATCCCTTTGCTTGTCTTCCCTGATGGTTTGCCTAGGCCAGTGTGTGGTTGAAAGTGGGATTTGGGATCTAAAACTAAGTATTAGCGTGTGCCTCTCCATGGGTAGTGGAGATGTTTAAACTACAACCCACAACTTGGGAATTACTGTGACCCCTGAAAAATGCGTGTGCTATGTTTCCCCATGTCCAGCACACACAGGAAGAAGTGTTCTGGGGTTGTGAGTGTGGGGAGGTTCCTCCAACAGACAGCAGCACCTGGGTTGTAATAGAATCCCTTAGCTTGACTTCCCTAAGTGTTTTCCTAGGCCTAGCAGTAAGCGATGGTGGGGGATGGGCTCTAAAGCCAAGTATTAGCGAGTGCATCTCTGTGGGGAGTGGAGGGTTTTAAACTACTTCCCCAACCTTGGAACACCTGTGCCCCTTAAAGATGCGTGGAATCTGTTTCCCCACCTCCAGCACACACACGGAGACGTGCTGAGGTATCCTGATTGTGGGGAGGCTCCTCCAAATGACAGCAGCGCCTGGGTTCTAAAAGAATCCCTTAGCTTGCCTTCCCTGATGGCATGCCTAGGCTGGAGAGTGGGGGAAAGTGGGGGTTGGGCTCTAAACCAAGTATAAGCGAGAGCCTATCCATGGGATGTGGGTTTTTAACCTACAACCCACAACCATGGAATAAATGTGCCCCCTGAAAGATGCTTTGACTGTTTCCCTACATCCAGCACACACACGAAGATGTGTTCTTGTATTCTGAGTGTGGGGAAGTTCCTCAAACTGACAGCAGCACCTGGATTCTATTAGTATCCCTTAGCTTCTGTTCCCTGAGTGTTATTTTAGGCCAGGCCATGAGGGAAAGCTGGGGGTTGGGCTTGGAGGCCACGTAGCAGTGAGTGCCCCCTGATCCATTGAGGAAGTACTTAGAGGACTTGTCCCTAAAGGGAACACCTTTTCCTACATTCATCTGGGTGCAGTGGGGCTGCACAACTCTCCCACACCTAAGAATGTGTTCTGGAATTCTGAGTGCAGGGAAGTTCCTCCAGCTGACAGCAGCGCCTGGGTTCTAATTGAATCCCTTTGCTTGTCTTCCCTGATGGAAAGCCTAGGCGGGAGTGCGGGGGAAAGTGTGGTTTGGGCTCCAAAACCAAGTATTTGCGATGACCTCTCTATGGTTTGTGGAGGTGTTTAAACTACATCCCTAACCTGGGAACACCTGTGCCCCCATAAAGATCCGTGGAGTCTGTTTCCACACCTCCAGCACACACACGAACACTTGCACAGTTATCCTGAGAGTGGGCAGCCTCCTCCAACTGAGAGCAGGGCCTTGGTTCTTATAAAATCGCTTAACTTGTCTACCCTGTTTGGTTGCCTGATACGGAGTGCTGGGGAAAGGGTGGGTTGGGCTCTAAATCCAAGTATTAGTGAGTGCTTCTCCATGGGATTTGGAGGTTATTAACCAAAAGCCCACAACATGGGAATACCTGTGCTCCTTGAAAAAAGCGTGGACTCTGTATCCCCACCACCAGAACACACATGAAGAAGTTTTCTGCTATCCTGAGTGTGGGCTGGCAATTTCAGGTGACAGAAGCGGCTGGGTTCTAATAGAATCCCTTAGCTTGTAATCCCTGAGTGTTTCCCTAGGACTGACTCTGAGAGAAACCTGGGGGTTGGGCTTTGAGGCCAAATAGTAGCGAGTGTCCCAGATGGACTGAGGAAGTATTTAGATGAATTCTCCATAAAGGGAAACACCTGAGCACCCATTCATCTGCGTGGAGTGGGGCTTCAAATCTCCCCACCACACAAGGTTGGGTTCCAGTATCCTGAGGGTGGGGTAGTTCCTCCAACTGACATCAGCGTCTTGGTTTGAATAGAATCCCTTTGCTTGTCTTCCCTGATGGTTTGCCTAGGCCAGTGTGTGGTTGAAAGTGGGATTTGGGATCTAAAACTAAGTATTAGCGTGTGCCTCTCCATGGGTAGTGGAGATGTTTAAACTACAACCCACAACTTGGGAATTACTGTGACCCCTGAAAAATGCGTGTGCTATGTTTCCCCACGTCCAGCACACACAGGAAGAAGTGTTCTGGGGTTGTGAGTGTGGGGAGGTTCCTCCAACAGACAGCAGCACCTGGGTTGTAATAGAATCCCTTAGCTTGACTTCCCTAAGTGTTTTCCTAGGCCTAGCAGTAAGCGATGGTGGGGGATGGGCTCTAAAGCCAAGTATTAGCGAGTGCATCTCTGTGGGGAGTGGAGGGTTTTAAACTACTTCCCCAACCTTGGAACACCTGTGCCCCTTAAAGATGCGTGGAATCTGTTTCCCCACGTCCAGCACACACACGGAGACGTGCTCAGGTATCCTGATTGTGGGGAGGCTCCTCCAAATGACAGCAGCGCCTGGGTTCTAAAAGAATCCCTTAGCTTGTCTTCCCTGATGGCATGCCTAGGCTGGAGAGTGGGGGAAAGTGGGGGTTGGGCTCTAAACCAAGTATAAGCGAGAGCCTATCCATGGGATGTGGGTTTTTAACCTACAACCCACAACCATGGAATAAATGTGCCCCCTGAAAGATGCTTTGACTGTTTCCCTACATCCAGCACACACACGAAGATGTGTTCTTGTATTCTGAGTGTGGGGAAGTTCCTCAAACTGACAGCAGCACCTGGATTCTATTAGTATCCCTTAGCTTCTGTTCCCTGAGTGTTCTTTTAGGCCAGGCCATGAGGGAAAGCTGGGGGTTGGGCTTGGAGGCCACGTAGCAGTGAGTGCCCCCTGATCCATTGAGGAAGTACTTAGAGGACTTGTCCCTAAAGGGAACACCTTTTCCTACATTCATCTGGGTGCAGTGGGGCTGCACAACTCTCCCACACCTAAGAATGTGTTCTGGAATTCTGAGTGCAGGGAAGTTCCTCCAGCTGACAGCAGCGCCTGGGTTCTAATTGAATCCCTTTGCTTGTCTTCCCTGATGGAAAGCCTAGGCGGGAGTGCGGGGGAAAGTGTGGTTTGGGCTCCAAAACCAAGTATTTGCGATGACCTCTCTATGGTTTGTGGAGGTGTTTAAACTACATCCCTAACCTGGGAACACCTGTGCCCCCATAAAGATCCGTGGAGTCTGTTTCCACACCTCCAGCACACACACGAACACTTGCACAGTTATCCTGAGAGTGGGCAGCCTCCTCCAACTGAGAGCAGGGCCTTGGTTCTTATAAAATCGCTTAACTTGTCTACCCTGTTTGGTTGCCTGATACGGAGTGCTGGGGAAAGGGTGGGTTGGGCTCTAAATCCAAGTATTAGTGAGTGCTTCTCCATGGGATTTGGAGGTTATTAACCAAAAGCCCACAACATGGGAATACCTGTGCTCCTTGAAAAAAGCGTGGACCCTGTATCCCCACCACCAGAACACACATGAAGAAGTTTTCTGCTATCCTGAGTGTGGGCTGGCAATTTCAGGTGACAGAAGCGGCTGGGTTCTAATAGAATCCCTTAGCTTGTAATCCCTGAGTGTTTCCCTAGGACTGAATCTGAGAGAAACCTGGGGGTTGTGCTTAGAGACCAAATAGTAGCGAGTGTCCCCGATGGGCTGAGGAAGTATTTAGATGAATTCTCCATAAAGGGAAACACCTGTGCACCCATTCATCTGCGTGGAGTGGGGCTTCAAATCTCCCCACCACACAAGGTTGGGTTCCAGTATCCTGAGGGTGGGGTAGTTCCTCCAACTGACATCAGCGTCTTGGTTTGAATAGAATCCCTTTGCTTGTCTTCCCTGATGGTTTGCCTAGGCCAGTGTGTGGTTGAAAGTGGGATTTGGGATCTAAAACTAAGTATTAGCGTGTGCCTCTCCATGGGTAGTGGAGATGTTTAAACTACAACCCACAACTTGGGAATTACTGTGACCCCTGAAAAATGCGTGTGCTATGTTTCCCCACGTCCAGCACACACAGGAAGAAGTGTTCTGGGGTTGTGAGTGTGGGGAGGTTCCTCCAACAGACAGCAGCACCTGGGTTGTAATAGAATCCCTTAGCTTGACTTCCCTAAGTGTTTTCCTAGGCCTAGCAGTAAGCGATGGTGGGGGATGGGCTCTAAAGCCAAGTATTAGCGAGTGCATCTCTGTGGGGAGTGGAGGGTTTTAAACTACTTCCCCAACCTTGGAACACCTGTGCCCCTTAAAGATGCGTGGAATCTGTTTCCCCACCTCCAGCACACACACGGAGACGTGCTCAGGTATCCTGATTGTGGGGAGGATCCTCCAAATGACAGCAGCGCCTGGGTTCTAAAAGAATCCCTTAGCTTGTCTTCCCTGATGGCATGCCTAGGCTGGAGAGTGGGGGAAAGTGGGGGTTGGGCTCTAAACCAAGGATAAGCGAGAGCCTATCCATGGGATGTGGGTTTTTAACCTACAACCCACAACCATGGAATAAATGTGCCCCCTGAAAGATGCTTTGACTGTTTCCCTACATCCAGCACACACACGAAGATGTGTTCTGGTATTCTGAGTGTGGGGAAGTTCCTCAAACTGACAGCAGCACCTGGATTCTATTAGTATCCCTTAGCTTCTGTTCCCTGAGTGTTCTTTTAGGCCAGGCCATGAGGGAAAGCTGGGGGTTGGGCTTGGAGGCCACGTAGCAGTGAGTGCCCCCTGATCCATTGAGGAAGTACTTAGAGGACTTGTCCCTAAAGGGAACACCTTTTCCTGCATTCATCTGGGTGCAGTGGGGCTGCACAACTCTCCCACACCTAAGAATGTGTTCTGGAATTCTGAGTGCAGGGAAGTTCCTCCAGCTGACAGCAGCGCCTGGGTTCTAATTGAATCCCTTTGCTTGTCTTCCCTGATGGAAAGCCTAGGCGGGAGTGCGGGGGAAAGTGTGGTTTGGGCTCCAAAACCAAGTATTGGCGATGACCTCTCTATGGTTTGTGGAGGTGTTTAAACTACATCCCTAACCTGGGAACACCTGTGCCCCCATAAAGATCCGTGGAGTCTGTTTCCACACCTCCAGCACACACACGAACACTTGCACAGTTATCCTGAGAGTGGGCAGCCTCCTCCAACTGAGAGCAGGGCCTTGGTTCTTATAAAATCGCTTAACTTGTCTACCCTTTTTGGTTGCCTGATACGGAGTGCTGGGGAAAGGGTGGGTTGGGCTCTAAATCCAAGTATTAGCGAGTGCTTCTCCATGGGATTTGGAGGTTATTAACCAAAAGCCCACAACATGGGAATACCTGTGCTCCTTGAAAAAAGCGTGGACTCTGTATCCCCACCACCAGAACACACATGAAGAAGTTTTCTGCTATCCTGAGTGTGGGCTGGCAATTTCAGGTGACAGAAGCGGCTGGGTTCTAATAGAATCTCTTAGCTTGTAATCCCTGAGTGTTTCCCTAGGACTGACTCTGAGAGAAACCTGGGGGTTGGGCTTTGAGGCCAAATAGTAGCGAGTGTCCCCGATGGACTGAGGAAGTATTTAGATGAATTCTCCATAAAGGGAAACACCTGAGCACCCATTCATCTGCGTGGAGTGGGGCTTCAAATCTCCCCACCACACAAGGTTGGGTTCCAGTATCCTGAGGGTGGGGTAGTTCCTCCAACTGACATCAGCGTCTTGGTTTGAATAGAATCCCTTTGCTTGTCTTCCCTGATGGTTTGCCTAGGCCAGTGTGTGGTTGAAAGTGGGATTTGGGATCTAAAACTAAGTATTAGCGTGTGCCTCTCCATGGGTAGTGGAGATTTTTAAACTACAACCCACAACTTGAGAATTACTGTGACCCCTGAAAAATGCGTGTGCTATGCTTCCCCACGTCCAGCACACACAGGAAGAAGTGTTCTGGGGTTGTGAGTGTGGGGAGGTTCCTCCAACAGACAGCAGCACCTGGGTTGTAATAGAATCCCTTAGCTTGACTTCCCTAAGTGTTTTCCTAGGCCTAGCAGTAAGCGATGGTGGGGGATGGGCTCTAAAGCCAAGTATTAGCGAGTGCATCTCTGTGGGGAGTGGAGGGTTTTAAACTACTTCCCCAACCTTGGAACACCTGTGCCCCTTAAAGATGCGTGGAATCTGTTTCCCCACCTCCAGCACACACACGGAGACGTGCTCAGGTATCCTGATTGTGGGGAGGCTCCTCCAAATGACAGCAGCGCCTGGGTTCTAAAAGAATCCCTTAGCTTGTCTTCCCTGATGGCATGCCTAGGCTGGAGAGTGGGGGAAAGTGGGGGTTGGGCTCTAAACCAAGGATAAGCGAGAGCCTATCCATGGGATGTGGGTTTTTAACCTACAACCCACAACCATGGAATAAATGTGCCCCCTGAAAGATGCTTTGACTGTTTCCCTACATCCAGCACACACACGAAGATGTGTTCTTGTATTCTGAGTGTGGGGAAGTTCCTCAAACTGACAGCAGCACCTGGATTCTATTAGTATCCCTTAGCTTCTGTTCCCTGAGTGTTCTTTTAGGCCAGGCCATGAGGGAAAGCTGGGGTTTGGGCTTGGAGGCCACGTACCAGTGAGTGCCCCCTGATCCATTAAGGAAGTACTTAGAGGACTTCTCCCTAAAGGGAACACCTTTTCCTACATTCATCTGGGTGCAGTGGGGCTGCACAACTCTCCCACACCTAAGAATGTGTTCTGGAATTCTGAGTGCAGGGAAGTTCCTCCAGCTGACAGCAGCGCCTGGGTTCTAATTGAATCCCTTTGCTTGTCTTCCCTGATGGAAAGCCTAGGCGGGAGTGCGGGGGAAAGTGTGGTTTGGGCTCCAAAACCAAGTATTTGCGATGACCTCTCTATGGTTTGTGGAGGTGTTTAAACTACATCCCTAACCTGGGAACACCTGTGCCCCCATAAAGATCCGTGGAGTCTGTTTCCACACCTCCAGCACACACACGAACACTTGCACAGTTATCCTGAGAGTGGGCAGCCTCCTCCAACTGAGAGCAGGGCCTTGGTTCTTATAAAATCGCTTAACTTGTCTACCCTGTTTGGTTGCCTGATACGGAGTGCTGGGGAAAGGGTGGGTTGGGCTCTAAATCCAAGTATTAGTGAGTGCTTCTCCATGGGATTTGGAGGTTATTAACCAAAAGCCCACAACATGGGAATACCTGTGCTCCTTGAAAAAAGCGTGGACCCTGTATCCCCACCACCAGAACACACATGAAGAAGTTTTCTGCTATCCTGAGTGTGGGCTGGCAATTTCAGGTGACAGAAGCGGCTGGGTTCTAATAGAATCCCTTAGCTTGTAATCCCTGAGTGTTTCCCTAGGACTGACTCTGAGAGAAACCTGGGGGTTGGGCTTTGAGGCCAAATAGTAGCGAGTGTCCCCGATGGACTGAGGAAGTATTTAGATGAATTCTCCATAAAGGGAAACACCTGTGCACCCATTCATCTGCGTGGAGTGGGGCTTCAAATCTCCCCACCACACAAGGTTGGGTTCCAGTATCCTGAGGGTGGGGTAGTTCCTCCAACTGACATCAGCGTCTTGGTTTGAATAGAATCCCTTTGCTTGTCTTCCCTGATGGTTTGCCTAGGCCAGTGTGTGGTTGAAAGTGGGATTTGGGATCTAAAACTAAGTATTAGCGTGTGCCTCTCCATGGGTAGTGGAGATGTTTAAACTACAACCCACAACTTGGGAATTACTGTGACCCCTGAAAAATGCGTGTGCTATGTTTCCCCACGTCCAGCACACACAGGAAGAAGTGTTCTGGGGTTGTGAGTGTGGGGAGGTTCCTCCAACAGACAGCAGCACCTGGGTTGTAATAGAATCCCTTAGCTTGACTTCCCTAAGTGTTTTCCTAGGCCTAGCAGTAAGCGATGGTGGGGGATGGGCTCTAAAGCCAAGTATTAGCGAGTGCATCTCTGTGGGGAGTGGAGGGTTTTAAACTACTTCCCCAACCTTGGAACACCTGTGCCCCTTAAAGATGCGTGGAATCTGTTTCCCCACCTCCAGCACACACACGGAGACGTGCTCAGGTATCCTGATTGTGGGGAGGCTCCTCCAAATGACAGCAGCGCCTGGGTTCTAAAAGAATCCCTTAGCTTGTCTTCCCTGATGGCATGCCTAGGCTGGAGAGTGGGGGAAAGTGGGGGTTGGGCTCTAAACCAAGTATAAGCGAGAGCCTATCCATGGGATGTGGGTTTTTAACCTACAACCCACAACCATGGAATAAATGTGCCCCCTGAAAGATGCTTTGACTGTTTCCCTACATCCAGCACACACACGAAGATGTGTTCTTGTATTCTGAGTGTGGGGAAGTTCCTCAAACTGACAGCAGCACCTGGATTCTATTAGTATCCCTTAGCTTCTGTTCCCTGAGTGTTCTTTTAGGCCAGGCCATGAGGGAAAGCTGGGGGTTGGGCTTGGAGGCCACGTAGCAGTGAGTGCCCCCTGATCCATTGAGGAAGTACTTAGAGGACTTGTCCCTAAAGGGAACACCTTTTCCTGCATTCATCTGGGTGCAGTGGGGCTGCACAACTCTCCCACACCTAAGAATGTGTTCTGGAATTCTGAGTGCAGGGAAGTTCCTCCAGCTGACAGCAGCGCCTGGGTTCTAATTGAATCCCTTTGCTTGTCTTCCCTGATGGAAAGCCTAGGCGGGAGTGCGGGGGAAAGTGTGGTTTGGGCTCCAAAACCAAGTATTGGCGATGACCTCTCTATGGTTTGTGGAGGTGTTTAAACTACATCCCTAACCTGGGAACACCTGTGCCCCCATAAAGATCCGTGGAGTCTGTTTCCACACCTCCAGCACACACACGAACACTTGCACAGTTATCCTGAGAGTGGGCAGCCTCCTCCAACTGAGAGCAGGGCCTTGGTTCTTATAAAATCGCTTAACTTGTCTACCCTTTTTGGTTGCCTGATACGGAGTGCTGGGGAAAGGGTGGGTTGGGCTCTAAATCCAAGTATTAGCGAGTGCTTCTCCATGGGATTTGGAGGTTATTAACCAAAAGCCCACAACATGGGAATACCTGTGCTCCTTGAAAAAAGCGTGGACTCTGTATCCCCACCACCAGAACACACATGAAGAAGTTTTCTGCTATCCTGAGTGTGGGCTGGCAATTTCAGGTGACAGAAGCGGCTGGGTTCTAATAGAATCTCTTAGCTTGTAATCCCTGAGTGTTTCCCTAGGACTGACTCTGAGAGAAACCTGGGGGTTGGGCTTTGAGGCCAAATAGTAGCGAGTGTCCCCGATGGACTGAGGAAGTATTTAGATGAATTCTCCATAAAGGGAAACACCTGAGCACCCATTCATCTGCGTGGAGTGGGGCTTCAAATCTCCCCACCACACAAGGTTGGGTTCCAGTATCCTGAGGGTGGGGTAGTTCCTCCAACTGACATCAGCGTCTTGGTTTGAATAGAATCCCTTTGCTTGTCTTCCCTGATGGTTTGCCTAGGCCAGTGTGTGGTTGAAAGTGGGATTTGGGATCTAAAACTAAGTATTAGCGTGTGCCTCTCCATGGGTAGTGGAGATGTTTAAACTACAACCCACAACTTGAGAATTACTGTGACCCCTGAAAAATGCGTGTGCTATGTTTCCCCACGTCCAGCACACACAGGAAGAAGTGTTCTGGGGTTGTGAGTGTGGGGAGGTTCCTCCAACAGACAGCAGCACCTGGGTTGTAATAGAATCCCTTAGCTTGACTTCCCTAAGTGTTTTCCTAGGCCTAGCAGTAAGCGATGGTGGGGGATGGGCTCTAAAGCCAAGTATTAGCGAGTGCATCTCTGTGGGGAGTGGAGGGTTTTAAACTACTTCCCCAACCTTGGAACACCTGTGCCCCATAAAGATGCGTGGAATCTGTTTCCCCACCTCCAGCACACACACGGAGACGTGCTCAGGTATCCTGATTGTGGGGAGGCTCCTCCAAATGACAGCAGCGCCTGGGTTCTAAAAGAATCCCTTAGCTTGTCTTCCCTGATGGCATGCCTAGGCTGGAGAGTGGGGGAAAGTGGGGGTTGGGCTCTAAACCAAGTATAAGCGAGAGCCTATCCATGGGATGTGGGTTTTTAACCTACAACCCACAACCATGGAATAAATGTGCCCCCTGAAAGATGCTTTGACTGTTTCCCTACATCCAGCACACACACGAAGATGTGTTCTTGTATTCTGAGTGTGGGGAAGTTCCTCAAACTGACAGCAGCACCTGGATTCTATTAGTATCCCTTAGCTTCTGTTCCCTGAGTGTTCTTTTAGGCCAGGCCATGAGGGAAAGCTGGGGGTTGGGCTTGGAGGCCACGTAGCAGTGAGTGCCCCTGATCCATTGAGGAAGTACTTAGAGGACTTGTCCCTAAAGGGAACACCTTTTCCTTCATTCATCTGGGTGCAGTGGGGCTGCACAACTCTCCCACACCTAAGAATGTGTTCTGGAATTCTGAGTGCAGGGAAGTTCCTCCAGCTGACAGCAGCGCCTGGGTTCTAATTGAATCCCTTTGCTTGTCTTCCCTGATGGAAAGCCTAGGCGGGAGTGCGGGGGAAAGTGTGGTTTGGGCTCCAAAACCAAGTATTTGCGATGACCTCTCTATGGTTTGTGGAGGTGTTTAAACTACATCCCTAACCTGGGAACACCTGTGCCCCCATAAAGATCCGTGGAGTCTGTTTCCACACCTCCAGCACACACACGAACACTTGCACAGTTATCCTGAGAGTGGGCAGCCTCCTCCAACTGAGAGCAGGGCCTTGGTTCTTATAAAATCGCTTAACTTGTCTACCCTGTTTGGTTGCCTGATACGGAGTGCTGGGGAAAGGGTGGGTTGGGCTCTAAATCCAAGTATTAGCGAGTGCTTCTCCATGGGATTTGGAGGTTATTAACCAAAAGCCCACAACATGGGAATACCTGTGCTCCTTGAAAAAAGCGTGGACTCTGTATCCCCACCACCAGAACACACATGAAGAAGTTTTCTGCTATCCTGAGTGTGGGCTGGCAATTTCAGGTGACAGAAGCGGCTGGGTTCTAATAGAATCCCTTAGCTTGTAATCCCTGAGTGTTTCCCTAGGACTGACTCTGAGAGAAACCTGGGGGTTGGGCTTTGAGGCCAAATAGTAGCGAGTGTCCCCGATGGACTGAGGAAGTATTTAGATGAATTCTCCATAAAGGGAAACACCTGTGCACCCATTCATCTGCGTGGAGTGGGGCTTCAAATCTCCCCACCACACAAGGTTGGGTTCCAGTATCCTGAGGGTGGGGTAGTTCCTCCAACTGACATCAGCGTCTTGGTTTGAATAGAATCCCTTTGCTTGTCTTCCCTGATGGTTTGCCTAGGCCAGTGTGTGGTTGAAAGTGGGATTTGGGATCTAAAACTAAGTATTAGCGTGTGCCTCTCCATGGGTAGTGGAGATGTTTAAACTACAACCCACAACTTGGGAATTACTGTGACCCCTGAAAAATGCGTGTGCTATGTTTCCCCACGTCCAGCACACACAGGAAGAAGTGTTCTGGGGTTGTGAGTGTGGGGAGGTTCCTCCAACAGACAGCAGCACCTGGGTTGTAATAGAATCCCTTAGCTTGACTTCCCTAAGTGTTTTCCTAGGCCTAGCAGTAAGCGATGGTGGGGGATGGGCTCTAAAGCCAAGTATTAGCGAGTGCATCTCTGTGGGGAGTGGAGGGTTTTAAACTACTTCCCCAACCTTGGAACACCTGTGCCCCTTAAAGATGCGTGGAATCTGTTTCCCCACCTCCAGCACACACACGGAGACGTGCTCAGGTATCCTGATTGTGGGGAGGCTCCTCCAAATGACAGCAGCGCCTGGGTTCTAAAAGAATCCCTTAGCTTGTCTTCCCTGATGGCATGCCTAGGCTGGAGAGTGGGGGAAAGTGGGGGTTGGGCTCTAAACCAAGTATAAGCGAGAGCCTATCCATGGGATGTGGGTTTTTAACCTACAACCCACAACCATGGAATAAATGTGCCCCCTGAAAGATGCTTTGACTGTTTCCCTACATCCAGCACACACACGAAGATGTGTTCTTGTATTCTGAGTGTGGGGAAGTTCCTCAAACTGACAGCAGCACCTGGATTCTATTAGTATCCCTTAGCTTCTGTTCCCTGAGTGTTCTTTTAGGCCAGGCCATGAGGGAAAGCTGGGGGTTGGGCTTGGAGGCCACGTAGCAGTGAGTGCCCCTGATCCATTGAGGAAGTACTTAGAGGACTTGTCCCTAAAGGGAACACCTTTTCCTTCATTCATCTGGGTGCAGTGGGGCTGCACAACTCTCCCACACCTAAGAATGTGTTCTGGAATTCTGAGTGCAGGGAAGTTCCTCCAGCTGACAGCAGCGCCTGGGTTCTAATTGAATCCCTTTGCTTGTCTTCCCTGATGGAAAGCCTAGGCGGGAGTGCGGGGGAAAGTGTGGTTTGGGCTCCAAAACCAAGTATTTGCGATGACCTCTCTATGGTTTGTGGAGGTGTTTAAACTACATCCCTAACCTGGGAACACCTGTGCCCCCATAAAGATCCGTGGAGTCTGTTTCCACACCTCCAGCACACACACGAACACTTGCACAGTTATCCTGAGAGTGGGCAGCCTCCTCCAACTGAGAGCAGGGCCTTGGTTCTTATAAAATCGCTTAACTTGTCTACCCTGTTTGGTTGCCTGATACGGAGTGCTGGGGAAAGGGTGGGTTGGGCTCTAAATCCAAGTATTAGCGAGTGCTTCTCCATGGGATTTGGAGGTTATTAACCAAAAGCCCACAACATGGGAATACCTGTGCTCCTTGAAAAAAGCGTGGACTCTGTATCCCCACCACCAGAACACACATGAAGAAGTTTTCTGCTATCCTGAGTGTGGGCTGGCAATTTCAGGTGACAGAAGCGGCTGGGTTCTAATAGAATCCCTTAGCTTGTAATCCCTGAGTGTTTCCCTAGGACTGACTCTGAGAGAAACCTGGGGGTTGGGCTTTGAGGCCAAATAGTAGCGAGTGTCCCCGATGGACTGAGGAAGTATTTAGATGAATTCTCCATAAAGGGAAACACCTGTGCACCCATTCATCTGCGTGGAGTGGGGCTTCAAATCTCCCCACCACACAAGGTTGGGTTCCAGTATCCTGAGGGTGGGGTAGTTCCTCCAACTGACATCAGCGTCTTGGTTTGAATAGAATCCCTTTGCTTGTCTTCCCTGATGGTTTGCCTAGGCCAGTGTGTGGTTGAAAGTGGGATTTGGGATCTAAAACTAAGTATTAGCGTGTGCCTCTCCATGGGTAGTGGAGATGTTTAAACTACAACCCACAACTTGGGAATTACTGTGACCCCTGAAAAATGCGTGTGCTATGTTTCCCCACGTCCAGCACACACAGGAAGAAGTGTTCTGGGGTTGTGAGTGTGGGGAGGTTCCTCCAACAGACAGCAGCACCTGGGTTGTAATAGAATCCCTTAGCTTGACTTCCCTAAGTGTTTTCCTAGGCCTAGAAGTAAGCGATGGTGGGGGATGGGCTCTAAAGCCAAGTATTAGCGAGTGCATCTCTGTGGGGAGTGGAGGGTTTTAAACTACTTCCCCAACCTTGGAACACCTGTGCCCCTTAAAGATGCGTGGAATCTGTTTCCCCACCTCCAGCACACACACGGAGACGTGCTCAGGTATCCTGATTGTGGGGAGGCTCCTCCAAATGACAGCAGCGCCTGGGTTCTAAAAGAATCCCTTAGCTTGTCTTCCCTGATGGCATGCCTAGGCTGGAGAGTGGGGGAAAGTGGGGGTTGGGCTCTAAACCAAGTATAAGCGAGAGCCTATCCATGGGATGTGGGTTTTTAACCTACAACCCACAACCATGGAATAAATGTGCCCCCTGAAAGATGCTTTGACTGTTTCCCTACATCCAGCACACACACGAAGATGTGTTCTTGTATTCTGAGTGTGGGGAAGTTCCTCAAACTGACAGCAGCACCTGGATTCTATTAGTATCCCTTAGCTTCTGTTCCCTGAGTGTTCTTTTAGGCCAGGCCATGAGGGAAAGCTGGGGGTTGGGCTTGGAGGCCACGTAGCAGTGAGTGCCCCCTGATCCATTGAGGAAGTACTTAGAGGACTTGTCCCTAAAGGGAACACCTTTTCCTGCATTCATCTGGGTGCAGTGGGGCTGCACAACTCTCCCACACCTAAGAATGTGTTCTGGAATTCTGAGTGCAGGGAAGTTCCTCCAGCTGACAGCAGCGCCTGGGTTCTAATTGAATCCCTTTGCTTGTCTTCCCTGATGGAAAGCCTAGGCGGGAGTGCGGGGGAAAGTGTGGTTTGGGCTCCAAAACCAAGTATTGGCGATGACCTCTCTATGGTTTGTGGAGGTGTTTAAACTACATCCCTAACCTGGGAACACCTGTGCCCCCATAAAGATCCGTGGAGTCTGTTTCCACACCTCCAGCACACACACGAACACTTGCACAGTTATCCTGAGAGTGGGCAGCCTCCTCCAACTGAGAGCAGGGCCTTGGTTCTTATAAAATCGCTTAACTTGTCTACCCTTTTTGGTTGCCTGATACGGAGTGCTGGGGAAAGGGTGGGTTGGGCTCTAAATCCAAGTATTAGCGAGTGCTTCTCCATGGGATTTGGAGGTTATTAACCAAAAGCCCACAACATGGGAATACCTGTGCTCCTTGAAAAAAGCGTGGACTCTGTATCCCCACCACCAGAACACACATGAAGAAGTTTTCTGCTATCCTGAGTGTGGGCTGGCAATTTCAGGTGACAGAAGCGGCTGGGTTCTAATAGAATCTCTTAGCTTGTAATCCCTGAGTGTTTCCCTAGGACTGACTCTGAGAGAAACCTGGGGGTTGGGCTTTGAGGCCAAATAGTAGCGAGTGTCCCCGATGGACTGAGGAAGTATTTAGATGAATTCTCCATAAAGGGAAACACCTGAGCACCCATTCATCTGCGTGGAGTGGGGCTTCAAATCTCCCCACCACACAAGGTTGGGTTCCAGTATCCTGAGGGTGGGGTAGTTCCTCCAACTGACATCAGCGTCTTGGTTTGAATAGAATCCCTTTGCTTGTCTTCCCTGATGGTTTGCCTAGGCCAGTGTGTGGTTGAAAGTGGGATTTGGGATCTAAAACTAAGTATTAGCGTGTGCCTCTCCATGGGTAGTGGAGATGTTTAAACTACAACCCACAACTTGAGAATTACTGTGACCCCTGAAAAATGCGTGTGCTATGTTTCCCCACGTCCAGCACACACAGGAAGAAGTGTTCTGGGGTTGTGAGTGTGGGGAGGTTCCTCCAACAGACAGCAGCACCTGGGTTGTAATAGAATCCCTTAGCTTGACTTCCCTAAGTGTTTTCCTAGGCCTAGCAGTAAGCGATGGTGGGGGATGGGCTCTAAAGCCAAGTATTAGCGAGTGCATCTCTGTGGGGAGTGGAGGGTTTTAAACTACTTCCCCAACCTTGGAACACCTGTGCCCCATAAAGATGCGTGGAATCTGTTTCCCCACCTCCAGCACACACACGGAGACGTGCTCAGGTATCCTGATTGTGGGGAGGCTCCTCCAAATGACAGCAGCGCCTGGGTTCTAAAAGAATCCCTTAGCTTGTCTTCCCTGATGGCATGCCTAGGCTGGAGAGTGGGGGAAAGTGGGGGTTGGGCTCTAAACCAAGTATAAGCGAGAGCCTATCCATGGGATGTGGGTTTTTAACCTACAACCCACAACCATGGAATAAATGTGCCCCCTGAAAGATGCTTTGACTGTTTCCCTACATCCAGCACACACACGAAGATGTGTTCTTGTATTCTGAGTGTGGGGAAGTTCCTCAAACTGACAGCAGCACCTGGATTCTATTAGTATCCCTTAGCTTCTGTTCCCTGAGTGTTCTTTTAGGCCAGGCCATGAGGGAAAGCTGGGGGTTGGGCTTGGAGGCCACGTAGCAGTGAGTGCCCCTGATCCATTGAGGAAGTACTTAGAGGACTTGTCCCTAAAGGGAACACCTTTTCCTACATTCATCTGGGTGCAGTGGGGCTGCACAACTCTCCCACACCTAAGAATGTGTTCTGGAATTCTGAGTGCAGGGAAGTTCCTCCAGCTGACAGCAGCGCCTGGGTTCTAATTGAATCCCTTTGCTTGTCTTCCCTGATGGAAAGCCTAGGCGGGAGTGCGGGGGAAAGTGTGGTTTGGGCTCCAAAACCAAGTATTTGCGATGACCTCTCTATGGTTTGTGGAGGTGTTTAAACTACATCCCTAACCTGGGAACACCTGTGCCCCCATAAAGATCCGTGGAGTCTGTTTCCACACCTCCAGCACACACACGAACACTTGCACAGTTATCCTGAGAGTGGGCAGCCTCCTCCAACTGAGAGCAGGGCCTTGGTTCTTATAAAATCGCTTAACTTGTCTACCCTGTTTGGTTGCCTGATACGGAGTGCTGGGGAAAGGGTGGGTTGGGCTCTAAATCCAAGTATTAGCGAGTGCTTCTCCATGGGATTTGGAGGTTATTAACCAAAAGCCCACAACATGGGAATACCTGTGCTCCTTGAAAAAAGCGTGGACTCTGTATCCCCACCACCAGAACACACATGAAGAAGTTTTCTGCTATCCTGAGTGTGGGCTGGCAATTTCAGGTGACAGAAGCGGCTGGGTTCTAATAGAATCCCTTAGCTTGTAATCCCTGAGTGTTTCCCTAGGACTGACTCTGAGAGAAACCTGGGGGTTGGGCTTTGAGGCCAAATAGTAGCGAGTGTCCCCGATGGACTGAGGAAGTATTTAGATGAATTCTCCATAAAGGGAAACACCTGAGCACCCATTCATCTGCGTGGAGTGGGGCTTCAAATCTCCCCACCACACAAGGTTGGGTTCCAGTATCCTGAGGGTGGGGTAGTTCCTCCAACTGACATCAGCGTCTTGGTTTGAATAGAATCCCTTTGCTTGTCTTCCCTGATGGTTTGCCTAGGCCAGTGTGTGGTTGAAAGTGGGATTTGGGATCTAAAACTAAGTATTAGCGTGTGCCTCTCCATGGGTAGTGGAGATGTTTAAACTACAACCCACAACTTGGGAATTACTGTGACCCCTGAAAAATGCGTGTGCTATGTTTCCCCACGTCCAGCACACACAGGTAGAAGTGTTCTGGGGTTCTGAGTGTGGGGAGGTTCCTCCAACAGACAGCAGCACCTGGGTTGTAATAGAATCCCTTAGCTTGACTTCCCTAAGTGTTTTCCTAGGCCTAGCAGTAAGCGATGGTGGGGGATGGGCTCTAAAGCCAAGTATTAGCGAGTGCATCTCTGTGGGGAGTGGAGGGTTTTAAACTACTTCCCCAACCTTGGAACACCTGTGCCCCTTAAAGATGCGTGGAATCTGTTTCCCCACCTCCAGCACACACACGGAGACGTGCTCAGGTATCCTGATTGTGGGGAGGCTCCTCCAAATGACAGCAGCGCCTGGGTTCTAAAAGAATCCCTTAGCTTGTCTTCCCTGATGGCATGCCTAGGCTGGAGAGTGGGGGAAAGTGGGGGTTGGGCTCTAAACCAAGTATAAGCGAGAGCCTATCCATGGGATGTGGGTTTTTAACCTACAACCCACAACCATGGAATAAATGTGCCCCCTGAAAGATGCTTTGACTGTTTCCCTACATCCAGCACACACACGAAGATGTGTTCTTGTATTCTGAGTGTGGGGAAGTTCCTCAAACTGACAGCAGCACCTGGATTCTATTAGTATCCCTTAGCTTCTGTTCCCTGAGTGTTCTTTTAGGCCAGGCCATGAGGGAAAGCTGGGGGTTGGGCTTGGAGGCCACGTAGCAGTGAGTGCCCCTGATCCATTGAGGAAGTACTTAGAGGACTTGTCCCTAAAGGGAACACCTTTTCCTGCATTCATCTGGGTGCAGTGGGGCTGCACAACTCTCCCACACCTAAGAATGTGTTCTGGAATTCTGAGTGCAGGGAAGTTCCTCCAGCTGACAGCAGCGCCTGGGTTCTAATTGAATCCCTTTGCTTGTCTTCCCTGATGGAAAGCCTAGGCGGGAGTGCGGGGGAAAGTGTGGTTTGGGCTCCAAAACCAAGTATTTGCGATGACCTCTCTATGGTTTGTGGAGGTGTTTAAACTACATCCCTAACCTGGGAACACCTGTGCCCCCATAAAGATCCGTGGAGTCTGTTTCCACACCTCAAGCACACACACGAACACTTGCACAGTTATCCTGAGAGTGGGCAGCCTCCTCCAACTGAGAGCAGGGCCTTGGTTCTTATAAAATCGCTTAACTTGTCTACCCTGTTTGGTTGCCTGATTCGGAGTGCTGGAGAAAGGGTGGGTTGGGCTCTAAATCCAAGTATTAGCGAGTGCTTCTCCATGGGATTTGGAGGTTATTAACCAAAAGCCCACAACATGGGAATACCTGTGCTCCTTGAAAAAAGCGTGGACTCTGTATCCCCACCACCAGAACACACATGAAGAAGTTTTCTGCTATCCTGAGTGTGGGCTGGCAATTTCAGGTGACAGAAGCGGCTGGGTTCTAATAGAATCCCTTAGCTTGTAATCCCTGAGTGTTTCCCTAGGACTGACTCTGAGAGAAACCTGGGGGTTGGGCTTTGAGGCCAAATAGTAGCGAGTGTCCCCGATGGACTGAGGAAGTATTTAGATGAATTCTCCATAAAGGGAAACACCTGAGCACCCATTCATCTACGTGGAGTGGGGCTTCAAATCTCCCCACCACACAAGGATGGGTTCCAGTATCCTGAGGGTGGGGTAGTTCCTCCAACTGACATCAGCGTCTTGGTTTGAATAGAATCCCTTTGCTTGTCTTCCCTGATGGTTTGCCTAGGCCAGTGTGTGGTTGAAAGTGGGATTTGGGATCTAAAACTAAGTATTAGCGTGTGCCTCTCCATGGGTAGTGGAGATGTTTAAACTACAACCCACAACTTGGGAATTACTGTGACCCCTGAAAAATGCGTGTGCTATGTTTCCCCACGTCCAGCACACACAGGAAGAAGTTTTCTGGGGTTGTGAGTGTGGGGAGGTTCCTCCAACAGACAGCAGCACCTGGGTTGTAATAGAATCCCTTAGCTTGACTTCCCTAAGTGTTTTCCTAGGCCTAGCAGTAAGCGATGGTGGGGGATGGGCTCTAAAGCCAAGTATTAGCGAGTGCATCTCTGTGGGGAGTGGAGGGTTTTAAACTACTTCCCCAACCTTGGAACACCTGTGCCCCTTAAAGATGCGTGGAATCTGTTTCCCCACCTCCAGCACACACACGGAGACGTGCTCAGGTATCCTGATTGTGGGGAGGCTCCTCCAAATGACAGCAGCGCCTGGGTTCTAAAAGAATCCCTTAGCTTGTCTTCCCTGATGGCATGCCTAGGCTGGAGAGTGGGGGAAAGTGGGGGTTGGGCTCTAAACCAAGTATAAGCGAGAGCCTATCCATGGGATGTGGGTTTTTAACCTACAACCCACAACCATGGAATAAATGTGCCCCCTGAAAGATGCTTTGACTGTTTCCCTACATCCAGCACACACACGAAGATGTGTTCTTGTATTCTGAGTGTGGGGAAGTTCCTCAAACTGACAGCAGCACCTGGATTCTATTAGTATCCCTTAGCTTCTGTTCCCTGAGTGTTCTCTTAGGCCAGGCCATGAGGGAAAGCTGGGGGTTGGGCTTGGAGGCCACGTAGCAGTGAGTGCCCCCTGATCCATTGAGGAAGTACTTAGAGGACTTCTCCCTAAAGGGAACACCTTTTCCTCCATTCACCTGGGTGCAGTGGGGCTGCACATCTCTCCCACACCTAAGAATGTGTTCTGGAATTCTGAGTGCAGGGAAGTTCCTCCAACTGACAGCAGCGCCTGGGTTCTAATTGAATCCCTTTGCTTGTCTTCCCTGATGGAAAGCCTAGGCGGGAGTGCGGGGGAAAGTGTGGTTTGGGCTCCAAAACCAAGTATTGGCGATGACCTCTCTATGGTTTGTGGAGGTGTTTAAACTACATCCCTAACCTGGGAACACCTGTGCCCCCATAAAGATCCGTGGAGTCTGTTTCCACACCTCCAGCACACACACGAACACTTGCACAGTTATCCTGAGAGTGGGCAGCCTCCTCCAACTGAGAGCAGGGCCTTGGTTCTTATAAAATCGCTTAACTTGTCTACCCTGTTTGGTTGCCTGATACGGAGTGCTGGGGAAAGGGTGGGTTGGGCTCTAAATCCAAGTATTAGCGAGTGCTTCTCCATGGGATTTGGAGGTTATTAACCAAAAGCCCACAACATGGGAATACCTGTGCTCCTTGAAAAAAGTGTGGACTCTGTATCCCCACCACCAAAACACACATGAAGAAGTTTTCTGCTATCCTGAGTGTGGGCTGGCAATTTCAGGTGACAGAAGCGGCTGGGTTCTAATAGAATCCCTTAGCTTGTAATCCCTGAGTGTTTCCCTAGGACTGACTCTGAGAGAAACCTGGGGGTTGGGCTTTGAGGCCAAATAGTAGCGAGTGTCCCCGATGGACTGAGGAAGTATTTAGATGAATTCTCCATAAAGGGAAACACCTGAGCACCCATTCATCTGCGTGGAGTGGGGCTTCAAATCTCCCCACCACACAAGGTTGTGTTCCAGTATCCTGAGGGTGGGGTAGTTCCTCCAACTGACATCAGCGTCTTGGTTTTAATAGAATCCCTTTGCTTGTCTTCCCTGATGGTTTGCCTAGGCCAGTGTGTGGTTGAAAGTGGGATATGGGATCCAAAACTAAGTATTAGCGTGTGCCTCTCCATGGGTAGTGGAGATGTTTTAACTACAACCCACAACTTGGGAATTACTATGACCCCTGAAAAATGCGTGTGCTATGTTTCCCCACGTCCAGCACACACAGGAAGAAGTGTTCTGATGTTCTGAGTGTGGGGAGGTTCCTCCAACAGACAGCAGCACCTGGGTTGTAATAGAATCCCTTAGCTTGACTTCCCTAAGTGTTTTCCTAGGCCTAGCAGTAAGCGATGGTGGGGGATGGGCTCTAAAGCCAAGTATTAGCGAGTGCATCTCTGTGGGGAGTGGAGGGTTTTAAACTACTTCCCCAACCTTGGAACACCTGTGCCCCTTAAAGATGCGTGGAATCTGTTTCCCCACCTCCAGCACACACACGGAGACGTGCTCAGGTGTCCTGATTGTGGGGAGGCTCCTCCAAATGACAGCAGCGCCTGGGTTCTAAAAGAATCCCTTAGCTTGTCTTCCCTGATGGCATGCCTAGGCTGGAGAGTGGGGGAAAGTGGGGGTTGGGCTCTAAACCAAGTATAAGCGAGAGCCTATCCATGGGATGTGGGTTTTTAACCTACAACCCACAACCATGGAATAAATGTGCCCCCTAAAAGATGCTTTGACTGTTTCCCTACATCCAGCACACACACGAAGATGTGTTCTTGTATTCTGAGTGTGGGGAAGTTCCTCAAACTGACAGCAGCACCTGGATTCTATTAGTATCCCTTAGCTTCTGTTCCCTGAGTGTTCTTTTAGGCCAGGCCATGAGGGAAAGCTGGGGGTTGGGCTTGGAGGCCACGTAGCAGTGAGTGCCCCCTGATCCATTGAGGAAGTACTTAGAGGACTTGTCCCTAAAGGGAACACCTTTTCCTGCATTCATCTGGGTGCAGTGGGGCTGCACAACTCTCCCACACCTAAGAATGTGTCCTGGAATTCTGAGTGCAGGGAAGTTCCTCCAACTGACAGCAGCGCCTGGGTTCTAATTGAATCCCTTTGCTTGTCTTCCCTGATGGAAAGCCTAGGCGGGAGTGCGGGGGAAAGTGTGGTTTGGGCTCCAAAACCAAGTATTTGCGATGACCTCTCTATGGTTTGTGGAGGTGTTTAAACTACATCCCTAACCTGGGAACACCTGTGCCCCCATAAAGATCCGTGGAGTCTGTTTCCACACCTCCAGCACACACACGAACACTTGCACAGTTATCCTGAGAGTGGGCAGCCTCCTCCAACTGAGAGCAGGGCCTTGGTTCTTATAAAATCGCTTAACTTGTCTACCCTGTTTGGTTGCCTGATACGGAGTGCTGGGGAAAGGGTGGGTTGGGCTCTAAATCCAAGTATTAGCGAGTGCTTCTCCATGGGATTTGGAGGTTATTAACCAAAAGCCCACAACATGGGAATACCTGTGCTCCTTGAAAAAAGCGTGGACTCTGTATCCCCACCACCAGAACACACATGAAGAAGTTTTCTGCTATCCTGAGTGTGGGCTGGCAATTTCAGGTGACAGAAACGGCTGGGTTCTAATAGAATCCCTTAGCTTGTAATCCCTGAGTGTTTCCCTAGGACTGACTCTGAGAGAAACCTGGGGGTTGGGCTTTGAGGCCAAATAGTAGCGAGTGTCCCCGATGGACTGAGGAAGTATTTAGATGAATTCTCCATAAAGGGAAACACCTGAGCACCCATTCATCTGCGTGGAGTGGGGCTTCAAATCTCCCCACCACACAAGGTTGGGTTCCAGTATCCTGAGGGTGGGGTAGTTCCTCCAACTGACATCAGCGTCTTGGTTTGAATAGAATCCCTTTGCTTGTCTTCCCTGATGGTTTGCCTAGACCAGTGTGTGGTTGAAAGTGGGATTTGGGATCTAAAACTAAGTATTAGCGTGTGCCTCTCCATGGGTAGTGGAGATGTTTAAACTACAACCCACAACTTGGGAATTCCTGTGACCCCTGAAAAATGCGTGTGCTTTGTTTCCCCACGTCCAGCACACACAGGAAGAAGTGTTCTGGGGTTCTGAGTGTGGGGAGGTTCCTCCAACAGACAGCAGCACCTGGGTTGTAATAGAATCCCTTAGCTTGACTTCCCTAAGTGTTTTCCTAGGCCTAGCAGTAAGCGATGGTGGGGGATGGGCTCTAAAGCCAAGTATTAGCGAGTGCATCTCTGTGGGGAGTGGAGGGTTTTAAACTACTTCCCCAACCTTGGAACACCTGTGCCCCTTAAAGATGCGTGGAATCTGTTTCCCCACCTCCAGCACACACACGGAGACGTGCTCAGGTATCCTGATTGTGGGGAGGCTCCTCCAAATGACAGCAGCGCCTGGGTTCTAAAAGAATCCCTTAGCTTGTCTTCCCTGATGGCATGCCTAGGCTGGAGAGTGGGGGAAAGTGGGGGTTGGGCTCTAAACCAAGTATAAGCGAGAGCCTATCCATGGGATGTGGGTTTTTAACCTACAACCCACAACCATGGAATAAATGTGCCCCCTGAAAGATGCTTTGACTGTTTCCCTACATCCAGCACACACACGAAGATGTGTTCTTGTATTCTGAGTGTGGGGAAGTTCCTCAAACTGACAGCAGCACCTGGATTCTATTAGTATCCCTTAGCTTCTGTTCCCTGAGTGTTCTTTTAGGCCAGGCCATGAGGGAAAGCTGGGGGTTGGGCTTGGAGGCCACGTAGCAGTGAGTGCCCCCTGATCCATTGAGGAAGTACTTAGAGGACTTGTCCCTAAAGGGAACACCTTTTCCTGCATTCATCTGGGTGCAGTGGGGCTGCACAACTCTCCCACACCTAAGAATGTGTCCTGGAATTCTGAGTGCAGGGAAGTTCCTCCAACTGATAGCAGCGCCTGGGTTCTAATTGAATCCCTTTGCTTGTCTTCCCTGATGGAAAGCCTAGGCGGGAGTGCGGGGGAAAGTGTGGTTTGGGCTCCAAAACCAAGTATTTGCGATGACCTCTCTATGGTTTGTGGAGGTGTTTAAACTACATCCCTAACCTGGGAACACCTGTGCCCCCATAAAGATCCGTGGAGTCTGTTTCCACACCTCCAGCACACACACGAACACTTGCACAGTTATCCTGAGAGTGGGCAGCCTCCTCCAACTGAGAGCAGGGCCTTGGTTCTTATAAAATCGCTTAACTTGTCTACCCTGTTTGGTTGCCTGATACGGAGTGCTGGGGAAAGGGTGGGTTGGGCTCTAAATCCAAGTATTAGCGAGTGCTTCTCCATGGGATTTGGTGGTTATTAACCAAAAGCCCACAACATGGGAATACCTGTGCTCCTTGAAAAAAGTGTGGACTGTGTATCCCCACCACCAAAACACACATGAAGAAGTTTTCTGCTATCCTGAGTGTGGGCTGGCAATTTCAGGTGACAGAAGCGGCTGGGTTCTAATAGAATCCCTTAGCTTGTAATCCCTGAGTGTTTCCCTAGGACTGACTCTGAGAGAAACCTGGGGGTTGGGCTTTGAGGCCAAATAGTAGCGAGTGTCCCCGATGGACTGAGGAAGTATTTAGATGAATTCTCCATAAAGGGAAACACCTGAGCACCCATTCATCTGCGTGGAGTGGGGCTTCAAATCTCCCCACCACACAAGGTTGGGTTCCAGTATCCTGAGGGTGGGGTAGTTCCTCCAACTGACATCAGCGTCTTGGATTTAATAGAATCCCTTTGCTTGTCTTCCCTGATGGTTTGCCTAGGCCAGTGTGTGGTTGAAAGTGGGATTTGGGATCTAAAACTAAGTATTAGCGTGTGCCTCTCCATGGGTAGTGGAGATGTTTAAACTACAACCCACAACTTGGGAATTACTATGACCCCTGAAAAATGCGTGTGCTATGTTTCCCCACGTCCAGCACACACAGGAAGAAGTGTTCTGGGATTCTGAGTGTGGGGAGGTTCCTCCAACAGACAGCAGCACCTGGGTTGTAATAGAATCCCTTAGCTTGACTTCCCTAAGTGTTTTCCTAGGCCTAGCAGTAAGCGATGGTGGGGGATGGGCTCTAAAGCCAAGTATTAGCGAGTGCATCTCTGTGGGTAGTGGAGGGTTTTAAACTACTTCCCCAACCTTGGAACACCTGTGCCCCATAAAGATGCGTGGAATCTGTTTCCCCACCACCAGCACACACACGGAGACGTGCTCAGGTATCCTGATTATGGGGAGGCTCCTCCAAATGACAGCAGCGCCTGGGTTCTAAAAGAATCCCTTAGCTTGTCTTCCCTGATGGCATGCCTAGGCTGGAGAGTGGGGGAAAGTGGGGGTTGGGCTCTAAACCAAGTATAAGCGAGAGCCTATCCATGGGATGTGGGTTTTTAACCTACAACCCACAACCATGGAATAAATGTGCCCCCTGAAAGATGCTTTGACTGTTTCCCTACATCCAGCACACTCACGAAGATGTGTTCTTGTATTCTGAGTGTGGGGAAGTTCCTCAAACTGACAGCAGCACCTGGATTCTATTAGTATCCCTTAGCTTCTGTTCCCTGAGTGTTCTTTTAGGCCAGGCCATGAGGGAAAGCTGGGGGTTGGGCTTGGAGGCCACGTAGCAGTGAGTGCCCCCTGATCCATTGAGGAAGTACTTAGAGGACTTGTCCCTAAAGGGAACACCTTTTCCTGCATTCATCTGGGTGCAGTGGGGCTGCACAACTCTCCCACACCTAAGAATGTGTCCTGGAATTCTGAGTGCAGGGAAGTTCCTCCAACTGATAGCAACGCCTGGGTTCTAATTGAATCCCTTTGCTTGTCTTCCCTGATGGAAAGCCTAGGCGGGAGTGCGGGGGAAAGTGTGGTTTGGGCTCCAAAACCAAGTATTTGCGATGACCTCTCTATGGTTTGTGGAGGTGTTTAAACTACATCCCTAACCTGGGAACACCTGTGCCCCCATAAAGATCCGTGGAGTCTGTTTCCACACCTCCAGCACACACACGAACACTTGCACAGTTATCCTGAGAGTGGGCAGCCTCCTCCAACTGAGAGCAGGGCCTTGGTTCTTATAAAATCGCTTAACTTGTCTACCCTGTTTGGTTGCCTGATACGGAGTGCTGGGGAAAGGGTGGGTTGGGCTCTAAATCCAAGTATTAGCGAGTGCTTCTCCATGGGATTTGGAGGTTATTAACCAAAAGCCCACAACATGGGAATACCTGTGCTCCTTGAAAAAAGTGTGGACTGTGTATCCCCACCACCAAAACACACATGAAGAAGTTTTCTGCTATCCTGAGTGTGGGCTGGCAATTTCAGGTGACAGAAGCGGCTGGGTTCTAATAGAATCCCTTAGCTTGTAATCCCTGAGTGTTTCCCTAGGACTGACTCTGAGAGAAACCTGGGGGTTGGGCTTTGAGGCCAAATAGTAGCGAGTGTCCCCGATGGACTGAGGAAGTATTTAGATGAATTCTCCATAAAGGGAAACACCTGAGCACCCATTCATCTGCGTGGAGTGGGGCTTCAAATCTCCCCACCACACAAGGTTGGGTTCCAGTATCCTGAGGGTGGGGTAGTTCCTCCAACTGACATCAGCGTCTTGGATTTAATAGAATCCCTTTGCTTGTCTTCCCTGATGGTTTGCCTAGGCCAGTGTGTGGTTGAAAGTGGGATTTGGGATCTAAAACTAAGTATTAGCGTGTGCCTCTGCATGGGTAGTGGAGATGTTTAAACTACAACCCACAACTTGGGAATTACTATGACCCCTGAAAAATGCGTGTGCTATGTTTCCCCACGTCCAGCACACACAGGAAGAAGTGTTCTGGGATTCTGAGTGTGGGGAGGTTCCTCCAACAGACAGCAGCACCTGGGTTGTAATAGAATCCCTTAGCTTGACTTCCCTAAGTGTTTTCCTAGGCCTAGCAGTAAGCGATGGTGGGGGATGGGCTCTAAAGCCAAGTATTAGCGAGTGCATCTCTGTGGGGAGTGGAGGGTTTTAAACTACTTCCCCAACCTTGGAACACCTGTGCCCCTTAAAGATGCGTGGAATCTGTTTCCCCACCTCCAGCACACACACGGAGACGTGCTCAGGTATCCTGATTGTGGGGAGGCTCCTCCAAATGACAGCAGCGCCTGGGTTCTAAAAGAATCCCTTAGCTTGTCTTCCCTGATGGCATGCCTAGGCTGGAGAGTGGGGGAAAGTGGGGGTTGGGCTCTAAACCAAGTATAAGCGAGAGCCTATCCATGGGATGTGGGTTTTTAACCTACAACCCACAACCATGGAATAAATGTGCCCCCTGAAAGATGCTTTGACTGTTTCCCTACATCCAGCACACACACGAAGATGTGTTCTTGTATTCTGAGTGTGGGGAAGTTCCTCAAACTGACAGCAGCACCTGGATTCTATTAGTATCCCTTAGCTTCTGTTCCCTGAGTGTTCTTTTAGGCCAGGCCATGAGGGAAAGCTGGGGGTTGGGCTTGGAGGCCACGTAGCAGTGAGTGCCCCCTGATCCATTGAGGAAGTACTTAGAGGACTTCTCCCTAAAGGGAACACCTTTTCCTGCATTCATCTGGGTGCAGTGGGGCTGCACAACTCTCCCACACCTAAGAATGTGTCCTGGAATTCTGAGTGCAGGGAAGTTCCTCCAACTGACAGCAGCGCCTGGGTTCTAATTGAATCCCTTTGCTTGTCTTCCCTGATGGAAAGCCTAGGCGGGAGTGCGGGGGAAAGTGTGGTTTGGGCTCCAAAACCAAGTATTTGCGATGACCTCTCTATGGTTTGTGGAGGTGTTTAAACTACATCCCTAACCTGGGAACACCTGTGCCCCCATAAAGATCCGTGGAGTCTGTTTCCACACCTCCAGCACACACACGAACACTTGCACAGTTATCCTGAGAGTGGGCAGCCTCCTCCAACTGAGAGCAGGGCCTTGGTTCTTATAAAATCGCTTAACTTGTCTACCCTGTTTGGTTGCCTGATACGGAGTGCTGGAGAAAGGGTGGGTTGGGCTCTAAATCCAAGTATTAGCGAGTGCTTCTCCATGGGATTTGGAGGTTATTAACCAAAAGCCCACAACATGGGAATACCTGTGCTCCTTGAAAAAAGCGTGGACTCTGTATCCCCACCACCAGAACACACATGAAGAAGTTTTCTGCTATCCTGAGTGTGGGCTGGCAATTTCAGGTGACAGAAACGGCTGGGTTCTAATAGAATCCCTTAGCTTGTAATCCCTGAGTGTTTCCCTAGGACTGACTCTGAGAGAAACCTGGGGGTTGGGCTTTGAGGCCAAATACTGGCGAGTGTCCCCGATGGACTGAGGAAGTATTTAGATGAATTCTCCATAAAGGGAAACACCTGAGCACCCATTCATCTGCGTGGAGTGGGGCTTCAAATCTCCCCACCACACAAGGTTGGGTTCCAGTATCCTGAGGGTGGGGTAGTTCCTCCAACTGACATCAGCGTCTTGGTTTGAATAGAATCCCTTTGCTTGTCTTCCCTGATGGTTTGCCTAGGCCAGTGTGTGGTTGAAAGTGGGATTTGGGATCTAAAACTAAGTATTAGCGTGTGCCTCTCCATGGGTAGTGGAGATGTTTAAACTACAACCCACAACTTGGGAATTCCTGTGACCCCTGAAAAATGCGTGTGCTTTGTTTCCCCACGTCCAGCACACACAGGAAGAAGTGTTCTGGGGTTCTGAGTGTGGGGAGGTTCCTCCAACAGACAGCAGCACCTGGGTTGTAATAGAATCCCTTAGCTTGACTTCCCTAAGTGTTTTCCTAGGCCTAGCAGTAAGCGATGGTGGGGGATGGGCTCTAAAGCCAAGTATTAGCGAGTGCATCTCTGTGGGGAGTGGAGGGTTTTAAACTACTTCCCCAACCTTGGAACACCTGTGCCCCTTAAAGATGCGTGGAATCTGTTTCCCCACCTCCAGCACACACACGGAGACGTGCTCAGGTATCCTGATTGTGGGGAGGCTCCTCCAAATGACAGCAGCGCCTGGGTTCTAAAAGAATCCCTTAGCTTGTCTTCCCTGATGGCATGCCTAGGCTGGAGAGTGGGGGAAAGTGGGGGTTGGGCTCTAAACCAAGTATAAGCGAGAGCCTATCAATGGGATGTGGGTTTTTAACCTACAACCCACAACCATGGAATAAATGTGCCCCCTGAAAGATGCTTTGACTGTTTCCCTACATCCAGCACACACACGAAGATGTGTTCTTGTATTCTGAGTGTGGGGAAGTTCCTCAAACTGACAGCAGCACCTGGATTCTATTAGTATCCCTTAGCTTCTGTTCCCTGAGTGTTCTTTTAGGCCAGGCCATGAGGGAAAGCTGGGGGTTGGGCTTGGAGGCCACGTAGCAGTGAGTGCCCCCTGATCCATTGAGGAAGTACTTAGAGGACTTGTCCCTAAAGGGAACACCTTTTCCTGCATTCATCTGGGTGCAGTGGGGCTGCACAACTCTCCCACACCTAAGAATGTGTCCTGGAATTCTGAGTGCAGGGAAGTTCCTCCAACTGACAGCAGCGCCTGGGTTCTAATTGAATCCCTTTGCTTGTCTTCCCTGATGGAAAGCCTAGGCGGGAGTGCGGGGGAAAGTGTGGTTTGGGCTCCAAAACCAAGTATTTGCGATGACCTCTCTATGGTTTGTGGAGGTGTTTAAACTACATCCCTAACCTGGGAACACCTGTGCCCCCATAAAGATCCGTGGAGTCTGTTTCCACACCTCCAGCACACACACGAACACTTGCACAGTTATCCTGAGAGTGGGCAGCCTCCTCCAACTGAGAGCAGGGCCTTGGTTCTTATAAAATCGCTTAACTTGTCTACCCTGTTTGGTTGCCTGATACGGAGTGCTGGAGAAAGGGTGGGTTGGGCTCTAAATCCAAGTATTAGCGAGTGCTTCTCCATGGGATTTGGAGGTTATTAACCAAAAGCCCACAACATGGGAATACCTGTGCTCCTTGAAAAAAGCGTGGACTCTGTATCCCCACCACCAGAACACACATGAAGAAGTTTTCTGCTATCCTGAGTGTGGGCTGGCAATTTCAGGTGACAGAAACGGCTGGGTTCTAATAGAATCCCTTAGCTTGTAATCCCTGAGTGTTTCCCTAGGACTGACTCTGAGAGAAACCTGGGGGTTGGGCTTTGAGGCCAAATACTGGCGAGTGTCCCCGATGGACTGAGGAAGTATTTAGATGAATTCTCCATAAAGGGAAACACCTGAGCACCCATTCATCTGCGTGGAGTGGGGCTTCAAATCTCCCCACCACACAAGGTTGGGTTCCAGTATCCTGAGGGTGGGGTAGTTCCTCCAACTGACATCAGCGTCTTGGTTTGAATAGAATCCCTTTGCTTGTCTTCCCTGATGGTTTGCCTAGGCCAGTGTGTGGTTGAAAGTGGGATTTGGGATCTAAAACTAAGTATTAGCGTGTGCCTCTCCATGGGTAGTGGAGATGTTTAAACTACAACCCACAACTTGGGAATTCCTGTGACCCCTGAAAAATGCGTGTGCTTTGTTTCCCCACGTCCAGCACACACAGGAAGAAGTGTTCTGGGGTTCTGAGTGTGGGGAGGTTCCTCCAACAGACAGCAGCACCTGGGTTGTAATAGAATCCCTTAGCTTGACTTCCCTAAGTGTTTTCCTAGGCCTAGCAGTAAGCGATGGTGGGGGATGGGCTCTAAAGCCAAGTATTAGCGAGTGCATCTCTGTGGGGAGTGGAGGGTTTTAAACTACTTCCCCAACCTTGGAACACCTGTGCCCCTTAAAGATGCGTGGAATCTGTTTCCCCAACTCCAGCACACACACGGAGACGTGCTCAGGTATCCTGATTGTGGGGAGGCTCCTCCAAATGACAGCAGCGCCTGGGTTCTAAAAGAATCCCTTAGCTTGTCTTCCCTGATGGCATGCCTAGGCTGGAGAGTGGGGGAAAGTGGGGGTTGGGCTCTAAACCAAGTATAAGCGAGAGCCTATCAATGGGATGTGGGTTTTTAACCTACAACCCACAACCATGGAATAAATGTGCCCCCTGAAAGATGCTTTGACTGTTTCCCTACATCCAGCACACACACGAAGATGTGTTCTTGTATTCTGAGTGTGGGGAAGTTCCTCAAACTGACAGCAGCACCTGGATTCTATTAGTATCCCTTAGCTTCTGTTCCCTGAGTGTTCTTTTAGGCCAGGCCATGAGGGAAAGCTGGGGGTTGGGCTTGGAGGCCACGTAGCAGTGAGTGCCCCCTGATCCATTGAGGAAGTACTTAGAGGACTTGTCCCTAAAGGGAACACCTTTTCCTGCATTCATCTGGGTGCAGTGGGGCTGCACAACTCTCCCACACCTAAGAATGTGTCCTGGAATTCTGAGTGCAGGGAAGTTCCTCCAACTGATAGCAGCGCCTGGGTTCTAATTGAATCCCTTTGCTTGTCTTCCCTGATGGAAAGCCTAGGCGGGAGTGCGGGGGAAAGTGTGGTTTGGGCTCCAAAACCAAGTATTTGCGATGACCTCTCTATGGTTTGTGGAGGTGTTTAAACTACATCCCTAACCTGGGAACACCTGTGCCCCCATAAAGATCCGTGGAGTCTGTTTCCACACCTCCAGCACACACACGAACACTTGCACAGTTATCCTGAGAGTGGGCAGCCTCCTCCAACTGAGAGCAGGGCCTTGGTTCTTATAAAATCGCTTAACTTGTCTACCCTGTTTGGTTGCCTGATACGGAGTGCTGGGGAAAGGGTGGGTTGGGCTCTAAATCCAAGTATTAGCGAGTGCTTCTCCATGGGATTTGGAGGTTATTAACCAAAAGCCCACAACATGGGAATACCTGTGCTCCTTGAAAAAAGTGTGGACTGTGTATCCCCACCACCAAAACACACATGAAGAAGTTTTCTGCTATCCTGAGTGTGGGCTGGCAATTTCAGGTGACAGAAGCGGCTGGGTTCTAATAGAATCCCTTAGATTGTAATCCCTGAGTGTTTCCCTAGGACTGACTCTGAGAGAAACCTGGGGGTTGGGCTTTGAGGCCAAATAGTAGCGAGTGTCCCCGATGGACTGAGGAAGTATTTAGATGAATTCTCCATAAAGGGAAACACCTGAGCACCCATTCATCTGCGTGGAGTGGGGCTTCAAATCTCCCCACCACACAAGGTTGGGTTCCAGTATCCTGAGGGTGGGGTAGTTCCTCCAACTGACATCAGCGTCTTGGTTTGAATAGAATCCCTTTGCTTGTCTTCCCTGATGGTTTGCCTAGGCCAGTGTGTGGTTGAAAGTGGGATTTGGGATCTAAAACTAAGTATTAGCGTGTGCCTCTGCATGGGTAGTGGAGATGTTTAAACTACAACCCACAACTTGGGAATTACTATGACCCCTGAAAAATGCGTGTGCTATGTTTCCCCACGTCCAGCACACACAGGAAGAAGTGTTCTGGGTTTCTGAGTGTGGGGAGGTTCCTCCAACAGACAGCAGCACCTGGGTTGTAATAGAATCCCTTAGCTTGACTTCCCTAAGTGTTTTCCTAGGCCTAGCAGTAAGCGATGGTGGGGGATGGGCTCTAAAGCCAAGTATTAGCGAGTGCATCTCTGTGGGGAGTGGAGGGTTTTAAACTACTTCCCCAACCTTGGAACACCTGTGCCCCTTAAAGATGCGTGGAATCTGTTTCCCCAACTCCAGCACACACACGGAGACGTGCTCAGGTATCCTGATTGTGGGGAGGCTCCTCCAAATGACAGCAGCGCCTGGGTTCTAAAAGAATCCCTTAGCTTGTCTTCCCTGATGGCATGCCTAGGCTGGAGAGTGGGGGAAAGTGGGGGTTGGGCTCTAAACCAAGTATAAGCGAGAGCCTATCAATGGGATGTGGGTTTTTAACCTACAACCCACAACCATGGAATAAATGTGCCCCCTGAAAGATGCTTTGACTGTTTCCCTACATCCAGCACACACACGAAGATGTGTTCTTGTATTCTGAGTGTGGGGAAGTTCCTCAAACTGACAGCAGCACCTGGATTCTATTAGTATCCCTTAGCTTCTGTTCCCTGAGTGTTCTTTTAGGCCAGGCCATGAGGGAAAGCTGGGGGTTGGGCTTGGAGGCCACGTAGCAGTGAGTGCCCCCTGATCCATTGAGGAAGTACTTAGAGGACTTGTCCCTAAAGGGAACACCTTTTCCTGCATTCATCTGGGTGCAGTGGGGCTGCACAACTCTCCCACACCTAAGAATGTGTCCTGGAATTCTGAGTGCAGGGAAGTTCCTCCAACTGATAGCAGCGCCTGGGTTCTAATTGAATCCCTTTGCTTGTCTTCCCTGATGGAAAGCCTAGGCGGGAGTGCGGGGGAAAGTGTGGTTTGGGCTCCAAAACCAAGTATTTGCGATGACCTCTCTATGGTTTGTGGAGGTGTTTAAACTACATCCCTAACCTGGGAACACCTGTGCCCCCATAAAGATCCGTGGAGTCTGTTTCCACACCTCCAGCACACACACGAACACTTGCACAGTTATCCTGAGAGTGGGCAGCCTCCTCCAACTGAGAGCAGGGCCTTGGTTCTTATAAAATCGCTTAACTTGTCTACCCTGTTTGGTTGCCTGATACGGAGTGCTGGGGAAAGGGTGGGTTGGGCTCTAAATCCAAGTATTAGCGAGTGCTTCTCCATGGGATTTGGAGGTTATTAACCAAAAGCCCACAACATGGGAATACCTGTGCTCCTTGAAAAAAGTGTGGACTGTGTATCCCCACCACCAAAACACACATGAAGAAGTTTTCTGCTATCCTGAGTGTGGGCTGGCAATTTCAGGTGACAGAAGCGGCTGGGTTCTAATAGAATCCCTTAGATTGTAATCCCTGAGTGTTTCCCTAGGACTGACTCTGAGAGAAACCTGGGGGTTGGGCTTTGAGGCCAAATAGTAGCGAGTGTCCCCGATGGACTGAGGAAGTATTTAGATGAATTCTCCATAAAGGGAAACACCTGAGCACCCATTCATCTGCGTGGAGTGGGGCTTCAAATCTCCCCACCACACAAGGTTGGGTTCCAGTATCCTGAGGGTGGGGTAGTTCCTCCAACTGACATCAGCATCTTGGTTTGAATAGAATCCCTTTGCTTGTCTTCCCTGATGGTTTGCCTAGGCCAGTGTGTGGTTGAAAGTGGGATTTGGGATCTAAAACTAAGTATTAGCGTGTGCCTCTGCATGGGTAGTGGAGATGTTTAAACTACAACCCACAACTTGGGAATTACTATGACCCCTGAAAAATGCGTGTGCTATGTTTCCCCACGTCCAGCACACACAGGAAGAAGTGTTCTGGGGTTCTGAGTGTGGGGAGGTTCCTCCAACAGACAGCAGCACCTGGGTTGTAATAGAATCCCTTAGCTTGACTTCCCTAAGTGTTTTCCTAGGCCTAGCAGTAAGCGATGGTGGGGGATGGGCTCTAAAGCCAAGTATTAGCGAGTGCATCTCTGTGGGTAGTGGAGGGTTTTAAACTACTTCCCCAACCTTGGAACACCTGTGCCCCATAAAGATGCGTGGAATCTGTTTCCCCACCACCAGCACACACACGGAGACGTGCTCAGGTATCCTGATTATGGGGAGGCTCCTCCAAATGACAGCAGCGCCTGGGTTCTAAAAGAATCCCTTAGCTTGTCTTCCCTGATGGCATGCCTAGGCTGGAGAGTGGGGGAAAGTGGGGGTTGGGCTCTAAACCAAGTATAAGCGAGAGCCTATCCATGGGATGTGGGTTTTTAACCTACAACCCACAACCATGGAATAAATGTGCCCCCTGAAAGATGCTTTGACTGTTTCCCTACATCCAGCACACTCACGAAGATGTGTTCTTGTATTCTGAGTGTGGGGAAGTTTCTCAAACTGACAGCAGCACCTGGATTCTATTAGTATCCCTTAGCTTCTGTTCCCTGAGTGTTCTTTTAGGCCAGGCCATGAGGGAAAGCTGGGGGTTGGGCTTGGAGGCGACGTAGCAGTGAGTGCCCCCTGATCCATTGAGGAAGTACTTAGAGGACTTCTCCCTAAAGGGAACACCTTTTCCTGCATTCATCTGGGTGCAGTGGGGCTGCACATCTCTCCCACAGCTAAGAATGTGTTCTGGAATTCTGAGTGCAGGGAAGTTCCTCCAACTGACAGCAGCGCCTGGGTTCTAATTGAATCCCTTTGCTTGTCTTCCCTGATGGAAAGCCTAGGCGGGAGTGCGGGGGAAAGTGTGGTTTGGGCTCCAAAACCAAGTATTTGCGATGACCTCTCTATGGTTTGTGGAGGTGTTTAAACTACATCCCTAACCTGGGAACACCTGTGCCCCCATAAAGATCCGTGGAGTCTGTTTCCACACCTCCAGCACACACACGAACACTTGCACAGTTATCCTGAGAGTGGGCAGCCTCCTCCAACTGAGAGCAGGGCCTTGGTTCTTATAAAATCGCTTAACTTGTCTACCCTGTTTGGTTGCCTGATACGGAGTGCTGGGGAAAGGGTGGGTTGGGCTCTAAATCCAAGTATTAGCGAGTGCTTCTCCATGGGATTTGGAGGTTATTAACCAAAAGCCCACAACATGGGAATACCTGTGCTCCTTGAAAAAAGTGTGGACTCTGTATCCCCACCACCAAAACACTCATGAAGAAGTTTTCTGCTATCCTGAGTGTGGGCTGGCAATTTCAGGTGACAGAAGCGGCTGGGTTCTAATAGAATCCCTTAGCTTGTAATCCCTGAGTGTTTCCCTAGGACTGACTCTGAGAGAAACCTGGGGGTTGGGCTTTGAGGCCAAATAGTAGCGAGTGTCCCCGATGGACTGAGGAAGTATTTAGATGAATTCTCCATAAAGGGAAACACCTGAGCACCCATTCATCTGCGTGGAGTGGGGCTTCAAATCTCCCCACCACACAAGGTTGGGTTCCAGTATCCTGAGGGTGGGGTAGTTCCTCCAACTGACATCAGCGTCTTGGTTTTAATAGAATCCCTTTGCTTGTCTTCCCTGATGGTTTGCCTAGGCCAGTGTGTGGTTGAAAGTGGGATATGGGATCCAAAACTAAGTATTAGCGTGTGCCTCTCCATGGGTAGTGGAGATGTTTTAACTACAACCCACAACTTGGGAATTACTATGACCCCTGAAAAATGCGTGTGCTATGTTTCCCCACGTCCAGCACACACAGGAAGAAGTGTTCTGATGTTCTGAGTGTGGGGAGGTTCCTCCAACAGACAGCAGCACCTGGGTTGTAATAGAATCCCTTAGCTTGACTTCCCTAAGTGTTTTCCTAGGCCTAGCAGTAAGCGATGGTGGGGGATGGGCTCTAAAGCCAAGTATTAGCGAGTGCATCTCTGTGGGGAGTGGAGGGTTTTAAACTACTTCCCCAACCTTGGAACACCTGTGCCCCTTAAAGATGCGTGGAATCTGTTTCCCCACCTCCAGCACACACACGGAGACGTGCTCAGGTATCCTGATTGTGGGGAGGCTCCTCCAAATGACAGCAGCGCCTGGGTTCTAAAAGAATCCCTTAGCTTGTCTTCCCTGATGGCATGCCTAGGCTGGAGAGTGGGGGAAAGTGGGGGTTGGGCTCTAAACCAAGTATAAGCGAGAGCCTATCCATGGGATGTGGGTTTTTAACCTACAACCCACAACCATGGAATAAATGTGCCCCCTGAAAGATGCTTTGACTGTTTCCCTACATCCAGCACACACACGAAGATGTGTTCTTGTATTCTGAGTGTGGGGAAGTTCCTCAAACTGACAGCAGCACCTGGATTCTATTAGTATCCCTTAGCTTCTGTTCCCTGAGTGTTCTTTTAGGCCAGGCCATGAGGGAAAGCTGGGGGTTGGGCTTGGAGGCCACGTAGCAGTGAGTGCCCCCTGATCCATTGAGGAAGTACTTAGAGGACTTGTCCCTAAAGGGAACACCTTTTCCTGCATTCATCTGGGTGCAGTGGGGCTGCACAACTCTCCCACACCTAAGAATGTGTCCTGGAATTCTGAGTGCAGGGAAGTTCCTCCAACTGACAGCAGCGCCTGGGTTCTAATTGAATCCCTTTGCTTGTCTTCCCTGATGGAAAGCCTAGGCGGGAGTGCGGGGGAAAGTGTGGTTTGGGCTCCAAAACCAAGTATTTGCGATGACCTCTCTATGGTTTGTGGAGGTGTTTAAACTACATCCCTAACCTGGGAACACCTGTGCCCCCATAAAGATCCGTGGAGTCTGTTTCCACACCTCCAGCACACACACAAACACTTGCACAGTTATCCTGAGAGTGGGCAGCCTCCTCCAACTGAGAGCAGGGCCTTGGTTCTTATAAAATCGCTTAACTTGTCTACCCTGTTTGGTTGCCTGATACGGAGTGCTGGAGAAAGGGTGGGTTGGGCTCTAAATCCAAGTATTAGCGAGTGCTTCTCCATGGGATTTGGAGGTTATTAACCAAAAGCCCACAACATGGGAATACCTGTGCTCCTTGAAAAAAGCGTGGACTCTGTATCCCCACCACCAGAACACACATGAAGAAGTTTTCTGCTATCCTGAGTGTGGGCTGGCAATTTCAGGTGACAGAAACGGCTGGGTTCTAATAGAATCCCTTAGCTTGTAATCCCTGAGTGTTTCCCTAGGACTGACTCTGAGAGAAACCTGGGGGTTGGGCTTTGAGGCCAAATACTGGCGAGTGTCCCCGATGGACTGAGGAAGTATTTAGATGAATTCTCCATAAAGGGAAACACCTGAGCACCCATTCATCTGCGTGGAGTGGGGCTTCAAATCTCCCCACCACACAAGGTTGGGTTCCAGTATCCTGAGGGTGGGGTAGTTCCTCCAACTGACATCAGCGTCTTGGTTTGAATAGAATCCCTTTGCTTGTCTTCCCTGATGGTTTGCCTAGGCCAGTGTGTGGTTGAAAGTGGGATTTGGGATCTAAAACTAAGTATTAGCGTGTGCCTCTCCATGGGTAGTGGAGATGTTTAAACTACAACCCACAACTTGGGAATTCCTGTGACCCCTGAAAAATGCGTGTGCTTTGTTTCCCCACGTCCAGCACACACAGGAAGAAGTGTTCTGGGGTTCTGAGTGTGGGGAGGTTCCTCCAACAGACAGCAGCACCTGGGTTGTAATAGAATCCCTTAGCTTGACTTCCCTAAGTGTTTTCCTAGGCCTAGCAGTAAGCGATGGTGGGGGATGGGCTCTAAAGCCAAGTATTAGCGAGTGCATCTCTGTGGGGAGTGGAGGGTTTTAAACTACTTCCCCAACCTTGGAACACCTGTGCCCCTTAAAGATGCGTGGAATCTGTTTCCCCACCTCCAGCACACACACGGAGACGTGCTCAGGTATCCTGATTGTGGGGAGGCTCCTCCAAATGACAGCAGCGCCTGGGTTCTAAAAGAATCCCTTAGCTTGTCTTCCCTGATGGCATGCCTAGGCTGGAGAGTGGGGGAAAGTGGGGGTTGGGCTCTAAACCAAGTATAAGCGAGAGCCTATCAATGGGATGTGGGTTTTTAACCTACAACCCACAACCATGGAATAAATGTGCCCCCTGAAAGATGCTTTGACTGTTTCCCTACATCCAGCACACACACGAAGATGTGTTCTTGTATTCTGAGTGTGGGGAAGTTCCTCAAACTGACAGCAGCACCTGGATTCTATTAGTATCCCTTAGCTTCTGTTCCCTGAGTGTTCTTTTAGGCCAGGCCATGAGGGAAAGCTGGGGGTTGGGCTTGGAGGCCACGTAGCAGTGAGTGCCCCCTGATCCATTGAGGAAGTACTTAGAGGACTTGTCCCTAAAGGGAACACCTTTTCCTGCATTCATCTGGGTGCAGTGGGGCTGCACAACTCTCCCACACCTAAGAATGTGTCCTGGAATTCTGAGTGCAGGGAAGTTCCTCCAACTGACAGCAGCGCCTGGGTTCTAATTGAATCCCTTTGCTTGTCTTCCCTGATGGAAAGCCTAGGCGGGAGTGCGGGGGAAAGTGTGGTTTGGGCTCCAAAACCAAGTATTTGCGATGACCTCTCTATGGTTTGTGGAGGTGTTTAAACTACATCCCTAACCTGGGAACACCTGTGCCCCCATAAAGATCCGTGGAGTCTGTTTCCACACCTCCAGCACACACACGAACACTTGCACAGTTATCCTGAGAGTGGGCAGCCTCCTCCAACTGAGAGCAGGGCCTTGGTTCTTATAAAATCGCTTAACTTGTCTACCCTGTTTGGTTGCCTGATACGGAGTGCTGGAGAAAGGGTGGGTTGGGCTCTAAATCCAAGTATTAGCGAGTGCTTCTCCATGGGATTTGGAGGTTATTAACCAAAAGCCCACAACATGGGAATACCTGTGCTCCTTGAAAAAAGCGTGGACTCTGTATCCCCACCACCAGAACACACATGAAGAAGTTTTCTGCTATCCTGAGTGTGGGCTGGCAATTTCAGGTGACAGAAACGGCTGGGTTCTAATAGAATCCCTTAGCTTGTAATCCCTGAGTGTTTCCCTAGGACTGACTCTGAGAGAAACCTGGGGGTTGGGCTTTGAGGCCAAATACTGGCGAGTGTCCCCGATGGACTGAGGAAGTATTTAGATGAATTCTCCATAAAGGGAAACACCTGAGCACCCATTCATCTGCGTGGAGTGGGGCTTCAAATCTCCCCACCACACAAGGTTGGGTTCCAGTATCCTGAGGGTGGGGTAGTTCCTCCAACTGACATCAGCGTCTTGGTTTGAATAGAATCCCTTTGCTTGTCTTCCCTGATGGTTTGCCTAGGCCAGTGTGTGGTTGAAAGTGGGATTTGGGATCTAAAACTAAGTATTAGCGTGTGCCTCTCCATGGGTAGTGGAGATGTTTAAACTACAACCCACAACTTGGGAATTCCTGTGACCCCTGAAAAATGCGTGTGCTTTGTTTCCCCACGTCCAGCACACACAGGAAGAAGTGTTCTGGGGTTCTGAGTGTGGGGAGGTTCCTCCAACAGACAGCAGCACCTGGGTTGTAATAGAATCCCTTAGCTTGACTTCCCTAAGTGTTTTCCTAGGCCTAGCAGTAAGCGATGGTGGGGGATGGGCTCTAAAGCCAAGTATTAGCGAGTGCATCTCTGTGGGGAGTGGAGGGTTTTAAACTACTTCCCCAACCTTGGAACACCTGTGCCCCTTAAAGATGCGTGGAATCTGTTTCCCCACCTCCAGCACACACACGGAGACGTGCTCAGGTATCCTGATTGTGGGGAGGCTCCTCCAAATGACAGCAGCGCCTGGGTTCTAAAAGAATCCCTTAGCTTGTCTTCCCTGATGGCATGCCTAGGCTGGAGAGTGGGGGAAAGTGGGGGTTGGGCTCTAAACCAAGTATAAGCGAGAGCCTATCCATGGGATGTGGGTTTTTAACCTACAACCCACAACCATGGAATAAATGTGCCCCCTGAAAGATGCTTTGACTGTTTCCCTACATCCAGCACACACACGAAGATGTGTTCTTGTATTCTGAGTGTGGGGAAGTTCCTCAAACTGACAGCAGCACCTGGATTCTATTAGTATCCCTTAGCTTCTGTTCCCTGAGTGTTCTTTTAGGCCAGGCCATGAGGGAAAGCTGGGGGTTGGGCTTGGAGGCCACGTAGCAGTGAGTGCCCCCTGATCCATTGAGGAAGTACTTAGAGGACTTGTCCCTAAAGGGAACACCTTTTCCTGCATTCATCTGGGTGCAGTGGGGCTGCACAACTCTCCCACACCTAAGAATGTGTCCTGGAATTCTGAGTGCAGGGAAGTTCCTCCAACTGACAGCAGCGCCTGGGTTCTAATTGAATCCCTTTGCTTGTCTTCCCTGATGGAAAGCCTAGGCGGGAGTGCGGGGGAAAGTGTGGTTTGGGCTCCAAAACCAAGTATTTGCGATGACCTCTCTATGGTTTGTGGAGGTGTTTAAACTACATCCCTAACCTGGGAACACCTGTGCCCCCATAAAGATCCGTGGAGTCTGTTTCCACACCTCCAGCACACACACGAACACTTGCACAGTTATCCTGAGAGTGGGCAGCCTCCTCCAACTGAGAGCAGGGCCTTGGTTCTTATAAAATCGCTTAACTTGTCTACCCTGTTTGGTTGCCTGATACGGAGTGCTGGAGAAAGGGTGGGTTGGGCTCTAAATCCAAGTATTAGCGAGTGCTTCTCCATGGGATTTGGAGGTTATTAACCAAAAGCCCACAACATGGGAATACCTGTGCTCCTTGAAAAAAGCGTGGACTCTGTATCCCCACCACCAGAACACACATGAAGAAGTTTTCTGCTATCCTGAGTGTGGGCTGGCAATTTCAGGTGACAGAAACGGCTGGGTTCTAATAGAATCCCTTAGCTTGTAATCCCTGAGTGTTTCCCTAGGACTGACTCTGAGAGAAACCTGGGGGTTGGGCTTTGAGGCCAAATAGTAGCGAGTGTCCCCGATGGACTGAGGAAGTATTTAGATGAATTCTCCATAAAGGGAAACACCTGAGCACCCATTCATCTGCGTGGAGTGGGGCTTCAAATCTCCCCACCACACAAGGTTGGGTTCCAGTATCCTGAGGGTGGGGTAGTTCCTCCAACTGACATCAGCGTCTTGGTTTGAATAGAATCCCTTTGCTTGTCTTCCCTGATGGTTTGCCTAGGCCAGTGTGTGGTTGAAAGTGGGATTTGGGATCTAAAACTAAGTATTAGCGTGTGCCTCTCCATGGGTAGTGGAGATGTTTAAACTACAACCCACAACTTGGGAATTCCTGTGACCCCTGAAAAATGCGTGTGCTATGTTTCCCCATGTCCAGCACACACAGGAAGAAGTGTTCTGGGGTTGTGAGTGTGGGGAGGTCCCTCCAACAGACAGCAGCACCTGGGTTGTAATAGAATCCCTTAGCTTGACTTCCCTAAGTGTTTTCCTAGGCCTAGCAGTAAGCGATGGTGGGGGATGAACTCTAAAGCCAAGTATTAGCGTGTGCATCTCTGTGGGTAGTGGAGGGTTTTAAACTACTTCCCCAACCTTGGAACACCTGTGCCCCTTAAAGATGCGTGGAATCTGTTTCCCCACCTCCAGCACACACACGGAGACGTGCTCAGGTATCCTGATTGTGGGGAGGCTCCTCCAAATGACAGCAGCGCCTGGGTTCTAAAAGAATCCCTTAGCTTGTCTTCCCTGATGGCATGCCTAGGCTGGAGAGTGGGGGAAAGTGGGGGTTGGGCTCTAAACCAAGTATAAGCGAGAGCCTATCCATGGGATGTGGGTTTTTAACCTACAACCCACAACCATGGAATAAATGTGCCCCCTGAAAGATGCTTTGACTGTTTCCCTACATCCAGCACACACACGAAGATGTGTTCTTGTATTCTGAGTGTGGGGAAGTTCCTCAAACTGACAGCAGCACCTGGATTCTATTAGTATCCCTTAGCTTCTGTTCCCTGAGTGTTCTTTTAGGCCAGGCCATGAGGGAAAGCTGGGGGTTGGGCTTGGAGGCCTCGTAGCAGTGAGTGCCCCCTGATCCATTGAGGAAGTACTTAGAGGACTTGTCCCTAAAGGGAACACCTTTTCCTGCATTCATCTGGGGGCAGTGGGGCTGCACATCTCTCCCAGACCTAAGAATGTGTTCTGGAATTCTGAGTGCAGGGAAGTTCCTCCAACTGACAGCAGCGCCTGGGTTCTAATTGAATCCCTTTGCTTGTCTTCCCTGATGGAAAGCCTAGGCGGGAGTGCGGGGGAAAGTGTGGTTTGGGCTCCAAAACCAAGTATTTGCGATGACCTCTCTATGGTTTGTGGAGGTGTTTAAACTACATCCCTAACCTGGGAACACCTGTGCCCCCATAAAGATCCGTGGAGTCTGTTTCCACACCTCCAGCACACACACGAACACTTGCACAGTTATCCTGAGAGTGGGCAGCCTCCTCCAACTGAGAGCAGGGCCTTGGTTCTTATAAAATCGCTTAACTTGTCTACCCTGTTTGGTTGCCTGATACGGAGTGCTGGGGAAAGTGTGGGTTGGGCTCTAAATCCAAGTATTAGCGAGTGCTTCTCCATGGGATTTGGAGGTTATTAACCAAAAGCCCACAACATGGGAATACCTGTGCTCCTTGAAAAAAGCGTGGACTCTGTATCCCCACCACCAGAACACACATGAAGAAGTTTTCTGCTATCCTGAGTGTGGGCTGGCAATTTCAGGTGACAGAAGCGGCTGGGTTCTAATAGAATCCCTTAGCTTGTAATCCCTGAGTGTTTCCCTAGGACTGACTCTGAGAGAAACCTGGGGGTTGGGCTTTGAGGCCAAATAGTAGCGAGTGTCCCCGATGGACTGAGGAAGTATTTAGATGAATTCTCCATAAAGGGAAACACCTGAGCACCCATTCATCTGCGTGGAGTGGGGCTTCAAATCTCCCCACCACACAAGGTTGGGTTCCAGTATCCTGAGGGTGGGGTAGTTCCTCCAACTGACATCAGCGTCTTGGTTTGAATAGAATCCCTTTGCTTGTCTTCCCTGATGGTTTGCCTATGCCAGTGTGTGGTTGAAAGTGGGATTTGGGATCTAAAACTAAGTATTAGCGTGTGCCTCTGCATGGGTAGTGGAGATGTTTAAACTACAACCCACAACTTGGGAATTACTATGACCCCTGAAAAATGCGTGTGCTATGTTTCCCCACGTCCAGCACACACAGGAATAAGTTTTCTGATGTTCTGAGTGTGGGGAGGTTCCTCCAACAGACAGCAGCACCTGGGTTGTAATAGAATCCCTTCGCTTGACTTCCCTAAGTGTTTTCCTAGGCCTAGCAGTAAGCGATGGTGAGGGATGGGCTCTAAAGCCAAGTATTAGCCAGTGCATCTCTGTGGGGAGTGGAGGGTTTTAAACTACTTCCCCAACCTTGGAACACCTGTGCCCCTTAAAGATGCGTGGAATCTGATTCCCCACCTCCAGCACACACACGGAGACGTGCTCAGGTATCCTGATTGTGGGGAGGCTCCTCCAAATGACAGCAGCGCCTGGGTTCTAAAAGAATCCCTTAGCTTGTCTTCCCTGATGGCATGCCTAGGCTGGAGAGTGGGGGAAAGAGGGGGTTGGGCTCTAAACCAAGTATAAGCGAGAGCCTATCCATGGGATGTGGGTTTTTAACCTACAACCCACAACCATGGAATAAATGTGCCCCCTGAAAGATGCTTTGACTGTTTCCCTACATCCAGCACACACACGAAGATGTGTTCTTGTATTCTGAGTGTGGGGAAGTTCCTCAAACTGACAGCAGCACCTGGATTCTATTAGTATCCCTTAGCTTCTGTTCCCTGAGTGTTCTTTTAGGCCAGGCCATGAGGGAAAGCTGGGGGTTTGGCTTGGAGGCCACGTAGCAGTGAGTGCCCCCTGATCCATTGAGGAAGTACTTAGAGGACTTGTCCCTAAAGGGAACACATTTTCCTGCATTCATCTGGGTGCAGTGGGGCTGCACAACTCTCCCACACCTAAGAATGTTTTCTAGAATTCTGAGTGCAGGGAAGTTCCTCCAACTGAGAGCAGCGCCTGGGTTCTGATTGAATCCCTTTGCTTGTCTTCCCTGATGGAAAGCCTAGGCGGGAGTGCGGGGGAAAGTGTGGTTTGGGCTCCAAAACCAAGTATTTGCGATGACCTCTCTATGGTTTGTGGAGGTGTTTAAACTACATCCCTAACCTGGGAACACCTGTGCCCACATAAAGATCCGTGGAGTCTGTTTCCACACCTCCAGCACACACACGAACACTTGCACAGTTATCCTGAGAGTGGGCAGCCTCCTCCAACTGAGAGCAGGGCCTTGGTTCTTATAAAATCGCTTAACTTGTCTACCCTGTTTGGTTGCCTGATACGGAGTGCTGGAGAAAGGGTGGGTTGGGCTCTAAATCCAAGTATTAGCGAGTGCTTCTCCATGGGATTTGGAGGTTATTAACCAAAAGCCCACAACATGGGAATACCTGTGCTCCTTGAAAAAAGCGTGGACTCTGTATCCCCACCACCAGAACACACATGAAGAAGTTTTCTGCTATCCTGAGTGTGGGCTGGCAATTTCAGGTGACAGAAGCGGCTGGGTTCTAATAGAATCCCTTAGCTTGTAATCCCTGAGTGTTTCCCTAGGACTGACTCTGGGAGAAACCTGGGGTTTGGGCTTTCAGGCCAAATAGTAGCGAGTGTCCCTGAAGGACTGAGGAAGTATTTAGATGAATTCTCCATAAAGGGAAACACCTGAGCACCCATTCATCTGCATGGAGTGGGGCTTCAAATCTCCCCACCACACAAGGTTGTGTTCCAGTATCCTGAGGGTGGGGTAGTTCCTCCAACTGACATCAGCGTCTTGGTTTGAATAGAATCCCTTTGCTTGTCTTCCCTGATGGTTTGCCTAGGCCAGTGTGTGGTTGAAAGTGGGATTTTGGATCTAAAACTAAGTATTTGCGTGTGCCTCTCCATGGGTAGTGGAGATGTTTAAACTACAACCCACAACTTGGGAATTCCTGTGACCCCTGAAAAATGCGTGTGCTATGTTTCCCCACGACCAGCACACACAGGAAGAAGTGTTCTGGGGTTCTGAGTGTGGGGAGGTTCCTCCAACAGACAGCAGCACCTGGGTTGTAATAGAATCCCTTCGCTTGACTTCCCTAAGTGTTTTCCTAGGCCTAGCAGTAAGCGATGGTGGGGGATGGGCTCTAAAGCCAAGTATTAGCGAGTGCATCTCTGTGGGTAGTGGAGGGTTTTAAACTACTTCCCCAACCTTGGAACACCTGTGCCCCATAAAGATGCGTGGAATCTGTTTCCCCACCTCCAGCACACACACGGAGACGTGCTCAGGTATCCTGATTGTGGGGAGGCTCCTCCAAATGACAGCAGCGCCTGGGTTCTAAAAGAATCCCTTAGCTTGTCTTCCCTGATGGCATGCCTAGGCTGGAGAGTGGGGGAAAGTGGGGGTTGGGCTCTAAACCAAGTATAAGCGAGAGCCTATCCATGGGATGTGGGTTTTTAACCTACAACCCACAACCATGGAATAAATGTGCCCCCTGAAAGATGCTTTGACTGTTTCCCTACATCTAGCACACACACGAAGATGTGTTCTTGTATTCTGAGTGTGGGGAAGTTCCTCAAACTGACAGCAGCACCTGGATTCTATTAGTATCCCTTAGCTTCTGTTCCCTGAGTGTTCCTTTAGGCCAGGCCAAGAGGGAAAGCTGGGGGTAGGGCTTGGAGGCCACGTAGCAGTGAGTGCCCCCTGATCCATTGAGGAAGTACTTAGAGGACTTGTCCCTAAAGGGAACACCTTTTCCTGCATTCAACTGGGTGCAGTTGGGCTGCACAACTCTCCCACACCTAAGAATGTGTTCTGGAATTCTGAGTGCAGGGAAGTTCCTCCAACTGACAGCAGCGCCTGGGTTCTAATTGAATCCCTTTGCTTGTCTTCCCTGATGGAAAGCCTAGGCGGGAGTGCGGGGGAAAGTGTGGTTTGGGCTCCAAAACCAAGTATTTGCGATGACCTCTCTATGGTTTGTGGAGGTGTTTAAACTACATCCCTAACCTGGGAACACCTGTGCCCCCATAAAGATCCGTGGAGTCTGTTTCCACACCTCCAGCACACACACGAACACTTGCACAGTTATCCTGAGAGTGGGCAGCCTCCTCCAACTGAGAGCAGGGCCTTGGTTCTTATAAAATCGCTTAACTTGTCTACCCTGTTTGGTTGCCTGATACGGAGTGCTGGGGAAAGTGTGGGTTGGGCTCTAAATCCAAGTATTAGCGAGTGCTTCTCCATGGGATTTGGAGGTTATTAACCAAAAGCCCACAACATGGGAATACCTGTGCTCCTTGAAAAAAGCGTGGACTCTGTATCCCCACCACCAGAACACACATGAAGAAGTTTTCTGCTATCCTGAGTGTGGGCTGGCAATTTCAGGTGACAGAAGCGGCTGGGTTCTAATAGAATCCCTTAGCTTGTAATCCCTGAGTGTTTCCCTAGGACTGACTCTGAGAGAAACCTGGGGGTTGGGCTTTGAGGCCAAATAGTAGCGAGTGTCCCCGATGGACTGAGGAAGTATTTAGATGAATTCTCCATAAAGGGAAACACCTGAGCACCCATTCATCTGCGTGGAGTGGGGCTTCAAATCTCCCCACCACACAAGGTTGGGTTCCAGTATCCTGAGGGTGGGGTAGTTCCTCCAACTGACATCAGCGTCTTGGATTTAATAGAATCCCTTTGCTTGTCTTCCCTGATGGTTTGCCTAGGCCAGTGTGTGGTTGAAAGTGGGATTTGGGATCTAAAACTAAGTATTAGCGTGTGCCTCTGCATGGGTAGTGGAGATGTTTAAACTACAACCCACAACTTGGGAATTACTATGACCCCTGAAAAATGCGTGTGCTATGTTTCCCCACGTCCAGCACACACAGGAATAAGTTTTCTGAAGTTCTGAGTGTGGGGAGGTTCCTCCAACAGACAGCAGCACCTGGGTTTTAATAGAATCCCTTCGCTTGACTTCCCTAAGTGTTTTCCTAGGCCTAGCAGTAAGCGATGGTGGGGGATGGGCTCTAAAGCCAAGTATTAGCGAGTGCATCTCTGTGGGTAGTGGAGGGTTTTAAACTACTTCCCCAACCTTGGAACACCTGTGCCCCATAAAGATGCGTGGAATCTGTTTCCCCACCTCCAGCACACACACGGAGACGTGCTCAGGTATCCTGATTGTGGGGAGGCTCCTCCAAATGACAGCAGCGCCTGGGTTCTAAAAGAATCCCTTAGCTTGTCTTCCCTGATGGCATGCCTAGGCTGGAGAGTGGGGGAAAGTGGGGGTTGGGCTCTAAACCAAGTATAAGCGAGAGCCTATCCATGGGATGTGGGTTTTTAACCTACAACCCACAACCATGGAATAAATGTGCCCCCTGAAAGATGCTTTGACTGTTTCCCTACATCCAGCACTCACACGAAGATGTGTTCTTGTATTCTGAGTGTGGGGATGTTCCTCAAACTGACAGCAGCACCTGGATTCTATTAGTATCCCTTAGCTTCTGTTCCCTGAGTGTTCTTTTAGGCCAGGCCATGACGGACAGCTGGGGGTTGGGCTTGGAGGCCACGAAGCAGTGAGTGCCCCCTGATTCATTGAGGAAGTACTTAGAGGACTTCTCCCTAAAGGGAACACCTTTTCCTGCATTCCTCTGGGTGCAGTGGGGCTGCACATCTCTCCCACACCTAAGAATGTGTTCTGGAATTCTGAGTGCAGGGAAGTTCCTCCAACTGACAGCAGCGCCTGGGTTCTAATTGAATCCCTTTGCTTGTCTTCCCTGATGGAAAGCCTAGGCGGGAGTGCGGGGGAAAGTGTGGTTTGGGCTCCAAAACCAAGTATTGGCGATGACCTCTCTATGGTTTGTGGAGGTGTTTAAACTACATCCCTAACCTGGGAACACCTGTGCCCCCATAAAGATCCGTGGAGTCTGTTTCCACACCTCCAGCACACACACGAACACTTGCACAGTTATCCTGAGAGTGGGCAGCCTCCTCCAACTGAGAGCAGGGCCTTGGTTCTTATAAAATCGCTTAACTTGTCTACCCTGTTTGGTTGCCTGATACGGAGTGCTGGGGAAAGGGTGGGTTGGGCTCTAAATCCAAGTATTAGCGAGTGCTTCTCCATGGGATTTGGAGGTTATTAACCAAAAGCCCACAACATGGGAATACCTGTGCTCCTTGAAAAAAGCGTGGACTCTGTATCCCCACCACCAGAACACACATGAAGAAGTTTTCTGCTATCCTGAGTGTGGGCTGGCAATTTCAGGTGACAGAAGCGGCTGGGTTCTAATAGAATCCCTTAGCTTGTAATCCCTGAGTGTTTCCCTAGGACTGACTCTGAGAGAAACCTGGGGGTTGGGCTTTGAGGCCAAATAGTAGCGAGTGTCCCCGATGGACTGAGGAAGTATTTAGATGAATTCTCCATAAAGGGAAACACCTGAGCACCCATTCATCTGCGTGGAGTGGGGCTTCAAATCTCCCCACCACACAAGGTTGGGTTCCAGGATCCTGAGGGTGGGGTAGTTCCTCCAACTGACATCAGCGTCTTGGTTTGAATAGAATCCCTTTGCTTGTCTTCCCTGATGCTTTGCCTAGGCCAGTGTGTGGTTGAAAGTGGGATTTGGGATCTAAAACTAAGTATTAGCGTGTGCCTCTCCATGGGTAGTGGAGATGTTTAAACTACAACCCACAACTTGGGAATTACTGTGACCCCTGAAAAACGCGTGTGCTATGTTTCCCCACGTCCAGCACACGCAGGAAGTATTGTTCTGGGGTTCTGAGTGTGGGGAGGTTCCTCCAACAGACAGCAGCAACTGGGTTGTAATAGAATCCCTTCGCTTGACTTCCCTAAGTGTTTTCCTAGGCCTAGCAGTAAGCGATGGTGGGGGATGGGCTCTAAAGCCAAGTATTAGTGAGTGCATCTCTGTGGGTAGTGGAGGGTTTTAAACTACTTCCCCAACCTTGGAACACCTGTGCCCCATAAAGATGCGTGGAATCTGTTTCCCCACCTCCAGCACACACACGGAGACGTGCTCAGGTATCCTGATTGTGGGGAGGCTCCTCCAAATGACAGCAGCGCCTGGGTTCTAAAAGAATCCCTTAGCTTGTCTTCCCTGATGGCATGCCTAGGCTGGAGAGTGGGGGAAAGTGGGGGTTGGGCTCTAAACCAAGTATAAGCGAGAGCCTATCCATGGGATGTGGGTTTTTAACCTACAACCCACAACCATGGAATAAATGTGCCCCCTGAAAGATGCTTTGACTGTTTCCCTACATCCAGCACACACACGAAGATGTGTTCTTGTATTCTGAGTGTGGGGATGTTCCTCAAACTGACAGCAGCACCTGGATTCTATTAGTATCCCTTAGCTTCTGTTCCCTGAGTGTTCTTTTAGGCCAGGCCATGAGGGAAAGCTGGGGGTTGGGCTTGGAGGCCACGTAGCAGTGAGTGCCCCCTGATTCATTGAGGAAGTACTTAGAGGACTTCTCCCTAAAGGGAACACCTTTTCCTGCATTCCTCTGGGTGCAGTGGGGCTGCACATCTCTCCCACACCTAAGAATGTGTTCTGGAATTCTGAGTGCAGGGAAGTTCCTCCAACTGACAGCAGCGCCTGGGTTCTAATTGAATCCCTTTGCTTGTCTTCCCTGATGGAAAGCCTAGGCGGGAGTGCGGGGGAAAGTGTGGTTTGGGCTCCAAAACCAAGTATTTGCGATGACCTCTCTATGGTTTGTGGAGGTGTTTAAACTACATCCCTAACCTGGGAACACCTGTGCCCCCATAAAGATCCGTGGAGTCTGTTTCCACACCTCCAGCACACACACGAACACTTGCACAGTTATCCTGAGAGTGGGCAGCCTCCTCCAACTGAGAGCAGGGCCTTGGTTCTTATAAAATCGCTTAACTTGTCTACCCTGTTTGGTTGCCTGATACGGAGTGCTGGGGAAAGGGTGGGTTGGGCTCTAAATCCAAGTATTAGCGAGTGCTTCTCCATGGGATTTGGAGGTTATTAACCAAAAGCCCACAACATGGGAATACCTGTGCTCCTTGAAAAAAGCGTGGACTCTGTATCCCCACCACCAGAACACACATGAAGAAGTTTTCTGCTATCCTGAGTGTGGGCTGGCAATTTCAGGTGACAGAAGCGGCTGGGTTCTAATAGAATCCCTTAGCTTGTAATCCCTGAGTGTTTCCCTAGGACTGACTCTGAGAGAAACCTGGGGGTTGGGCTTTGAGGCCAAATAGTAGCGAGTGTCCCCGATGGACTGAGGAAGTATTTAGATGAATTCTCCATAAAGGGAAACACCTGAGCACCCATTCATCTGCGTGGAGTGGGGCTTCAAATCTCCCCACCACACAAGGTTGGGTTCCAGTATCCTGAGGGTGGGGTAGTTCCTCCAACTGACATCAGCGTCTTGGTTTGAATAGAATCCCTTTGCTTGTCTTCCCTGATGGTGTGCCTAGGCCAGTGTGTGGTTGAAAGTGGGATTTGGGATCTAAAACTAAGTATTAGCGTGTGCCTCTCCATGGGTAGTGGAGATGTTTAAACTACAACCCACAACTTGGGAATTACTGTGACCCCTGAAAAATGCGTGTGCTTTGTTTCCCCACGTCCAGCACACACAGGAAGAAGTGTTCTGGGGTTCTGAGTGTGGGGAGGTTCCTCCAACAGACAGCAGCACCTGGGTTGTAATAGAATCCCTTAGCTTGACTTCCCTAAGTGTTTTCCTAGGCCTAGCAGTAAGCGATGGTGGGGGATGGGCTCTAAAGCCAAGTATTAGCGAGTGCATCTCTGTGGGTAGTGGAGGGTTTTAAACTCCTTCTCCAACCTGGGAACACCTGTGCCCCATAAAGATGCGTGGAATCTGTTTCCCCACCTCCAGCACACACACGGAGACTTGCTCAGTTATCCTGATTGTGGGGAGGCTCCTCCAAATGACAGCAGCGCCTGGGTTCTAAAAGAATCCCTTAGCTTGTCTTCCCTGATGGCATGCCTAGGCTGGAGTGTGGGGGAAAGTGGGGCTTGGGCTCTAAACCAAGTATAAGCGAGAGCCTATCCATGGGATATGGGTTTTTAACCTACAAACCACAACCATGGAATAAATGTGCCCCCTGAAAGATGCTTTGACTGTTTCCCTACATCCAGCACACACACGAAGATATGTTCTTGTATTCTGAGTGTGGGGATGTTCCTCAAACTGACAGCAGCACCTGGATTCTATTAGTATCCCTTACTTCTGTTCCCTGAGTGTTCTTTTAGGCCAGGCCATGAGGGAAAGCTGTGGGTTTGGCTTGGAGGCCACGTAACAGTGAGTGCCCCCTGATTCATTGAGGAAGTACTTAGAGGACTTCTCCCTAAAGGGAACACCATTTCCTGCATTCATCTGGGGGCAGTGGGGCTGCACATCTCTCCCACACCTAAGAATGTGTTCTGGAATTCTGAGTGCAGGGAAGTTCCTACAACTGACAGCAGCGCCTGGGTTCTAATTGAATCCCTTTGCTTGTCTTCCCTGATGGAAAGCCTAGGCGGGAGTGCGGGGGAAAGTGTGGTTTGGGCTCCAAAACCAAGTATTTGCGATGACCTCTCTATGGTTTGTGGAGGTGTTTGAACTACATCCCTAACCTGGGAACACCTGTGCCCCATAAAGATGCGTGGAATCTGTTTCCCCACCTCCAGCACACACACGGAGACTTGCTCAGGTATCCTGATTGTGGGGAGGCTCCTCCAAATGACAGCAGCACCTGGGTTCTAATGGAATCCCTTAGCTTGTCTTCCCTGATGGCATGCCTAGGCTGGAGAGTGGGGAAAGTGGGGGTTGGGCTCTAAACCAAGTATAAGCGAGAGCCTATCCATGGGATGTGGGGTTTTAACCTTCAACCCACCACCATGGAATAAATGTGCCCCCTGAATGATGCTTTGTCTGTTTCACTACATCCAGCACACCCGCGAAGGAGTGTTCTGGTATTCTGAGTGTGGGGAGGATCCTCAAAATGACAGCAGCACCTGGGTTCTATTAGTATCCCTTAGCTTCTGTTCCCTGAGTGTTCTTTTAGGCCAGGCCATGAGAGAAAGCTGGGGGTTGGGCTTGGAGGCCAAGTAACAGTGAGTGCACCCTGAACCACTGAGGAAGTACTTAGAGGACTTCTCCCTAAACGGAACACCTTTTCCTGCATTCATCTGGGTGCAGTGGGGCTGCACATCTCTCCCACACCTAAGAATTTGTTCTGGAATTCTGAGTGCAGGGAAGTTCCTCCAACTGACAGCAGCGCCTGGGTTCTAATTGAATCCCTTTGCCTGTCTTCCCTGATGGAAAGCCTAGGCGGGCGTGCGGGGGACAGTGTGGTTTGGGCTCCGAAACCAAGTATTTGCGATGACCTCTCTATGGTTTGTGGAGGTGTTTAAACTACATCCCTAACCTGGGAACACCTGTGCCCCCATAAAGATCCGTGGAGTCTGTTTCCACACCTCCAGCACACACACGAACACTTGCACAGTTATCCTGAGAGTGGGCAGCCTCCTCCAACTGAGAGCAGGGCCTTGGTTCTTATAAAATCTCTTAACTTGTCTACACTCTTTGGTTGCCTGATACGGAGTGCTGGAGAAAGTGTGGGGTGGGCTCTAAATCCAAGTATTAGCGAGTGCTTCTCCATGGGATTTGGAGGTTATTAACCAAAAACCCACAACATGGGAATACCTGTGCTCCTTGAAAAAAGCGTGGACTCTGTATCCCCACCACCAGAACACACATGAAGAAGTTTTCTGCTATCCTGAGTGTGGGCTGGCAATTTCAGGTGACAGAAGCGGCTGGGTTCTAATAGAATCCCTTAGCTTGTAATCCCTGAGTGTTTCCCTAGGACTGACTCTGAGAGATACCTGGGGGTTGGGCTTTGAGGCCAAATAGTAGCGAGTGTCCCCGATGGACTGAGGAAGTATTTAGATGAATTCTCCATAAAGGGAAACACCTGAGCACCCATTCATCTGCGTGGAGTGGGGCTTCAAATCTCCCCACCACACAAGGTTGGGTTCCAGTATCCTGAGGGTTGGGTAGTTCCTCCAACTGACATCAGCGTCTTGGTTTGAATAGAATCCCTTTGCTTGTCTTCCCTGATGGTTTGCCTAGGCCAGTGTGTGGTTGAAAGTGGGATTTGGGATCTAAAACTAAGTATTAGCGTGTGCCTCTCCATGGGTAGTGGAGATGTTTAAACTACAACCCACAACTTGGGAATTACTGTGACCCCTGAAAAATGCGTGTGCTATGTTTCCCCACGTCCAGCACACACAAGAAGAAGTGTTCTGGGGTTATGAGTGTGGGGAGGTTCCTCCAACAGACAGCAGCACCTGGGTTGTAATAGAATCCCTTAGCTTGACTTCCCTAAGTGTTTTCCTAGGCCTAGCAGTAAGCGATGGTGGGGGATGGGCTCTAAAGCCAAGTATTAGCGAGTGCATTTCTGTGGGTAGTGGAGGGTTTTAAACTACTTCCCCAACCTTGGAACACCTGTGCCCCATAAAGATGCGTGGAATCTGTTTCACCACCTCCAGCACACACACGGAGACGTGCTCAGGTATCCTGATTGTGGGGAGGCTCCTCCAAATGACAGCAGCGCCTGGGTTATAAAACAATCCCTTAGCTTGTCTTCCCTGATGGCATGCCTAAGCTGGAGAGTGGGGGAAAGTGGGGGTTGGGCTCTAAACCAAGTATTAGCGAGAGCCTGTCCATAGGATGTGGGGTTTTAACCTACAACCCATAACCATGGTATAAATGTGCCCCCTGAAAAATGCTTTGACTGTTTCCCTACATCCAGCACACACGTGAAAAACTGTTCTCGTATCCTGAGTGTGGGGAGGCTCCTGCAACTGAAAATAGCAGCTGGGATCTAATTGGATCCATTTGATTGACTTCCCTGAGTATTTTCCTTGGCCGGGTTTTGAGCGAAGTTATTGGTTGTGCTCTAAAACGAAGTATTAGCGAGCTCCTATCTTTTGGCAGTGGAGGTGGTTAAAGTATATCCCCAACCTGGGAACACCTGTGCCCCCGTAAAGATGTGTGGACTCATTTTCCCTCCTTCAGCACACACATGATATCTGGCTCAGATGTTTTGTGTGTGGGGAGGTTCCTCCAACTAACAGCAGCGCCTGGGTTCTAATACAATACTTTAACTTCTCTTCAGTGATGGCTTGCCAAGGGCGGAGTGCGGGGGAAATTGGGGTTTGGGCTGTAAATCCAAGTATTAGCGAGTGCTTCTCCATGAGAAGAGGAAATTATTCACCAAAATCCCACAACCTGGGAATACCTGTGCTCCTTGAAAAATGCGTGGACTCTGTTTCCCCACCTCCAGCACACACATGAAGAATTGTTCTGGTATCCTGATTGTGGGGAGGCACCTCCCACTGACAGCAGCATCTGGGATCTAAAAGGATCCCTTTGGTTATCTTCCCTGAGTGTTATCCAAGGACGGGATGGGAGCAAAGGTGGGGGTTGGGCTCTAAAGCCAAGTAATAGCGAGTGCCTCTCTATGGGCAGTGGAGATTTTTAAAGTACATTCCCTCCCTGGGAAACCCTGTGCCCCCTTAAAGTTGCGTGGACTATGTATCTCCAACAAAAGCACACACACAAAGACTTGTTCAGGTATCCTGAGTGTGGGGAGCCTCCTCCAACTGACAGCAGCACCTGGGATCTAATAGAATCCCTCAGCTTGTCTTACCTGATGGCATGCCTAGGCTGGAGAGTGGGGGAAAGTGGGGGTTGGGTTTGAAGTCCAAGTAGCAACGACTGCCACCCGATTTACTGAGGAAGAACTTAGAGGATTTCACGCTAATTTGGAACACCTGTGCCCCCATTCATCTGTGTGGACTGGGTATCCACAACTCCCCCACACACAAGGCTGGGATCCGGAATCCTGAGTGTGTGGAAGATCCTCCAACTGACAGCAGCACCTGCGTTCTAATAGAATAACTCAGCTTGACTTCCCTAAGTTTTTTCCTAGACCTAGCAGTGAGCGATGGTGGGGAATGGGCTCTAAAGCCAAGAATAAGCTAGTGCATCTCTGTGGGCAGTGGAGGATTTGAAACTTCTTCCCCAAACTTGGAACACCTGTGCCCCCATAAAGATGCGTGGACTCTGATTCCCCACCTCCAGCACACACACGGAGACGTGCTCAGGTATCCTGATTGTGGGGAGGCTCCTCCAAATGACAGCAGCGCCTGGATTCTAATAGAATCCCTTAGCTTGTATTCCTTGAGTGTGTCCCTATGCCAGGCTGAGAGGGAAATCTGGGAGTTTGGCTTGGAGGCCAAGTAGCAGCAACTGCCCCCCGATGGAATATGGAATTATTTAGAGGACTTCTCCCTATTGGGAAACAAGTGTGACCCCATTCATCTCCTTGGATTGTGGCTCCACATCTCCCCGCCACACAAGGTGGCTTCCGGAATTCTGAGAGTGGGAAAGTTCCTCCAACTGAGAGCAGTGCCAGTGTTCTAGTAGAATCCTTAAGCTTCTCTTCCCTGATGGATTGCATAAGCTGGAGTGCGGTTCAAAGTTGGATTTGGGCTCTAAATCCAAGTATTAATGGGTGCCGCTCCATGGGAAGTTGAGATGTATAACCAAAAGCCCCTAACAAGGGAATACCTTTGCCCCATGGAATATGCGTGGACACAGATTCTCCACCAACAGCACACACACGAAGAAGTTTTCTGGAATCCTGAGCATGGGGAGGCTACTCCAAATGACAGCAGCACCTGGGTTCTATTAGAATCCCTTAGCTTATGTTCCCTGAGTGTTTACATAGGCCAGGCTTTGATCTAATGTGGGGTTTGGTCTCTATAGCTAGGTTTTAGCGAGTGCCTCTCTATGGGCATGGAGGTTTTTAAAACTACATCCCTAACCTTTAAACACCTGCCCCCCATATAAATGCGTGGTCTCTCTTTCCCCACCTCCAGCACACCCACGAAGAATAGTTCTGTTATACTGAGTGTGGGTAGGCACCTCCAAATGACAGCAGCAACTGGGAATTTATAATATCATTTGTCTTGCTTTCCCTGAGTGTTTCCATTGGCCAGGCTGTGAGCGAAGTTGGGTGTTGGGCACTAAAGACTAGTAATAGCGAGTGCCTCTCTATGGGCAGTGGAGGTGTTTAAAATACATCCCCAAACTTGGAACAACAGTGCCCCCCAAGAAATGCATCAACTCTGTTTCCCCAACTCCGGCACACACACGAAGACGGGTTGAGGTTTCCTGAGTGTGGGGAGGCACCTACAACTGACAGCAGGGCCTGGGTTCTAATCGAATCCATTAACTTGTCTTCACTGATGGCTAGCCTAGGCGGGAGTGCGGGGGAATGTGAGGGTTGGGCTCTAAAACCAAGTATTATTGAGTGCCTCTCCACGGGATTTGAAGTGGTTTAACCTACAACCAAATATTTGGGAATACCTGTGCCCCCTGAAATTTGCAAGGACACTGTTTCCCCACCTTCAGCACACGCACGATGTGGTGTTCTGCTGTCCTGAGTTTGGGGAGACTCCTCCAACTGACAGCAGCACCTGGGATCTAATATAATCCCTATGTTTGACATCCTTCAGTGTTTTCCTAGGCCGGGCTCTGAGCCTAGGTGGGGGTTGGGCTCTTAAGCCAAGTATTAGCGTGTGCCTCTCTATGTTCAGTGGAGGTTTTTAAACGACATCCAAACCTGGGAACACCTGTGCCCCCATAAAGATCCGTGGAGTCTGTTTCCACACCTCCAGCACACACACGAACACTTGCACAGTTATCCTGAGAGTGGGCAGCCTCCTCCAACTGAGAGCAGGGCCTTGGTTCTTATAAAATCGCTTAACTTGTCTACCCTGTTTGGTTGCCTGATACGGAGTGCTGGGGAAAGGGTGGGTTGGGCTCTAAATCCAAGTATTAGCGAGTGCTTCTCCATGGGATTTGGAGGTTATTAACCAAAAGCCCACAACATGGGAATACCTGTGCTCCTTGAAAAAAGCGTGGACTCTGTATCCCCACCACCAGAACACACATGAAGAAGTTTTCTGCTCTGCTGAGTGTGGGCTGGCAATTTCAGGTGACAGAAGCGGCTGGGTTCTAATAGAATCCCTTAGCTTGTATCCCTGAGTGTTTCCCTAGGACTGACTCTGAGAGAAACCTGGGGGTTGGGCTTTGAGGCCAAATAGTAGCGAGTGTCCCCGATGGACTGAGGAAGTATTTAGATGAATTCTCCATAAAGGGAAACACCTGAGCACCCATTCATCTGCGTGGAGTGGGGCTTCAAATCTCCCCACCACACAAGGTTGGGTTCCAGTATCCTGAGGGTGGGGTAGTTCCTCCAACTGACATCAGCGTCTTGGTTTGAATAGAATCCCTTTGCTTGTCTTCCCTGATGGTGTGCCTAGGCCAGTGTGTGGTTGAAAGTGGGATTTGGGATCTAAAACTAAGTATTAGCGTGTGCCTCTCCATGGGTAGTGGAGATGTTTAAACTACAACCCACAACTTGGGAATTACTGTGACCCCTGAAAAATGCGTGTGCTATGTTTCCCCACGTCCAGCACACACAGGAAGAAGTGTTCTGGGGTTCTGAGAGTGGGGAGGTTCCTCCAACAGACAGCAGCACCTGGGTTGTAATAGAATCCCTTAGCTTGACTTCCCTAAGTGTTTTCCTAGGCCTAGCAGTAAGCGATGGTGGGGGATGGGCTCTAAAGCCAAGTATTAGCGAGTGCATCTCTGTGGGTAGTGGAGGGTTTTAAACTACTTCCCCAACCTTGGAACACCTGTGCCCCATAAAGATGCGTGGAATCTGTTTCCCCACCTCCAGCACACACACGGAGACGTGCTCAGGTATCCTGATTGTGGGGAGGCTCCTCCAAATGACAGCAGCGCCTGGGTTCTAAAAGAATCCCTTAGCTTGTCTTCCCTGATGGCATGCCTAGGCTGGAGAGTGGGGGAAAGTGGGGGTTGGGCTCTAAACCAAGGATAAGCGAGAGCCTATCCATGGGATGTGGGTTTTTAACCTACAACCCACAACCATGGAATAAATGTGCCCCCTGAAAGATGCTTTGACTGTTTCCCTACATCCAGCACACACACGAAGATGTTTTCTTGTATTCTGAGTGTGGGGATGTTCCTCAAACTGACAGCAGCACCTGGATTCTATTAGTATCCCTTAGCTTCTGTTCCCTGAGTGTTCTTTTAGGCCAGGCCATGAGGGAAAGCTGGGGGTTGGGCTTGGAGGCCACGTAGCAGTGAGTGCCCCATGATTCATTGAGGAAGTACTTAGAGGACTTCTCCCTAAAGGGAACACCTTTTCCTGAATTCATCTGGTTGCAGTGGGGCTGCACATCTCTCCCACACCTAAGAATGTGTCCTGGAATTCTGAGTGCAGGGAAGTTCCTCCAACTGACAGCAGCGCCTGGGTTCTAATTGAATCCCTTTGCTTGTCTTCCCTGATGGAAAGCCTAGGCGGGAGTGCGGGGGAAAGTGTGGTTTGGGCTCCAAAACCAAGTATTTGCGATGACCTCTCTATGGTTTGTGGAGGTGTTTAAACTACATCCCTAACCTGGGAACACCTGTGCCCCCATAAAGATCCGTGGAGTGTGTTTCCACACCTCCAGCACACACACGAACACTTGCACAGTTATCCTGAGAGTGGGCAGCCTCCTCCAACTGAGAGCAGGGCCTTGGTTCTTATAAAATCGCTTAACTTGTCTACCCTGTTTGGTTGCCTGATACGGAGTGCTGGGGAAAGGGTGGGTTGGGCTCTAAATCCAAGTATTAGCGAGTGCTTCTCCATGGGATTTGGAGGTTATTAACCAAAAGCCCACAACATGGGAATACCTGTGCTCCTTGAGAAAAGCGTGGACTCTGTATCCCCACCACCAGAACACACATGAAGAAGTTTTCTGCTCTGCTGAGTGTGGGCTGGCAATTTCAGGTGACAGAAGCGGCTGGGTTCTAATAGAATCCCTTAGCTTGTAATCCCTGAGTGTTTCCCTAGGACTGACTCTGAGAGAAACCTGGGGGTTGGGCTTTGAGGCCAAATAGTAGCGAGTGTCCCCGATGGACTGAGGAAGTATTTAGATGAATTCTCCATAAAGGGAAACACCTGAGCACCCATTCATCTGCGTGGAGTGGGGCTTCAAATCTCCCCACCACACAAGGTTGGGTTCCAGTATCCTGAGGGTGGGGTAGTTCCTCCAACTGACATCAGCGTCTTGGTTTTAATAGAATCCCTTTGCTTGTCTTCCCTGATGGTGTGCCTAGGCCAGTGTGTGGTTGAAAGTGGGATTTGGGATCTAAAACTAAGTATTAGCGTGTGCCTCTCCATGGGTAGTGGAGATGTTTAAACTACAACCCACAACTTGGGAATTACTGTGACCCCTGAAAAATGCGTGTGCTATGTTTCCCCACGTCCAGCACACACAGGAAGAAGTGTTCTGGGGTTCTGAGTGTGGGGAGGTTCCTCCAACAGACAGCAGCACCTGGGTTGTAATAGAATCCCTTAGCTTGACTTCCCTAAGTGTTTTCCTAGGCCTAGCAGTAAGCGATGGTGGGGGATGGGCTCTAAAGCCAAGTATTAGCGAGTGCATCTCTGTGGGTAGTGGAGGGTTTTAAACTCCTTCTCCAACCTTGGAACACCTGTGCCCCATAAAGATGCGTGGAATCTGTTTCCCCACCTCCAGCACACACACGGAGACGTGCTCAGGTATCCTGATTGTGGGGAGGCTCCTCCAAATGACAGCAGCGCCTGGGTTCTAAAAGAATCCCTTAGCTTGTCTTCCCTGATGGCATGCCTAGGCTGGAGAGTGGGGGAAAGTGGGGGTTGGGCTCTAAACCAAGTATAAGCGAGAGCCTATCCATGGGATGTGGGTTTTTAACCTACAACCCACAACCATGGAATAAATGTGCCCCCTGAAAGATGCTTTGACTGTTTCCCTACATCCAGCACACACACGAAGATGTGTTCTTGTATTCTGAGTGTGGGGATGTTCCTCAAACTGACAGCAGCACCTGGATTCTATTAGTATCCCTTAGCTTCTGTTCCCTGAGTGTTCTTTTAGGCCAGGCCATGAGGGAAAGCTGGGGGTTGGGCTTGGAGGCCACGTAGCAGTGAGTGCCCCATGATTCATTGAGGAAGTACTTAGAGGACTTCTCCCTAAAGGGAACACCTTTTCCTGCATTCATCTGGTTGCAGTGGGGCTGCACATCTCTCCCACACCTAAGAATGTGTCCTGGAATTCTGAGTGCAGGGAAGTTCCTCCAACTGACAGCAGCGCCTGGGTTCTAATTGAATCCCTTTGCTTGTCTTCCCTGATGGAAAGCCTAGGCGGGAGTGCGGGGGAAAGTGTGGTTTGGGCTCCAAAACCAAGTATTTGCGATGACCTCTCTATGGTTTGTGGAGGTGTTTAAACTACATCCCTAACCTGGGAACACCTGTGCCCCCATAAAGATCCGTGGAGTGTGTTTCCACACCTCCAGCACACACACGAACACTTGCACAGTTATCCTGAGAGTGGGCAGCCTCCTCCAACTGAGAGCAGGGCCTTGGTTCTTATAAAATCGCTTAACTTGTCTACCCTGTTTGGTTGCCTGATACGGAGTGCTGGGGAAAGGGTGGGTTGGGCTCTAAATCCAAGTATTAGCGAGTGCTTCTCCATGGGATTTGGAGGTTATTAACCAAAAGCCCACAACATGGGAATACCTGTGCTCCTTGAGAAAAGCGTGGACTCTATATCCCCACCACCAGAACACACATGAAGAAGTTTTCTGCTCTGCTGAGTGTGGGCTGGCAATTTCAGGTGACAGAAGCGGCTGGGTTCTAATAGAATCCCTTAGCTTGTAATCCCTGAGTGTTTCCCTAGGACTGACTCTGAGAGAAACCTGGGGGTTGGGCTTTGAGGCCAAATAGTAGCGAGTGTCCCCGATGGACTGAGGAAGTATTTAGATGAATTCTCCATAAAGGGAAACACCTGAGCACCCATTCATCTGCGTGGAGTGGGGCTTCAAATCTCCCCACCACACAAGGTTGGGTTCCAGTATCCTGAGGGTGGGGTAGTTCCTCCAACTGACATCAGCGTCTTGGTTTGAATAGAATCCCTTTGCTTGTCTTCCCTGATGGTTTGCCTAGGCCAGTGTGTGGTTGAAAGTGGGATTTGGGATCTAAAACTAAGTATTAGCGTGTGCCTCTCCATGGGTAGTGGAGATGTTTAAACTACAACCCACAACTTGGGAATTACTGTGACCCCTGAAAAATGCGTGTGCTATGTTTCCCCACGTCCAGCACACACAGGAAGTAGTGTTCTGGGGTTCTGAGAGTGGGGAGGTTCCTCCAACAGACAGCAGCACCTGGGTTGTAATAGAATCCCTTAGCTTGACTTCCCTAAGTGTTTTCCTAGGCCTAGCAGTAAGCGATGGTGGGGGATGGGCTCTAAAGCCAAGTATTAGCGAGTGCATCTCTGTGGGTAGTGGAGGGTTTTAAACTCCATCTCCAACCTTGGAACACCTGTGCCCCATAAAGATGCGTGGAATCTGTTTCCCCACCTCCAGCACACACACGGAGACGTGCTCAGTTATCCTGATTGTGGGGAGGCTCCTCCAAATGACAGCAGCGCCTGGGTTCTAAAAGAATCCCTTAGCTTGTCTTCCCTGATGGCATGCCTAGGCTGGAGAGTGGGGGAAAGTGGGGGTTGGGCTCTAAACCAAGTATAAGCGAGAGCCTATCCATGGGATGTGGGTTTTTAACCTACAACCCACAACCATGGAATAAATGTGCCCCCTGAATGATGCTTTGACTGTTTCCCTACATCCAGCACACACACGAAGATGTGTTCTTGTATTCTGAGTGTGGGGATGTTCCTCAAACTGACAGCAGCTCCTGGATTCTATTAGTATCCCTTAGCTTCTGTTCCCTGAGTGTTCTTTTAGGCCAGGCCATGAGGGAAAGCTGGGGGTTGGTCTTGGAGGCCACGTAGCAGTGAGTGCCCCCTGATTCATTGAGGAAGTACTTAGAGGACTTGTCCCTAAAGGGAACACCTTTTCCTGCATTCATCTGGGGGCAGTGGGGCTGCACATCTCTCCCACACCTAAGAATGTGTTCTGGAATTCTCAGTGCAGGGAAGTTCCTCCAACTGACAGCAGCGCCTGGGTTCTAATTGAATCCCTTTGCTTGTCTTCCCTGATGGAAAGCCTAGGCGGGAGTGCGGGGGAAAGTGTGGTTTGGGCTCCAAAACCAAGTATTTGCGATGACCTCTCTATGGTTTGTGGAGGTGTTTAAACTACATCCCTAACCTGGGAACACCTGTGCCCCCATAAAGATCCGTGGAGTCTGTTTCCACACCTCCAGCACACACACGAACACTTGCACAGTTATCCTGAGAGTGGGCAGCCTCCTCCAACTGAGAGCAGGGCCTTGGTTCTTATAAAATCGCTTAACTTGTCTACCCTGTTTGGTTGCCTGATACGGAGTGCTGGGGAAAGGGTGGGTTGGGCTCTAAATCCAAGTATTAGCGAGTGCTTCTCCATGGGATTTGGAGGTTATTAACCAAAAGCCCACAACATGGGAATACCTGTGCTCCTTGAAAAAAGCGTGGACTCTGTATCCCCACCACCAGAACACACATGAAGAAGTTTTCTGCTATCCTGAGTGTGGGCTGGCAATTTCAGGTGACAGAAGCGGCTGGGTTCTAATAGAATCCCTTAGCTTGTAATCCCTGAGTGTTTCCCTAGGACTGACTCTGAGAGAAACCTGGGGGTTGGGCTTTGAGGCCAAATAGTAGCGAGTGTCCCCGATGGACTGAGGAAGTATTTAGATGAATTCTCCATAAAGGGAAACACCTGAGCACCCATTCATCTGCGTGGAGTGGGGCTTCAAATCTCCCCACCACACAAGGTTGGGTTCCAGTATCCTGAGGGTGGGGTAGTTCCTCCAACTGACATCAGCGTCTTGGTTTGAATAGAATCCCTTTGCTTGTCTTCCCTGATGGTTTGCCTAGGCCAGTGTGTGGTTGAAAGTGGGATTTGGGATCTAAAACTAAGTATTAGCGTGTGCCTCTCCATGGGTAGTGGAGATGTTTAAACTACAACCCACAACTTGGGAATTACTGTGACCCCTGAAAAATGCGTGTGCTATGTTTCCCCACGTCCAGCACACACAGGAAGAAGTGTTCTGGGGTTCTGAGTGTGGGGAGGTTCCTCCAACAGACAGCAGCACCTGGGTTGTAATAGAATCCCTTAGCTTGACTTCCCTAAGTGTTTTCCTAGGCCTAGCAGTAAGCGATGGTGGGGGATGGGCTCTATAGCCAAGTATTAGCGAGTGCATCTCTGTGGGTAGTGGAGGGTTTTAAACTCCTTCTCCAACCTTGGAACACCTGTGCCCCATAAAGATGCGTGGAATCTGTTTCCCCACCTCCAGCACACACACGGAGATGTGCTCAGGTATCCTGATTGTTGGGAGGCTCCTCCAAATGACAGCAGCCCCTGGGTTCTAAAAGAATCCCTTAGCTTGTCTTCCCTGATGGCATGCCTAGGCTGGAGTGTGGGGGAAAGTGGGGCTTGGGCTCTAAACCAAGTATAAGCGAGAGCCTATCCATGGGATGTGGGTTTTTAACCTACAACCCACAACCATGGAATAAATGTGCCCCCTGAAAGATGCTTTGACTGTTTCCCTACATCCAGCACACACACGAAGATGTGTTCTTGTATTCTGAGTGTGGGGATGTTCCTCAAACTGACAGCAGCACCTGGATTCTATTAGTGTCCCTTACTTCTTTTCCCTGAGTGTTCTTTTAGGCCAGGCCATGAGGGAAAGCTGGGGGTTGGGCTTGGAGGCCACGTAGCAGTGAGTGCCCCCTGATTCATTGAGGAAGTACTTAGAGGACTTCTCCCTAAAAGGAACACCTTTTCCTGCATTCATCTGGGGGCAGTGGGGCTGCACATCTCTCCCACACCTAAGAATGTGTCCTGGAATTCTGAGTGCAGGGAAGTTCCTCCAACTGACAGCAGCGCCTGGGTTCTAATTGAATCCCTTTGCTTGTCTTCCCTGATGGAAAGCCTAGGCGGGAGTGCGGGGGAAAGTGTGGTTTGGGCTCCAAAACCAAGTATTTGCGATGACCTCTCTATGGTTTGTGGAGGTGTTTAAACTACATCCCTAACCTGGGAACACCTGTGCCCCCATAAAGATCCGTGGAGTCTGTTTCCACACCTCCAGCACACACACGAACACTTGCACAGTTATCCTGAGAGTGGGCAGCCTCCTCCAACTGAGAGCAGGGCCTTGGTTCTTATAAAATCGCTTAACTTGTCTACCCTGTTTGGTTGCCTGATACGGAGTGCTGGGGAAAGGGTGGGTTGGGCTCTAAATCCAAGTATTAGCGAGTGCTTCTCCATGGGATTTGGAGGTTATTAACCAAAAGCCCACAACATGGGAATACCTGTGCTCCTTGAAAAAAGCGTGGACTCTGTATCCCCACCACCAGAACACACATGAAGATGTTTTCTGCTCTGCTGAGTGTGGGCTGGCAATTTCAGGTGACAGAAGCGGCTGGGTTCTAATAGAATCCCTTAGCTTGTAATCCCTGAGTGTTTCCCTAGGACTGACTCTGAGAGAAACCTGGGGGTTGGGCTTTGAGGCCAAATAGTAGCGAGTGTCCCCGATGGACTGAGGAAGTATTTAGATGAATTCTCCATAAAGGGAAACACCTGAGCACCCATTCATCTGCGTGGAGTGGGGCTTCAAATCTCCCCACCACACAAGGTTGGGTTCCAGTATCCTGAGGGTGGGGTAGTTCCTCCAACTGACATCAGCGTCTTGGTTTGAATAGAATCCATTTGCTTGTCTTCCCTGATGGTTTGCCAAGGCCAGTGTGTGGTTGAAAGTGGGATTTGGGATCTAAAACTAAGTATTAGCGTGGGCCTCTCCATGGGTAGTGGAGATGTTTAAACTACAACCCACAACTTGGGAATTACTGTGACCCCTGAAAAATGCTTGTGCTATGTTTCCCCACGTCCAGCACACACAGGAAGAAGTGTTCTGGGGTTCTGAGAGTGGGGAGGTTCCTCCAACAGACAGCAGCACCTGGGTTGTAATAGAATCCCTTAGCTTGACTTCCCTAAGTGTTTTCCTAGGCCTAGCAGTAAGCGATGGTGGGGGATGGGCTCTAAAGCCAAGTATTAGCGAGTGCATCTCTGTGGGTAGTGGAGGGTTTTAAACTACTTCCCCAACCTTGGAACACCTGTGCCCCATAAAGATGCGTGGAATCTGTTTCCCCACCTCCAGCACACACACGGAGACGTGCTCAGGTATCCTGATTGTGGGGAGGCTCCTCCAAATGACAGCAGCGCCTGGGTTCTAAAAGAATCCCTTAGCTTGTCTTCCCTGATGGCATGCCTAGGCTGGAGAGTGGGGGAAAGTGGGGGTTGGGCTCTAAACCAAGGATAAGCGAGAGCCTATCCATGGGATGTGGGTTTTTAACCTACAACCCACAACCATGGAATAAATGTGCCCCCTGAAAGATGCTTTGACTGTTTCCCTACATCCAGCACACACACGAAGATGTGTTCTTGTATTCTGAGTGTGGGGATGTTCCTCAAACTGACAGCAGCACCTGGATTCTATTAGTATCCCTTAGCTTCTGTTCCCTGAGTGTTCTTTTAGGCCAGGCCATGAGGGAAACCTGGGGGTTGGGCTTGGAGGCCACGTAGCAGTGAGTGCCCCCTGATTCATTGAGGAAGTACTTAGAGGACTTCTCCCTAAAGGGAACACCTTTTCCTGCATTCATCTGGTTGCAGTGGGGCTGCACATCTCTCCCACACCTAAGAATGTCTCCTGGAATTCTGAGTGCAGGGAAGTTCCTCCAACTGACAGCAGCGCCTGGGTTCTAATTGAATCCCTTTGCTTGTCTTCCCGGATGGAATGCCTAGGCGGGAGTGCGGGGGAAAGTGTGGTTTGGGCTCCAAAACCAAGTATTTGCGATGACCTCTCTATGGTTTGTGGAGGTATTTAAACTACATCCCTAACCTGGGAACACCTGTGCCCCCATAAAGATCCGTGGAGTCTGTTTCCACACCTCCAGCACACACACGAACACTTGCACAGTTATCCTGAGAGTGGGCAGCCTCCTCCAACTGAGAGCAGGGCCTTGGTTCTTATAAAATCGCTTAACTTGTCTACCCTGCTTGGTTGCCTGATACGGAGTGCTGGGGAAAGGGTGGGTTGGGCTCTAAATCCAAGTATTAGCGAGTGCTTCTCCATGGGATTTGGAGGTTATTAACCAAAAGCCCACAACATGGGAATACCTGTGCTCCTTGAAAAAAGCGTGGACTCTGTATCCCCACCACCAGAACACACATGAAGAAGTTTTCTGCTATCCTGAGTGTGGGCTGGCAATTTCAGGTGACAGAAGCGGCTGGGTTCTAATAGAATCCCTTAGCTTGTAATCCCTGAGTGTTTCCCTAGGACTGACTCTGAGAGAAACCTGGGGGTTGGGCTTTGAGTCCAAATAGTAGCGAGTGTCCCCGATGGACTGAGGAAGTATTTAGATGAATTCTCCATAAAGGGAAACACCTGAGCACCCATTCATCTGCGTGGAGTGGGGCTTCAAATCTCCCCACCACACAAGGTTGGGTTCCAGTATCCTGAGGGTGGGGTAGTTCCTCCAACTGACATCAGCGTCTTGGTTTGAATAGAATCCCTTTGCTTGTCTTCCCTGATGGTTTGCCTAGGCCAGTGTGTGGTTGAAAGTGGGATTTGGGATCTAAAACTAAGTATTAGCGTGTGCCTCTCCATGGGTAGTGGAGATGTTTAAACTACAACCCACAACTTGGGAATTACTGTGACCCCTGAAAAATGCGTGTGCTATGTTTCCCCACGTCCAGCACACACAGGAAGAAGTGTTCTGGGGTTCTGAGTGTGGGGAGGTTCCTCCAACAGACAGCAGCACCTGGGTTGTAATAGAATCCCTTAGCTTGACTTCCCTAAGTGTTTTCCTAGGCCTACCAGTAAGCGATGGTGGGGGATGGGCTCTATAGCCAAGTATTAGCGAGTGCATCTCTGTGGGTAGTGGAGGGTTTTAAACTCCTTCTCCAACCTTGGAACACCTGTGCCCCATAAAGATGCGTGGAATCTGTTTCCCCACCTCCAGCACACACACGGAGACGTGCTCAGTTATCCTGATTGTGGGGAGGCTCCTCCAAATGACAGCAGCGCCTGGGTTCTAAAAGAATCCCTTAGCTTGTCTTCCCTGATGGCATGCCTAGGCTGGAGTGTGGGGGAAAGTGGGGCTTGGGCTCTAAACCAAGTATAAGCGAGAGCCTATCCATGGGATGTGGGTTTTTAACCTACAACCCACAACCATGGAATAAATGTGCCCCCTGAAAGATGCTTTCACTGTTTCCCTACATCCAGCACACACACGAAGATATGTTCTTGTATTCTGAGTGTGGGGATGTTCCTCAAACTGACAGCAACACCTGGATTCTATTAGTATCCCTTACTTCTGTTCCCTGAGTGTTCTTTTAGGCCAGGCCATGAGGGAAAGCTGGGGGTTGGGCTTGGAGGCTACGTAGCAGTGAGTGCCCCCTGATTCATTGAGGAAGTACTTAGAGGACTTCTCCCTAAATGGAACACCTTTTCCTGCATTCATCTGGGGGCAGTGGGGCTGCACATCTCTCCCACACCTAAGAATGTGTTCTGGAATTCTGAGTGTAGGGAAGTTCCTCCAAGTGACAGCAGCGCCTGGGTTCTAATTGAATCCCTTTGCTTGTCTTCCCTGATGGAAAGCCTAGGCGGGAGTGCGGGGGAAAGTGTGGTTTGGGCTCCAAAACCAAGTATTTGCGATGACCTCTCTATGGTTTGTGGAGGTGTTTAAACTACATCCCTAACCTGGGAACACCTGTGCCCCCATAAAGATCCGTGGAGTCTGTTTCCACACCTCCAGCACACACACGAACACTTGCACAGTTATCCTGAGAGTGGGCAGCCTCCTCCAACTGAGAGCAGGGCCTTGGTTCTTATAAAATCGCTTAACTTGTCTACCCTGTTTGGTTGCCTGATACGGAGTGCTGGGGAAAGGGTGGGTTGGGCTCTAAATCCAAGTATTAGCGAGTGCTTCTCCATGGGATTTGGAGGTTATTAACCAAAAGCCCACAACATGGGAATACCTGTGCTCCTTGAAAAAAGCGTGGACTCTGTATCCCCACCACCAGAACACACTTGAAGATGTTTTCTGCTCTGCTGAGTGTGGGCTGGCAATTTCAGGTGACAGAAGCGGCTGGGTTCTAATAGAATCCCTTAGCTTGTAATCCCTGAGTGTTTCCCTAGGACTGACTCTGAGAGAAACCTGGGGGTTGGGCTTTGAGGCCAAATAGTAGCGAGTGTCCCCGATGGACTGAGGAAGTATTTAGATGAATTCTCCATAAAGGGAAACACCTGAGCACCCATTCATCTGCGTGGAGTGGGGCTTCAAATCTCCCCACCACACAAGGTTGGGTTCCAGTATCCTGAGGGTGGGGTAGTTCCTCCAACTGACATCAGCGTCTTGGTTTGAATAGAATCCATTTGCTTGTCTTCCCTGATGGTTTGCCAAGGCCAGTGTGTGGTTGAAAGTGGGATTTGGGATCTAAAACTAAGTATTAGCGTGGGCCTCTCCATGGGTAGTGGAGATGTTTAAACTACAACCCACAACTTGGGAATTACTGTGACCCCTGAAAAATGCTTGTGCTATGTTTCCCCACGTCCAGCACACACAGGAAGAAGTCTTCTGGGGTTCTGAGAGTGGGGAGGTTCCTCCAACAGACAGCAGCACCTGGGTTGTAATAGAATCCCTTAGCTTGACTTCCCTAAGTGTTTTCCTAGGCCTAGCAGTAAGCGATGGTGGGGGATGGGCTCTAAAGCCAAGTATTAGCGAGTGCATCTCTGTGGGTAGTGGAGGGTTTTAAACTACTTCCCCAACCTTGGAACACCTGTGCCCCATAAAGATGCGTGGAATCTGTTTCCCCACCTCCAGCACACACACGGAGACGTGCTCAGGTATCCTGATTGTGGGGAGGCTCCTCCAAATGACAGCAGCGCCTGGGTTCTAAAAGAATCCCTTAGCTTGTCTTCCCTGATGGCATGCCTAGGCTGGAGAGTGGGGGAAAGTGGGGGTTGGGCTCTAAACCAAGGATAAGCGAGAGCCTATCCATGGGATGTGGGTTTTTAACCTACAACCCACAACCATGGAATAAATGTGCCCCCTGAAAGATGCTTTGACTGTTTCCCTACATCCAGCACACACACGAAGATGTGTTCTTGTATTCTGAGTGTGGGGATGTTCCTCAAACTGACAGCAGCACCTGGATTCTATTAGTATCCCTTAGCTTCTGTTCCCTGAGTGTTCTTTTAGGCCAGGCCATGAGGGAAACCTGGGGGTTGGGCTTGGAGGCCACGTAGCAGTGAGTGCCCCCTGATTCATTGAGGAAGTACTTAGAGGACTTCTCCCTAAAGGGAACACCTTTTCCTGCATTCATCTGGTTGCAGTGGGGCTGCACATCTCTCCCACACCTAAGAATGTGTCCTGGAATTCTGAGTGCAGGGAAGTTCCTCCAACTGACAGCAGCGCCTGGGTTCTAATTGAATCCCTTTGCTTGTCTTCCCGGATGGAATGCCTAGGCGGGAGTGCTGGGGAAAGTGTGGTTTGGGCTCCAAAACCAAGTATTTGCGATGACCTCTCTATGGTTTGTGGAGGTATTTAAACTACATCCCTAACCTGGGAACACCTGTGCCCCCATAAAGATCCGTGGAGTCTGTTTCCACACCTCCAGCACACACACGAACACTTGCACAGTTATCCTGAGAGTGGGCAGCCTCCTCCAACTGAGAGCAGGGCCTTGGTTCTTATAAAATCGCTTAACTTGTCTACCCTGCTTGGTTGCCTGATACGGAGTGCTGGGGAAAGGGTGGGTTGGGCTCTAAATCCAAGTATTAGCGAGTGCTTCTCCATGGGATTTGGAGGTTATTAACCAAAAGCCCACAACATGGGAATACCTGTGCTCCTTGAAAAAAGCGTGGACTCTGTATCCCCACCACCAGAACACACATGAAGAAGTTTTCTGCTATCCTGAGTGTGGGCTGGCAATTTCAGGTGACAGAAGCGGCTGGGTTCTAATAGAATCCCTTAGCTTGTAATCCCTGAGTGTTTCCCTAGGACTGACTCTGAGAGAAACCTGGGGGTTGGGCTTTGAGGCCAAATAGTAGCGAGTGTCCCCGATGGACTGAGGAAGTATTTAGATGAATTCTCCATAAAGGGAAACACCTGAGCACCCATTCATCTGCGTGGAGTGGGGCTTCAAATCTCCCCACCACACAAGGTTGGGTTCCAGTATCCTGAGGGTGGGGTAGTTCCTCCAACTGACATCAGCGTCTTGGTTTGAATAGAATCCCTTTGCTTGTCTTCCCTGATGGTTTGCCTAGCCCAGTGTGTGGTTGAAAGTGGGATTTGGGATCTAAAACTAAGTATTAGCGTGTGCCTCTCCATGGGTAGTGGAGATGTTTAAACTACAACCCACAACTTGGGAATTACTGTGACCCCTGAAAAATGCGTGTGCTATGTTTCCCCACGTCCAGCACACACAGGAAGAAGTGTTCTGGGGTTCTGAGTGTGGGGAGGTTCCTCCAACAGACAGCAGCACCTGGGTTGTAATAGAATCCCTTAGCTTGACTTCCCTAAGTGTTTTCCTAGGCCTAGCAGTAAGCGATGGTGGGGGATGGGCTCTATAGCCAAGTATTAGCGAGTGCATCTCTGTGGGTAGTGGAGGGTTTTAAACTCCTTCTCCAACCTTGGAACACCTGTGCCCCATAAAGATGCGTGGAATCTGTTTCCCCACCTCCAGCACACACACGGAGACGTGCTCAGTTATCCTGATTGTGGGGAGGCTCCTCCAAATGACAGCAGCGCCTGGGTTCTAAAAGAATCCCTTAGCTTGTCTTCCCTGATGGCATGCCTAGGCTGGAGTGTGGGGGAAAGTGGGGCTTGGGCTCTAAACCAAGTATAAGCGAGAGCCTATCCATGGGATGTGGGTTTTTAACCTACAACCCACAACCATGGAATAAATGTGCCCCCTGAAAGATGCTTTCACTGTTTCCCTACATCCAGCACACACACGAAGATATGTTCTTGTATTCTGAGTGTGGGGATGTTCCTCAAACTGACAGCAACACCTGGATTCTATTAGTATCCCTTACTTCTATTCCCTGAGTGTTCTTTTAGGCCAGGCCATGAGGGAAAGCTGGGGGTTGGGCTTGGAGGCTACGTAGCAGTGAGTGCCCCCTGATTCATTGAGGAAGTACTTAGAGGACTTCTCCCTAAATGGAACACCTTTTCCTGCATTCATCTGGGGGCAGTGGGGCTGCACATCTCTCCCACACCTAAGAATGTGTTCTGGAATTCTGAGTGCAGGGAAGTTCCTCCAAGTGACAGCAGCGCCTGGGTTCTAATTGAATCCCTTTGCTTGTCTTCCCTGATGGAAAGCCTAGGCGGGAGTGCGGGGGAAAGTGTGGTTTGGGCTCCAAAACCAAGTATTTGCGATGACCTCTCTATGGTTTGTGGAGGTGTTTAAACTACATCCCTAACCTGGGAACACCTGTGCCCCCATAAAGATCCGTGGAGTCTGTTTCCACACCTCCAGCACACACACGAACACTTGCACAGTTATCCTGAGAGTGGGCAGCCTCCTCCAACTGAGAGCAGGGCCTTGGTTCTTATAAAATCGCTTAACTTGTCTACCCTGTTTGGTTGCCTGATACGGAGTGCTGGGGAAAGGGTGGGTTGGGCTCTAAATCCAAGTATTAGCGAGTGCTTCTCCATGGGATTTGGAGGTTATTAACCAAAAGCCCACAACATGGGAATACCTGTGCTCCTTGAAAAAAGCGTGGACTCTGTATCCCCACCACCAGAACACACATGAAGATGTTTTCTGCTCTGCTGAGTGTGGGCTGGCAATTTCAGGTGACAGAAGCGGCTGGGTTCTAATAGAATCCCTTAGCTTGTAATCCCTGAGTGTTTCCCTAGGACTGACTCTGAGAGAAACCTGGGGGTTGGGCTTTGAGGCCAAATAGTAGCGAGTGTCCCCGATGGACTGAGGAAGTATTTAGATGAATTCTCCATAAAGGGAAACACCTGAGCACCCATTCATCTGCGTGGAGTGGGGCTTCAAATCTCCCCACCACACAAGGTTGGGTTCCAGTATCCTGAGGGTGGGGTAGTTCCTCCAACTGACATCAGCGTCTTGGTTTGAATAGAATCCATTTGCTTGTCTTCCCTGATGGTTTGCCAAGGCCAGTGTGTGGTTGAAAGTGGGATTTGGGATCTAAAACTAAGTATTAGCGTGGGCCTCTCCATGGGTAGTGGAGATGTTTAAACTACAACCCACAACTTGGGAATTACTGTGACCCCTGAAAAATGCTTGTGCTATGTTTCCCCACGTCCAGCACACACAGGAAGAAGTGTTCTGGGGTTCTGAGAGTGGGGAGGTTCCTCCAACAGACAGCAGCACCTGGGTTGTAATAGAATCCCTTAGCTTGACTTCCCTAAGTGTTTTCCTAGGCCTAGCAGTAAGCGATGGTGGGGGATGGGCTCTAAAGCCAAGTATTAGCGAGTGCATCTCTGTGGGTAGTGGAGGGTTTTAAACTACTTCCCCAACCTTGGAACACCTGTGCCCCATAAAGATGCGTGGAATCTGTTTCCCCACCTCCAGCACACACACGGAGACGTGCTCAGGTATCCTGATTGTGGGGAGGCTCCTCCAAATGACAGCAGCGCCTGGGTTCTAAAAGAATCCCTTAGCTTGTCTTCCCTGATGGCATGCCTAGGCTGGAGAGTGGGGGAAAGTGGGGGTTGGGCTCTAAACCAAGGATAAGCGAGAGCCTATCCATGGGATGTGGGTTTTTACCATACAACCCACAACCATGGAATAAATGTGCCCCCTGAAAGATGCTTTGACTGTTTCCCTACATCCAGCACACACACGAAGATGTGTTCTTGTATTCTGAGTGTGGGGATGTTCCTCAAACTGACAGCAGCACCTGGATTCTATTAGTATCCCTTAGCTTCTGTTCCCTGAGTGTTCTTTTAGGCCAGGCCATGAGGGAAACCTGGGGGTTGGGCTTGGAGGCCACGTAGCAGTGAGTGCCCCCTGATTCATTGAGGAAGTACTTAGAGGACTTCTCCCTAAAGGGAACACCTTTTCCTGCATTCATCTGGTTGCAGTGGGGCTGCACATCTCTCCCACACCTAAGAATGTGTCCTGGAATTCTGAGTGCAGGGAAGTTCCTCCAACTGACAGCAGCGCCTGGGTTCTAATTGAATCCCTTTGCTTGTCTTCCCGGATGGAATGCCTAGGCGGGAGTGCGGGGGAAAGTGTGGTTTGGGCTCCAAAACCAAGTATTTGCGATGACCTCTCTATGGTTTGTGGAGGTGTTTAAACTACATCCCTAACCTGGGAACACCTGTGCCCCCATAAAGATCCGTGGAGTCTGTTTCCACACCTCCAGCACACACACGAACACTTGCACAGTTATCCTGAGAGTGGGCAGCCTCCTCCAACTGAGAGCAGGGCCTTGGTTCTTATAAAATCGCTTAACTTGTCTACCCTGTTTGGTTGCCTGATACGGAGTGCTGGGGAAAGGGTGGGTTGGGCTCTAAATCCAAGTATTAGCGAGTGCTTCTCCATGGGATTTGGAGGTTATTAACCAAAAGCCCACAACATGGGAATACCTGTGCTCCTTGAAAAAAGCGTGGACTCTGTATCCCCACCACCAGAACACACATGAAGAAGTTTTCTGCTATCCTGAGTGTGGGCTGGCAATTTCAGGTGACAGAAGCGGCTGGGTTCTAATAGAATCCCTTAGCTTGTATCCCTGAGTGTTTCCCTAGGACTGACTCTGAGAGAAACCTGGGGGTTGGGCTTTGAGGCCAAATAGTAGCGAGTGTCCCCGATGGACTGAGGAAGTATTTAGATGAATTCTCCATAAAGGGAAACACCTGAGCACCCATTCATCTGCGTGGAGTGGGGCTTCAAATCTCCCCACCACACAAGGTTGGGTTCCAGTATCCTGAGGGTGGGGTAGTTCCTCCAACTGACATCAGCGTCTTGGTTTGAATAGAATCCCTTTGCTTGTCTTCCCTGATGGTGTGCCTAGGCCAGTGTGTGGTTGAAAGTGGGATTTGGGATCTAAAACTAAGTATTAGCGTGTGCCTCTCCATGGGTAGTGGAGATGTTTAAACTACAACCCACAACTTGGGAATTACTGTGACCCCTGAAAAATGCGTGTGCTATGTTTCCCCACGTCCAGCACACACAGGAAGAAGTGTTCTGGGGTTCTGAGATTGGGGAGGTTCCTCCAACAGACAGCAGCACCTGGGTTGTAACAGAATCCCTTAGCTTGACTTCCCTAAGTGTTTTCCTAGGCCTAGCAGTAAGCGATGGTGGGGGATGGGCTCTAAAGCCAAGTATTAGCGAGTGCATCTCTGTGGGTAGTGGAGGGTTTTAAACTCCTTCTCCAACCTTGGAACACCTGTGCCCCATAAAGATGCGTGGAATCTGTTTCCCCACCTCCAGCACACACACGGAGACGTGCTCAGTTATCCTGATTGTGGGGAGGCTCCTCCAAATGACAGCAGCGCCTGGGTTCTAAAAGAATCCCTTAGCTTGTCTTCCCTGATGGCATGCCTAGGCTGGAGAGTGGGGGAAAGTGGGGGTTGGGCTCTAAACCAAGTATAAGCGAGAGCCTATCCATGGGATGTGGGTTTTTAACCTACAACCCACAACCATGGAATAAATGTGCCCCCTGAAAGATGCTTTGACTGTTTCCCTACATCCAGCACACACACGAAGATGTGTTCTTGTATTCTGAGTGTGGGGATGTTCCTCAAACTGACAGCAGCACCTGGATTCTATTAGTATCCCTTAGCTTCTGTTCCCTGAGTGTTCTTTTAGGCCAGGCCATGAGGGAAAGCTGGGGGTTGGGCTTGGAGGCCACGTAGCAGTGAGTGCCCCCTGATTCATTGAGGAAGTACTTAGAGGACTTCTCCCTAAAGGGAACACCTTTTCCTGCATTCATCTGGGGGCAGTGGGGCTGCACATCTCTCCCACACCTAAGAATGTGTTCTGGAATTCTGAGTGCAGGGAAGTTCCTCCAACTGACAGCAGCGCCTGGGTTCTAATTGAATCCCTTTGCTTGTCTTCCCGGATGGAATGCCTAGGCGGGAGTGCGGGGGAAAGTGTGGTTTGGGCTCCAAAACCAAGTATTTGCGATGACCTCTCTATGGTTTGTGGAGGTGTTTAAACTACATCCCTAACCTGGGAACACCTGTGCCCCCATAAAGATCCGTGGAGTGTGTTTCCACACCTCCAGCACACACACGAACACTTGCACAGTTATCCTGAGAGTGGGCAGCCTCCTCCAACTGAGAGCAGGGCCTTGGTTCTTATAAAATCGCTTAACTTGTCTACCCTGTTTGGTTGCCTGATACGGAGTGCTGGGGAAAGGGTGGGTTGGGCTCTAAATCCAAGTATTAGCGAGTGCTTCTCCATGGGATTTAGAGGTTATTAACCAAAAGCCCACAACATGGGAATACCTGTGCTCCTTGAAAAAAGTGTGGACTCTGTATCCCCACCACCAGAACACACATGAAGAAGTTTTCTGCTATCCTGAGTGTGGGCTGGCAATTTCAGGTGACAGAAGCGGCTGGGTTCTAATAGAATCCCTTAGCTTGTATCCCTGAGTGTTTCCCTAGGACTGACTCTGAGAGAAACCTGGGGGTTGGGCTTTGAGGCCAAATAGTAGCGAGTGTCCCCGATGGACTGAGGAAGTATTTAGATGAATTCTCCATAAAGGGAAACACCTGAGCACCCATTCATCTGCGTGGAGTGGGGCTTCAAATCTCCCCACCACACAAGGTTGGGTTCCAGTATCCTGAGGGTGGGGTAGTTCCTCCAACTGACATCAGCGTCTTGGTTTGAATAGAATCCCTTTGCTTGTCTTCCCTGATGGTGTGCCTAGGCCAGTGTGTGGTTGAAAGTGGGATTTGGGATCTAAAACTAAGTATTAGCGTGTGCCTCTCCATGGGTAGTGGAGATGTTTAAACTACAACCCACAACTTGGGAATTACTGTGACCCCTGAAAAATGCGTGTGCTATGTTTCCCCACGTCCAGCACACACAGGAAGAAGTGTTCTGGGGTTCTGAGATTGGGGAGGTTCCTCCAACAGACAGCAGCACCTGGGTTGTAATAGAATCCCTTAGCTTGACTTCCCTAAGTGTTTTCCTAGGCCTAGCAGTAAGCGATGGTGGGGGATGGGCTCTAAAGCCAAGTATTAGCGAGTGCATCTCTGTGGGTAGTGGAGGGTTTTAAACTCCTTCTCCAACCTTGGAACACCTGTGCCCCATAAAGATGCGTGGAATCTGTTTCCCCACCTCCAGCACACACACGGAGACGTGCTCAGTTATCCTGATTGTGGGGAGGCTCCTCCAAATGACAGCAGCGCCTGGGTTCTAAAAGAATCCCTTAGCTTGTCTTCCCTGATGGCATGCCTAGGCTGGAGAGTGGGGGAAAGTGGGGGTTGGGCTCTAAACCAAGTATAAGCGAGAGCCTATCCATGGGATGTGGGTTTTTAACCTACAACCCACAACCATGGAATAAATGTGCCCCCTGAAAGATGCTTTGACTGTTTCCCTACATCCAGCACACACACGAAGATGTGTTCTTGTATTCTGAGTGTGGGGATGTTCCTCAAACTGACAGCAGCACCTGGATTCTATTAGTATCCCTTAGCTTCTGTTCCCTGAGTGTTCTTTTAGGCCAGGCCATGAGGGAAAGCTGGGGGTTGGGCTTGGAGGCCACGTAGCAGTGAGTGCCCCCTGATTCATTGAGGAAGTACTTAGAGGACTTCTCCCTAAAGGGAACACCTTTTCCTGCATTCATCTGGGGGCAGTGGGGCTGCACATCTCTCCCACACCTAAGAATGTGTTCTGGAATTCTGAGTGCAGGGAAGTTCCTCCAACTGACAGCAGCGCCTGGGTTCTAATTGAATCCCTTTGCTTGTCTTCCCGGATGGAATGCCTAGGCGGGAGTGCGGGGGAAAGTGTGGTTTGGGCTCCAAAACCAAGTATTTGCGATGACCTCTCTATGGTTTGTGGAGGTGTTTAAACTACATCCCTAACCTGGGAACACCTGTGCCCCCATAAAGATCCGTGGAGTCTGTTTCCACACCTCCAGCACACACACGAACACTTGCACAGTTATCCTGAGAGTGGGCAGCCTCCTCCAACTGAGAGCAGGGCCTTGGTTCTTATAAAATCGCTTAACTTGTCTACCCTGTTTGGTTGCCTGATACGGAGTGCTGGGGAAAGGGTGGGTTGGGCTCTAAATCCAAGTATTAGCGAGTGCTTCTCCATGGGATTTGGAGGTTATTAACCAAAAGCCCACAACATGGGAATACCTGTGCTCCTTGAAAAAAGCGTGGACTCTGTATCCCCACCACCAGAACACACATGAAGAAGTTTTCTGCTATCCTGAGTGTGGGCTGGCAATTTCAGGTGACAGAAGCGGCTGGGTTCTAATAGAATCCCTTAGCTTGTATCCCTGAGTGTTTCCCTAGGACTGACTCTGAGAGAAACCTGGGGGTTGGGCTTTGAGGCCAAATAGTAGCGAGTGTCCCCGATGGACTGAGGAAGTATTTAGATGAATTCTCCATAAAGGGAAACACCTGAGCACCCATTCATCTGCGTGGAGTGGGGCTTCAAATCTCCCCACCACACAAGGTTGGGTTCCAGTATCCTGAGGGTGGGGTAGTTCCTCCAACTGACATCAGCGTCTTGGTTTGAATAGAATCCCTTTGCTTGTCTTCCCTGATGGTGTGCCTAGGCCAGTGTGTGGTTGAAAGTGGGATTTGGGATCTAAAACTAAGTATTAGCGTGTGCCTCTCCATGGGTAGTGGAGATGTTTAAACTACAACCCACAACTTGGGAATTACTGTGACCCCTGAAAAATGCGTGTGCTATGTTTCCCCACGTCCAGCACACACAGGAAGAAGTGTTCTGGGGTTCTGAGAGTGGGGAGGTTCCTCCAACAGACAGCAGCACCTGGGTTGTAATAGAATCCCTTAGCTTGACTACCCTTAGTGTATTCCTAGGCCAAGCAGTAAGCGATGGTGGGGGATGGGCTCTATAGCCAAGTATTAGCGAGTGCATCTCTGTGGGTAGTGGAGGGTTTTAAACTCCTTCTCCAAACTTGGAACACCTGTGCCCCATAAAGATGCGTGGAATCTGTTTCCCCACCTCCAGCACACACACGGAGACGTGCTCAGTTATCCTGATTGTGGGGAGGCTCCTCCAAATGACAGCAGCGCCTGGGTTCTAAAAGAATCCCTTAGCTTGTATTCCCTGATGGCATGCCTAGGCTGGAGTGTGGGGGAAAGTGGGGCTTGGGCTCTAAACCAAGTATAAGCGAGAGCCTATCCATGGGATGTGGGTTTTTAACCTACAACCCACAACCATGGAATAAATGTGCCCCCTGAAAGATGCTTTGACTGTTTCCCTACATCCAGCACACACACGAAGATGTGTTCTTGTATTCTGAGTGTGGGGATGTTCCTCAAACTGACAGCAGCACCTGGATTCTATTAGTATCCCTTAGCTTCTGTTCCCTGAGTGTTCTTTTAGGCCAGGCCATGAGGGAAAGCTGGGGGTTGGGCTTGGAGGCCACGTAGCAGTGAGTGCCCCCTGATTCATTGAGGAAGTACTTAGAGGACTTCTCCCTAAAGGGAACACCTTTTCCTGCATTCATCTGGGGGCAGTGGGGCTGCACATCTCTCCCACACCTAAGAATGTGTTCTGGAATTCTGAGTGCAGGGAAGTTCCTCCAACTGACAGCAGCGCCTGGGTTCTAATTGAATCCCTTTGCTTGTCTTCCCGGATGGAATGCCTAGGCGGGAGTGCGGGGGAAAGTGTGGTTTGGGCTCCAAAACCAAGTATTTGCGATGACCTCTCTATGGTTTGTGGAGGTGTTTAAACTACATCCCTAACCTGGGAACACCTGTGCCCCCATAAAGATCCGTGGAGTCTGTTTCCACACCTCCAGCACACACACGAACACTTGCACAGTTATCCTGAGAGTGGGCAGCCTCCTCCAACTGAGAGCAGGGCCTTGGTTCTTATAAAATCGCTTAACTTGTCTACCCTGTTTGGTTGTCTGATACGGAGTGCTGGGGAAAGGGTGGGTTGGGCTCTAAATCCAAGTATTAGCGAGTGCTTCTCCATGGGATTTGGAGGTTATTAACCAAAAGCCCACAACATGGGAATACCTGTGCTCCTTGAAAAAAGCGTGGACTCTGTATCCCCACCACCAGAACACACATGAAGAAGTTTTCTGCTATCCTGAGTGTGGGCTGGCAATTTCAGGTGACAGAAGCGGCTGGGTTCTAATAGAATCCCTTAGCTTGTATCCCTGAGTGTTTCCCTAGGACTGACTCTGAGAGAAACCTGGGGGTTGGGCTTTGAGGCCAAATAGTAGCGAGTGTCCCCGATGGACTGAGGAAGTATTTAGATGAATTCTCCATAAAGGGAAACACCTGAGCACCCATTCATCTGCGTGGAGTGGGGCTTCAAATCTCCCCACCACACAAGGTTGGGTTCCAGTATCCTGAGGGTGGGGTAGTTCCTCCAACTGACATCAGCGTCTTGGTTTGAATAGAATCCCTTTGCTTGTCTTCCCTGATGGTGTGCCTAGGCCAGTGTGTGGTTGAAAGTGGGATTTGGGATCTAAAACTAAGTATTAGCGTGTGCCTCTCCATGGGTAGTGGAGATGTTTAAACTACAACCCACAACTTGGGAATTACTGTGACCCCTGAAAAATGCGTGTGCTATGTTTCCCCACGTCCAGCACACACAGGAAGAAGTGTTCTGGGGTTCTGAGAGTGGGGAGGTTCCTCCAACAGACAGCAGCACCTGGGTTGTAATAGAATCCCTTTGCTTGACTACCCTTAGTGTATTCCTAGGCCAAGCAGTAAGCGATGGTGGGGGATGGGCTCTATAGCCAAGTATTAGCGAGTGCATCTCTGTGGGTAGTGGAGGGTTTTAAACTCCTTCTCCAAACTTGGAACACCTGTGCCCCATAAAGATGCGTGGAATCTGTTTCCCCACCTCCAGCACACACACGGAGACGTGCTCAGTTATCCTGATTGTGGGGAGGCTCCTCCAAATGACAGCAGCGCCTGGGTTCTAAAAGAATCCCTTAGCTTGTATTCCCTGATGGCATGCCTAGGCTGGAGTGTGGGGGAAAGTGGGGCTTGGGCTCTAAACCAAGTATAAGCGAGAGCCTATCCATGGGATGTGGGTTTTTAACCTACAACCCACAACCATGGAATAAATGTGCCCCCTGAAAGATGCTTTGACTGTTTCCCTACATCCAGCACACACACGAAGATGTGTTCTTGTATTCTGAGTGTGGGGATGTTCCTCAAACTGACAGCAGCACCTGGATTCTATTAGTATCCCTTACATCTGTTCCCTGAGTGTTCTTTTAGGCCAGGCCATGAGGGAAAGCTGGGGGTTGGGCTTGGAGGCCACGTAGCAGTGAGTGCCCCCTGATTCATTGAGGAAGTACTTAGAGGACTTCTCCCTAAAGGGAACACCTTTTCCTGCATTCATCTGGGGGCAGTGGGGCTGCACATCTCTCCCACACCTAAGAATGTGTTCTGGAATTCTGAGTGCAGGGAAGTTCCTCCAACTGACAGCAGCGCCTGGGTTCTAATTGAATCCCTTTGCTTGTCTTCCCTGATGGAAAGCCTAGGCGGGAGTGCGGGGGAAAGTGTGGTTTGGGCTCCAAAACCAAGTATTTGCGATGACCTCTCTATGGTTTGTGGAGGTGTTTAAACTACATCCCTAACCTGGGAACACCTGTGCCCCCATAAAGATCCGTGGAGTCTGTTTCCACACCTCCAGCACACACACGAACACTTGCACAGTTATCCTGAGAGTGGGCAGCCTCCTCCAACTGAGAGCAGGGCCTTGGTTCTTATAAAATCGCTTAACTTGTCTACCCTGTTTGGTTGCCTGATACGGAGTGCTGGGGAAAGGGTGGGTTGGGCTCTAAATCCAAGTATTAGCGAGTGCTTCTCCATGGGATTTGGAGGTTATTAACCAAAAGCCCACAACATGGGAATACCTGTGCTCCTTGAAAAAAGCGTGGACTCTGTATCCCCACCACCAGAACACACATGAAGAAGTTTTCTGCTCTGCTGAGTGTGGGCTGGCAATTTCAGGTGACAGAAGCGGCTGGGTTCTAATAGAATCCCTTAGCTTGTATCCCTGAGTGTTTCCCTAGGACTGACTCTGAGAGAAACCTGGGGGTTGGGCTTTGAGGCCAAATAGTAGCGAGTGTCCCCGATGGACTGAGGAAGTATTTAGATGAATTCTCCATAAAGGGAAACACCTGAGCACCCATTCATCTGCGTGGAGTGGGGCTTCAAATCTCCCCACCACACAAGGTTGGGTTCCAGTATCCTGAGGGTGGGGTAGTTCCTCCAACTGACATCAGCGTCTTGGTTTGAATAGAATCCCTTTGCTTGTCTTCCCTGATGGTGTGCCTAGGCCAGTGTGTGGTTGAAAGTGGGATTTGGGATCTAAAACTAAGTATTAGCGTGTGCCTCTCCATGGGTAGTGGAGATGTTTAAACTACAACCCACAACTTGGGAATTACTGTGACCCCTGAAAAATGCGTGTGCTATGTTTCCCCACGTCCAGCACACACAGGAAGAAGTGTTCTGGGGTTCTGAGATTGGGGAGGTTCCTCCAACAGGCAGCAGCACCTGGGTTGTAATAGAATCCCTTAGCTTGACTTCCCTAAGTGTTTTCCTAGGCCTAGCAGTAAGCGATGGTGGGGGATGGGCTCTAAAGCCAAGTATTAGCGAGTGCATCTCTGTGGGTAGTGGAGGGTTTTAAACTCCTTCTCCAACCTTGGAACACCTGTGCCCCATAAAGATGCGTGGAATCTGTTTCCCCACCTCCAGCACACACACGGAGACGTGCTCAGTTATCCTGATTGTGGGGAGGCTCCTCCAAATGACAGCAGCGCCTGGGTTCTAAAAGAATCCCTTAGCTTGTCTTCCCTGATGGCATGCCTAGGCTGGAGAGTGGGGGAAAGTGGGGGTTGGGCTCTAAACCAAGTATAAGCGAGAGCCTATCCATGGGATGTGGGTTTTTAACCTACAACCCACAACCATGGAATAAATGTGCCCCCTGAAAGATGCTTTGACTGTTTCCCTACATCCAGCACACACACGAAGATGTGTTCTTGTATTCTGAGTGTGGGGATGTTCCTCAAACTGACAGCAGCACCTGGATTCTATTAGTATCCCTTAGCTTCTGTTCCCTGAGTGTTCTTTTAGGCCAGGCCATGAGGGAAAGCTGGGGGTTGGGCTTGGAGGCCACGTAGCAGTGAGTGCCCCCTGATTCATTGAGGAAGTACTTAGAGGACTTCTCCCTAAAGGGAACACCTTTTCCTGCATTCATCTGGGGGCAGTGGGGCTGCACATCTCTCCCACACCTAAGAATGTGTTCTGGAATTCTGAGTGCAGGGAAGTTCCTCCAACTGACAGCAGCGCCTGGGTTCTAATTGAATCCCTTTGCTTGTCTTCCCGGATGGAATGCCTAGGCGGGAGTGCGGGGGAAAGTGTGGTTTGGGCTCCAAAACCAAGTATTTGCGATGACCTCTCTATGGTTTGTGGAGGTGTTTAAACTACATCCCTAACCTGGGAACACCTGTGCCCCCATAAAGATCCGTGGAGTCTGTTTCCACACCTCCAGCACACACACGAACACTTGCACAGTTATCCTGAGAGTGGGCAGCCTCCTCCAACTGAGAGCAGGGCCTTGGTTCTTATAAAATCGCTTAACTTGTCTACCCTGTTTGGTTGCCTGATACGGAGTGCTGGGGAAAGGGTGGGTTGGGCTCTAAATCCAAGTATTAGCGAGTGCTTCTCCATGGGATTTGGAGGTTATTAACCAAAAGCCCACAACATGGGAATACCTGTGCTCCTTGAAAAAAGTGTGGACTCTGTATCCCCACCACCAGAACACACATGAAGAAGTTTTCTGCAATCCTGAGTGTGGGCTGGCAATTTCAGGTGACAGAAGCGGCTGGGTTCTAATGGAATCCCTTAGCTTGTTATCCCTGAGTGTTTCCCTAGGACTGACTCTGAGAGAAACCTGGGGGTTGGGCTTTGAGGCCAAATAGTAGCGAGTGTCCCCGATGGACTGAGGAAGTATTTAGATGAATTCTCCATAAAGGGAAACACCTGAGCACCCATTCATCTGCGTGGAGTGGGGCTTCAAATCTCCCCACCACACAAGGTTGGGTTCCAGTATCCTGAGGGTGGGGTAGTTCCTCCAACTGACATCAGCGTCTTGGTTTGAATAGAATCCATTTGCTTGTCTTCCCTGATGGTGTGCCTAGGCCAGTGTGTGGTTGAAAGTGGGATTTGGGATCTAAAACTAAGTATTAGCGTGTGCCTCTCCATGGGTAGTGGAGATGTTTAAACTACAACCCACAACTTGGGAATTACTGTGACCCCTGAAAAATGCGTGTGCTATGTTTCCCCACGTCCAGCACACACAGGAAGAAGTGTTCTGGGGTTCTGAGAGTGGGGAGGTTCCTCCAACAGACAGCAGCACCTGGGTTGTAATAGAATCCCTTAGCTTGACTACCCTTAGTGTATTCCTAGGCCAAGCAGAAAGCGATGGTGGGGGATGGGCTCTATAGCCAAGTATTAGCGAGTGCATCTCTGTGGGTAGTGGAGGGTTTTAAACTCCTTCTCCAAACTTGGAACACCTGTGCCCCATAAAGATGCGTGGAATCTGTTTCCCCACCTCCAGCACACACACGGAGACGTGCTCAGTTATCCTGATTGTGGGGAGACTCCTCCAAATGACAGCAGCGCCTGGGTTCTAAAAGAATCCCTTAGCTTGTATTCCCTGATGGCATGCCTAGGCTGGAGTGTGGGGGAAAGTGGGGCTTGGGCTCTAAACCAAGTATAAGCGAGAGCCTATCCATGGGATGTGGGTTTTTAACCTACAACCCACAACCATGGAATAAATGTGCCCCCTGAAAGATGCTTTGACTGTTTCCCTACATCCAGCACACACACGAAGATGTGTTCTTGTATTCTGAGTGTGGGGATGTTCCTCAAACTGACAGCAGCACCTGGATTCTATTAGTATCCCTTAGCTTCTGTTCCCTGAGTGTTCTTTTAGGCCAGGCCATGAGGGAAAGCTGGGGGTTGGGCTTGGAGGCCACGTAGCAGTGAGTGCCCCCTGATTCATTGAGGAAGTACTTAGAGGACTTCTCCCTAAAGGGAACACCATTTCCTGCATTCATCTGGGGGCAGTGGGGCTGCACATCTCTCCCACACCTAAGAATGTGTTCTGGAATTCTGAGTGCAGGGAAGTTCCTCCAACTGACAGCAGCGCCTGGGTTCTAATTGAATCCCTTTGCTTGTCTTCCCTGATGGAAAGCCTAGGCGGGAGTGCGGGGGAAAGTGTGGTTTGGGCTCCAAAACCAAGTATTTGCGATGACCTCTCTATGGTTTGTGGAGGTGTTTAAACTACATCCCTAACCTGGGAACACCTGTGCCCCCATAAAGATCCGTGGAGTCTGTTTCCACACCTCCAGCACACACACGAACACTTGCACAGTTATCCTGAGAGTGGGCAGCCTCCTCCAACTGAGAGCAGGGCCTTGGTTCTTATAAAATCGCTTAACTTGTCTACCCTGTTTGGTTGCCTGATACGGAGTGCTGGGGAAAGGGTGGGTTGGGCTCTAAATCCAAGTATTAGCGAGTGCTTCTCCATGGGATTTGGAGGTTATTAACCAAAAGCCCACAACATGGGAATACCTGTGCTCCTTGAAAAAAGCGTGGACTCTGTATCCCCACCACCAGAACACACATGAAGAAGTTTTCTGCTATCCTGAGTGTGGGCTGGCAATTTCAGGTGACAGAAGCGGCTGGGTTCTAATAGAATCCCTTAGCTTGTAATCCCTGAGTGTTTCCCTAGGACTGACTCTGAGAGAAACCTGGGGGTTGGGCTTTGAGGCCAAATAGTAGCGAGTGTCCCCGATGGACTGAGGAAGTATTTAGATGAATTCTCCATAAAGGGAAACACCTGAGCACCCATTCATCTGCGTGGAGTGGGGCTTCAAATCTCCCCACCACACAAGGTTGGGTTCCAGTATCCTGAGGGTGGGGTAGCTCCTCCAACTGACATCAGCGTCTTGGTTTGAATAGAATCCCTTTGCTTGTCTTCCCTGATGGTTTGCCTAGGCCAGTGTGTGGTTGAAAGTGGGATTTGGGATCTAAAACTAAGTATTAGCGTGTGCCTCTCCATGGGTAGTGGAGATGTTTAAACTACAACCCACAACTTGGGAATTACTGTGACCCCTGAAAAATGCGTGTGCTATGTTTCCCCACGTCCAGCACACACAGGAAGAAGTGTTCTGGGGTTCTGAGAGTGGGGAGGTTCCTCCAACAGACAGCAGCACCTGGGTTGTAATAGAATCCCTTAGCTTGACTTCCCTAAGTGTTTTCCTAGGCCTAGCAGTAAGCGATGGTGGGGGATGGGCTCTAAAGCCAAGTATTAGCGAGTGCATCTCTGTGGGTAGTGGAGGGTTTTAAACTACTTCCCCAACCTTGGAACACCTGTGCCCCATAAAGATGCGTGGAATCTGTTTCCCCACCTCCAGCACACACACGGAGACGTGCTCAGGTATCCTGATTGTGGGGAGGCTCCTCCAAATGACAGCAGCGCCTGGGTTCTAAAAGAATCCCTTAGCTTGTCTTCCCTGATGGCATGCCTAGGCTGGAGAGTGGGGGAAAGTGGGGGTTGGGCTCTAAACCAAGTATAAGCGAGAGCCTATCCATGGGATGTGGGTTTTTAACCTACAACCCACAACCATGGAATAAATGTGCCCCCTGAAAGATGCTTTGACTGTTTCCCTACATCCAGCACACACACGAAGATGTGTTCTTGTATTCTGAGTGTGGGGATGTTCCTCAAACTGACAGCAGCACCTGGATTCTATTAGTATCCCTTAGCTTCTGTTCCCTGAGTGTTCTTTTAGGCCAGGCCATGAGGGAAAGCTGGGGGTTGGGCTTGGAGGCCACGTAGCAGTGAGTGCCCCCTGATTCATTGAGGAAGTACTTAGAGGACTTCTCCCTAAAGGGAACACCTTTTCCTGCATTCATCTGGTTGCAGTGGGGCTGCACATCTCTCCCACACCTAAGAATGTGTCCTGGAATTCTGAGTGCAGGGAAGTTCCTCCAACTGACAGCAGCGCCTGGGTTCTAATTGAATCCCTTTGCTTGTCTTCCCTGATGGAAAGCCTAGGCGGGAGTGCGGGGGAAAGTGTGGTTTGGGCTCCAAAACCAAGTATTTGCGATGACCTCTCTATGGTTTGTGGAGGTGTTTAAACTACATCCCTAACCTGGGAACACCTGTGCCCCCATAAAGATCCGTGGAGTCTCTTTCCACACCTCCAGCACACACACGAACACTTGCACAGTTATCCTGAGAGTGGGCAGCCTCCTCCAACTGAGAGCAGGGCCTTGGTTCTTATAAAATCGCTTAACTTGTCTACCCTGTTTGGTTGCCTGATACGGAGTGCTGGGGAAAGGGTGGGTTGGGCTCTAAATCCAAGTATTAGCGAGTGCTTCTCCATGGGATTTGGAGGTTATTAACCAAAAGCCCACAACATGGGAATACCTGTGCTCCTTGAAAAAAGTGTGGACTCTGTATCCCCACCACCAGAACACACATGAAGAAGTTTTCTGCTCTGCTGAGTGTGGGCTGGCAATTTCAGGTGACAGAAGCGGCTGGGTTCTAATAGAATCCCTTAGCTTGTAATCCCTGAGTGTTTCCCTAGGACTGACTCTGAGAGAAACCTGGGGGTTGGGCTTTGAGGCCAAATAGTAGCGAGTGTCCCCGATGGACTGAGGAAGTATTTAGATGAATTCTCCATAAAGGGAAACACCTGAGCACCCATTCATCTGCGTGGAGTGGGGCTTCAAATCTCCCCACCACACAAGGTTGGGTTCCAGTATCCTGAGGGTGGGGTAGTTCCTCCAACTGACATCAGCGTCTTGGTTTGAATAGAATCCCTTTGCTTGTCTTCCCTGATGGTTTGCCTAGGCCAGTGTGTGGTTGAAAGTGGGATTTGGGATCTAAAACTAAGTATTAGCGTGTGCCTCTCCATGGGTAGTGGAGATGTTTAAACTACAACCCACAACTTGGGAATTACTGTGACCCCTGAAAAATGCGTGTGCTATGTTTCCCCACGTCCAGCACACACAGGAAGAAGTGTTCTGGGGTTCTGAGAGTGGGGAGGTTCCTCCAACAGACAGCAGCACCTGGGTTGTAATAGAATCCCTTAGCTTGACTTCCCTAAGTGTTTTCCTAGGCCTAGCAGTAAGCGATGGTGGGGGATGGGCTCTAAAGCCAAGTATTAGCGAGTGCATCTCTGTGGGTAGTGGAGGGTTTTAAACTCCTTCTCCAACCTTGGAACACCTGTGCCCCATAAAGATGCGTGGAATCTGTTTCCCCACCTCCAGCACACACACGGAGACGTGCTCAGTTATCCTGATTGTGGGGAGGCTCCTCCAAATGACAGCAGCGCCTGGGTTCTAAAAGAATCCCTTAGCTTGTCTTCCCTGATGGCATGCCTAGGCTGGAGAGTGGGGGAAAGTGGGGGTTGGGCTCTAAACCAAGTATAAGCGAGAGCCTATCCATGGGATGTGGGTTTTTAACCTACAACCCACAACCATGGAATAAATGTGCCCCCTGAAAGATGCTTTGACTGTTTCCCTACATCCAGCACACACACGAAGATGTGTTCTTGTATTCTGAGTGTGGGGATGTTCCTCAAACTGACAGCAGCACCTGGATTCTATTAGTATCCCTTAGCTTCTGTTCCCTGAGTGTTCTTTTAGGCCAGGCCATGAGGGAAAGCTGGGGGTTGGGCTTGGAGGCCACGTAGCAGTGAGTGCCCCCTGATTCATTGAGGAAGTACTTAGAGGACTTCTCCCTAAAGGGAACACCTTTTCCTGCATTCATCTGGTTGCAGTGGGGCTGCACATCTCTCCCACACCTAAGAATGTGTCCTGGAATTCTGAGTGCAGGGAAGTTCCTCCAACTGACAGCAGCGCCTGGGTTCTAATTGAATCCCTTTGCTTGTCTTCCCTGATGGAAAGCCTAGGCGGGAGTGCGGGGGAAAGTGTGGTTTGGGCTCCAAAACCAAGTATTTGCGATGACCTCTCTATGGTTTGTGGAGGTGTTTAAACTACATCCCTAACCTGGGAACACCTGTGCCCCCATAAAGATCCGTGGAGTCTGTTTCCACACCTCCAGCACACACACGAACACTTGCACAGTTATCCTGAGAGTGGGCAGCCTCCTCCAACTGAGAGCAGGGCCTTGGTTCTTATAAAATCGCTTAACTTGTCTACCCTGTTTGGTTGCCTGATACGGAGTGCTGGGGAAAGGGTGGGTTGGGCTCTAAATCCAAGTATTAGCGAGTGCTTCTCCATGGGATTTGGAGGTTATTAACCAAAAGCCCACAACATGGGAATACCTGTGCTCCTTGAAAAAAGCGTGGACTCTGTATCCCCACCACCAGAACACACATGAAGAAGTTTTCTGCTATCCTGAGTGTGGGCTGGCAATTTCAGGTGACAGAAGCGGCTGGGTTCTAATAGAATCCCTTAGCTTGTAATCCCTGAGTGTTTCCCTAGGACTGACTCTGAGAGAAACCTGGGGGTTGGGCTTTGAGGCCAAATAGTAGCGAGTGTCCCCGATGGACTGAGGAAGTATTTAGATGAATTCTCCATAAAGGGAAACACCTGAGCACCCATTCATCTGCGTGGAGTGGGGCTTCAAATCTCCCCACCACACAAGGTTGGGTTCCAGTATCCTGAGGGTGGGGTAGCTCCTCCAACTGACATCAGCGTCTTGGTTTGAATAGAATCCCTTTGCTTGTCTTCCCTGATGGTTTGCCTAGGCCAGTGTGTGGTTGAAAGTGGGATTTGGGATCTAAAACTAAGTATTAGCGTGTGCCTCTCCATGGGTAGTGGAGATGTTTAAACTACAACCCACAACTTGGGAATTACTGTGACCCCTGAAAAATGCGTGTGCTATGTTTCCCCACGTCCAGCACACACAGGAAGAAGTGTTCTGGGGTTCTGAGAGTGGGGAGGTTCCTCCAACAGACAGCAGCACCTGGGTTGTAATAGAATCCCTTAGCTTGACTTCCCTAAGTGTTTTCCTAGGCCTAGCAGTAAGCGATGGTGGGGGATGGGCTCTAAAGCCAAGTATTAGCGAGTGCATCTCTGTGGGTAGTGGAGGGTTTTAAACTACTTCCCCAACCTTGGAACACCTGTGCCCCATAAAGATGCGTGGAATCTGTTTCCCCACCTCCAGCACACACACGGAGACGTGCTCAGGTATCCTGATTGTGGGGAGGCTCCTCCAAATGACAGCAGCGCCTGGGTTCTAAAAGAATCCCTTAGCTTGTCTTCCCTGATGGCATGCCTAGGCTGGAGAGTGGGGGAAAGTGGGGGTTGGGCTCTAAACCAAGTATAAGCGAGAGCCTATCCATGGGATGTGGGTTTTTAACCTACAACCCACAACCATGGAATAAATGTGCCCCCTGAAAGATGCTTTGACTGTTTCCCTACATCCAGCACACACACGAAGATGTGTTCTTGTATTCTGAGTGTGGGGATGTTCCTCAAACTGACAGCAGCACCTGGATTCTATTAGTATCCCTTAGCTTCTGTTCCCTGAGTGTTCTTTTAGGCCAGGCCATGAGGGAAAGCTGGGGGTTGGGCTTGGAGGCCACGTAGCAGTGAGTGCCCCCTGATTCATTGAGGAAGTACTTAGAGGACTTCTCCCTAAAGGGAACACCTTTTCCTGCATTCATCTGGTTGCAGTGGGGCTGCACATCTCTCCCACACCTAAGAATGTGTCCTGGAATTCTGAGTGCAGGGAAGTTCCTCCAACTGACAGCAGCGCCTGGGTTCTAATTGAATCCCTTTGCTTGTCTTCCCTGATGGAAAGCCTAGGCGGGAGTGCGGGGGAAAGTGTGGTTTGGGCTCCAAAACCAAGTATTTGCGATGACCTCTCTATGGTTTGTGGAGGTGTTTAAACTACATCCCTAACCTGGGAACACCTGTGCCCCCATAAAGATCCGTGGAGTCTGTTTCCACACCTCCAGCACACACACGAACACTTGCACAGTTATCCTGAGAGTGGGCAGCCTCCTCCAACTGAGAGCAGGGCCTTGGTTCTTATAAAATCGCTTAACTTGTCTACCCTGTTTGGTTGCCTGATACGGAGTGCTGGGGAAAGGGTGGGTTGGGCTCTAAATCCAAGTATTAGCGAGTGCTTCTCCATGGGATTTGGAGGTTATTAACCAAAAGCCCACAACATGGGAATACCTGTGCTCCTTGAAAAAAGCGTGGACTCTGTATCCCCACCACCAGAACACACATGAAGAAGTTTTCTGCTATCCTGAGTGTGGGCTGGCAATTTCAGGTGACAGAAGCGGCTGGGTTCTAATAGAATCCCTTAGCTTGTAATCCCTGAGTGTTTCCCTAGGACTGACTCTGAGAGAAACCTGGGGGTTGGGCTTTGAGGCCAAATAGTAGCGAGTGTCCCCGATGGACTGAGGAAGTATTTAGATGAATTCTCCATAAAGGGAAACACCTGAGCACCCATTCATCTGCGTGGAGTGGGGCTTCAAATCTCCCCACCACACAAGGTTGGGTTCCAGTATCCTGAGGGTGGGGTAGCTCCTCCAACTGACATCAGCGTCTTGGTTTGAATAGAATCCCTTTGCTTGTCTTCCCTGATGGTTTGCCTAGGCCAGTGTGTGGTTGAAAGTGGGATTTGGGATCTAAAACTAAGTATTAGCGTGTGCCTCTCCATGGGTAGTGGAGATGTTTAAACTACAACCCACAACTTGGGAATTACTGTGACCCCTGAAAAATGCGTGTGCTATGTTTCCCCACGTCCAGCACACACAGGAAGAAGTGTTCTGGGGTTCTGAGAGTGGGGAGGTTCCTCCAACAGACAGCAGCACCTGGGTTGTAATAGAATCCCTTAGCTTGACTTCCCTAAGTGTTTTCCTAGGCCTAGCAGTAAGCGATGGTGGGGGATGGGCTCTAAAGCCAAGTATTAGCGAGTGCATCTCTGTGGGTAGTGGAGGGTTTTAAACTACTTCCCCAACCTTGGAACACCTGTGCCCCATAAAGATGCGTGGAATCTGTTTCCCCACCTCCAGCACACACACGGAGACGTGCTCAGGTATCCTGATTGTGGGGAGGCTCCTCCAAATGACAGCAGCGCCTGGGTTCTAAAAGAATCCCTTAGCTTGTCTTCCCTGATGGCATGCCTAGGCTGGAGAGTGGGGGAAAGTGGGGGTTGGGCTCTAAACCAAGTATAAGCGAGAGCCTATCCATGGGATGTGGGTTTTTAACCTACAACCCACAACCATGGAATAAATGTGCCCCCTGAAAGATGCTTTGACTGTTTCCCTACATCCAGCACACACACGAAGATGTGTTCTTGTATTCTGAGTGTGGGGATGTTCCTCAAACTGACAGCAGCACCTGGATTCTATTAGTATCCCTTAGCTTCTGTTCCCTGAGTGTTCTTTTAGGCCAGGCCATGAGGGAAAGCTGGGGGTTGGGCTTGGAGGCCACGTAGCAGTGAGTGCCCCCTGATTCATTGAGGAAGTACTTAGAGGACTTCTCCCTAAAGGGAACACCTTTTCCTGCATTCATCTGGTTGCAGTGGGGCTGCACATCTCTCCCACACCTAAGAATGTGTCCTGGAATTCTGAGTGCAGGGAAGTTCCTCCAACTGACAGCAGCGCCTGGGTTCTAATTGAATCCCTTTGCTTGTCTTCCCTGATGGAAAGCCTAGGCGGGAGTGCGGGGGAAAGTGTGGTTTGGGCTCCAAAACCAAGTATTTGCGATGACCTCTCTATGGTTTGTGGAGGTGTTTAAACTACATCCCTAACCTGGGAACACCTGTGCCCCCATAAAGATCCGTGGAGTCTGTTTCCACACCTCCAGCACACACACGAACACTTGCACAGTTATCCTGAGAGTGGGCAGCCTCCTCCAACTGAGAGCAGGGCCTTGGTTCTTATAAAATCGCTTAACTTGTCTACCCTGTTTGGTTGCCTGATACGGAGTGCTGGGGAAAGGGTGGGTTGGGCTCTAAATCCAAGTATTAGCGAGTGCTTCTCCATGGGATTTGGAGGTTATTAACCAAAAGCCCACAACATGGGAATACCTGTGCTCCTTGAAAAAAGCGTGGACTCTGTATCCCCACCACCAGAACACACATGAAGAAGTTTTCTGCTATCCTGAGTGTGGGCTGGCAATTTCAGGTGACAGAAGCGGCTGGGTTCTAATAGAATCCCTTAGCTTGTAATCCCTGAGTGTTTCCCTAGGACTGACTCTGAGAGAAACCTGGGGGTTGGGCTTTGAGGCCAAATAGTAGCGAGTGTCCCCGATGGACTGAGGAAGTATTTAGATGAATTCTCCATAAAGGGAAACACCTGAGCACCCATTCATCTGCGTGGAGTGGGGCTTCAAATCTCCCCACCACACAAGGTTGGGTTCCAGTATCCTGAGGGTGGGGTAGCTCCTCCAACTGACATCAGCGTCTTGGTTTGAATAGAATCCCTTTGCTTGTCTTCCCTGATGGTTTGCCTAGGCCAGTGTGTGGTTGAAAGTGGGATTTGGGATCTAAAACTAAGTATTAGCGTGTGCCTCTCCATGGGTAGTGGAGATGTTTAAACTACAACCCACAACTTGGGAATTACTGTGACCCCTGAAAAATGCGTGTGCTATGTTTCCCCACGTCCAGCACACACAGGAAGAAGTGTTCTGGGGTTCTGAGAGTGGGGAGGTTCCTCCAACAGACAGCAGCACCTGGGTTGTAATAGAATCCCTTAGCTTGACTTCCCTAAGTGTTTTCCTAGGCCTAGCAGTAAGCGATGGTGGGGGATGGGCTCTAAAGCCAAGTATTAGCGAGTGCATCTCTGTGGGTAGTGGAGGGTTTTAAACTACTTCCCCAACCTTGGAACACCTGTGCCCCATAAAGATGCGTGGAATCTGTTTCCCCACCTCCAGCACACACACGGAGACGTGCTCAGGTATCCTGATTGTGGGGAGGCTCCTCCAAATGACAGCAGCGCCTGGGTTGTAAAAGAATCCCTTAGCTTGTCTTCCCTGATGGCATGCCTAGGCTGGAGAGTGGGGGAAAGTGGGGGTTGGGCTCTAAACCAAGTATAAGCGAGAGCCTATCCATGGGATGTGGGTTTTTAACCTACAACCCACAACCATGGAATAAATGTGCCCCCTGAAAGATGCTTTGACTGTTTCCCTACATCCAGCACACACACGAAGATGTGTTCTTGTATTCTGAGTGTGGGGATGTTCCTCAAACTGACAGCAGCACCTGGATTCTATTAGTATCCCTTAGCTTCTGTTCCCTGAGTGTTCTTTTAGGCCAGGCCATGAGGGAAAGCTGGGGGTTGGGCTTGGAGGCCACGTAGCAGTGAGTGCCCCCTGATTCATTGAGGAAGTACTTAGAGGACTTCTCCCTAAAGGGAACACCTTTTCCTGCATTCATCTGGTTGCAGTGGGGCTGCACATCTCTCCCACACCTAAGAATGTGTCCTGGAATTCTGAGTGCAGGGAAGTTCCTCCAACTGACAGCAGCGCCTGGGTTCTAATTGAATCCCTTTGCTTGTCTTCCCTGATGGAAAGCCTAGGCGGGAGTGCGGGGGAAAGTGTGGTTTGGGCTCCAAAACCAAGTATTTGCGATGACCTCTCTATGGTTTGTGGAGGTGTTTAAACTACATCCCTAACCTGGGAACACCTGTGCCCCCATAAAGATCCGTGGAGTCTGTTTCCACACCTCCAGCACACACACGAACACTTGCACAGTTATCCTGAGAGTGGGCAGCCTCCTCCAACTGAGAGCAGGGCCTTGGTTCTTATAAAATCGCTTAACTTGTCTACCCTGTTTGGTTGCCTGATACGGAGTGCTGGGGAAAGGGTGGGTTGGGCTCTAAATCCAAGTATTAGCGAGTGCTTCTCCATGGGATTTGGAGGTTATTAACCAAAAGCCCACAACATGGGAATACCTGTGCTCCTTGAAAAAAGCGTGGACTCTGTATCCCCACCACCAGAACACACATGAAGAAGTTTTCTGCTATCCTGAGTGTGGGCTGGCAATTTCAGGTGACAGAAGCGGCTGGGTTCTAATAGAATCCCTTAGCTTGTAATCCCTGAGTGTTTCCCTAGGACTGGCTCTGAGAGAAACCTGGGGGTTGGGCTTTGAGGCCAAATAGTAGCGAGTGTCCCCGATGGACTGAGGAAGTATTTAGATGAATTCTCCATAAAGGGAAACACCTGAGCACCCATTCATCTGCGTGGAGTGGGGCTTCAAATCTCCCCACCACACAAGGTTGGGTTCCAGTATCCTGAGGGTGGGGTAGCTCCTCCAACTGACATCAGCGTCTTGGTTTGAATAGAATCCCTTTGCTTGTCTTCCCTGATGGTTTGCCTAGGCCAGTGTGTGGTTGAAAGTGGGATTTGGGATCTAAAACTAAGTATTAGCGTGTGCCTCTCCATGGGTAGTGGAGATGTTTAAACTACAACCCACAACTTGGGAATTACTGTGACCCCTGAAAAATGCGTGTGCTATGTTTCCCCACGTCCAGCACACACAGGAAGAAGTGTTCTGGGGTTCTGAGAGTGGGGAGGTTCCTCCAACAGACAGCAGCACCTGGGTTGTAATAGAATCCCTTAGCTTGACTTCCCTAAGTGTTTTCCTAGGCCTAGCAGTAAGCGATGGTGGGGGATGGGCTCTAAAGCCAAGTATTAGCGAGTGCATCTCTGTGGGTAGTGGAGGGTTTTAAACTACTTCCCCAACCTTGGAACACCTGTGCCCCATAAAGATGCGTGGAATCTGTTTCCCCACCTCCAGCACACACACGGAGACGTGCTCAGGTATCCTGATTGTGGGGAGGCTCCTCCAAATGACAGCAGCGCCTGGGTTCTAAAAGAATCCCTTAGCTTGTCTTCCCTGATGGCATGCCTAGGCTGGAGAGTGGGGGAAAGTGGGGGTTGGGCTCTAAACCAAGTATAAGCGAGAGCCTATCCATGGGATGTGGGTTTTTAACCTACAACCCACAACCATGGAATAAATGTGCCCCCTGAAAGATGCTTTGACTGTTTCCCTACATCCAGCACACACACGAAGATGTGTTCTTGTATTCTGAGTGTGGGGATGTTCCTCAAACTGACAGCAGCACCTGGATTCTATTACTATCCCTTAGCTTCTGTTCCCTGAGTGTTCTTTTAGGCCAGGCCATGAGGGAAAGCTGGGGGTTGGGCTTGGAGGCCACGTAGCAGTGAGTGCCCCCTGATTCATTGAGGAAGTACTTAGAGGACTTCTCCCTAAAGGGAACACCTTTTCCTGCATTCATCTGGGGGCAGTGGGGCTGCACATCTCTCCCACACCTAAGAATGTGTTCTGGAATTCTGAGTGCAGGGAAGTTCCTCCAACTGACAGCAGCGCCTGGGTTCTAATTGAATCCCTTTGCTTGTCTTCCCGGATGGAATGCCTAGGCGGGAGTGCGGCAGAAAGTGTGGTTTGGGCTCCAAAACCAAGTATTTGCGATGACCTCTCTATGGTTTGTGGAGGTATTTAAACTACATCCCTAACCTGGGAACACCTGTGCCCCCATAAAGATCCGTGGAGTCTGTTTCCACACCTCCAGCACACACACGAACACTTGCACAGTTATCCTGAGAGTGGGCAGCCTCCTCCAACTGAGAGCAGGGCCTTGGTTCTTATAAAATCGCTTAACTTGTCTACCCTGTTTGGTTGCCTGATACGGAGTGCTGGGGAAAGGGTGGGTTGGGCTCTAAATCCAAGTATTAGCGAGTGCTTCTCCATGGGATTTGGAGGTTATTAACCAAAAGCCCACAACATGGGAATACCTGTGCTCCTTGAAAAAAGCGTGGACTCTGTATCCCCACCACCAGAACACACATGAAGAAGTTTTCTGCTATCCTGAGTGTGGGCTGGCAATTTCAGGTGACAGAAGCGGCTGGGTTCTAATAGAATCCCTTAGCTTGTAATCCCTGAGTGTTTCCCTAGGACTGACTCTGAGAGAAACCTGGGGGTTGGGCTTTGAGGCCAAATAGTAGCGAGTGTCCCCGATGGACTGAGGAAGTATTTAGATGAATTCTCCATAAAGGGAAACACCTGAGCACCCATTCATCTGCGTGGAGTGGGGCTTCAAATCTCCCCACCACACAAGGTTGGGTTCCAGTATCCTGAGGGTGGGGTAGTTCCTCCAACTGACATCAGCGTCTTGGTTTGAATAGAATCCCTTTGCTTGTCTTCCCTGATGGTTTGCCTAGGCCAGTGTGTGGTTGAAAGTGGGATTTGGGATCTAAAACTAAGTATTAGCGTGTGCCTCTCCATGGGTAGTGGAGATGTTTAAACTACAACCCACAACTTGGGAATTACTGTGACCCCTGAAAAATGCGTGTGCTATGTTTCCCCACGTCCAGCACACACAGGAAGAAGTGTTCTGGGGTTCTGAGTGTGGGGAGGTTCCTCCAACAGACAGCAGCACCTGGGTTGTAATAGAATCCCTTAGCTTGACTTCCCTAAGTGTTTTCCTAGGCCTAGCAGTAAGCGATGGTGGGGGATGGGCTCTAAAGCCAAGTATTAGCGAGTGCATCTCTGTGGGTAGTGGAGGGTTTTAAACTCCTTCCCCAACCTTGGAACACCTGTGCCCCATAAAGATGCGTGGAATCTGTTTCCCCACCTCCAGCACACACACGGAGACGTGCTCAGGTATCCTGATTGTGGGGAGGCTCCTCCAAATGACAGCAGCGACTGGGTTCTAAAAGAATCCCTTAGCTTGTCTTCCCTGATGGAATGCCTAGGCTGGAGAGTGGGGGAAAGTGGGGGTTGGGCTCTAAACCAAGTATAAGCGAGAGCCTATCCATGGGATGTGGGTTTTTAACCTACAACCCACAACCATGGAATAAATGTGCCCCCTGAAAGATGCTTTGACTGTTTCCCTACATCCAGCCCACACACGAAGATGTGTTCTTGTATTCTGAGTGTGGGGATGTTCCTCAAACTGACAGCAGCACCTGGATTCTATTAGTATCCCTTAGCTTTTGTTCCCTGAGTGTTCTTTTAGGCCAGGCCATGAGGGAAAGCTGGGGGTTGGGCTTGGAGGCCACGTAGCAGTGAGTGCCCCCTGATTCATTGAGGAAGTACTTAGAGGACTTCTCCCTAAAGGGAACACCTTTTCCTGCATTCATCTGGGTGCAGTGGGGCTGCACATCTCTCCCACACCTAAGAATGTGTTCTGGAATTCTGAGTGCAGGGAAGTTCCTCCAACTGACAGCAGCGCCTGGGTTCTAATTGAATCCCTTTGCTTGTCTTCCCGGATGGAATGCCTAGGCGGGAGTGCGGGGGAAAGTGTGGTTTGGGCTCCAAAACCAAGTATTGGCGATGACCTCTCTATGGTTTGTGGAGGTGTTTAAACTACATCCCTAACCTGGGAACACCTGTGCCCCCATAAAGATCCGTGGAGTCTGTTTCCACACCTCCAGCACACACACGAACACTTGCACAGTTATCCTGAGAGTGGGCAGCCTCCTCCAACTGAGAGCAGGGCCTTGGTTCTTATAAAATCGCTTAACTTGTCTACCCTGTTTGGTTGCCTGATACGGAGTGCTGGGGAAAGGGTGGGTTGGGCTCTAAATCCAAGTATTAGCGAGTGCTTCTCCATGGGATTTGGAGGTTATTAACCAAAAGCCCACAACATGGGAATACCTGTGCTCCTTGAAAAAAGCGTGGACTCTGTATCCCCACCACCAGAACACACATGAAGAAGTTTTCTGCTATCCTGAGTGTGGGCTGGCAATTTCAGGTGACAGAAGCGGCTGGGTTCTAATAGAATCCCTTAGCTTGTAATCCCTGAGTGTTTCCCTAGGACTGACTCTGAGAGAAACCTGGGGGTTGGGCTTTGAGGCCAAATAGTAGCGAGTGTCCCCGATGGACTGAGGAAGTATTTAGATGAATTCTCCATAAAGGGAAACACCTGAGCACCCATTCATCTGCGTGGAGTGGGGCTTCAAATCTCCCCACCACACAAGGTTGGGTTCCAGTATCCTGAGGGTGGGGTAGTTCCTCCAACTGACATCAGCGTCTTGGTTTGAATAGAATCCCTTTGCTTGTCTTCCCTGATGGTTTGCCTAGGCCAGTGTGTGGTTGAAAGTGGGATTTGGGATCTAAAACTAAGTATTAGCGTGTGCCTCTCCATGGGTAGTGGAGATGTTTAAACTACAACCCACAACTTGGGAATTACTGTGACCCCTGAAAAATGCGTGTGCTATGTTTCCCCACGTCCAGCACACACAGGAAGAAGTGTTCTGGGGTTCTGAGTGTGGGGAGGTTCCTCCAACAGACAGCAGCACCTGGGTTGTAATAGAATCCCTTCGCTTGACTTCCCTAAGTGTTTTCCTAGGCCTAGCAGTAAGCGATGGTGGGGGATGGGCTCTAAAGCCAAGTATTAGCGAGTGCATCTCTGTGGGTAGTGGAGGGTTTTAAACTACTTCCCCAACCTTGGAACACCTGTGCCCCATAAAGATGCGTGGAATCTGTTTCCCCACCTCCAGCACACACACGGAGACGTGCTCAGGTATCCTGATTGTGGGGAGGCTCCTCCAAATGACAGCAGCGCCTGGGTTCTAAAAGAATCCCTTAGCTTGTCTTCCCTGATGGCATGCCTAGGCTGGAGAGTGGGGGAAAGTGGGGGTTGGGCTCTAAACCAAGTATAAGCGAGAGCCTATCCATGGGATGTGGGTTTTTAACCTACAACCCACAACCATGGAATAAATGTGCCCCCTGAAAGATGCTTTGACTGTTTCCCTACATCCAGCACACACACGAAGATGTGTTCTTGTATTCTGAGTGTGGGGATGTTCCTCAAACTGACAGCAGCACCTGGATTCTATTAGTATCCCTTAGCTTCTGTTCCCTGAGTGTTCTTTTAGGCCAGGCCATGAGGGAAAGCTGGGGGTTGGGCTTGGAGGCCACGTAGCAGTGAGTGCCCCCTGATCCATTGAGGAAGTACTTAGAGGACTTCTCCCTAAAGGGAACACCTTTTCCTGCATTCATCTGGGTGCAGTGGGGCTGCACATCTCTCCCACACCTAAGAATGTGTTCTGGAATTCTGAGTGCAGGGAAGTTCCTCCAACTGACAGCAGCGCCTGGGTTCTAATTGAATCCCTTTGCTTGTCTTCCCTGATGGAAAGCCTAGGCGGGAGTGCGGGGGAAAGTGTGGTTTGGGCTCCAAAACCAAGTATTGGCGATGACCTCCCTATGGTTTGTGGAGGTGTTTAAACTACATCCCTAACCTGGGAACACCTGTGCCCCCATAAAGATCCGTGGAGTCTGTTTCCACACCTCCAGCACACACACGAACACTTGCACAGTTATCCTGAGAGTGGGCAGCCTCCTCCAACTGAGAGCAGGGCCTTGGTTCTTATAAAATCGCTTAACTTGTCTACCCTGTTTGGTTGCCTGATACGGAGTGCTGGGGAAAGGGTGGGTTGGGCTCTAAATCCAAGTATTAGCGAGTGCTTCTCCATGGGATTTGGAGGTTATTAACCAAAAGCCCACAACATGGGAATACCTGTGCTCCTTGAAAAAAGCGTGGACTCTGTATCCCCACCACCAGAACACACATGAAGAAGTTTTCTGCTATCCTGAGTGTGGGCTGGCAATTTCAGGTGACAGAAGCAGCAGGGTTCTAATAGAATCCCTTAGCTTGTAATCCCTGAGTGTTTCCCTAGGACTGACTCTGAGAGAAACCTGGGGGTTGGGCTTTGAGGCCAAATAGTAGCGAGTGTCCCCGATGGACTGAGGAAGTATTTAGATGAATTCTCCATAAAGGGAAACAGCTGAGCACCCATTCATCTGCGTGGAGTGGGGCTTCAAATCTCCCCACCACACAAGGTTGGGTTCCAGTATCCTGAGGGTGGGGTAGTTCCTCCAACTGACATCAGCGTCTTGGTTTGAATAGAATCCCTTTGCTTGTCTTCCCTGATGGTTTGCCTAGGCCAGTGTGTGGTTGAAAGTGGGATTTGGGATCTAAAACTAAGTATTAGCGTGTGCCTCTCCATGGGTAGTGGAGATGTTTAAACTACAACCCACAACTTGGGAATTACTGTGACCCCTGAAAAATGCGTGTGCTATGTTTCCCCACGTCCAGCACACACAGGAAGAAGTGTTCTGGGGTTCTGAGAGTGGGGAGGTTCCTCCAACAGACAGCAGCACCTGGGATGTAATAGAATCCCTTAGCTTGACTTCCCTAATTGTTTTCCTAGGCCTAGCAGTAAGCGATGGTGGGGGATGGGCTCTAAAGCCAAGTATTAGCGAGTGCATCTCTGTGGGTAGTGGAGGGTTTTAAACTACTTCCCCAACCTTGGAACACCTGTGCCCCATAAAGATGCGTGGAATCTGTTTCCCCACCTCCAGCACACTCACGGAGACGTGCTCAGTTATCCTGATTGTGGGGAGGCTCCTCCAAATGACAGCAGCGCCTGGGTTCTAAAAGAATCCCTTAGCTTGTCTTCCCTGATGGCATGCCTAGGCTGGAGAGTGGGGGAAAGTGGGGGTTGGGCTCTAAACCAAGTATAAGCGAGAGCCTATCCATGGGATGTGGGTTTTTAACCTACAACCCACAACCATGGAATAAATGTGCCCCGTGAAAGATGCTTTGACTGTTTCCCAACATCCAGCACACACACGAAGATGTGTTCTTGTATTCTGAGTGTGGGGATGTTCCTCAAACTGACAGCAGCACCTGGATTCTATTAGTATCCCTTAGCTTCTGTTCCCTGAGTGTTCTTTTAGGCCAGGCCATGAGGGAAAGCTGGGGGTTGGGCTTGGAGGCCACGTAGCAGTGAGTGCCCCCTGATCCATTGAGGAAGTACTTAGAGGACTTCTCCCTAAAGGGAACACCTTTTCCTGCATTCATCTGGGTGCAGTGGGGCTGCACATCTCTCCCACACCTAAGAATGTGTTCTGGAATTCTGAGTGCAGGGAAGTTCCTCCAACTGACAGCAGCGCCTGGGTTCTAATTGAATCCCTTTGCTTGTCTTCCCTGATGGAAAGCCTAGGCGGGAGTGCGGGGGAAAGTGTGGTTTGGGCTCCAAAACCAAGTATTGGCGATGACCTCTCTATGGTTTGTGGAGGTGTTTAAACTACATCCCTAACCTGGGAACACCTGTGCCCCCATAAAGATCCGTGGAGTCTGTTTCCACACCTCCAGCACACACACGAACACTTGCACAGTTATCCTGAGAGTGGGCAGCCTCCTCCAACTGAGAGCAGGGCCTTGGTTCTTATAAAATCGCTTAACTTGTCTACCCTGTTTGGTTGCCTGATACGGAGTGCTGGGGAAAGGTTGGGTTGGGCTCTAAATCCAAGTATTAGCGAGTGCTTCTCCATGGGATTTGGAGGTTATTAACCAAAAGCCCACAACATGGGAATACCTGTGCTCCTTGAAAAAAGCGTGGACTCTGTATCCCCACCACCAGAACACACATGAAGAAGTTTTCTGCTATCCTGAGTGTGGGCTGGCAATTTCAGGTGACAGAAGCGGCTGGGTTCTAACAGAATCCCTTAGCTTGTAATCCCTGAGTGTTTCCCTAGGACTGACTCTGAGAGAAACCTGGGGGTTGGGCTTTGAGGCCAAATAGTAGCGAGTGTCCCCGATGGACTGAGGAAGTATTTAGATGAATTCTCCATAAAGGGAAACACCTGAGCACCCATTCATCTGCGTGGAGTGGGGCTTCAAATCTCCCCACCACACAAGGTTGGGTTCCAGTATCCTGAGGGTGGGGTAGTTCCTCCAACTGACATCAGCGTCTTGGTTTGAATAGAATCCCTTTGCTTGTCTTCCCTGATGGTTTGCCTAGGCCAGTGTGTGGTTGAAAGTGGGATTTGGGATCTAAAACTAAGTATTAGCGTGTGCCTCTCCATGGGTAGTGGAGATGTTTAAACTACAACCCACAACTTGGGAATTACTGTGACCCCTGAAAAATGCGTGTGCTATGTTTCCCCACGTCCAGCACACACAGGAAGAAGTGTTCTGGGGTTCTGAGAGTGGGGAGGTTCCTCCAACAGACAGCAGCACCTGGGTTGTAATAGAATCCCTTAGCTTGACTTCCCTAATTGTTTTCCTAGGCCTAGCAGTAAGCGATGGTGGGGGATGGGCTCTAAAGCCAAGTATTAGCGAGTGCATCTCTGTGGGTAGTGGAGGGTTTTAAACTACTTCCCCAACCTTGGAACACCTGTGCCCCATAAAGATGCGTGGAATCTGTTTCCCCACCTCCAGCACACTCACGGAGACGTGCTCAGTTATCCTGATTGTGGGGAGGCTCCTCCAAATGACAGCAGCGCCTGGGTTCTAAAAGAATCCCTTAGCTTGTCTTCCCTGATGGCATGCCTAGGCTGGAGAGTGGGGGAAAGTGGGGGTTGGGCTCTAAACCAAGTATAAGCGAGAGCCTATCCATGGGATGTGGGTTTTTAACCTACAACCCACAACCATGGAATAAATGTGCCCCGTGAAAGATGCTTTGACTGTTTCCCAACATCCAGCACACACACGAAGATGTGTTCTTGTATTCTGAGTGTGGGGATGTTCCTCAAACTGACAGCAGCACCTGGATTCTATTAGTATCCCTTAGCTTCTGTTCCCTGAGTGTTCTTTTAGGCCAGGCCATGAGGGAAAGCTGGGGGTTGGGCTTGGAGGCCACGTAGCAGTGAGTGCCCCCTGATCCATTGAGGAAGTACTTAGAGGACTTCTCCCTAAAGGGAACACCTTTTCCTGCATTCATCTGGGTGCAGTGGGGCTGCACATCTCTCCCACACCTAAGAATGTGTTCTGGAATTCTGAGTGCAGGGAAGTTCCTCCAACTGACAGCAGCGCCTGGGTTCTAATTGAATCCCTTTGCTTGTCTTCCCTGATGGAAAGCCTAGGCGGGAGTGCGGGGGAAAGTGTGGTTTGGGCTCCAAAACCAAGTATTGGCGATGACCTCTCTATGGTTTGTGGAGGTGTTTAAACTACATCCCTAACCTGGGAACACCTGTGCCCCCATAAAGATCCGTGGAGTCTGTTTCCACACCTCCAGCACACACACGAACACTTGCACAGTTATCCTGAGAGTGGGCAGCCTCCTCCAACTGAGAGCAGGGCCTTGGTTCTTATAAAATCGCTTAACTTGTCTACCCTGTTTGGTTGCCTGATACGGAGTGCTGGGGAAAGGTTGGGTTGGGCTCTAAATCCAAGTATTAGCGAGTGCTTCTCCATGGGATTTGGAGGTTATTAACCAAAAGCCCACAACATGGGAATACCTGTGCTCCTTGAAAAAAGCGTGGACTCTGTATCCCCACCACCAGAACACACATGAAGAAGTTTTCTGCTATCCTGAGTGTGGGCTGGCAATTTCAGGTGACAGAAGCGGCTGGGTTCTAACAGAATCCCTTAGCTTGTAATCCCTGAGTGTTTCCCTAGGACTGACTCTGAGAGAAACCTGGGGGTTGGGCTTTGAGGCCAAATAGTAGCGAGTGTCCCCGATGGACTGAGGAAGTATTTAGATGAATTCTCCATAAAGGGAAACACCTGAGCACCCATTCATCTGCGTGGAGTGGGGCTTCAAATCTCCCCACCACACAAGGTTGGGTTCCAGTATCCTGAGGGTGGGGTAGTTCCTCCAACTGACATCAGCGTCTTGGTTTGAATAGAATCCCTTTGCTTGTCTTCCCTGATGGTTTGCCTAGGCCAGTGTGTGGTTGAAAGTGGGATTTGGGATCTAAAACTAAGTATTAGCGTGTGCCTCTCCATGGGTAGTGGAGATGTTTAAACTACAACCCACAACTTGGGAATTACTGTGACCCCTGAAAAATGCGTGTGCTATGTTTCCCCACGTCCAGCACACACAGGAAGAAGTGTTCTGGGGTTCTGAGTGTGGGGAGGTTCCTCCAACAGACAGCAGCACCTGGGTTGTAATAGAATCCCTTAGCTTGACTTCCCTAAGTGTTTTCCTAGGCCTAGCAGTAAGCGATGGTGGGGGATGGGCTCTAAAGCCAAGTATTAGCGAGTGCATCTCTGTGGGTAGTGGAGGGTTTTAAACTACTTCCCCAACCTTGGAACACCTGTGCCCCATAAAGATGCGTGGAATCTGTTTCCCCACCTCCAGCACACACACGGAGACGTGCTCAGTTATCCTGATTGTGGGGAGGCTCCTCCAAATGACAGCAGCGCCTGGGTTCTAAAAGAATCCCTTAGCTTGTCTTCCCTGATGGCATGCCTAGGCTGGAGAGTGGGGGAAAGTGGGGTTTGGGCTCTAAACCAAGTATAAGCGAGAGCCTATCCATGGGATGTGGGTTTTTAACCTACAACCCACAACCATGGAATAAATGTGCCCCCTGAAAGATGCTTTGACTGTTTCCCTACATCCAGCACACACACGAAGATGTGTTCTTGTATTCTGAGTGTGGGGATGTTCCTCAAACTGACAGCAGCACCTGGATTCTATTAGTATCCCTTAGCTTCTGTTCCCTGAGTGTTCTTTTAGGCCAGGCCATGAGGGAAAGCTGGGGGTTGGGCTTGGAGGCCACGTAGCAGTGAGTGCCCCCTGATTCATTGAGGAAGTACTTAGAGGACTTGTCCCTAAAGGGAACACCTTTTCCTGCATTCATCTGGGTGCAGTGGGGCTGCACATCTCTCCCACACCTAAGAATGTGTTCTGGAATTCTGAGTGCAGGGAAGTTCCTCCAACTGACAGCAGCGCCTGGGTTCTAATTGAATCCCTTTGCTTGTCTTCCCTGATGGAAAGCCTAGGCGGGAGTGCGGGGGAAAGTGTGGTTTGGGCTCCAAAACCAAGTATTTGCGATGACCTCTCTATGGTTTGTGGAGGTGTTTAAACTACATCCCTAACCTGGGAACACCTGTGCCCCCATAAAGATCCGTGGAGTCTGTTTCCACACCTCCAGCACACACACGAACACTTGCACAGTTATCCTGAGAGTGGGCAGCCTCCTCCAACTGAGAGCAGGGCCTTGGTTCTTATAAAATCGCTTAACTTGTCTACCCTGTTTGGTTGCCTGCTACGGAGTGCTGGGGAAAGGGTGGGTTGGGCTCTAAATCCAAGTATTAGCGAGTGCTTCTCCATGGGATTTGGAGGTTATTAACCAAAAGCCCACAACATGGGAATACCTGTGCTCCTTGAAAAAACGTGGACTCTGTATCCCCACCACCAGAACACACATGAAGAAGTTTTCTGCTATCCTGAGTGTGGGCTGGCAATTTCAGGTGACAGAAGCAGCTGGGTTCTAACAGAATTCCTTAGCTTGTAATCCCTGAGTGTTTCCCTAGGACTGACTCTGAGAGAAACCGGGGGGTTGGGCTTTGAGGCCAAATAGTAGCGAGTGTCCCCGATGGACTGAGGAAGTATTTAGATGAATTCTCCATAAAGGGAAACACCTGAGCACCCATTCATCTGCGTGGAGTGGGGCTTCAAATCTCCCCACCACACAAGGTTGGGTTCCAGTATCCTGAGGGTGGGGTAGTTCCTCCAACTGACATCAGCATCTTGGTTTGAATAGAATCCCTTTGCTTGTCTTCCCTGATGGTTTGCCTAGGCCAGTGTGTGGTTGAAAGTGGGATTTGGGATCTAAAACTAAGTATTAGCGTGTGCCTCTCCATGGGTAGTGGAGATGTTTAAACTACAACCCACAACTTGGGAATTACTGTGACCCCTGAAAAATGCGTGTGCTATGTTTCCCCACGTCCAGCACACACAGGAAGAAGTGTTCTGGGGTTGTGAGTGTGGGGAGGTTCCTCCAACAGACAGCAGCACCTGGGTTGTAATAGAATCCCTTAGCTTGACTTCCCTAAGTGTTTTCCTAGGCCTAGCAGTAAGCGATGGTGGGGGATGGGCTCTAAAGCCAAGTATTAGCGAGTGCATCTCTGTGGGTAGTGGAGGGTTTTAAACTACTTCCCCAACCTTGGAACACCTGTGCCCCATAAAGATGCGTGGAATCTGTTTCCCCACCTCCAGCACACACACGGAGACGTGCTCAGTTATCCTGATTGTGGGGAGGCTCCTCCAAATGACAGTAGAGCCTGGGTTCTAAAAGAATCCCTTAGCTTGTCTTCCCTGATGGCATGCCTAGGCTGGAGAGTGGGGGAAAGTGGGTGTTGGGCTCTAAACCAAGTATAAGCGAGAGCCTATCCATGGGATGTGGGTTTTTAACCTACAACCCACAACCATGGAATAAATGTGCCCCCTGAAAGATGCTTTGACTGTTTCCCTACGTCCAGCACACACACGAAGATGTGTTCTTGTATTCTGAGTGTGGGGATGTTCCTCAAACTGACAGCAGCACCTGGATTCTATTAGTATCCCTTAGCTTCTGTTCCCTGAGTGTTCTTTTAGGCCAGGCCATGAGGGAAAGCTGGGGGTTGGGCTTGGAGGCCACGTAGCAGTGAGTGCCCCCTGATTCATTGAGGAAGTACTTAGAGGACTTCTCCCTAAAGGGAACACCTTTTCCTGCATTCATCTGGGTGCAGTGGGGCTGCACATCTCTCCCACACCTAAGAATGTGTTCTGGAATTCTGAGTGCAGGGAAGTTCCTCCAACTGACAGCAGCGCCTGGGTTCTAATTGAATCCCTTTGCTTGTCTTCCCTGATGGAAAGCCTAGGCGGGAGTGCGGGGGAAAGTGTGGTTTGGGCTCCAAAACCAAGTATCTGCGATGACCTCTCTATGGTTTGTGGAGGTGTTTAGACTACATCCCTAACCTGGGAACACCTGTGCCCCCATAAAGATCCGTGGAGTCTGTTTCCACACCTCCAGCACACACACGAACACTTGCACAGTTATCCTGAGAGTGGGCAGCCTCCTCCAACTGAGAGCAGGGCCTTGGTTCTTATAAAATCGCTTAACTTGTCTACCCTGTTTGGTTGCCTGATACGGAGTGCTGGGGAAAGGGTGGGTTGGGCTCTAAATCCAAGTATTAGCGAGTGCTTCTCCATGGGATTTGGAGGTTATTAACCAAAAGCCCACAACATGGGAATACCTGTGCTCCTTGAAAAAAGCGTGGACTCTGTATCCCCACCACCAGAACACACATGAAGAAGTTTTCTGCTATCCTGAGTGTGGGCTGGCAATTTCAGGTGACAGAAGCAGCTGGGTTCTAATAGAATCCCTTAGCTTGTAATCCCTGAGTGTTTCCCTAGGACTGACACTGAGAGAAACCTGGGGGTTGGGCTTTGAGGCCAAATAGTAGCGAGTGTCCCCGATGGACTGAGGAAGTATTTAGATGAATTCTCCATAAAGGGAAACACCTGAGCACCCCTTCATCTGCGTGGAGTGGGGCTTCAAATCTCCCCACCACACAAGGTTGGGTTCCAGTATCCTGAGGGTGGGGTAGTTCCTCCAACTGACATCAGCGTCTTGGTTTGAATAGAATCCCTTTGCTTGTCTTCCCTGATGGTGTGCCTAGGCCAGTGTGTGGTTGAAAGTGGGATTTGGGATCTAAAACTAAGTATTAGCGTGTGCCTCTCCATGGGTAGTGGAGATGTTTAAACTACAACCCACAACTTGGGAATTACTGTGACCCCTGAAAAATGCGTGTGCTATGTTTCCCCACGTCCAGCACACACAGCAAGAAGTGTTCTGGGGTTCTGAGTGTGGGGAGGTTCCTCCAACAGACAGCAGCACCTGGGTTGTAATAGAATCCCTTAGCTTGACTTCCCTAAGTGTTTTCCTAGGCCTAGCAGTAAGCGATGGTGGGGGATGGGCTCTAAAGCCAAGTATTAGCGAGTGCATCTCTGTGGGTAGTGGAGGGTTTTAAACTACTTCCCCAACCTTGGAACACCTGTGCCCCATAAAGATGCGTGGAATCTGTTTCCCCACCTACAGCACACACACGGAGACGTGCTCAGTTATCCTGATTGTGGGGAGGCTCCTCCAAATGACAGCAGCGCCTGGGTTCTAAAGGAATCCCTTAGCTTGTCTTCCCTGATGGCATGCCTAGGCTGGAGAGTGGGGGAAAGTGGGGGTTGGGCTCTAAACCAAGTATAAGCGAGAGCCTATCCATGGGATGTGGGTTTTTAACCTACAACCCACAACCATGGAATAAATGTGCCCCGTGAAAGATTCTTTGACTGTTTCCCTACATCCAGCACACACACGAAGATGTGTTCTTGTATTCTGAGTGTGGGGATGTTCCTCAAACTGACAGCAGCACCTGGATTCTATTAGTATCCCTTAGCTTCTGTTCCCTGAGTGTTCTTTTAGGCCAGGCCATGAGGGAAAGCTGGGGGTTGGGCTTGGAGGCCACGTAGCAGTGAGTGCCCCCTGATCCATTGAGGAAGTACTTAGAGGACTTCTCCCTAAAGGGAACACCTTTTCCTGCATTCATCTGGGTGCAGTGGGGCTGCACATCTCTCCCACACCTAAGAATGTGTTCTGGAATTCTGAGTGCAGGGAAGTTCCTCCAACTGACAGCAGCGCCTGGGTTCTAATTGAATCCCTTTGCTTGTCTTCCCTGATGGAAAGCCTAGGCGGGAGTGCGGGGGAAAGTGTGGTTTGGGCTCCAAAACCAAGTATTGGCGATGACCTCTCTATAGTTTGTGGAGGTGTTTAAACTACATCCCTAACCTGGGAACACCTGTGCCCCCATAAAGATCCGTGGAGTCTGTTTCCACACCTCCAGCACACACACGAACACTTGCACAGTTATCCTGAGAGTGGGCAGCCTCCTCCAACTGAGAGCAGGGCCTTGGTTCTTATAAAATCGCTTAACTTGTCTACCCTGTTTGGTTGCCTGATACGGAGTGCTGGGGAAAGGGTGGGTTGGGCTCTAAATCCAAGTATTAGCGAGTGCTTCTCCATGGGATTTGGAGGTTATTAACCAAAAGCCCACAACATGGGAATACCTGTGCTCCTTGAAAAAAGCGTGGACTCTGTATCCCCACCACCAGAACACACATGAAGAAGTTTTCTGCTATCCTGAGTGTGGGCTGGCAATTTCAGGTGACAGAATCGGCTGGGTTCTAACAGAATCCCTTAGCTTGTAATCCCTGAGTGTTTCCCTAGGACTGACTCTGAGAGAAACCTGGGGGTTGGGCTTTGAGGCCAAATAGTAGCGAGTGTCCCCGATGGACTGAGGAAGTATTTAGATGAATTCTCCATAAAGGGAAACACCTGAGCACCCATTCATCTGCGTGGAGTGGGGCTTCAAATCTCCCCACCACACAAGGTTGGGTTCCAGTATCCTGAGGGTGGGGTAGTTCCTCCAACTGACATCAGCGTCTTGGTTTGAATAGAATCCCTTTGCTTGTCTTCCCTGATGGTTTGCCTAGGCCAGTGTGTGGTTGAAAGTGGGATTTGGGATCTAAAACTAAGTATTAGCGTGTGCCTCTCCATGGGTAGTGGAGATGTTTAAACTACAACCCACAACTTGGGAATTACTGTGACCCCTGAAAAATGCGTGTGCTATGTTTCCCCACGTCCAGCACACACAGGAAGAAGTGTTCTGGGGTTGTGAGTGTGGGGAGGTTCCTCCAACAGACAGCAGCACCTGGGTTGTAATAGAATCCCTTAGCTTGACTTCCCTAAGTGTTTTCCTAGGCCTAGCAGTAAGCGATGGTGGGGGATGGGCTCTAAAGCCAAGTATTAGCGAGTGCATCTCTGTGGGTAGTGGAGGGTTTTAAACTACTTCCCCAACCTTGGAACACCTGTGCCCCATAAAGATGCGTGGAATCTGTTTCCCCACCTCCAGCACACACACGGAGACGTGCTCAGTTATCCTGATTGTGGGGAGGCTCCTCCAAATGACAGTAGAGCCTGGGTTCTAAAAGAATCCCTTAGCTTGTCTTCCCTGATGGCATGCCTAGGCTGGAGAGTGGGGGAAAGTGGGTGTTGGGCTCTAAACCAAGTATAAGCGAGAGCCTATCCATGGGATGTGGGTTTTTAACCTACAACCCACAACCATGGAATAAATGTGCCCCCTGAAAGATGCTTTGACTGTTTCCCTACGTCCAGCACACACACGAAGATGTGTTCTTGTATTCTGAGTGTGGGGATGTTCCTCAAACTGACAGCAGCACCTGGATTCTATTAGTATCCCTTAGTTTCTGTTCCCTGAGTGTTCTTTTAGGCCAGGCCATGAGGGAAAGCTGGGGGTTGGGCTTGGAGGCCACGTAGCAGTGAGTGCCCCCTGATTCATTGAGGAAGTACTTAGAGGACTTCTCCCTAAAGGGAACACCTTTTCCTGCATTCATCTGGGTGCAGTGGGGCTGCACATCTCTCCCACACCTAAGAATGTGTTCTGGAATTCTGAGTGCAGGGAAGTTCCTCCAACTGACAGCAGCGCCTGGGTTCTAATTGAATCCCTTTGCTTGTCTTCCCTGATGGAAAGCCTAGGCGGGAGTGCGGGGGAAAGTGTGGTTTGGGCTCCAAAACCAAGTATCTGCGATGACCTCTCTATGGTTTGTGGAGGTGTTTAGACTACATCCCTAACCTGGGAACACCTGTGCCCCCATAAAGATCCGTGGAGTCTGTTTCCACACCTCCAGCACACACACGAACACTTGCACAGTTATCCTGAGAGTGGGCAGCCTCCTCCAACTGAGAGCAGGGCCTTGGTTCTTATAAAATCGCTTAACTTGTCTACCCTGTTTGGTTGCCTGATACGGAGTGCTGGGGAAAGGGTGGGTTGGGCTCTAAATCCAAGTATTAGCGAGTGCTTCTCCATGGGATTTGGAGGTTATTAACCAAAAGCCCACAACATGGGAATACCTGTGCTCCTTGAAAAAAGCGTGGACTCTGTATCCCCACCACCAGAACACACATGAAGAAGTTTTCTGCTATCCTGAGTGTGGGCTGGCAATTTCAGGTGACAGAAGCAGCTGGGTTCTAATAGAATCCCTTAGCTTGTAATCCCTGAGTGTTTCCCTAGGACTGACTCTGAGAGAAACCTGGGGGTTGGGCTTTGAGGCCAAATAGTAGCGAGTGTCCCCGATGGACTGAGGAAGTATTTAGATGAATTCTCCATAAAGGGAAACACCTGAGCACCCCTTCATCTGCGTGGAGTGGGGCTTCAAATCTCCCCACCACACAAGGTTGGGTTCCAGTATCCTGAGGGTGGGGTAGTTCCTCCAACTGACATCAGCGTCTTGGTTTGAATAGAATCCCTTTGCTTGTCTTCCCTGATGGTGTGCCTAGGCCAGTGTGTGGTTGAAAGTGGGATTTGGGATCTAAAACTAAGTATTAGCGTGTGCCTCTCCATGGGTAGTGGAGATGTTTAAACTACAACCCACAACTTGGGAATTACTGTGACCCCTGAAAAATGCGTGTGCTATGTTTCCCCACGTCCAGCACACACAGCAAGAAGTGTTCTGGGGTTCTGAGTGTGGGGAGGTTCCTCCAACAGACAGCAGCACCTGGGTTGTAATAGAATCCCTTAGCTTGACTTCCCTAAGTGTTTTCCTAGGCCTAGCAGTAAGCGATGGTGGGGGATGGGCTCTAAAGCCAAGTATTAGCGAGTGCATCTCTGTGGGTAGTGGAGGGTTTTAAACTACTTCCCCAACCTTGGAACACCTGTGCCCCATAAAGATGCGTGGAATCTGTTTCCCCACCTCCAGCACACACACGGAGACGTGCTCAGTTATCCTGATTGTGGGGAGGCTCCTCCAAATGACAGCAGCGCCTGGGTTCTAAAGGAATCCCTTAGCTTGTCTTCCCTGATGGCATGCCTAGGCTGGAGAGTGGGGGAAAGTGGGGGTTGGGCTCTAAACCAAGTATAAGCGAGAGCCTATCCATGGGATGTGGGTTTTTAACCTACAACCCACAACCATGGAATAAATGTGCCCCGTGAAAGATTCTTTGACTGTTTCCCTACATCCAGCACACACACGAAGATGTGTTCTTGTATTCTGAGTGTGGGGATGTTCCTCAAACTGACAGCAGCACCTGGATTCTATTAGTATCCCTTAGCTTCTGTTCCCTGAGTGTTCTTTTAGGCCAGGCCATGAGGGAAAGCTGGGGGTTGGGCTTGGAGGCCACGTAGCAGTGAGTGCCCCCTGATCCATTGAGGAAGTACTTAGAGGACTTCTCCCTAAAGGGAACACCTTTTCCTGCATTCATCTGGGTGCAGTGGGGCTGCACATCTCTCCCACACCTAAGAATGTGTTCTGGAATTCTGAGTGCAGGGAAGTTCCTCCAACTGACAGCAGCGCCTGGGTTCTAATTGAATCCCTTTGCTTGTCTTCCCTGATGGAAAGCCTAGGCGGGAGTGCGGGGGAAAGTGTGGTTTGGGCTCCAAAACCAAGTATTGGCGATGACCTCTCTATGGTTTGTGGAGGTGTTTAAACTACATCCCTAACCTGGGAACACCTGTGCCCCCATAAAGATCCGTGGAGTCTGTTTCCACACCTCCAGCACACACACGAACACTTGCACAGTTATCCTGAGAGTGGGCAGCCTCCTCCAACTGAGAGCAGGGCCTTGGTTCTTATAAAATCGCTTAACTTGTCTACCCTGTTTGGTTGCCTGATACGGAGTGCTGGGGAAAGGGTGGGTTGGGCTCTAAATCCAAGTATTAGCGAGTGCTTCTCCATGGGATTTGGAGGTTATTAACCAAAAGCCCACAACATGGGAATACCTGTGCTCCTTGAAAAAAGCGTGGACTCTGTATCCCCACCACCAGAACACACATGAAGAAGTTTTCTGCTATCCTGAGTGTGGGCTGGCAATTTCAGGTGACAGAATCGGCTGGGTTCTAACAGAATCCCTTAGCTTGTAATCCCTGAGTGTTTCCCTAGGACTGACTCTGAGAGAAACCTGGGGGTTGGGCTTTGAGGCCAAATAGTAGCGAGTGTCCCCGATGGACTGAGGAAGTATTTAGATGAATTCTCCATAAAGGGAAACACCTGAGCACCCATTCATCTGCGTGGAGTGGGGCTTCAAATCTCCCCACCACACAAGGTTGGGTTCCAGTATCCTGAGGGTGGGGTAGTTCCTCCAACTGACATCAGCGTCTTGGTTTGAATAGAATCCCTTTGCTTGTCTTCCCTGATGGTTTGCCTAGGCCAGTGTGTGGTTGAAAGTGGGATTTGGGATCTAAAACTAAGTATTAGCGTGTGCCTCTCCATGGGTAGTGGAGATGTTTAAACTACAACCCACAACTTGGGAATTACTGTGACCCCTGAAAAATGCGTGTGCTATGTTTCCCCACGTCCAGCACACACAGCAAGAAATGTTCTGGGGTTCTGAGTGTGGGGAGGTTCCTCCAACAGACAGCAGCACCTGGGTTGTAATAGAATCCCTTAGCTTGACTTCCCTAAGTGTTTTCCTAGGCCTAGCAGTAAGCGATGGTGGGGGATGGGCTCTAAAGCCAAGTATTAGCGAGTGCATCTCTGTGGGTAGTGGAGGGTTTTAAACTACTTCCCCAACCTTGGAACACCTGTGCCCCATAAAGATGCGTGGAATCTGTTTCCCCACCTCCAGCACACACACGGAGACGTGCTCAGTTATCCTGATTGTGGGGAGGCTCCTCCAAATGACAGTAGCGCCTGGGTTCTAAAAGAATCCCTTAGCTTGTCTTCCCTGACGGCATGCCAAGGCTGGAGAGTGGGGGAAAGTGGGGGTTGGGCTCTAAACCAAGTATAAGCGAGAGCCTATCCATGGGATGTGGGTTTTTAACCTACAACCCACAACCATGGAATAAATGTGCCCCCTGAAAGATGCTTTGACTGTTTCCCAACATCCAGCATACACACGAAGATGTGTTCTTGTATTCTGAGTGTGGGGATGTTCCTCAAACTGACAGCAGCACCTGGATTCTATTAGTATCCCTTAGCTTCTGTTCCCTGAGTGTTCTTTTAGGCCAGGCCATGAGGGAAAGCTGGGGGTTGGGCTTGGAGGCCACGTAGCAGTGAGTGCCCCCTGATTCATTGAGGAAGTACTTAGAGGACTTCTCCCTAAAGGGAACACCTTTTCCTGCATTCATCTGGGTGCAGTGGGGCTGCACATCTCTCCCACACCTAAGAATGTGTTCTGGAATTCTGAGTGCAGGGAAGTTCCTCCAACTGACAGCAGCGCCTGGGTTCTAATTGAATCCCTTTGCTTGTCTTCCCTGATGGAAAGCCTAGGCGGGAGTGCGGGGGAAAGTGTGGTTTGGGCTCCAAAACCAAGTATTTGCGATGACCTCTCTATGGTTTGTGGAGGTGTTTAAACTACATCCCTAACCTGGGAACACCTGTGCCCCCATAAAGATCCGTGGAGTCTGTTTCCACACCTCCAGCACACACACGAACACTTGCACAGTTATCCTGAGAGTGGGCAGCCTCCTCCAACTGAGAGCAGGGCCTTGGTTCTTATAAAATCGCTTAACTTGTCTACCCTGTTTGGTTGCCTGATACGGAGTGCTGGGGAAAGGGTGGGTTGGGCTCTAAATCCAAGTATTAGCGAGTGCTTCTCCATGGGATTTGGAGGTTATTAACCAAAAGCCCACAACATGGGAATACCTGTGCTCCTTGAAAAAAGCGTGGACTCTGTATCCCCACCACCAGAACACACATGAAGAAGTTTTCTGCTATCCTGAGTGTGGGCTGGCAATTTCAGGTGACAGAAGCGTCTGGGTTCTAATAGAATCCCTTAGCTTGTAATCCCTGAGTGTTTCCCTAGGACTGACTCTGAGAGAAACCTGGGGGTTGGGCTTTGAGGCCAAATAGTAGCGAGTGTCCCCGATGGACTGAGGAAGTATTTAGATGAATTCTCCATAAAGGGAAACACCTGAGCACCCATTCATCTGCGTGGAGTGGGGCTTCAAATCTCCCCACCACACAAGGTTGGGTTCCAGTATCCTGAGGGTGGGGTAGTTCCTCCAACTGACATCAGCGTCTTGGTTTGAATAGAATCCCTTTGCTTGTCTTCCCTGATGGTTTGCCTAGGCCAGTGTGTGGTTGAAAGTGGGATTTGGGATCTAAAACTAAGTATTAGCGTGTGCCTCTCCATGGGTAGTGGAGATGTTTAAACTACAACCCACAACTTGGGAATTACTGTGACCCCTGAAAAATGCGTGTGCTATGTTTCCCCACGTCCAGCACACACAGGAAGAAGTGTTCTGGGGTTGTGAGTGTGGGGAGGTTCCTCCAACAGACAGCAGCACCTGGGTTGTAATAGAATCCCTTAGCTTGACTTCCCTAAGTGTTTTCCTAGGCCTAGCAGTAAGCGATGGTGCGGGATGGGCTCTAAAGCCAAGTATTAGCGAGTGCATCTCTGTGTTTAGTGGAGGGTTTTAAACTACTTCCCCAACCTTGGAACACCTGTGCCCCATAAAGATGCGTGGAATCTGTTTCCCCACCTCCAGCACACACACGGAGACGTGCTCAGGTATCCTGATTGTGGGGAGGCTCCTCCAAATGACAGCAGCGCCTGGGTTCTAAAAGAATCCCTTAGCTTGTCTTCCCTGATGGCATGCCTAGGCTGGAGAGTGGGGGAAAGTGGGGGTTGGGCTCTAAACCAAGTATAAGCGAGAGCCTATCCATGGGATGTGGGTTTTTAACCTACAACCCACAACCATGGAATAAATGTGCCCCCTGATAGATGCTTTGACTGTTTCCCAACATCCAGCATACACACGAAGATGTGTTCTTGTATTCTGAGTGTGGGGATGTTCCTCAAACTGACAGCAGCACCTGGATTCTATTAGTATCCCTTAGCTTCTGTTCCCTGAGTGTTCTTTTAGGCCAGGCCATGAGGGAAAGCTGGGGGTTGGGCTTGGAGGCTACGTAGCAGTGAGTGCCCCCTGATTCATTGAGGAAGTACTTAGAGGACTTCTCCCTAAAGGGAACACCTTTTCCTGCATTCATCTGGGTGCAGTGGGGCTGCACATCTCTCCCACACCTAAGAATGTGTTCTGGAATTCTGAGTGCAGGGAAGTTCCTCCAACTGACAGCAGCGCCTGGGTTCTAATTGAATCCCTTTGCTTGTCTTCCCTGATGGAAAGCCTAGGCGGGAGTGCGGGGGAAAGTGTGGTTTGGGCTCCAAAACCAAGTATTTGCGATGACCTCTCTATGGTTTGTGGAGGTGTTTAAACTACATCCCTAACCTGGGAACACCTGTGCCCCCATAAAGATCCGTGGAGTCTGTTTCCACACCTCCAGCACACACACGAACACTTGCACAGTTATCCTGAGAGTGGGCAGCCTCCTCCAACTGAGAGCAGGGCCTTGGTTCTTATAAAATCGCTTAACTTGTCTACCCTGTTTGGTTGCCTGATACGGAGTGCTGGGGAAAGGGTGGGTTGGGCTCTAAATCCAAGTATTAGCGAGTGCTTCTCCATGGGATTTGGAGGTTATTAACCAAAAGCCCACAACATGGGAATACCTGTGCTCCTTGAAAAAAGCGTGGACTCTGTATCCCCACCACCAGAACACACATGAAGAAGTTTTCTGCTATCCTGAGTGTGGGCTGGCAATTTCAGGTGACAGAAGCGTCTGGGATCTAATAGAATCCCTTAGCTTGTAATCCCTGAGTGTTTCCCTAGGACTGACTCTGAGAGAAACCTGGGGGTTGGGCTTTGAGGCCAAATAGTAGCGAGTGTCCCCGATGGACTGAGGAAGTATTTAGATGAATTCTCCATAAAGGGAAACACCTGAGCACCCATTCATCTGCGTGGAGTGGGGCTTCAAATCTCCCCACCACACAAGGTTGGGTTCCAGTATCCTGAGGGTGGGGTAGTTCCTCCAACTGACATCAGCGTCTTGGTTTGAATAGAATCCCTTTGCTTGTCTTCCCTGATGGTTTGCCTAGGCCATTGTGTGGTTGAAAGTGGGATTTGGGATCTAAAACTAAGTATTAGCGTGTGCCTCTCCATGGGTAGTGGAGATGTTTAAACTACAACCCACAACTTGGGAATTACTGTGACCCCTGAAAAATGCGTGTGCTATGTTTCCCCACGTCCAGCACACACAGGAAGAAGTGTTCTGGGGTTGTGAGTGTGGGGAGGTTCCTCCAACAGACAGCAGCACCTGGGTTGTAATAGAATCCCTTAGCTTGACTTCCCTAAGTGTTTTCCTAGGCCTAGCAGTAAGCGATGGTGGGGGATGGGCTCTAAAGCCAAGTATTAGCGAGTGCATCTCTGTGGGTAGTGGAGGGTTTTAAACTACTTCCCCAACCTTGGAACACCTGTGCCCCATAAAGATGCGTGGAATCTGTTTCCCCACCTCCAGCACACACACGGAGACGTGCTCAGGTATCCTGATTGTGGGGAGGCTCCTCCAAATGACAGCAGCGCCTGGGTTCTAAAAGAATCCCTTAGCTTGTCTTCCCTGATGGCATGCCTAGGCTGGAGAGTGGGGGAAAGTGGGGGTTGGGCTCTAAACCAAGTATAAGCGAGAGCCTATCCATGGGATGTGGGTTTTTAACCTACAACCCACAACCATGGAATAAATGTGCCCCCTGAAAGATGCTTTGACTGTTTCCCTACATCCAGCACACACACGAAGATGTGTTCTAGTATTCTGAGTGTGGGGATGTTCCTCAAACTGACAGCAGCACCTGGATTCTATTAGTATCCCTTAGCTTCTGTTCCCTGAGTGTTCTTTTAGGCCAGGCCATGAGGGAAAGCTGGGGGTTGGGCTTGGAGGCTACGTAGCAGTGAGTGCCCCCTGATTCATTGAGGAAGTACTTAGAGGACTTCTCCCTAAAGGGAACACCTTTTCCTGCATTCATCTGGGTGCAGTGGGGCTGCACATCTCTCCCACACCTAAGAATGTGTTCTGGAATTCTGAGTGCAGGGAAGTTCCTCCAACTGACAGCAGCGCCTGGGTTCTAATTGAATCCCTTTGCTTGTCTTCCCTGATGGAAAGCCTAGGCGGGAGTGCGGGGGAAAGTGTGGTTTGGGCTCCAAAACCAAGTATTTGCGATGACCTCTCTATGGTTTGTGGAGGTGTTTAAACTACATCCCTTACCTGGGAACACCTGTGCCCCCATAAAGATCCGTGGAGTCTGTTTCCACACCTCCAGCACACACACGAACACTTGCACAGTTATCCTGAGAGTGGGCAGCCTCCTCCAACTGAGAGCAGGGCCTTGGTTCTTATAAAATCGCTTAACTTGTCTACCCTGTTTGGTTGCCTGATACGGAGTGCTGGGGAAAGGGTGGGTTGGGCTCTAAATCCAAGTATTAGCGAGTGCTTCTCCATGGGATTTGGAGGTTATTAACCAAAAGCCCACAACATGGGAATACCTGTGCTCCTTGAAAAAAGCGTGGACTCTGTATCCCCACCACCAGAACACACATGAAGAAGTTTTCTGCTATCCTGAGTGTGGGCTGGCAATTTCAGGTGACAGAAGCGGCTGGGTTCTAATAGAATCCCTTAGCTTGTAATCCCTGAGTGTTTCCCTAGGACTGGCTCTGAGAGAAACCTGGGGGTTGGGCTTTGAGGCCAAATAGTAGCGAGTGTCCCCGATGGACTGAGGAAGTATTTAGATGATTTCTCCATAAAGGGAAACACCTGAGCACCCATTCATCTGCGTGGAGTGGGGCTTCAAATCTCCCCACCACACAAGGTTGGGTTCCAGTATCCTGAGGGTGGGGTAGTTCCTCCAACTGACATCAGCGTCTTGGTTTGAATAGAATCCCTTTGCTTGTCTTCCCTGATGGTTTGCCTAGGCCAGTGTGTGGTTGAAAGTGGGATTTGGGATCTAAAACTAAGTATTAGCGTGTGCCTCTCCATGGGTAGTGGAGATGTTTAAACTACAACCCACAACTTGGGAATTACTGTGACCCCTGAAAAATGCGTGTGCTATGTTTCCCCACGTCCAGCACACACAGGAAGAAGTGTTCTGGGGTTGTGAGTGTGGGGAGGTTCCTCCAACAGACAGCAGCACCTGGGTTGTAATAGAATCCCTTAGCTTGACTTCCCTAAGTGTTTTCTTAGGCCTAGCAGTAAGCGATGGTGCGGGATGGGCTCTAAAGCCAAGTATTAGCGAGTGCATCTCTGTGTTTAGTGGAGGGTTTTAAACTACTTCCCCAACCTTGGAACACCTGTGCCCCATAAAGATGCGTGGAATCTGTTTCCCCACCTCCAGCACACACACGGAGACGTGCTCAGGTATCCTGATTGTGGGGAGGCTCCTCCAAATGACAGCAGCGCCTGGGTTCTAAAAGAATCCCTTAGCTTGTCTTCCCTGATGGCATGCCTAGGCTGGAGAGTGGGGGAAAGTGGGGGTTGGGCTCTAAACCAAGTATAAGCGAGAGCCTATCCATGGGATGTGGGTTTTTAACCTACAACCCACAACCATGGAATAAATGTGCCCCCTGAAAGATGCTTTGACTGTTTCCCAACATCCAGCATACACACGAAGATGTGTTCTTGTATTCTGAGTGTGGGGATGTTCCTCAAACTGACAGCAGCACCTGGATTCTATTAGTATCCCTTAGCTTCTGTTCCCTGAGTGTTCTTTTAGGCCAGGCCATGAGGGAAAGCTGGGGGTTGGGCTTGGAGGCTACGTAGCAGTGAGTGCCCCCTGATTCATTGAGGAAGTACTTAGAGGACTTCTCCCTAAAGGGAACACCTTTTCCTGCATTCATCTGGGTGCAGTGGGGCTGCACATCTCTCCCACACCTAAGAATGTGTTCTGGAATTCTGAGTGCAGGGAAGTTCCTCCAACTGACAGCAGCGCCTGGGTTCTAATTGAATCCCTTTGCTTGTCTTCCCTGATGGAAAGCCTAGGCGGGAGTGCGGGGGAAAGTGTGGTTTGGGCTCCAAAACCAAGTATTTGCGATGACCTCTCTATGGTTTGTGGAGGTGTTTAAACTACATCCCTAACCTGGGAACACCTGTGCCCCCATAAAGATCCGTGGAGTCTGTTTCCACACCTCCAGCACACACACGAACACTTGCACAGTTATCCTGAGAGTGGGCAGCCTCCTCCAACTGAGAGCAGGGCCTTGGTTCTTATAAAATCGCTTAACTTGTCTACCCTGTTTGGTTGCCTGATACGGAGTGCTGGGGAAAGGGTGGGTTGGGCTCTAAATCCAAGTATTAGCGAGTGCTTCTCCATGGGATTTGGAGGTTATTAACCAAAAGCCCACAACATGGGAATACCTGTGCTCCTTGAAAAAAGCGTGGACTCTGTATCCCCACCACCAGAACACACATGAAGAAGTTTTCTGCTATCCTGAGTGTGGGCTGGCAATTTCAGGTGACAGAAGCGTCTGGGATCTAATAGAATCCCTTACCTTGTAATCCCTGAGTGTTTCCCTAGGACTGACTCTGAGAGAAACCTGGGGGTTGGGCTTTGAGGCCAAATAGTAGCGAGTGTCCCCGATGGACTGAGGAAGTATTTAGATGAATTCTCCATAAAGGGAAACACCTGAGCACCCATTCATCTGCGTGGAGTGGGGCTTCAAATCTCCCCACCACACAAGGTTGGGTTCCAGTATCCTGAGGGTGGGGTAGTTCCTCCAACTGACATCAGCGTCTTGGTTTGAATAGAATCCCTTTGCTTGTCTTCCCTGATGGTTTGCCTAGGCCAGTGTGTGGTTGAAAGTGGGATTTGGGATCTAAAACTAAGTATTAGCGTGTGCCTCTCCATGGGTAGTGGAGATGTTTAAACTACAACCCACAACTTGGGAATTACTGTGACCCCTGAAAAATGCGTGTGCTATGTTTCCCCACGTCCAGCACACACAGGAAGAAGTGTTCTGGGGTTTTGAGTGTGGGGAGGTTCCTCCAACAGACAGCAGCACCTGGGTTGTAATAGAATCCCTTAGCTTGACTTCCCTAAGTGTTTTCCTAGGCCTAGCAGTAAGCGATGGTGGGGGATGGGCTCTAAAGCCAAGTATTAGCGAGTGCATCTCTGTGGGTAGTGGAGGGTTTTAAACTACTTCCCCAACCTTGGAACACCTGTGCCCCATAAAGATGCGTGGAATCTGTTTCCCCACCTCCAGCACACACACGGAGTCGTGCTCAGGTATCCTGATTGTGGGGAGGCTCCTCCAAATGACAGCAGCGCCTGGGTTCTAAAAGAATCCCTTAGCTTGTCTTCCCTGATGGCATGCCTAGGCTGGAGAGTGGGGGAAAGTGGGGGTTGGGCTCTAAACCAAGTATAAGCGAGAGCCTATCCATGGGATGTGGGTTTTTAACCTACAACCCACAACCATGGAATAAATGTGCCCCCTGAAAGATGCTTTGACTGTTTCCCTACATCCAGCACACACACGAAGATGTGTTCTAGTATTCTGAGTGTGGGGATGTTCCTCAAACTGACAGCAGCACCTGGATTCTATTAGTATCCCTTAGCTTCTGTTCCCTGAGTGTTCTTTTAGGCCAGGCCATGAGGGAAAGCTGGGGGTTGGGCTTGGAGGCTACGTAGCAGTGAGTGCCCCCTGATTCATTGAGGAAGTACTTAGAGGACTTCTCCCTAAAGGGAACACCTTTTCCTGCATTCATCTGGGTGCAGTGGGGCTGCACATCTCTCCCACACCTAAGAATGTGTTCTGGAATTCTGAGTGCAGGGAAGTTCCTCCAACTGACAGCAGCGCCTGGGTTCTAATTGAATCCCTTTGCTTGTCTTCCCTGATGGAAAGCCTAGGCGGGAGTGCGGGGGAAAGTGTGCTTTGGGCTCCAAAACCAAGTATTTGCGATGACCTCTCTATGGTTTGTGGAGGTGTTTAAACTACATCCCTAACCTGGGAACACCTGTGCCCCCATAAAGATCCGTGGAGTCTGTTTCCACACCTCCAGCACACACACGAACACTTGCACAGTTATCCTGAGAGTGGGCAGCCTCCTCCAACTGAGAGCAGGGCCTTGGTTCTTATAAAATCGCTTAACTTGTCTACCCTGTTTGGTTGCCTGATACGGAGTGCTGGGGAAAGGGTGGGTTGGGCTCTAAATCCAAGTATTAGCGAGTGCTTCTCCATGGGATTTGGAGGTTATTAACCAAAAGCCCACAACATGGGAATACCTGTGCTCCTTGAAAAAAGCGTGGACTCTGTATCCCCACCACCAGAACACACATGAAGAAGTTTTCTGCTATCCTGAGTGTGGGCTGGCAATTTCAGGTGACAGAAGCGGCTGGGTTCTAATAGAATCCCTTAGCTTGTAATCCCTGAGTGTTTCCCTAGGACTGACTCTGAGAGAAACCTGGGGGTTGGGCTTTGAGGCCAAATAGTAGCGAGTGTCCCCGATGGACTGAGGAAGTATTTAGATGAATTCTCCATAAAGGGAAACACCTGAGCACCCATTCATCTGCGTGGAGTGGGGCTTCAAATCTCCCCACCACACAAGGTTGGGTTCCAGTATCCTGAGGGTGGGGTAGTTCCTCCAACTGACATCAGCGTCTTGGTTTGAATAGAATCCCTTTGCGTGTCTTCCCTGATGGTTTGCCTAGGCCAGTGTGTGGTTGAAAGTGGGATTTGGGATCTAAAATTAAGTATTAGCGTGTGCCTCTCCATGGGTAGTGGAGATGTTTAAACTACAACCCACAACTTGGGAATTACTGTGACCCCTGAAAAATGCGTGTGCTATGTTTCCCCACGTCCAGCACACACAGGAAGAAATGTTCTGGGGTTCTGAGTGTGGGGAGGTTCCTCCAACAGACAGCAGCACCTGGGTTGTAATAGAATCCCTTAGCTTGACTTCCCTAAGTGTTTTCCTAGGCCTAGCAGTAAGCGATGGTGGGGGATGGGCTCTAAAGCCAAGTATTAGCGAGTGCATCTCTGTGGGTAGTGGAGGGTTTTAAACTACTTCCCCAACCTTGGAACACCTGTGCCCCATAAAGATGCGTGGAATCTGTTTCCCCACCTCCAGCACACACACGGAGACGTGCTCAGGTATCCTGATTGTGGGGAGGCTCCTCCAAATGACAGCAGCGCCTGGGTTCTAAAAGAATCCCTTAGCTTGTCTTCCCTGATGGCATGCCTAGGCTGGAGAGTGGGGGAAAGTGGGGGTTGGGCTCTAAACCAAGTATAAGCGAGAGCCTATCCATGGGATGTGGGTTTTAAACCTACAACCCACAACCATGGAATAAATGTGCCCCCTGAAAGATGCTTTGACTGTTTCCCTACATCCAGCACACACACGAAGATGTGTTCTTGTATTCTGAGTGTGGGGATGTTCCTCAAACTGACAGCAGCACCTGGATTCTATTAGTATCCCTTAGCTTCTGTTCCCTGAGTGTTCTTTTAGGCCAGGCCATGAGGGAAAGCTGGGGGTTGGGCTTGGAGGCTACGTAGCAGTGAGTGCCCCCTGATTCATTGAGGAAGTACTTAGAGGACTTCTCCCTAAAGGGAACACCTTTTCCTGCATTCATCTGGGTGCAGTGGGGCTGCACATCTCTCCCACACCTAAGAATGTGTTCTGGAATTCTGAGTGCAGGGAAGTTCCTCCAACTGACAGCAGCGCCTGGGTTCTAATTGAATCCCTTTGCTTGTCTACCCTGATGGAAAGCCTAGGCGGGAGTGCGGGGGAAAGTGTGGTTTGGGCTCCAAAACCAAGTATTGGCGATGACCTCTCTATGGTTTGTGGAGGTGTTTAAACTACATCCCTAACCTGGGAACACCTGTGCCCCCATAAAGATCCGTGGAGTCTGTTTCCACACCTCCAGCACACACACGAACACTTGCACAGTTATCCTGAGAGTGGGCAGCCTCCTCCAACTGAGAGCAGGGCCTTGGTTCTTATAAAATCGCTTAACTTGTCTACCCTGTTTGGTTGCCTGATACGGAGTGCTGGGGAAAGGGTGGGTTGGGCTCTAAATCCAAGTATTAGCGAGTGCTTCTCCATGGGATTTGGAGGTTATTAACCAAAAGCCCACAACATGGGAATACCTGTGCTCCTTGAAAAAAGCGTGGACTCTGTATCCCCACCACCAGAACACACATGAAGAAGTTTTCTGCTATCCTGAGTGTGGGCTGGCAATTTCAGGTGACAGAAGCGGCTGGGTTCTAATAGAATCCCTTAGCTTGTAATCCCTGAGTGTTTCCCTAGGACTGACTCTGAGAGAAACCTGGGGGTTGGGCTTTGAGGCCAAATAGTAGCGAGTGTCCCCGATGGACTGAGGAAGTATTTAGATGAATTCTCCATAAAGGGAAACACCTGAGCACCCATTCATCTGCGTGGAGTGGGGCTTCAAATCTCCCCACCACACAAGGTTGGGTTCCAGTATCCTGAGGGTGGGGTAGTTCCTCCAACTGACATCAGCGTCTTGGTTTGAATAGAATCCCTTTGCTTGTCTTCCCTGATGGTTTGCCTAGGCCAGTGTGTGGTTGAAAGTGGGATTTGGGATCTAAAACTAAGTATTAGCGTGTGCCTCTCCATGGGTAGTGGAGATGTTTAAACTACAACCCACAACTTGGGAATTACTGTGACCCCTGAAAAATGCGTGTGCTATGTTTCCCCACGTCCAGCACACACAGGAAGAAGTGTTCTGGGGTTGTGAGTGTGGGGAGGTTCCTCCAACAGACAGCAGCACCTGGGTTGTAATAGAATCCCTTAGCTTGACTTCCCTAAGTGTTTTCCTAGGCCTAGCAGTAAGCGATGGTGGGGGATGGGCTCTAAAGCCAAGTATTAGCGAGTGCATCTCTGTGGGTAGTGGAGGGTTTTAAACTACTTCCCCAACCTTGGAACACCTGTGCCCCATAAAGATGCGTGGAATCTGTTTCCCCACCTCCAGCACACACACGGAGACGTGCTCAGGTATCCTGATTGTGGGGAGGCTCCTCCAAATGACAGCAGTGCCTGGGTTCTAAAAGAATCCCTTAGCTTGTCTTCCCTGATGGCATGCCTAGGCTGGAGAGTGGGGGAAAGTGGGGGTTGGGCTCTAAACCAAGTATAAGCGAGAGCCTATCCATGGGATGTGGGTTTTTAACCTACAACCCACAACCATGGAATAAATGTGCCCCCTGAAAGATGCTTTGACTGTTTCCCTACATCCAGCACACACACGAAGATGTGTTCTAGTATTCTGAGTGTGGGGATGTTCCTCAAACTGACAGCAGCACCTGGATTCTATTAGTATCCCTTAGCTTCTGTTCCCTGAGTGTTCTTTTAGGCCAGGCCATGAGGGAAAGCTGGGGGTTGGGCTTGGAGGCTACGTAGCAGTGAGTGCCCCCTGATTCATTGAGGAAGTACTTAGAGGACTTCTCCCTAAAGGGAACACCTTTTCCTGCATTCATCTGGGTGCAGTGGGGCTGCACATCTCTCCCACACCTAAGAATGTGTTCTGGAATTCTGAGTGCAGGGAAGTTCCTCCAACTGACAGCAGCGCCTGGGTTCTAATTGAATCCCTTTGCTTGTCTTCCCTGATGGAAAGCCTAGGCGGGAGTGCGGGGGAAAGTGTGGTTTGGGCTCCAAAACCAAGTATTTGCGATGACCTCTCTATGGTTTGTGGAGGTGTTTAAACTACATCCCTTACCTGGGAACACCTGTGCCCCCATAAAGATCCGTGGAGTCTGTTTCCACACCTCCAGCACACACACGAACACTTGCACAGTTATCCTGAGAGTGGGCAGCCTCCTCCAACTGAGAGCAGGGCCTTGGTTCTTATAAAATCGCTTAACTTGTCTACCCTGTTTGGTTGGCTGATACGGAGTGCTGGGGAAAGGGTGGGTTGGGCTCTAAATCCAAGTATTAGCGAGTGCTTCTCCATGGGATTTGGAGGTTATTAACCAAAAGCCCACAACATGGGAATACCTGTGCTCCTTGAAAAAAGCGTGGACTCTGTATCCCCACCACCAGAACACACATGAAGAAGTTTTCTGCTCTGCTGAGTGTGGGCTGGCAATTTCAGGTGACAGAAGCGGCTGGGTTCTAATAGAATCCCTTAGCTTGTAATCCCTGAGTGTTTCCCTAGGACTGACTCTGAGAGAAACCTGGGGGTTGGGCTTTGAGTCCAAATAGTAGCGAGTGTCCCCGATGGACTGAGGAAGTATTTAGATGAATTCTCCATAAAGGGAAACACCTGAGCACCCATTCATCTGCGTGGAGTGGGGCTTCAAATCTCCCCACCACACAAGGTTGGGTTCCAGTATCCTGAGGGTGGGGTAGTTCCTCCAACTGACATCAGCGTCTTGGTTTGAATAGAATCCCTTTGCGTGTCTTCCCTGATGGTTTGCCTAGGCCAGTGTGTGGTTGAAAGTGGGATTTGGGATCTAAAACTAAGTATTAGCGTGTGCCTCTCCATGGGTAGTGGAGATGTTTAAACTACAACCCACAACTTGGGAATTACTGTGACCCCTGAAAAATGCGTGTGCTATGTTTCCCCATGTCCAGCACACACAGGAAGAAGTGTTCTGGGGTTCTGAGTGTGGGGAGGTTCCTCCAACAGACAGCAGCACCTGGGTTGTAATAGAATCCCTTAGCTTGACTTCCCTAAGTGTTTTCCTAGGCCTAGCAGTAAGCGATGGTGGGGGATGGGCTCTAAAGCCAAGTATTAGCGAGTGCATCTCTGTGGGTAGTGGAGGGTTTTAAACTACTTCCCCAACCTTGGAACACCTGTGCCCCATAAAGATGCGTGGAATCTGTTTCCCCACCTCCAGCACACACACTTAGACGTGCTCAGGTATCCTGATTGTGGGGAGGCTCCTCCAAATGACAGCAGCGCCTGGGTTCTAAAAGAATCCCTTAGCTTGTCTTCCCTGATGGCATGCCTAGGCTGGAGAGTGGGGGAAAGTGGGGGTTGGGCTCTAAACCAAGTATAAGCGAGAGCCTATCCATGGGATGTGGGTTTTAAACCTACAACCCACAACCATGGAATAAATGTGCCCCCTGAAAGATGCTTTGACTGTTTCCCTACATCCAGCACACACACGAAGATGTGTTCTTGTATTCTGAGTGTGGGGATGTTCCTCAAACTGACAGCAGCACCTGGATTCTATTAGTATCCCTTAGCTTCTGTTCCCTGAGTGTTCTTTTAGGCCAGGCCATGAGGGAAAGCTGGGGGTTGGGCTTGGAGGCTACGTAGCAGTGAGTGCCCCCTGATTCATTGAGGAAGTACTTAGAGGACTTCTCCCTAAAGGGAACACCTTTTCCTGCATTCATCTGGGTGCAGTGGGGCTGCACATCTCTCCCACACCTAAGAATGTGTTCTGGAATTCTGAGTGCAGGGAAGTTCCTCCAACTGACAGCAGCGCCTGGGTTCTAATTGAATCCCTTTGCTTGTCTTCCCTGATGGAAAGCCTAGGCGGGAGTGCGGGGGAAAGTGTGCTTTGGGCTCCAAAACCAAGTATTTGCGATGACCTCTCTATGGTTTGTGGAGGTGTTTAAACTACATCCCTTACCTGGGAACACCTGTGCCCCCATAAAGATCCGTGGAGTCTGTTTCCACACCTCCAGCACACACACGAACACTTGCACAGTTATCCTGAGAGTGGGCAGCCTCCTCCAACTAAGAGCAGGGCCTTGGTTCTTATAAAATCGCTTAACTTGTCTACCCTGTTTGGTTGCCTGATACGGAGTGCTGGGGAAAGGGTGGGTTGGGCTCTAAATCCAAGTATTAGCGAGTGCTTCTCCATGGGATTTGGAGGTTATTAACCAAAAGCCCACAACATGGGAATACCTGTGCTCCTTGAAAAAAGCGTGGACTCTGTATCCCCACCACCAGAACACACATGAAGAAGTTTTCTGCTATCCTGAGTGTGGGCTGGCAATTTCAGGTGACAGAAGCGGCTGGGTTCTAATAGAATCCCTTAGCTTGTAATCCCTGAGTGTTTCCCTAGGACTGACTCTGAGAGAAACCTGGGGGTTGGGCTTTGAGGCCAAATAGTAGCGAGTGTCCCCGATGGACTGAGGAAGTATTTAGATGAATTCTCCATAAAGGGAAACACCTGAGCACCCATTCATCTGCGTGGAGTGGGGCTTCAAATCTCCCCACCACACAAGGTTGGGTTCCAGTATCCTGAGGGTGGGGTAGTTCCTCCAACTGACATCAGCGTCTTGGTTTGAATAGAATCCCTTTGCTTGTCTTCCCTGATGGTTTGCCTAGGCCAGTGTGTGGTTGAAAGTGGGATTTGGGATCTAAAACTAAGTATTAGCGTGTGCCTCTCCATGGGTAGTGGAGATGTTTAAACTACAACCCACAACTTGGGAATTACTGTGACCCCTGAAAAATGCGTGTGCTATGTTTCCCCACGTCCAGCACACACAGGAAGAAGTGTTCTGGGGTTCTGAGTGTGGGGAGGTTCCTCCAACAGACAGCAGCACCTGGGTTGTTATAGAATCCCTTAGCTTGACTTCCCTAAGTGTTTTCCTAGGCCTAGCAGTAAGCGATGGTGGGGGATGGGCTCTAAAGCCAAGTATTAGCGAGTGCATCTCTGTGGGTAGTGGAGGGTTTTAAACTACTTCCCCAACCTTGGAACACCTGTGCCCCATAAAGATGCGTGGAATCTGTTTCCCCACCTCCAGCACACACACGGAGACGTGCTCAGGTATCCTGATTGTGGGGAGGCTCCTCCAAATGACAGCAGCGCCTGGGTTCTAAAAGAATCCCTTAGCTTGTCTTCCCTGATGGCATGCCTAGGCTGGAGAGTGGGGGAAAGTGGGGGTTGGGCTCTAAACCATGTATAAGCGAGAGCCTATCCATGGGATGTGGGTTTTAAACCTACAACCCACAACCATGGAATAAATGTGCCCCCTGAAAGATGCTTTGACTGTTTCCCTACATCCAGCACACACACGAAGATGTGTTCTTGTATTCTGAGTGTGGGGATGTTCCTCAAACTGACAGCAGCACCTGGATTCTATTAGTATCCCTTAGCTTCTGTTCCCTGAGTGTTCTTTTAGGCCAGGCCATGAGGGAAAGCTGGGGGTTGGGCTTGGAGGCTACGTAGCAGTGAGTGCCCCCTGATTCATTGAGGAAGTACTTAGAGGACTTCTCCCTAAAGGGAACACCTTTTCCTGCATTCATCTGGGTGCAGTGGGGCTGCACATCTCTCCCACACCTAAGAATGTGTTCTGGAATTCTGAGTGCAGGGAAGTTCCTCCAACTGACAGCAGCGCCTGGGTTCTAATTGAATCCCTTTGCTTGTCTACCCTGATGGAAAGCCTAGGCGGGAGTGCGGGGGAAAGTGTGGTTTGGGCTCCAAAACCAAGTATTGGCGATGACCTCTCTATGGTTTGTGGAGGTGTTTAAACTACATCCCTAACCTGGGAACACCTGTGCCCCCATAAAGATCCGTGGAGTCTGTTTCCACACCTCCAGCACACACACGAACACTTGCACAGTTATCCTGAGAGTGGGCAGCCTCCTCCAACTGAGAGCAGGGCCTTGGTTCTTATAAAATCGCTTAACTTGTCTACCCTGTTTGGTTGCCTGATACGGAGTGCTGGGGAAAGGGTGGGTTGGGCTCTAAATCCAAGTATTAGCGAGTGCTTCTCCATGGGATTTGGAGGTTATTAACCAAAAGCCCACAACATGGGAATACCTGTGCTCCTTGAAAAAAGCGTGGACTCTGTATCCCCACCACCAGAACACACATGAAGAAGTTTTCTGCTATCCTGAGTGTGGGCTGGCAATTTCAGGTGACAGAAGCGGCTGGGTTCTAATAGAATCCCTTAGCTTGTAATCCCTGAGTGTTTCCCTAGGACTGACTCTGAGAGAAACCTGGGGGTTGGGCTTTGAGGCCAAATAGTAGCGAGTGTCCCCGATGGACTGAGGAAGTATTTAGATGAATTCTCCATAAAGGGAAACACCTGAGCACCCATTCATCTGCGTGGAGTGGGGCTTCAAATCTCCCCACCACACAAGGTTGGGTTCCAGTATCCTGAGGGTGGGGTAGTTCCTCCAACTGACATCAGCGTCTTGGTTTGAATAGAATCCCTTTGCTTGTCTTCCCTGATGGTTTGCCTAGGCCAGTGTGTGGTTGAAAGTGGGATTTGGGATCTAAAACTAAGTATTAGCGTGTGCCTCTCCATGGGTAGTGGAGATGTTTAAACTACAACCCACAACTTGGGAATTACTGTGACCCCTGAAAAATGCGTGTGCTATGTTTCCCCACGTCCAGCACACACAGGAAGAAGTGTTCTGGGGTTCTGAGTGTGGGGAGGTCCCTCCAACAGACAGCAGCACCTGGGTTGTAATAGAATCCCTTCGCTTGACTTCCCTAAGTGTTTTCCTAGGCCTAGCAGTAAGCGATGGTGGGGGATGGGCTCTAAAGCCAAGTATTAGCGAGTGCATCTCTGTGGGTAGTGGAGGGTTTTAAACTACTTCCCCAACCTTGGAACACCTGTGCCCCATAAAGATGCGTGGAATCTGTTTCCCCACCTCCAGCACACACACGGAGACGTGCTCAGGTATCCTGATTGTGGGGAGGCTCCTCCAAATGACAGCAGCGCCTGGGTTCTAAAAGAATCCCTTAGCTTGTCTTCCCTGATGGCATGCCTAGGCTGGAGAGTGGGGGAAAGTGGGGGTTGGGCTCTAAACCAAGTATAAGCGAGAGCCTATCCATGGGATGTGGGTTTTTAACCTACAACCCACAACCATGGAATAAATGTGCCCCCTGAAAGATGCTTTGACTGTTTCCCAACATCCAGCATACACACGAAGATGTGTTCTTGTATTCTGAGTGTGGGGATGTTCCTCAAACTGACAGCAGCACCTGGATTCTATTAGTATCCCTTAGCTTCTGTTCCCTGAGTGTTCTTTTAGGCCAGGCCATGAGGGAAAGCTGGGGGTTGGGCTTGGAGGCTACGTAGCAGTGAGTGCCCCCTGATTCATTGAGGAAGAACTTAGAGGACTTCTCCCTAAAGGGAACACCTTTTCCTGCATTCATCTGGGTGCAGTGGGGCTGCACAACTCTCCCACACCTAAGAATGTGTTCTGGAATTCTGAGTGCAGGGAAGTTCCTCCAACTGACAGCAGCGCCTGGGTTCTAATTGAATCCCTTTGCTTGTCTTCCCTGATGGAAAGCCTAGGCGGGAGTGCGGGGGAAAGTGTGGTTTGGGCTCCAAAACCAAGTATTTGCGATGACCTCTCTATGGTTTGTGGAGGTGTTTAAACTACATCCCTAACCTGGGAACACCTGTGCCCCCATAAAGATCCGTGGAGTCTGTTTCCACACCTCCAGCACACACACGAACACTTGCACAGTTATCCTGAGAGTGGGCAGCCTCCTCCAACTGAGAGCAGGGCCTTGGTTCTTATAAAATCGCTTAACTTGTCTACCCTGTTTGGTTGCCTGATACGGAGTGCTGGGGAAAGGGTGGGTTGGGCTCTAAATCCAAGTATTAGCGAGTGCTTCTCCATGGGATTTGGAGGTTATTAACCAAAAGCCCACAACATGGGAATACCTGTGCTCCTTGAAAAAAGCGTGGACTCTGTATCCCCACCACCAGAACACACATGAAGAAGTTTTCTGCTCTGCTGAGTGTGGGCTGGCAATTTCAGGTGACAGAAGCGGCTGGGTTCTAATAGAATCCCTTAGCTTGTAATCCCTGAGTGTTTCCCTAGGACTGACTCTGAGAGAAGCCTGGGGGTTGGGCTTTGAGGCCAAATAGTAGCGAGTGTCCCCGATGGACTGAGGAAGTATTTAGATGAATTCTCCATAAAGGGAAACACCTGAGCACCCATTCATCTGCGTGGAGTGGGGCTTCAAATCTCCCCACCACACAAGGTTGGGTTCCAGTATCCTGAGGGTGGGGTAGTTCCTCCAACTGACATCAGCGTCTTGGTTTGAATAGAATCCCTTTGCGTGTCTTCCCTGATGGTTTGCCTAGGCCAGTGTGTGGTTGAAAGTGGGATTTGGGATCTAAAACTAAGTATTAGCGTGTGCCTCTCCATGGGTAGTGGAGATGTTTAAACTACAACCCACAACTTGGGAATTACTGTGACCCCTGAAAAATGCGTGTGCTATGTTTCCCCATGTCCAGCACACACAGGAAGAAGTGTTCTGGGGTTCTGAGTGTGGGGAGGTTCCTCCAACAGACAGCAGCACCTGGGTTGTAATAGAATCCCTTAGCTTGACTTCCCTAAGTGTTTTCCTAGGCCTAGCAGTAAGCGATGGTGGGGGATGGGCTCTAAAGCCAAGTATTAGCGAGTGCATCTCTGTGGGTAGTGGAGGGTTTTAAACTACTTCCCCAACCTTGGAACACCTGTGCCCCATAAAGATGCGTGGAATCTGTTTCCCCACCTCCAGCACACACACTTAGACGTGCTCAGGTATCCTGATTGTGGGGAGGCTCCTCCAAATGACAGCAGCGCCTGGGTTCTAAAAGAATCCCTTAGCTTGTCTTCCCTGATGGCATGCCTAGGCTGGAGAGTGGGGGAAAGTGGGGGTTGGGCTCTAAACCAAGTATAAGCGAGAGCCTATCCATGGGATGTGGGTTTTAAACCTACAACCCACAACCATGGAATAAATGTGCCCCCTGAAAGATGCTTTGACTGTTTCCCTACATCCAGCACACACACGAAGATGTGTTCTTGTATTCTGAGTGTGGGGATGTTCCTCAAACTGACAGCAGCACCTGGATTCTATTAGTATCCCTTAGCTTCTGTTCCCTGAGTGTTCTTTTAGGCCAGGCCATGAGGGAAAGCTGTGGGTTGGGCTTGGAGGCTACGTAGCAGTGAGTGCCCCCTGATTCATTGAGGAAGTACTTAGAGGACTTCTCCCTAAAGGGAACACCTTTTCCTGCATTCATCTGGGTGCAGTGGGGCTGCACATCTCTCCCACACCTAAGAATGTGTTCTGGAATTCTGAGTGCAGGGAAGTTCCTCCAACTGACAGCAGCGCCTGGGTTCTAATTGAATCCCTTTGCTTGTCTTCCCTGATGGAAAGCCTAGGCGGGAGTGCGGGGGAAAGTGTGCTTTGGGCTCCAAAACCAAGTATTTGCGATGACCTCTCTATGGTTTGTGGAGGTGTTTAAACTACATCCCTTACCTGGGAACACCTGTGCCCCCATAAAGATCCGTGGAGTCTGTTTCCACACCTCCAGCACACACACGAACACTTGCACAGTTATCCTGAGAGTGGGCAGCCTCCTCCAACTAAGAGCAGGGCCTTGGTTCTTATAAAATCGCTTAACTTGTCTACCCTGTTTGGTTGCCTGATACGGAGTGCTGGGGAAAGGGTGGGTTGGGCTCTAAATCCAAGTATTAGCGAGTGCTTCTCCATGGGATTTGGAGGTTATTAACCAAAAGCCCACAACATGGGAATACCTGTGCTCCTTGAAAAAAGCGTGGACTCTGTATCCCCACCACCAGAACACACATGAAGAAGTTTTCTGCTATCCTGAGTGTGGGCTGGCAATTTCAGGTGACAGAAGCGGCTGGGTTCTAATAGAATCCCTTAGCTTGTAATCCCTGAGTGTTTCCCTAGGACTGACTCTGAGAGAAACCTGGGGGTTGGGCTTTGAGGCCAAATAGTAGCGAGTGTCCCCGATGGACTGAGGAAGTATTTAGATGAATTCTCCATAAAGGGAAACACCTGAGCACCCATTCATCTGCGTGGAGTGGGGCTTCAAATCTCCCCACCACACAAGGTTGGGTTCCAGTATCCTGAGGGTGGGGTAGTTCCTCCAACTGACATCAGCGTCTTGGTTTGAATAGAATCCCTTTGCTTGTCTTCCCTGATGGTTTGCCTAGGCCAGTGTGTGGTTGAAAGTGGGATTTGGGATCTAAAACTAAGTATTAGCGTGTGCCTCTCCATGGGTAGTGGAGATGTTTAAACTACAACCCACAACTTGGGAATTACTGTGACCCCTGAAAAATGCGTGTGCTATGTTTCCCCACGTCCAGCACACACAGGAAGAAGTGTTCTGGGGTTCTGAGTGTGGGGAGGTTCCTCCAACAGACAGCAGCACCTGGGTTGTTATAGAATCCCTTAGCTTGACTTCCCTAAGTGTTTTCCTAGGCCTAGCAGTAAGCGATGGTGGGGGATGGGCTCTAAAGCCAAGTATTAGCGAGTGCATCTCTGTGGGTAGTGGAGGGTTTTAAACTACTTCCCCAACCTTGGAACACCTGTGCCCCATAAAGATGCGTGGAATCTGTTTCCCCACCTCCAGCACACACACGGAGACGTGCTCAGGTATCCTGATTGTGGGGAGGCTCCTCCAAATGACAGCAGCGCCTGGGTTCTAAAAGAATCCCTTAGCTTGTCTTCCCTGATGGCATGCCTAGGCTGGAGAGTGGGGGAAAGTGGGGGTTGGGCTCTAAACCATGTATAAGCGAGAGCCTATCCATGGGATGTGGGTTTTAAACCTACAACCCACAACCATGGAATAAATGTGCCCCCTGAAAGATGCTTTGACTGTTTCCCTACATCCAGCACACACACGAAGATGTGTTCTTGTATTCTGAGTGTGGGGATGTTCCTCAAACTGACAGCAGCACCTGGATTCTATTAGTATCCCTTAGCTTCTGTTCCCTGAGTGTTCTTTTAGGCCAGGCCATGAGGGAAAGCTGGGGGTTGGGCTTGGAGGCTACGTAGCAGTGAGTGCCCCCTGATTCATTGAGGAAGTACTTAGAGGACTTCTCCCTAAAGGGAACACCTTTTCCTGCATTCATCTGGGTGCAGTGGGGCTGCACATCTCTCCCACACCTAAGAATGTGTTCTGGAATTCTGAGTGCAGGGAAGTTCCTCCAACTGACAGCAGCGCCTGGGTTCTAATTGAATCCCTTTGCTTGTCTACCCTGATGGAAAGCCTAGGCGGGAGTGCGGGGGAAAGTGTGGTTTGGGCTCCAAAACCAAGTATTGGCGATGACCTCTCTATGGTTTGTGGAGGTGTTTAAACTACATCCCTAACCTGGGAACACCTGTGCCCCCATAAAGATCCGTGGAGTCTGTTTCCACACCTCCAGCACACACACGAACACTTGCACAGTTATCCTGAGAGTGGGCAGCCTCCTCCAACTGAGAGCAGGGCCTTGGTTCTTATAAAATCGCTTAACTTGTCTACCCTGTTTGGTTGCCTGATACGGAGTGCTGGGGAAAGGGTGGGTTGGGCTCTAAATCCAAGTATTAGCGAGTGCTTCTCCATGGGATTTGGAGGTTATTAACCAAAAGCCCACAACATGGGAATACCTGTGCTCCTTGAAAAAAGCGTGGACTCTGTATCCCCACCACCAGAACACACATGAAGAAGTTTTCTGCTATCCTGAGTGTGGGCTGGCAATTTCAGGTGACAGAAGCGGCTGGGTTCTAATAGAATCCCTTAGCTTGTAATCCCTGAGTGTTTCCCTAGGACTGACTCTGAGAGAAACCTGGGGGTTGGGCTTTGAGGCCAAATAGTAGCGAGTGTCCCCGATGGACTGAGGAAGTATTTAGATGAATTCTCCATAAAGGGAAACACCTGAGCACCCATTCATCTGCGTGGAGTGGGGCTTCAAATCTCCCCACCACACAAGGTTGGGTTCCAGTATCCTGAGGGTGGGGTAGTTCCTCCAACTGACATCAGCGTCTTGGTTTGAATAGAATCCCTTTGCTTGTCTTCCCTGATGGTTTGCCTAGGCCAGTGTGTGGTTGAAAGTGGGATTTGGGATCTAAAACTAAGTATTAGCGTGTGCCTCTCCATGGGTAGTGGAGATGTTTAAACTACAACCCACAACTTGGGAATTACTGTGACCCCTGAAAAATGCGTGTGCTATGTTTCCCCACGTCCAGCACACACAGGAAGAAGTGTTCTGGGGTTGTGAGTGTGGGGAGGTTCCTCCAACAGACAGCAGCACCTGGGTTGTAATAGAATCCCTTAGCTTGACTTCCCTAAGTGTTTTCCTAGGCCTAGCAGTAAGCGATGGTGGGGGATGGGCTCTAAAGCCAAGTATTAGCGAGTGCATCTCTGTGGGTAGTGGAGGGTTTTAAACTACTTCCCCAACCTTGGAACACCTGTGCCCCATAAAGATGCGTGGAATCTGTTTCCCCACCTCCAGCACACACACGGAGACGTGCTCAGGTATCCTGATTGTGGGGAGGCTCCTCCAAATGACAGCAGTGCCTGGGTTCTAAAAGAATCCCTTAGCTTGTCTTCCCTGATGGCATGCCTAGGCTGGAGAGTGGGGGAAAGTGGGGGTTGGGCTCTAAACCAAGTATAAGCGAGAGCCTATCCATGGGATGTGGGTTTTTAACCTACAACCCACAACCATGGAATAAATGTGCCCCCTGAAAGATGCTTTGACTGTTTCCCTACATCCAGCACACACACGAAGATGTGTTCTAGTATTCTGAGTGTGGGGATGTTCCTCAAACTGACAGCAGCACCTGGATTCTATTAGTATCCCTTAGCTTCTGTTCCCTGAGTGTTCTTTTAGGCCAGGCCATGAGGGAAAGCTGGGGGTTGGGCTTGGAGGCTACATAGCAGTGAGTGCCCCCTGATTCATTGAGGAAGTACTTAGAGGACTTCTCCCTAAAGGGAACACCTTTTCCTGCATTCATCTGGGTGCAGTGGGGCTGCACATCTCTCCCACACCTAAGAATGTGTTCTGGAATTCTGAGTGCAGGGAAGTTCCTCCAACTGACAGCAGCGCCTGGGTTCTAATTGAATCCCTTTGCTTGTCTTCCCTGATGGAAAGCCTAGGCGGGAGTGCGGGGGAAAGTGTGCTTTGGGCTCCAAAACCAAGTATTTGCGATGACCTCTCTATGGTTTGTGGAGGTGTTTAAACTACATCCCTTACCTGGGAACACCTGTGCCCCCATAAAGATCCGTGGAGTCTGTTTCCACACCTCCAGCACACACACGAACACTTGCACAGTTATCCTGAGAGTGGGCAGCCTCCTCCAACTGAGAGCAGGGCCTTGGTTCTTATAAAATCGCTTAACTTGTCTACCCTGTTTGGTTGCCTGATACGGAGTGCTGGGGAAAGGGTGGGTTGGGCTCTAAATCCAAGTATTAGCGAGTGCTTCTCCATGGGATTTGGAGGTTATTAACCAAAAGCCCACAACATGGGAATACCTGTGCTCCTTGAAAAAAGCGTGGACTCTGTATCCCCACCACCAGAACACACATGAAGAAGTTTTCTGCTATCCTGAGTGTGGGCTGGCAATTTCAGGTGACAGAAGCGGCTGGGTTCTAATAGAATCCCTTAGCTTGTAATCCCTGAGTGTTTCCCTAGGACTGACTCTGAGAGAAACCTGGGGGTTGGGCTTTGAGGCCAAATAGTAGCGAGTGTCCCCGATGGACTGAGGAAGTATTTAGATGAATTCTCCATAAAGGGAAACACCTGAGCACCCATTCATCTGCGTGGAGTGGGGCTTCAAATCTCCCCACCACACAAGGTTGGGTTCCAGTATCCTGAGGGTGGGGTAGTTCCTCCAACTGACATCAGCGTCTTGGTTTGAATAGAATCCCTTTGCTTGTCTTCCCTGATGGTTTGCCTAGGCCAGTGTGTGGTTGAAAGTGGGATTTGGGATCTAAAACTAAGTATTAGCGTGTGCCTCTCCATGGGTAGTGGAGATGTTTAAACTACAACCCACAACTTGGGAATTACTGTGACCCCTGAAAAATGCGTGTGCTATGTTTCCCCACGTCCAGCACACTCAGGTAGAAGTTTTCTGGGGTTGTGAGTGTGGGGAGGTTCCTCCAACAGACAGCAGCACCTGGGTTGTAATAGAATCCCTTAGCTTGACTTCCCTAAGTGTTTTCCTAGGCCTAGCAGTAAGCGATGGTGGGGGATGGGCTCTAAAGCCAAGTATTAGCGAGTGCATCTCTGTGGGTAGTGGAGGGTTTTAAACTACTTCCCCAACCTTGGAACACCTGTGCCCCATAAAGAAGCGTGGAATCTGTTTCCCCACCTCCAGCACACACACGGAGACGTGCTCAGGTATCCTGATAGTGGGGAGGCTCCTCCAAATGACAGCAGCACCTGGGTTCTAAAAGAATCCCTTAGCTTGTCTTCCCTGATGGCATGGCTAGGCTGGAGATTGGGGGAAAGTGGGGGTTGGGCTCTAAACCAAGTATAAGCGAGAGCCTATCCATGGGATGTGGGTTTTTAACCTACAACCCACAACCATGGAATAAATGTGCCCCCTGAAAGATGCTTTGACTTTTTCCCTACATCCAGCACACACACGAAGATGTGTTCTTGTATTCTGAGTGTGGGGATGTTCCTCAAACTGACAGCAGCACCTGGATTCTATTAGTATCCCTTAGCTTCTGTTCCCTGAGTGTTCTTTTAGGCCAGGCCATGAGGGAAAGCTGGGGGTTGGGCTTGGAGGCTACGTAGCAGTGAGTGCCCCCTGATTCATTGAGGAAGTACTTAGAGGACTTCTCCCTAAAGGGAACACCTTTTCCTGCATTCATCTGGATGCAGTGGGGCTGCACATCTCTCCCACACCTAAGAATGTGTTCTGGAATTCTGAGTGCAGGGAAGTTCCTCCAACTGACAGCAGCGCCTGGGTTCTAATTGAATCCCTTTGCTTGTCTTCCCTGATGGAAAGCCTAGGCGGGAGTGCGGGGGAAAGTGTGGTTTGGGCTCCAAAACCAAGTATTTGCGATGACCTCTCTATGGTTTGTGGAGGTGTTTAAACTACATCCCTAACCTGGGAACACCTGTGCCCCCATAAAGATCCGTGGAGTCTGTTTCCACACCTCCAGCACACACACGAACACTTGCACAGTTATCCTGAGAGTGGGCAGCCTCCTCCAACTGAAAGCAGGGCCTTGGTTCTTATAAAATCGCTTAACTTGTCTACCCTGTTTGGTTGCCTGATACGGAGTGCTGGGGAAAGGGTGGGTTGGGCTCTAAATCCAAGTATTAGCGAGTGCTTCTCCATGGGATTTGGAGGTTATTAACCAAAAGCCCACAACATGGGAATACCTGTGCTCCTTGAAAAAAGCGTGGACTCTGTATCCCCACCACCAGAACACACATGAAGAAGTTTTCTGCTATCCTGAGTGTGGGCTGGCAATTTCAGGTGACAGAAGCGGCTGGGTTCTAATAGAATCCCTTAGCTTGTAATCCCTGAGTGTTTCCCTAGGACTGACTCTGAGAGAAACCTGGGGGTTGGGCTTTGAGGCCAAATAGTAGCGAGTGTCCCCGATGGACTGAGGAAGTATTTAGATGAATTCTCCATAAAGGGAAACACCTGAGCACCCATTCATCTGCGTGGAGTGGGGCTTCAAATCTCCCCACCACACAAGGTTGGGTTCCAGTATCCTGAGGGTGGGGTAGTTCCTCCAACTGACATCAGCGTCTTGGTTTGAATAGAATCCCTTTGCTTGTTTTCCCTGATGGTTTGCCTAGGCCAGTGTGTGGTTGAAAGTGGGATTTGGGATCTAAAACTAAGTATTAGCGTGTGCCTCTCCATGGGTAGTGGAGATGTTTAAACTACAACCCACAACTTGGGAATTACTGTGACCCCTGAAAAATGCGTGTGCTATGTTTCCCCACGTCCAGCACACACAGGAAGAAGTGTTCTGGGGTTCTGAGTGTGGGGAGGTTCCTCCAACAGACAGCAGCACCTGGGTTGTAATAGAATCCCTTAGCTTGACTTCCCTAAGTGTTTTCCTAGGCCTAGCAGTAAGCGATGGTGGGGGATGGGCTCTAAAGCCAAGTATTAGCGAGTGCATCTCTGTGGGTAGTGGAGGGTTTTAAACTACTTCCCCAACCTTGGAACACCTGTGCCCCATAAAGATGCGTGGAATCTGTTTCCCCACCTCCAGCACACACACGGAGACGTGCTCAGGTATCCTGATTGTGGGGAGGCTCCTCCAAATGACAGCAGCGCCTGGGTTCTAAAAGAATCCCTTAGCTTGTCTTCCCTGATGGCATGCCTAGGCTGGAGAGTGGGGGAAAGTGGGGGTTGGGCTCTAAACCAAGTATAAGCGAGAGCCTATCCATGGGATGTGGGTTTTTAACCTACAACCCACAACCATGGAATAAATGTGCCCCCTGAAAGATGCTTTGACTGTTTCCGTACATCCAGCACACACACGAAGATGTGTTCTTGTATTCTGAGTGTGGGGATGTTCCTCAAACTGACAGCAGCACCTGGATTCTATTAGTATCCCTTAGCTTCTGTTCCCTGAGTGTTCTTTTAGGCCAGGCCATGAGGGAAAGCTGGGGGTTGGGCTTGGAGGCTACGTAGCAGTGAGTGCCCCCTGATTCATTGAGGAAGTACTTAGAGGACTTCTCCCTAAAGGGAACACCTTTTCCTGCATTCATCTGGGTGCAGTGGGGCTGCACATCTCTCCCACACCTAAGAATGTGTTCTGGAATTCTGAGTGCAGGGAAGTTCCTCCAACTGACAGCAGCGCCTGGGTTCTAATTGAATCCCTTTGCTTGTCTTCCCTGATGGAAAGCCTAGGCGGGAGTGCGGGGGAAAGTGTGGTTTGGGCTCCAAAACCAAGTATTTGCGATGACCTCTCTATGGTTTGTGGAGGTGTTTAAACTACATCCCTAACCTGGGAACACCTGTGCCCCCATAAAGATCCGTGGAGTCTGTTTCCACACCTCCAGCACACACACGAACACTTGCACAGTTATCCTGAGAGTGGGCAGCCTCCTCCAACTGAGAGCAGGGCCTTGGTTCTTATAAAATCGCTTAACTTGTCTACCCTGTTTGGTTGCCTGATACGGAGTGCTGGGGAAAGGGTGGGTTGGGCTCTAAATCCAAGTATTAGCGAGTGCTTCTCCATGGGATTTGGAGGTTATTAACCAAAAGCCCACAACATGGGAATACCTGTGCTCCTTGAAAAAAGCGTGGACTCTGTATCCCCACCACCAGAACACACATGAAGAAGTTTTCTGCTATCCTGAGTGTGGGCTGGCAATTTCAGGTGACAGAAGCGGCTGGGTTCTAATAGAATCCCTTAGCTTGTAATCCCTGAGTGTTTCCCTAGGACTGACTCTGAGAGAAACCTGGGGGTTGGGCTTTGAGGCCAAATAGTAGCGAGTGTCCCCGATGGACTGAGGAAGTATTTAGATGAATTCTCCATAAAGGGAAACACCTGAGCACCCATTCATCTGCGTGGAGTGGGGCTTCAAATCTCCCCACCACACAAGGTTGGGTTCCAGTATCCTGAGGGTGGGGTAGTTCCTCCAACTGACATCAGCGTCTTGGTTTGAATAGAATCCCTTTGCTTGTCTTCCCTGATGGTTTGCCTAGGCCAGTGTGTGGTTGAAAGTGGGATTTGGGATCTAAAACTAAGTATTAGCGTGTGCCTCTCCATGGGTAGTGGAGATGTTTAAACTACAACCCACAACTTGGGAATTCCTGTGACCCCTGAAAAATGCGTGTGCTATGTTTCCCCACGTCCAGCACACACAGGAAGAAGTGTTCTGGGGTTCTGAGTGTGGGGAGGTTCCTCCAACAGACAGCAGCACCTGGGTTGTAATAGAATCCCTTAGCTTGACTTCCCTAAGGGTTTTCCTAGGCCTAGCAGTAAGCGATGGTGGGGGATGGGCTCTAAAGCCAAGTATTAGCGAGTGCATCTCTGTGGGTAGTGGAGGGTTTTAAACTACTTCCCCAACCTTGGAACACCTGTGCCCCATAAAGATGCGTGGAATCTGTTTCCCCACCTCCAGCACACACACGGAGACGTGCTCAGGTATCCTGATTGTGGGGAGGCTCCTCCAAATGACAGCAGCGCCTGGGTTCTAAAAGAATCCCTTAGCTTGTCTTCCCTGATGGCATGCCTAGGCTGGAGAGTGGGGGAAAGTGGGGGTTGGGCTCTAAACCATGTATAAGCGAGAGCCTATCCATGGGATGTGGGTTTTAAACCTACAACCCACAACCATGGAATAAATGTGCCCCCTGAAAGATGCTTTGACTGTTTCCCTACATCCAGCACACACACGAAGATGTGTTCTTGTATTCTGAGTGTGGGGATGTTCCTCAAACTGACAGCAGCACCTGGATTCTATTAGTATCCCTTAGCTTCTGTTCCCTGAGTGTTCTTTTAGGCCAGGCCATGAGGGAAAGCTGGGGGTTGGGCTTGGAGGCTACGTAGCAGTGAGTGCCCCCTGATTCATTGAGGAAGTACTTAGAGGACTTCTCCCTAAAGGGAACACCTTTTCCTGCATTCATCTGGGTGCAGTGGGGCTGCACATCTCTCCCACACCTAAGAATGTGTTCTGGAATTCTGAGTGCAGGGAAGTTCCTCCAACTGACAGCAGCGCCTGGGTTCTAATTGAATCCCTTTGCTTGTCTACCCTGATGGAAAGCCTAGGCGGGAGTGCGGGGGAAAGTGTGGTTTGGGCTCCAAAACCAAGTATTGGCGATGACCTCTCTATGGTTTGTGGAGGTGTTTAAACTACATCCCTAACCTGGGAACACCTGTGCCCCCATAAAGATCCGTGGAGTCTGTTTCCACACCTCCAGCACACACACGAACACTTGCACAGTTATCCTGAGAGTGGGCAGCCTCCTCCAACTGAGAGCAGGGCCTTGGTTCTTATAAAATCGCTTAACTTGTCTACCCTGTTTGGTTGCCTGATACGGAGTGCTGGGGAAAGGGTGGGTTGGGCTCTAAATCCAAGTATTAGCGAGTGCTTCTCCATGGGATTTGGAGGTTATTAACCAAAAGCCCACAACATGGGAATACCTGTGCTCCTTGAAAAAAGCGTGGACTCTGTATCCCCACCACCAGAACACACATGAAGAAGTTTTCTGCTATCCTGAGTGTGGGCTGGCAATTTCAGGTGACAGAAGCGGCTGGGTTCTAATAGAATCCCTTAGCTTGTAATCCCTGAGTGTTTCCCTAGGACTGACTCTGAGAGAAACCTGGGGGTTGGGCTTTGAGGCCAAATAGTAGCGAGTGTCCCCGATGGACTGAGGAAGTATTTAGATGAATTCTCCATAAAGGGAAACACCTGAGCACCCATTCATCTGCGTGGAGTGGGGCTTCAAATCTCCCCACCACACAAGGTTGGGTTCCAGTATCCTGAGGGTGGGGTAGTTCCTCCAACTGACATCAGCGTCTTGGTTTGAATAGAATCCCTTTGCTTGTCTTCCCTGATGGTTTGCCTAGGCCAGTGTGTGGTTGAAAGTGGGATTTGGGATCTAAAACTAAGTATTAGCGTGTGCCTCTCCATGGGTAGTGGAGATGTTTAAACTACAACCCACAACTTGGGAATTACTGTGACCCCTGAAAAATGCGTGTGCTATGTTTCCCCACGTCCAGCACACACAGGAAGAAGTGTTCTGGGGTTGTGAGTGTGGGGAGGTTCCTCCAACAGACAGCAGCACCTGGGTTGTAATAGAATCCCTTAGCTTGACTTCCCTAAGTGTTTTCCTAGGCCTAGCAGTAAGCGATGGTGGGGGATGGGCTCTAAAGCCAAGTATTAGCGAGTGCATCTCTGTGGGTAGTGGAGGGTTTTAAACTACTTCCCCAACCTTGGAACACCTGTGCCCCATAAAGATGCGTGGAATCTGTTTCCCCACCTCCAGCACACACACGGAGACGTGCTCAGGTATCCTGATTGTGGGGAGGCTCCTCCAAATGACAGCAGTGCCTGGGTTCTAAAAGAATCCCTTAGCTTGTCTTCCCTGATGGCATGCCTAGGCTGGAGAGTGGGGGAAAGTGGGGGTTGGGCTCTAAACCAAGTATAAGCGAGAGCCTATCCATGGGATGTGGGTTTTTAACCTACAACCCACAACCATGGAATAAATGTGCCCCCTGAAAGATGCTTTGACTGTTTCCCTACATCCAGCACACACACGAAGATGTGTTCTAGTATTCTGAGTGTGGGGATGTTCCTCAAACTGACAGCAGCACCTGGATTCTATTAGTATCCCTTAGCTTCTGTTCCCTGAGTGTTCTTTTAGGCCAGGCCATGAGGGAAAGCTGGGGGTTGGGCTTGGAGGCTACATAGCAGTGAGTGCCCCCTGATTCATTGAGGAAGTACTTAGAGGACTTCTCCCTAAAGGGAACACCTTTTCCTGCATTCATCTGGGTGCAGTGGGGCTGCACATCTCTCCCACACCTAAGAATGTGTTCTGGAATTCTGAGTGCAGGGAAGTTCCTCCAACTGACAGCAGCGCCTGGGTTCTAATTGAATCCCTTTGCTTGTCTTCCCTGATGGAAAGCCTAGGCGGGAGTGCGGGGGAAAGTGTGGTTTGGGCTCCAAAACCAAGTATTTGCGATGACCTCTCTATGGTTTGTGGAGGTGTTTAAACTACATCCCTTACCTGGGAACACCTGTGCCCCCATAAAGATCCGTGGAGTCTGTTTCCACACCTCCAGCACACACACGAACACTTGCACAGTTATCCTGAGAGTGGGCAGCCTCCTCCAACTGAGAGCAGGGCCTTGGTTCTTATAAAATCGCTTAACTTGTCTACCCTGTTTGGTTGCCTGATACGGAGTGCTGGGGAAAGGGTGGGTTGGGCTCTAAATCCAAGTATTAGCGAGTGCTTCTCCATGGGATTTGGAGGTTATTAACCAAAAGCCCACAACATGGGAATACCTGTGCTCCTTGAAAAAAGCGTGGACTCTGTATCCCCACCACCAGAACACACATGAAGAAGTTTTCTGCTATCCTGAGTGTGGGCTGGCAATTTCAGGTGACAGAAGCGGCTGGGTTCTAATAGAATCCCTTAGCTTGTAATCCCTGAGTGTTTCCCTAGGACTGACTCTGAGAGAAACCTGGGGGTTGGGCTTTGAGGCCAAATAGTAGCGAGTGTCCCCGATGGACTGAGGAAGTATTTAGATGAATTCTCCATAAAGGGAAACACCTGAGCACCCATTCATCTGCGTGGAGTGGGGCTTCAAATCTCCCCACCACACAAGGTTGGGTTCCAGTATCCTGAGGGTGGGGTAGTTCCTCCAACTGACATCAGCGTCTTGGTTTGAATAGAATCCCTTTGCTTGTCTTCCCTGATGGTTTGCCTAGGCCAGTGTGTGGTTGAAAGTGGGATTTTGGATCTAAAACTAAGTATTAGCGTGTGCCTCTCCATGGGTAGTGGAGATGTTTAAACTACAACCCACAACTTGGGAATTACTGTGACCCCTGAAAAATGCGTGTGCTATGTTTCCCCACGTCCAGCACACTCAGGTAGAAGTTTTCTGGGGTTGTGAGTGTGGGGAGGTTCCTCCAACAGACAGCAGCACCTGGGTTGTAATAGAATCCCTTAGCTTGACTTCCCTAAGTGTTTTCCTAGGCCTAGCAGTAAGCGATGGTGGGGGATGGGCTCTAAAGCCAAGTATTAGCGAGTGCATCTCTGTGGGTAGTGGAGGGTTTTAAACTACTTCCCCAACCTTGGAACACCTGTGCCCCATAAAGAAGCGTGGAATCTGTTTCCCCACCTCCAGCACACACACGGAGACGTGCTCAGGTATCCTGATAGTGGGGAGGCTCCTCCAAATGACAGCAGCACCTGGGTTCTAAAAGAATCCCTTAGCTTGTCTTCCCTGATGGCATGGCTAGGCTGGAGATTGGGGGAAAGTGGGGGTTGGGCTCTAAACCAAGTATAAGCGAGAGCCTATCCATGGGATGTGGGTTTTTAACCTACAACCCACAACCATGGAATAAATGTGCCCCCTGAAAGATGCTTTGACTTTTTCCCTACATCCAGCACACACACGAAGATGTGTTCTTGTATTCTGAGTGTGGGGATGTTCCTCAAACTGACAGCAGCACCTGGATTCTATTAGTATCCCTTAGCTTCTGTTCCCTGAGTGTTCTTTTAGGCCAGGCCATGAGGGAAAGCTGGGGGTTGGGCTTGGAGGCTACGTAGCAGTGAGTGCCCCCTGATTCATTGAGGAAGTACTTAGAGGACTTCTCCCTAAAGGGAACACCTTTTCCTGCATTCATCTGGATGCAGTGGGGCTGCACATCTCTCCCACACCTAAGAATGTGTTCTGGAATTCTGAGTGCAGGGAAGTTCCTCCAACTGACAGCAGCGCCTGGGTTCTAATTGAATCCCTTTGCTTGTCTTCCCTGATGGAAAGCCTAGGCGGGAGTGCGGGGGAAAGTGTGGTTTGGGCTCCAAAACCAAGTATTTGCGATGACCTCTCTATGGTTTGTGGAGGTGTTTAAACTACATCCCTAACCTGGGAACACCTGTGCCCCCATAAAGATCCGTGGAGTCTGTTTCCACACCTCCAGCACACACACGAACACTTGCACAGTTATCCTGAGAGTGGGCAGCCTCCTCCAACTGAAAGCAGGGCCTTGGTTCTTATAAAATCGCTTAACTTGTCTACCCTGTTTGGTTGCCTGATACGGAGTGCTGGGGAAAGGGTGGGTTGGGCTCTAAATCCAAGTATTAGCGAGTGCTTCTCCATGGGATTTGGAGGTTATTAACCAAAAGCCCACAACATGGGAATACCTGTGCTCCTTGAAAAAAGCGTGGACTCTGTATCCCCACCACCAGAACACACATGAAGAAGTTTTCTGCTATCCTGAGTGTGGGCTGGCAATTTCAGGTGACAGAAGCGGCTGGGTTCTAATAGAATCCCTTAGCTTGTAATCCCTGAGTGTTTCCCTAGGACTGACTCTGAGAGAAACCTGGGGGTTGGGCTTTGAGGCCAAATAGTAGCGAGTGTCCCCGATGGACTGAGGAAGTATTTAGATGAATTCTCCATAAAGGGAAACACCTGAGCACCCATTCATCTGCGTGGAGTGGGGCTTCAAATCTCCCCACCACACAAGGTTGGGTTCCAGTATCCTGAGGGTGGGGTAGTTCCTCCAACTGACATCAGCGTCTTGGTTTGAATAGAATCCCTTTGCTTGTCTTCCCTGATGGTTTGCCTAGGCCAGTGTGTGGTTGAAAGTGGGATTTGGGATCTAAAACTAAGTATTAGCGTGTGCCTCTCCATGGGTAGTGGAGATGTTTAAACTACAACCCACAACTTGGGAATTACTGTGACCCCTGAAAAATGCGTGTGCTATGTTTCCCCACGTCCAGTACACACAGGTAGAAGTGTTCTGGGGTTCTGAGTGTGGGGAGGTTCCTCCAACAGACAGCAGCACCTGGGTTGTAATAGAATCCCTTAGCTTGACTTCCCTAAGTGTTTTCCTAGGCCTAGCAGTAAGCGATGGTGGGGGATGGGCTCTAAAGCCAAGTATTAGCGAGTGCATCTCTGTGGGTAGTGGAGGGTTTTAAACTACTTCCCCAACCTTGGAACACCTGTGCCCCATAAAGATGCGTGGAATCTGTTTCCCCACCTCCAGCACACACACGGAGACGTGCTCAGGTATCCTGATTGTGGGGAGGCTCCTCCAAATGACAGCAGCGCCTGGGTTCTAAAAGAATCCCTTAGCTTGTCTTCCCTGATGGCATGCCTAGGCTGGAGAGTGGGGGAAAGTGGGGGTTGGGCTCTAAACCAAGTATAAGCGAGAGCCTATCCATGGGATGTGGGTTTTTAACCTACAACCCACAACCATGGAATAAATGTGCCCCCTGAAAGATGCTTTGACTGTTTCCGTACATCCAGCACACACACGAAGATGTGTTCTTGTATTCTGAGTGTGGGGATGTTCCTCAAACTGACAGCAGCACCTGGATTCTATTAGTATCCCTTAGCTTCTGTTCCCTGAGTGTTCTTTTAGGCCAGGCCATGAGGGAAAGCTGGGGGTTGGGCTTGGAGGCTACGTAGCAGTGAGTGCCCCCTGATTCATTGAGGAAGTACTTAGAGGACTTCTCCCTTAAAGGAACACCTTTTCCTGCATTCATCTGGGTGCAGTGGGGCTGCACATCTCTCCCACACCTAAGAATGTGTTCTGGAATTCTGAGTGCAGGGAAGTTCCTCCAACTGACAGCAGCGCCTGGGTTCTAATTGAATCCCTTTGCTTGTCTTCCCTGATGGAAAGCCTAGGCGGGAGTGCGGGGGAAAGTGTGGTTTGGGCTCCAAAACCAAGTATTTGCGATGACCTCTCTATGGTTTGTGGAGGTGTTTAAACTACATCCCTAACCTGGGAACACCTGTGCCCCCATAAAGATCCGTGGAGTCTGTTTCCACACCTCCAGCACACACACGAACACTTGCACAGTTATCCTGAGAGTGGGCAGCCTCCTCCAACTGAGAGCAGGGCCTTGGTTCTTATAAAATCGCTTAACTTGTCTACCCTGTTTGGTTGCCTGATACGGAGTGCTGGGGAAAGGGTGGGTTGGGCTCTAAATCCAAGTATTAGCGAGTGCTTCTCCATGGGATTTGGAGGTTATTAACCAAAAGCCCACAACATGGGAATACCTGTGCTCCTTGAAAAAAGCGTGGACTCTGTATCCCCACCACCAGAACACACATGAAGAAGTTTTCTGCTATCCTGAGTGTGGGCTGGCAATTTCAGGTGACAGAAGCGGCTGGGTTCTAATAGAATCCCTTAGCTTGTAATCCCTGAGTGTTTCCCTAGGACTGACTCTGAGAGAAACCTGGGGGTTGGGCTTTGAGGCCAAATAGTAGCGAGTGTCCCCGATGGACTGAGGAAGTATTTAGATGAATTCTCCATAAAGGGAAACACCTGAGCACCCATTCATCTGCGTGGAGTGGGGCTTCAAATCTCCCCACCACACAAGGTTGGGTTCCAGTATCCTGAGGGTGGGGTAGTTCCTCCAACTGACATCAGCGTCTTGGTTTGAATAGAATCCCTTTGCTTGTCTTCCCTGATGGTTTGCCTAGGCCAGTGTGTGGTTGAAAGTGGGATTTGGGATCTAAAACTAAGTATTAGCGTGTGCCTCTCCATGGGTAGTGGAGATGTTTAAACTACAACCCACAACTTGGGAATTCCTGTGACCCCTGAAAAATGCGTGTGCTATGTTTCCCCACGTCCAGCACACACAGGAAGAAGTGTTCTGGGGTTCTGAGTGTGGGGAGGTTCCTCCAACAGACAGCAGCACCTGGGTTGTAATAGAATCCCTTAGCTTGACTTCCCTAAGGGTTTTCCTAGGCCTAGCAGTAAGCGATGGTGGGGGATGGGCTCTAAAGCCAAGTATTAGCGAGTGCATCTCTGTGGGTAGTGGAGGGTTTTAAACTACTTCCCCAACCTTGGAACACCTGTGCCCCATAAAGATGCGTGGAATCTGTTTCCCCACCTCCAGCACACACACGGAGACGTGCTCAGGTATCCTGATTGTGGGGAGGCTCCTCCAAATGACAGCAGCGCCTGGGTTCTAAAAGAATCCCTTAGCTTGTCTTCCCTGATGGCATGCCTAGGCTGGAGAGTGGGGGAAAGTGGGGGTTGGGCTCTAAACCAAGTATAAGCGAGAGCCTATCCATGGGATGTGGGTTTTAAACCTACAACCCACAACCATGGAATAAATGTGCCCCCTGAAAGATGCTTTGACTGTTTCCCTACATCCAGCACACACACGAAGATGTGTTCTTGTATTCTGAGTGTGGGGATGTTCCTCAAACTGACAGCAGCACCTGGATTCTATTAGTATCCCTTAGCTTCTGTTCCCTGAGTGTTCTTTTAGGCCAGGCCATGAGGGAAAGCTGGGGGTTGGGCTTGGAGGCTACGTAGCAGTGAGTGCCCCCTGATTCATTGAGGAAGTACTTAGAGGACTTCTCCCTAAAGGGAACACATTTTCCTGCATTCATCTGGGTGCAGTGGGGCTGCACATCTCTCCCACACCTAAGAATGTGTTCTGGAATTCTGAGTGCAGGGAAGTTCCTCCAACTGACAGCAGCGCCTGGGTTCTAATTGAATCCCTTTGCTTGTCTACCCTGATGGAAAGCCTAGGCGGGAGTGCGGGGGAAAGTGTGGTTTGGGCTCCAAAACCAAGTATTTGCGATGACCTCTTTATGGTTTGTGTAGGTGTTTAAACTACATCCCTAACCTGGGAACACCTGTGCCCCCATAAAGATCCGTGGAGTCTGTTTCCACACCTCCAGCACACACACGAACACTTGCACAGTTATCCTGAGAGTGGGCAGCCTCCTCCAACTGAGAGCAGGGCCTTGGTTCTTATAAAATCGCTTAACTTGTCTACCCTGTTTGGTTGCCTGATACGGAGTGCTGGGGAAAGGGTGGGTTGGGCTCTAAATCCAAGTATTAGCGAGTGCTTCTCCATGGGATTTGGAGGTTATTAACCAAAAGCCCACAACATGGGAATACCTGTGCTCCTTGAAAAAAGCGTGGACTCTGTATCCCCACCACCAGAACACACATGAAGAAGTTTTCTGCTATCCTGAGTGTGGGCTGGCAATTTCAGGTGACAGAAGCGGCTGGGTTCTAATAGAATCCCTTAGCTTGTAATCCCTGAGTGTTTCCCTAGGACTGACTCTGAGAGAAACCTGGGGGTTGGGCTTTGAGGCCAAATAGTAGCGAGTGTCCCCGATGGACTGAGGAAGTATTTAGATGAATTCTCCATAAAGGGAAACACCTGAGCACCCATTCATCTGCGTGGAGTGGGGCTTCAAATCTCCCCACCACACAAGGTTGGGTTCCAGTATCCTGAGGGTGGGGTAGTTCCTCCAACTGACATCAGCGTCTTGGTTTGAATAGAATCCCTTTGCTTGTCTTCCCTGATGGTTTGCCTAGGCCAGTGTGTGGTTGAAAGTGGGATTTGGGATCTAAAACTAAGTATTAGCGTGTGCCTCTCCATGGGTAGTGGAGATGTTTAAACTACAACCCACAACTTGGGAATTACTGTGACCCCTGAAAAATGCGTGTGCTATGTTTCCCCACGTCCAGCACACACAGGAAGAAGTGTTCTGGGGTTGTGAGTGTGGGGAGGTTCCTCCAACAGACAGCAGCACCTGGGTTGTAATAGAATCCCTTAGCTTGACTTCCCTAAGTGTTTTCCTAGGCCTAGCAGTAAGCGATGGTGGGGGATGGGCTCTAAAGCCAAGTATTAGCGAGTGCATCTCTGTGGGTAGTGGAGGGTTTTAAACTACTTCCCCAACCTTGGAACACCTGTGCCCCATAAAGATGCGTGGAATCTGTTTCCCCACCTCCAGCACACACACGGAGACGTGCTCAGGTATCCTGATTGTGGGGAGGCTCCTCCAAATGACAGCAGTGCCTGGGTTCTAAAAGAATCCCTTAGCTTGTCTTCCCTGATGGCATGCCTAGGCTGGAGAGTGGGGGAAAGTGGGGGTTGGGCTCTAAACCAAGTATAAGCGAGAGCCTATCCATGGGATGTGGGTTTTTAACCTACAACCCACAACCATGGAATAAATGTGCCCCCTGAAAGATGCTTTGACTGTTTCCCTACATCCAGCACACACACGAAGCTGTGTTCTAGTATTCTGAGTGTGGGGATGTTCCTCAAACTGACAGCAGCACCTGGATTCTATTAGTATCCCTTAGCTTCTGTTCCCTGAGTGTTCTTTTAGGCCAGGCCATGAGGGAAAGCTGGGGGTTGGGCTTGGAGGCTACGTAGCAGTGAGTGCCCCCTGATTCATTGAGGAAGTACTTAGAGGACTTCTCCCTAAAGGGAACACCTTTTCCTGCATTCATCTGGGTGCAGTGGGGCTGCACATCTCTCCCACACCTAAGAATGTGTTCTGGAATTCTGAGTGCAGGGAAGTTCCTCCAACTGACAGCAGCGCCTGGGTTCTAATTGAATCCCTTTGCTTGTCTTCCCTGATGGAAAGCCTAGGCGGGAGTGCGGGGGAAAGTGTGGTTTGGGCTCCAAAACCAAGTATTTGCGATGACCTCTCTATGGTTTGTGGAGGTGTTTAAACTACATCCCTTACCTGGGAACACCTGTGCCCCCATAAAGATCCGTGGAGTCTGTTTCCACACCTCAAGCACACACACGAACACTTGCACAGTTATCCTGAGAGTGGGCAGCCTCCTCCAACTGAGAGCAGGGCCTTGGTTCTTATAAAATCGCTTAACTTGTCTACCCTGTTTGGTTGCCTGATACGGAGTGCTGGGGAAAGGGTGGGTTGGGCTCTAAATCCAAGTATTAGCGAGTGCTTCTCCATGGGATTTGGAGGTTATTAACCAAAAGCCCACAACATGGGAATACCTGTGCTCCTTGAAAAAAGCGTGGACTCTGTATCCCCACCACCAGAACACACATGAAGAAGTTTTCTGCTATCCTGAGTGTGGGCTGGCAATTTCAGGTGACAGAAGCGGCTGGGTTCTAATAGAATCCCTTAGCTTGTAATCCCTGAGTGTTTCCCTAGGACTGACTCTGAGAGAAGCCTGGGGGTTGGGCTTTGAGGCCAAATAGTAGCGAGTGTCCCCGATGGACTGAGGAAGTATTTAGATGAATTCTCCATAAAGGGAAACACCTGAGCACCCATTCATCTGCGTGGAGTGGGGCTTCAAATCTCCCCACCACACAAGGTTGGGTTCCAGTATCCTGAGGGTGGGGTAGTTCCTCCAACTGACATCAGCGTCTTGGTTTGAATAGAATCCCTTTGCTTGTCTTCCCTGATGGTTTGCCTAGGCCAGTGTGTGGTTGAAAGTGGGATTTGGGATCTAAAACTAAGTATTAGCGTGTGCCTCTCCATGGGTAGTGGAGATGTTTAAACTACAACCCACAACTTGGGAATTACTGTGACCCCTGAAAAATGCGTGTGCTATGTTTCCCCACGTCCAGCACACACAGGAAGAAGTGTTCTGGGGTTGTGAGTGTGGGGAGGTTCCTCCAACAGACAGCAGCACCTGGGTTGTAATAGAATCCCTTAGCTTGACTTCCCTAAGTGTTTTCCTAGGCCTAGCAGTAAGCGATGGTGGGGGATGGGCTCTAAAGCCAAGTATTAGCGAGTGCATCTCTGTGGGTAGTGGAGGGTTTTAAACTACTTCCCCAACCTTGGAACACCTGTGCCCCATAAAGATGCGTGGAATCTGTTTCCCCACCTCCAGCACACACACGGAGACGTGCTCAGGTATCCTGATTGTGGGGAGGCTCCTCCAAATGTCAGCAGTGCCTGGATTCTAAAAGAATCCCTTAGCTTGTCTTCCCTGATGGCATGCCTAGGCTGGAGAGTGGGGGAAAGTGGGGGTTGGGCTCTAAACCAAGTATAAGCGAGAGCCTATCCATGGGATGTGGGTTTTTAACCTACAACCCACAACCATGGAATAAATGTGCCCCCTGAAAGATGCTTTGACTGTTTCCCTACATCCAGCACACACACGAAGATGTGTTCTAGTATTCTGAGTGTGGGGATGTTCCTCAAACTGACAGCAGCACCTGGATTCTATTAGTATCCCTTAGCTTCTGTTCCCTGAGTGTTCTTTTAGGCCAGGCCATGAGGGAAAGCTGGGGGTTGGGCTTGGAGGCTACGTAGCAGTGAGTGCCCCCTGATTCATTGAGGAAGTACTTAGAGGACTTCTCCCTAAAGGGAACACCTTTTCCTGCATTCATCTGGGTGCAGTGGGGCTGCACATCTCTCCCACACCTAAGAATGTGTTCTGGAATTCTGAGTGCAGGGAAGTTCCTCCAACTGACAGCAGCGCCTGGGTTCTAATTGAATCCCTTTGCTTGTCTTCCCTGATGGAAAGCCTAGGCGGGAGTGCGGGGGAAAGTGTGATTTGGGCTCCAAAACCAAGTATTTGCGATGACCTCTCTATGGTTTGTGGAGGTGTTTAAACTACATCCCTTACCTGGGAACACCTGTGCCCCCATAAAGATCCGTGGAGTCTGTTTCCACAACTCAAGCACACACACGAACACTTGCACAGTTATCCTGAGAGTGGGCAGCCTCCTCCAACTGAGAGCAGGGCCTTGGTTCTTATAAAATCGCTTAACTTGTCTACCCTGTTTGGTTGCCTGATACGGAGTGCTGGGGAAAGGGTGGGTTGGGCTCTAAATCCAAGTATTAGCGAGTGCTTCTCCATGGGATTTGGAGGTTATTAACCAAAAGCCCACAACATGGGAATACCTGTGCTCCTTGAAAAAAGCGTGGACTCTGTATCCCCACCACCAGAACACACATGAAGAAGTTTTCTGCTATCCTGAGTGTGGGCTGGCAATTTCAGGTGACAGAAGCGGCTGGGTTCTAATAGAATCCCTTAGCTTGTAATCCCTGAGTGTTTCCCTAGGACTGACTCTGAGAGAAGCCTGGGGGTTGGGCTTTGAGGCCAAATAGTAGCGAGTGTCCCCGATGGACTGAGGAAGTATTTAGATGAATTCTCCATAAAGGGAAACACCTGAGCACCCATTCATCTGCGTGGAGTGGGGCTTCAAATCTCCCCACCACACAAGGTTGGGTTCCAGTATCCTGAGGGTGGGGTAGTTCCTCCAACTGACATCAGCGTCTTGGTTTGAATAGAATCCCTTTGCTTGTCTTCCCTGATGGTTTGCCTAGGCCAGTGTGTGGTTGAAAGTGGGATTTGGGATCTAAAACTAAGTATTAGCGTGTGCCTCTCCATGGGTAGTGGAGATGTTTAAACTACAACCCACAACTTGGGAATTACTGTGACCCCTGAAAAATGCGTGTGCTATGTTTCCCCACGTCCAGCACACACAGGAAGAAGTGTTCTGGGGTTCTGAGTGTGGGGAGGTTCCTCCAACAGACAGCAGCACCTGGGTTGTAATAGAATCCCTTAGCTTGACTTCCCTAAGTGTTTTCCTAGGCCTAGCAGTAAGCGATGGTGGGGGATGGGCTCTAAAGCCAAGTATTAGCGAGTGCATCTCTGTGGGTAGTGGAGGGTTTTAAACTACTTCCCCAACCTTGGAACACCTGTGCCCCATAAAGATGCGTGGAATCTGTTTCCCCACCTCCAGCACACACACGGAGACGTGCTCAGGTATCCTGATTGTGGGGAGGCTCCTCCAAATGACAGCAGCGCCTGGGTTCTAAAAGAATCCCTTAGCTTGTCTTCCCTGATGGCATGGCTAGGCTGGAGATTGGGGGAAAGTGGGGGTTGGGCTCTAAACCAAGTATAAGCGAGAGCCTATCCATGGGATGTGGGTTTTTAACCTACAACCCACAACCATGGAATAAATGTGCCCCCTGAAAGATGCTTTGACTGTTTCCCTACATCCAGCACACACACGAAGATGTTTTCTTGTATTCTGAGTGTGGGGATGTTCCTCAAACTGACAGCAGCACCTGGATTCTATTAGTATCCCTTAGCTTCTGTTCCCTGAGTGTTCTTTTAGGCCAGGCCATGAGGGAAAGCTGGGGGTTGGGCTTGGAGGCTACGTAGCAGTGAGTGCCCCCTGATTCATTGAGGAAGTACTTAGAGGACTTCTCCCTAAAGGGAACACCTTTTCCTGCATTCATCTGGGTGCAGTGGGGCTGCACATCTCTCCCACACCTAAGAATGTGTTCTGGAATTCTGAGTGCAGGGAAGTTCCTCCAACTGACAGCAGCGCCTGGGTTCTAATTGAATCCCTTTGCTTGTCTTCCCTGATGGAAAGCCTAGGCGGGAGTGTGGGGGAAAGTGTGGTTTGGGCTCCAAAACCAAGTATTTGCGATGACCTCTCTATGGTTTGTGGAGGTGTTTAAACTACATCCCTAACCTGGGAACACCTGTGCCCCCATAAAGATCCGTGGAGTCTGTTTCCACACCTCCAGCACACACACGAACACTTGCACAGTTATCCTGAGAGTGGGCAGCCTCCTCCAACTGAGAGCAGGGCCTTGGTTCTTATAAAATCGCTTAACTTGTCTACCCTGTTTGGTTGCCTGATACGGAGTGCTGGGGAAAGGTTGGGTTGGGCTCTAAATCCAAGTATTAGCGAGTGCTTCTCCATGGGATTTGGAGGTTATTAACCAAAAGCCCACAACATGGGAATACCTGTGCTCCTTGAAAAAAGCGTGGACTCTGTATCCCCACCACCAGAACACACATGAAGAAGTTTTCTGCTATCCTGAGTGTGGGCTGGCAATTTCAGGTGACAGAAGCGGCTGGGTTCTAATAGAATCCCTTAGCTTGTAATCCCTGAGTGTTTCCCTAGGACTGACTCTGAGAGAAACCTGGGGGTTGGGCTTTGAGGCCAAATAGTAGCGAGTGTCCCCGATGGACTGAGGAAGTATTTAGATGAATTCTCCATAAAGGGAAACACCTGAGCACCCATTCATCTGCGTGGAGTGGGGCTTCAAATCTCCCCACCACACAAGGTTGGGTTCCAGTATCCTGAGGGTGGGGTAGTTCCTCCAACTGACATCAGCGTCTTGGTTTGAATAGAATCCCTTTGCTTGTCTTCCCTGATGGTTTGCCTAGGCCAGTGTGTGGTTGAAAGTGGGATTTGGGATCTAAAACTAAGTATTAGCGTGTGCCTCTCCATGGGTAGTGGAGATGTTTAAACTACAACCCACAACTTGGGAATTACTGTGACCCCTGAAAAATGCGTGTGCTATGTTTCCCCACGTCCAGCACACACAGGAAGAAGTGTTCTGGGGTTCTGAGTGTGGGGAGGTTCCTCCAACAGACAGCAGCACCTGGGTTGTAATAGAATCCCTTAGCTTGACTTCCCTAAGTGTTTTCCTAGGCCTAGCAGTAAGCGATGGTGGGGGATGGGCTCTAAAGCCAAGTATTAGCGAGTGCATCTCTGTGGGTAGTGGAGGGTTTTAAACTACTTCCCCAACCTTGGAACACCTGTGCCCCATAAAGATGCGTGGAATCTGTTTCCCCACCTCCAGCACACACACGGAGACGTGCTCAGGTATCCTGATTGTGGGGAGGCTCCTCCAAATGACAGCAGCGCCTGGGTTCTAAAAGAATCCCTTAGCTTGTCTTCCCTGATGGCATGCCTAGGCTGGAGAGTGGGGGAAAGTGGGGGTTGGGCTCTAAACCAAGTATAAGCGAGAGCCTATCCATGGGATGTGGGTTTTAAACCTACAACCCACAACCATGGAATAAATGTGCCCCCTGAAAGATGCTTTGACTGTTTCCCTACATCCAGCACACACACGAAGATGTGTTCTTGTATTCTGAGTGTGGGGATGTTCCTCAAACTGACAGCAGCACCTGGATTCTATTAGTATCCCTTAGCTTCTGTTCCCTGAGTGTTCTTTTAGGCCAGGCCATGAGGGAAAGCTGGGGGTTGGGCTTGGAGGCTACGTAGCAGTGAGTGCCCCCTGATTCATTGAGGAAGTACTTAGAGGACTTCTCCCTAAAGGGAACACCTTTTCCTGCATTCATCTGGGTGCAGTGGGGCTGCACATCTCTCCCACACCTAAGAATGTGTTCTGGAATTCTGAGTGCAGGGAAGTTCCTCCAACTGACAGCAGCGCCTGGGTTCTAATTGAATCCCTTTACTTGTCTACCCTGATGGAAAGGCTTGGCGGGAGTGCGGGGGAAAGTGTGGTTTGGGCTCCAAAACCAAGTATTGGCGATGACCTCTCTATGGTTTGTGGAGGTGTTTAAACTACATCCCTAACCTGGGAACACCTGTGCCCCCATAAAGATCCGTGGAGTCTGTTTCCACACCTCCAGCACACACACGAACACTTGCACAGTTATCCTGAGAGTGGGCAGCCTCCTCCAACTGAGAGCAGGGCCTTGGTTCTTATAAAATCGCTTAACTTGTCTACCCTGTTTGGTTGCCTGATACGGAGTGCTGGGGAAAGGGTGGGTTGGGCTCTAAATCCAAGTATTAGCGAGTGCTTCTCCATGGGATTTGGAGGTTATTAACCAAAAGCCCACAACATGGGAATACCTGTGCTCCTTGAAAAAAGCGTGGACTCTGTATCCCCACCACCAGAACACACATGAAGAAGTTTTCTGCTATCCTGAGTGTGGGCTGGCAATTTCAGGTGACAGAAGCGGCTGGGTTCTAATAGAATCCCTTAGCTTGTAATCCCTGAGTGTTTCCCTAGGACTGACTCTGAGAGAAACCTGGGGGTTGGGCTTTGAGGCCAAATAGTAGCGAGTGTCCCCGATGGACTGAGGAAGTATTTAGATGAATTCTCCATAAAGGGAAACACCTGAGCACCCATTCATCTGCGTGGAGTGGGGCTTCAAATCTCCCCACCACACAAGGTTGGGTTCCAGTATCCTGAGGGTGGGGTAGTTCCTCCAACTGACATCAGCGTCTTGGTTTGAATAGAATCCCTTTGCTTGTCTTCCCTGATGGTTTGCCTAGGCCAGTGTGTGGTTGAAAGTGGGATTTGGGATCTAAAACTAAGTATTAGCGTGTGCCTCTCCATGGGTAGTGGAGATGTTTAAACTACAACCCACAACTTGGGAATTACTGTGACCCCTGAAAAATGCGTGTGCTATGTTTCCCCACGTCCAGCACACACAGGAAGAAGTGTTCTGGGGTTCTGAGTGTGGGGAGGTTCCTCCAACAGACAGCAGCACCTGGGTTGTAATAGAATCCCTTAGCTTGACTTCCCTAAGTGTTTTCCTAGGCCTAGCAGTAAGCGATGGTGGGGGATGGGCTCTAAAGCCAAGTATTAGCGAGTGCATCTCTGTGGGTAGTGGAGGGTTTTAAACTACTTCCCCAACCTTGGAACACCTGTGCCCCATAAAGATGCGTGGAATCTGTTTCACCACCTCCAGCACACACACGGAGACGTGCTCAGGTATCCTGATTGTGGGGAGGCTCCTCCAAATGACAGCAGCGCCTGGGTTCTAAAAGAATCCCTTAGCTTGTCTTCCCTGATGGCATGCCTAGGCTGGAGAGTGGGGGAAAGTGGGGGTTGGGCTCTAAACCAAGTATAAGCGAGAGCCTATCCATGGGATGTGGGTTTTTAACCTACAACCCACAACCATGGAATAAATGTGCCCCCTGAAAGATGCTTTGACTGTTTCCCTACATCCAGCACACACACGAAGATGTGTTCTAGTATTCTGAGTGTGGGGATGTTCCTCAAACTGACAGCAGCACCTGGATTCTATTAGTATCCCTTAGCTTCTGTTCCCTGAGTGTTCTTTTAGGCCAGGCCATGAGGGAAAGCTGGGGGTTGGGCTTGGAGGCTACGTAGCAGTGAGTGCCCCCTGATTCATTGAGGAAGTACTTAGAGGACTTCTCCCTAAAGGGAACACCTTTTCCTGCATTCATCTGGGTGCAGTGGGGCTGCACATCTCTCCCACACCTAAGAATGTGTTCTGGAATTCTGAGTGCAGGGAAGTTCCTCCAACTGACAGCAGCGCCTGGGTTCTAATTGAATCCCTTTGCTTGTCTTCCCTGATGGAAACCTAGGCGGGAGTGCGGGGGAAAGTGTGGTTTGGGCTCCAAAACCAAGTATTTGCGATGACCTCTCTATGGTTTGTGGAGGTGTTTAAACTACATCCCTTACCTGGGAACACCTGTGCCCCCATAAAGATCCGTGGAGTCTGTTTCCACACCTCCAGCACACACACGAACACTTGCACAGTTATCCTGAGAGTGGGCAGCCTCCTCCAACTGAGAGCAGGGCCTTGGTTCTTATAAAATCGCTTAACTTGTCTACCCTGTTTGGTTGCCTGATACGGAGTGCTGGGGAAAGGGTGGGTTGGGCTCTAAATCCAAGTATTAGCGAGTGCTTCTCCATGGGATTTGGAGGTTATTAACCAAAAGCCCACAACATGGGAATACCTGTGCTCCTTGAAAAAAGCGTGGACTCTGTATCCCCACCACCAGAACACACATGAAGAAGTTTTCTGCTATCCTGAGTGTGGGCTGGCAATTTCAGGTGACAGAAGCGGCTGGGTTCTAATAGAATCCCTTAGCTTGTAATCCCTGAGTGTTTCCCTAGGACTGACTCTGAGAGAAACCTGGGGGTTGGGCTTTGAGGCCAAATAGTAGCGAGTGTCCCCGATGGACTGAGGAAGTATTTAGATGAATTCTCCATAAAGGGAAACACCTGAGCACCCATTCATCTGCGTGGAGTGGGGCTTCAAATCTCCCCACCACACAAGGTTGGGTTCCAGTATCCTGAGGGTGGGGTAGTTCCTCCAACTGACATCAGCGTCTTGGTTTGAATAGAATCCCTTTGCTTGTCTTCCCTGATGGTTTGCCTAGGCCAGTGTGTGGTTGAAAGTGGGATTTGGGATCTAAAACTAAGTATTAGCGTGTGCCTCTCCATGGGTAGTGGAGATGTTTAAACTACAACCCACAACTTGGGAATTACTGTGACCCCTGAAAAATGCGTGTGCTATGATTCCCCACGTCCAGCACACACAGGAAGAAGTGTTCTGGGGTTCTGAGTGTGGGGAGGTTCCTCCAACAGACAGCAGCACCTGGGTTGTAATAGAATCCCTTAGCTTGACTTCCCTAAGTGTTTTCCTAGGCCTAGCAGTAAGCGATGGTGGGGGATGGGCTCTAAAGCCAAGTATTAGCGAGTGCATCTCTGTGGGTAGTGGAGGGTTTTAAACTACTTCCCCAACCTTGGAACACCTGTGCCCCATAAAGATGCGTGGAATCTGTTTCCCCACCTCCAGCACACACACGGAGACGTGCTCAGGTATCCTGATTGTGGGGAGGCTCCTCCAAATGACAGCAGCGCCTGGGTTCTAAAAGAATCCCTTAGCTTGTCTTCCCTGATGGCATGGCTAGGCTGGAGATTGGGGGAAAGTGGGGGTTGGGCTCTAAACCAAGTATAAGCGAGAACCTATCCATGGGATGTGGGTTTTTAACCTACAACCCACAACCATGGAATAAATGTGCCCCCTGAAAGATGCTTTGACTGTTTCCCTACATCCAGCACACACACGAAGATGTGTTCTTGTATTCTGAGTGTGGGGATGTTCCTCAAACTGACAGCAGCACCTGGATTCTATTAGTATCCCTTAGCTTCTGTTCCCTGAGTGTTCTTTTAGGCCAGGCCATGAGGGAAAGCTGGGGGTTGGGCTTGGAGGCTACGTAGCAGTGAGTGCCCCCTGATTCATTGAGGAAGTACTTAGAGGACTTCTCCCTAAAGGGAACACCTTTTCCTGCATTCATCTGGGTGCAGTGGGGCTGCACATCTCTCCCACACCTAAGAATGTGTTCTGGAATTCTGAGTGCAGGGAAGTTCCTCCAACTGACAGCAGCGCCTGGGTTCTAATTGAATCCCTTTGCTTGTCTTCCCTGATGGAAACCTAGGCGGGAGTGCGGGGGAAAGTGTGGTTTGGGCTCCAAAACCAAGTATTTGCGATGACCTCTCTATGGTTTGTGGAGGTGTTTAAACTACATCCCTTACCTGGGAACACCTGTGCCCCCATAAAGATCCGTGGAGTCTGTTTCCACACCTCCAGCACACACACGAACACTTGCACAGTTATCCTGAGAGTGGGCAGCCTCCTCCAACTGAGAGCAGGGCCTTGGTTCTTATAAAATCGCTTAACTTGTCTACCCTGTTTGGTTGCCTGATACGGAGTGCTGGGGAAAGGGTGGGTTGGGCTCTAAATCCAAGTATTAGCGAGTGCTTCTCCATGGGATTTGGAGGTTATTAACCAAAAGCCCACAACATGGGAATACCTGTGCTCCTTGAAAAAAGCGTGGACTCTGTATCCCCACCACCAGAACACACATGAAGAAGTTTTCTGCTATCCTGAGTGTGGGCTGGCAATTTCAGGTGACAGAAGCGGCTGGGTTCTAATAGAATCCCTTAGCTTGTAATCCCTGAGTGTTTCCCTAGGACTGACTCTGAGAGAAACCTGGGGGTTGGGCTTTGAGGCCAAATAGTAGCGAGTGTCCCCGATGGACTGAGGAAGTATTTAGATGAATTCTCCATAAAGGGAAACACCTGAGCACCCATTCATCTGCGTGGAGTGGGGCTTCAAATCTCCCCACCACACAAGGTTGGGTTCCAGTATCCTGAGGGTGGGGTAGTTCCTCCAACTGACATCAGCGTCTTGGTTTGAATAGAATCCCTTTGCTTGTCTTCCCTGATGGTTTGCCTAGGCCAGTGTGTGGTTGAAAGTGGGATTTGGGATCTAAAACTAAGTATTAGCGTGTGCCTCTCCATGGGTAGTGGAGATGTTTAAACTACAACCCACAACTTGGGAATTACTGTGACCCCTGAAAAATGCGTGTGCTATGATTCCCCACGTCCAGCACACACAGGAAGAAGTGTTCTGGGGTTCTGAGTGTGGGGAGGTTCCTCCAACAGACAGCAGCACCTGGGTTGTAATAGAATCCCTTAGCTTGACTTCCCTAAGTGTTTTCCTAGGCCTAGCAGTAAGCGATGGTGGGGGATGGGCTCTAAAGCCAAGTATTAGCGAGTGCATCTCTGTGGGTAGTGGAGGGTTTTAAACTACTTCCCCAACCTTGGAACACCTGTGCCCCATAAAGATGCGTGGAATCTGTTTCCCCACCACCAGCACACACACGGAGACGTGCTCAGGTATCCTGATTGTGGGGAGGCTCCTCCAAATGACAGCAGCGCCTGGGTTCTAAAAGAATCCCTTAGCTTGTCTTCCCTGATGGCATGGCTAGGCTGGAGATTGGGGGAAAGTGGGGGTTGGGCTCTAAACCAAGTATAAGCGAGAACCTATCCATGGGATGTGGGTTTTTAACCTACAACCCACAACCATGGAATAAATGTGCCCCCTGAAAGATGCTTTGACTGTTTCCCTACATCCAGCACACACACGAAGATGTGTTCTTGTATTCTGAGTGTGGGGATGTTCCTCAAACTGACAGCAGCACCTGGATTCTATTAGTATCCCTTAGCTTCTGTTCCCTGAGTGTTCTTTTAGGCCAGGCCATGAGGGAAAGCTGGGGGTTGGGCTTGGAGGCTACGTAGCAGTGAGTGCCCCCTGATTCATTGAGGAAGTACTTAGAGGACTTCTCCCTAAAGGGAACACCTTTTCCTGCATTCATCTGGGTGCAGTGGGGCTGCACATCTCTCCCACACCTAAGAATGTGTTCTGGAATTCTGAGTGCAGGGAAGTTCCTCCAACTGACAGCAGCGCCTGGGTTCTAATTGAATCCCTTTGCTTGTCTTCCCTGATGGAAAGCCTAGGCGGGAGTGCGGGGGAAAGTGTGGTTTGGGCTCCAAAACCAAGTATTTGCGATGACCTCTCTATGGTTTGTGGAGGTGTTTAAACTACATCCCTAACCTGGGAACACCTGTGCCCCCATAAAGATCCGTGGAGTCTGTTTCCACACCTCCAGCACACACACGAACACTTGCACAGTTATCCTGAGAGTGGGCAGCCTCCTCCAACTGAGAGCAGGGCCTTGGTTCTTATAAAATCGCTTAACTTGTCTACACTGTTTGGTTGCCTGATACGGAGTGCTGGGGAAAGGGTCGGTTGGGCTCTAAATCCAAGTATTAGCGAGTGCTTCTCCATGGGATTTGGAGGTTATTAACCAAAAGCCCACAACATGGGAATACCTGTGCTCCTTGAAAAAAGCGTGGACTCTGTATCCCCACCACCAGAACACACATGAAGAAGTTTTCTGCTATCCTGAGTGTGGGCTGGCAATTTCAGGTGACAGAAGCGGCTGGGTTCTAATAGAATCCCTTAGCTTGTAATCCCTGAGTGTTTCCCTAGGACTGACTCTGAGAGAAACCTGGGGGTTGGGCTTTGAGGCCAAATAGTAGCGAGTGTCCCCGATGGACTGAGGAAGTATTTAGATGAATTCTCCATAAAGGGAAACACCTGAGCACCCATTCATCTGCGTGGAGTGGGGCTTCAAATCTCCCCACCACACAAGGTTGTGTTCCAGTATCCTGAGGGTGGGGTAGTTCCTCCAACTGACATCAGCGTCTTGGTTTGAATAGAATCCCTTTGCTTGTCTTCCCTGATGGTTTGCCTAGGCCAGTGTGTGGTTGAAAGTGGGATTTGGGATCTAAAACTAAGTATTAGCGTGTGCCTCTCCATGGGTAGTGGAGATGTTTAAACTACAACCCACAACTTGGGAATTACTGTGACCCCTGAAAAATGCGTGTGCTATGTTTCCCCACGTCCAGCACACACAGGAAGAAGTGTTCTGGGGTTCTGAGTGTGGGGAGGTTCCTCCAACAGACAGCAGCACCTGGGTTGTAATAGAATCCCTTAGCTTGACTTCCCTAAGTGTTTTCCTAGGCCTAGCAGTAAGCGATGGTGGGGGATGGGCTCTAAAGCCAAGTATTAGCGAGTGCATCTCTGTGGGTAGTGGAGGGTTTTAAACTACTTCCCCAACCTTGGAACACCTGTGCCCCATAAAGATGCGTGGAATCTGTTTCCCCACCTCCAGCACACACACGGAGACGTGCTCAGGTATCCTGATTGTGGGGAGGCTCCTCCAAATGACAGCAGCGCCTGGGTTCTAAAAGAATCCCTTAGCTTGTCTTCCCTGATGGCATGCCTAGGCTGGAGAGTGGGGGAAAGTGGGGGTTGGGCTCTAAACCAAGTATAAGCGAGAGCCTATCCATGGGATGTGGGTTTTTAACCTACAACCCACAACCATGGAATAAATGTGCCCCCTGAAAGATGCTTTGACTGTTTCCCTACATCCAGCACACACACGAAGATGTGTTCTTGTATTCTGAGTGTGGGGATGTTCCTCAAACTGACAGCAGCACCTGGATTCTATTAGTATCCCTTAGCTTCTGTTCCCTGAGTGTTCTTTTAGGCCAGGCCATGAGGGAAAGCTGGGGGTTGGGCTTGGAGGCTACGTAGCAGTGAGTGCCCCCTGATTCATTGAGGAAGTACTTAGAGGACTTCTCCCTAAAGGGAACACCTTTTCCTGCATTCATCTGGGTGCAGTGGGGCTGCACATCTCTCCCACACCTAAGAATGTGTTCTGGAATTCTGAGTGCAGGGAAGTTCCTCCAACTGACAGCAGCGCCTGGGTTCTAATTGAATCCCTTTGCTTGTCTTCCCTGATGGAAAGCCTAGGCGGGAGTGCGGGGGAAAGTGTGGTTTGGGCTCCAAAACCAAGTATTTGCGATGACCTCTCTATGGTTTGTGGAGGTGTTTAAACTACATCCCTAACCTGGGAACACCTGTGCCCCCATAAAGATCCGTGGAGTCTGTTTCCACACCTCCAGCACACACACGAACACTTGCACAGTTATCCTGAGAGTGGGCAGCCTCCTCCAACTGAGAGCAGGGCCTTGGTTCTTATAAAATCGCTTAACTTGTCTACCCTGTTTGGTTGCCTGATACGGAGTGCTGGGGAAAGGGTGGGTTGGGCTCTAAATCCAAGTATTAGCGAGTGCTTCTCCATGGGATTTGGAGGTTATTAACCAAAAGCCCACAACATGGGAATACCTGTGCTCCTTGAAAAAAGCGTGGACTCTGTATCCCCACCACCAGAACACACATGAAGAAGTTTTCTGCTATCCTGAGTGTGGGCTGGCAATTTCAGGTGACAGAAGCGGCTGGGTTCTAATAGAATCCCTTAGCTTGTAATCCCTGAGTGTTTCCCTAGGACTGACTCTGAGAGAAACCTGGGGGTTGGGCTTTGAGGCCAAATAGTAGCGAGTGTCCCCGATGGACTGAGGAAGTATTTAGATGAATTCTCCATAAAGGGAAACACCTGAGCACCCATTCATCTGCGTGGAGTGGGGCTTCAAATCTCCCCACCACACAAGGTTGGGTTCCAGTATCCTGAGGGTGGGGTAGTTCCTCCAACTGACATCAGCGTCTTGGTTTGAATAGAATCCCTTTGCTTGTCTTCCCTGATGGTTTGCCTAGGCCAGTGTGTGGTTGAAAGTGGGATTTGGGATCTAAAACTAAGTATTAGCGTGTGCCTCTCCATGGGTAGTGGAGATGTTTAAACTACAACCCACAACTTGGGAATTACTGTGACCCCTGAAAAATGCGTGTGCTATGTTTCCCCACGTCCAGCACACACAGGAAGAAGTGTTCTGGGGTTCTGAGTGTGGGGAGGTTCCTCCAACAGACAGCAGCACCTGGGTTGTAATAGAATCCCTTAGCTTGACTTCCCTAAGTGTTTTCCTAGGCCTAGCAGTAAGCGATGGTGGGGGATGGGCTCTAAAGCCAAGTATTAGCGAGTGCATCTCTGTGGGTAGTGGAGGGTTTTAAACTACTTCCCCAACCTTGGAACACCTGTGCCCCATAAAGATGCGTGGAATCTGTTTCCCCACCTCCAGCACACACACGGAGACGTGCTCAGGTATCCTGATTGTGGGGAGGCTCCTCCAAATGACAGCAGCGCCTGGGTTCTAAAAGAATCCCTTAGCTTGTCTTCCCTGATGGCATGCCTAGGCTGGAGAGTGGGGGAAAGTGGGGGTTGGGCTCTAAACCAAGTATAAGCGAGAGCCTATCCATGGGATGTGGGTTTTTAACCTACAACCCACAACCATGGAATAAATGTGCCCCCTGAAAGATGCTTTGACTGTTTCCCTACATCCAGCACACACACGAAGATGTGTTCTAGTATTCTGAGTGTGGGGATGTTCCTCAAACTGACAGCAGCACCTGGATTCTATTAGTATCCCTTAGCTTCTGTTCCCTGAGTGTTCTTTTAGGCCAGGCCATGAGGGAAAGCTGGGGGTTGGGCTTGGAGGCTACGTAGCAGTGAGTGCCCCCTGATTCATTGAGGAAGTACTTAGAGGACTTCTCCCTAAAGGGAACACCTTTTCCTGCATTCATCTGGGTGCAGTGGGGCTGCACATCTCTCCCACACCTAAGAATGTGTTCTGGAATTCTGAGTGCAGGGAAGTTCCTCCAACTGACAGCAGCGCCTGGGTTCTAATTGAATCCCTTTGCTTGTCTTCCCTGATGGAAACCTAGGCGGGAGTGCGGGGGAAAGTGTGGTTTGGGCTCCAAAACCAAGTATTTGCGATGACCTCTCTATGGTTTGTGGAGGTGTTTAAACTACATCCCTTACCTGGGAACACCTGTGCCCCCATAAAGATCCGTGGAGTCTGTTTCCACACCTCCAGCACACACACGAACACTTGCACAGTTATCCTGAGAGTGGGCAGCCTCCTCCAACTGAGAGCAGGGCCTTGGTTCTTATAAAATCGCTTAACTTGTCTACCCTGTTTGGTTGCCTGATACGGAGTGCTGGGGAAAGGGTGGGTTGGGCTCTAAATCCAAGTATTAGCGAGTGCTTCTCCATGGGATTTGGAGGTTATTAACCAAAAGCCCACAACATGGGAATACCTGTGCTCCTTGAAAAAAGCGTGGACTCTGTATCCCCACCACCAGAACACACATGAAGAAGTTTTCTGCTATCCTGAGTGTGGGCTGGCAATTTCAGGTGACAGAAGCGGCTGGGTTCTAATAGAATCCCTTAGCTTGTAATCCCTGAGTGTTTCCCTAGGACTGACTCTGAGAGAAACCTGGGGGTTGGGCTTTGAGGCCAAATAGTAGCGAGTGTCCCCGATGGACTGAGGAAGTATTTAGATGAATTCTCCATAAAGGGAAACACCTGAGCACCCATTCATCTGCGTGGAGTGGGGCTTCAAATCTCCCCACCACACAAGGTTGGGTTCCAGTATCCTGAGGGTGGGGTAGTTCCTCCAACTGACATCAGCGTCTTGGTTTGAATAGAATCCCTTTGCTTGTCTTCCCTGATGGTTTGCCTAGGCCAGTGTGTGGTTGAAAGTGGGATTTGGGATCTAAAACTAAGTATTAGCGTGTGCCTCTCCATGGGTAGTGGAGATGTTTAAACTACAACCCACAACTTGGGAATTACTGTGACCCCTGAAAAATGCGTGTGCTATGTTTCCCCACGTCCAGCACACACAGGAAGAAGTGTTCTGGGGTTCTGAGTGTGGGGAGGTTCCTCCAACAGACAGCAGCACCTGGGTTGTAATGGAATCCCTTAGCTTGACTTCCCTAAGTGTTTTCCTAGGCCTAGCAGTAAGCGATAGTGGGGGATGGGCTCTAAAGCCAAGTATTAGCGAGTGCATCTCTGTGGGTAGTGGAGGGTTTTAAACTACTTCCCCAACCTTGGAACACCTGTGCCCCATAAAGATGCGTGGAATCTGTTTCCCCACCTCCAGCACACACACGGAGACGTGCTCAGGTATCCTGATTGTGGGGAGGCTCCTCCAAATGACAGCAGCGCCTGGGTTCTAAAAGAATCCCTTAGCTTGTCTTCCCTGATGGCATGCCTAGGCTGGAGATTGGGGGAAAGTGGGGGTTGGGCTCTAAACCAAGTATAAGCGAGAACCTATCCATGGGATGTGGGTTTTTAACCTACAACCCACAACCATGGAATAAATGTGCCCCCTGAAAGATGCTTTGACTGTTTCCCTACATCCAGCACACACACGAAGATGTGTTCTTGTATTCTGAGTGTGGGGATGTTCCTCAAACTGACAGCAGCACCTGGATTCTATTAGTATCCCTTAGCTTCTGTTCCCTGAGTGTTCTTTTAGGCCAGGCCATGAGGGAAAGCTGGGGGTTGGGCTTGGAGGCTACGTAGCAGTGAGTGCCCCCTGATTCATTGAGGAAGTACTTAGAGGACTTCTCCCTAAAGGGAACACCTTTTCCTGCATTCATCTGGGTGCAGTGGGGCTGCACATCTCTCCCACACCTAAGAATGTGTTCTGGAATTCTGAGTGCAGGGAAGTTCCTCCAACTGACAGCAGCGCCTGGGTTCTAATTGAATCCCTTTGCTTGTCTTCCCTGATGGAAACCTAGGCGGGAGTGCGGGGGAAAGTGTGGTTTGGGCTCCAAAACCAAGTATTTGCGATGACCTCTCTATGGTTTGTGGAGGTGTTTAAACTACATCCCTAACCTGGGAACACCTGTGCCCCCATAAAGATCCGTGGAGTCTGTTTCCACACCTCCAGCACACACACGAACACTTGCACAGTTATCCTGAGAGTGGGCAGCCTCCTCCAACTGAGAGCAGGGCCTTGGTTCTTATAAAATCGCTTAACTTGTCTACACTGTTTGGTTGCCTGATACGGAGTGCTGGGGAAAGGGTCGGTTGGGCTCTAAATCCAAGTATTAGCGAGTGCTTCTCCATGGGATTTGGAGGTTATTAACCAAAAGCCCACAACATGGGAATACCTGTGCTCCTTGAAAAAAGCGTGGACTCTGTATCCCCACCACCAGAACACACATGAAGAAGTTTTCTGCTATCCTGAGTGTGGGCTGGCAATTTCAGGTGACAGAAGCGGCTGGGTTCTAATAGAATCCCTTAGCTTGTAATCCCTGAGTGTTTCCCTAGGACTGACTCTGAGAGAAACCTGGGGGTTGGGCTTTGAGGCCAAATAGTAGCGAGTGTCCCCGATGGAATGAGGAAGTATTTAGATGAATTCTCCATAAAGGGAAACACCTGAGCACCCATTCATCTGCGTGGAGTGGGGCTTCAAATCTCCCCACCACACAAGGTTGGGTTCCAGTATCCTGAGGGTGGGGTAGTTCCTCCAACTGACATCAGCGTCTTGGTTTGAATAGAATCCCTTTGCTTGTCTTCCCTGATGGTTTGCCTAGGCCAGTGTGTGGTTGAAAGTGGGATTTGGGATCTAAAACTAAGTATTAGCGTGTGCCTCTCCATGGGTAGTGGAGATGTTTAAACTACAACCCACAACTTGGGAATTACTGTGACCCCTGAAAAATGCGTGTGCTATGTTTCCCCACGTCCAGCACACACAGGAAGAAGTGTTCTGGGGTTCTGAGTGTGGGGAGGTTCCTCCAACAGACAGCAGCACCTGGGTTGTAATAGAATCCCTTAGCTTGACTTCCCTAAGTGTTTTCCTAGGCCTAGCAGTAAGCGATGGTGGGGGATGGGCTCTAAAGCCAAGTATTAGCGAGTGCATCTCTGTGGGTAGTGGAGGGTTTTAAACTACTTCCCCAACCTTGGAACACCTGTGCCCCATAAAGATGCGTGGAATCTGTTTCCCCACCTCCAGCACACACACGGAGACGTGCTCAGGTATCCTGATTGTGGGGAGGCTCCTCCAAATGACAGCAGCGCCTGGGTTCTAAAAGAATCCCTTAGCTTGTCTTCCCTGATGGCATGCCTAGGCTGGAGAGTGGGGGAAAGTGGGGGTTGGGCTCTAAACCAAGTATAAGCGAGAGCCTATCCATGGGATGTGGGTTTTTAACCTACAACCCACAACCATGGAATAAATGTGCCCCCTGAAAGATGCTTTGACTGTTTCCCTACATCCAGCACACACACGAAGATGTGTTCTTGTATTCTGAGTGTGGGGATGTTCCTCAAACTGACAGCAGCACCTGGATTCTATTAGTATCCCTTAGCTTCTGTTCCCTGAGTGTTCTTTTAGGCCAGGCCATGAGGGAAAGCTGGGGGTTGGGCTTGGAGGCTACGTAGCAGTGAGTGCCCCCTGATTCATTGAGGAAATACTTAGAGGACTTCTCCCTAAAGGGAACACCTTTTCCTGCATTCATCTGGGTGCAGTGGGGCTGCACATCTCTCCCACACCTAAGAATGTGTTCTGGAATTCTGAGTGCAGGGAAGTTCCTCCAACTGACAGCAGCGCCTGGGTTCTAATTGAATCCCTTTGCTTGTCTTCCCTGATGGAAAGCCTAGGCGGGAGTGCGGGGGAAAGTGTGGTTTGGGCTCCAAAACCAAGTATTTGCGATGACCTCTCTATGGTTTGTGGAGGTGTTTAAACTACATCCCTAACCTGGGAACACCTGTGCCCCCATAAAGATCCGTGGAGTCTGTTTCCACACCTCCAGCACACACACGAACACTTGCACAGTTATCCTGAGAGTGGGCAGCCTCCTCCAACTGAGAGCAGGGCCTTGGTTCTTATAAAATCGCTTAACTTGTCTACCCTGTTTGGTTGCCTGATACGGAGTGCTGGGGAAAGGGTGGGTTGGGCTCTAAATCCAAGTATTAGCGAGTGCTTCTCCATGGGATTTGGAGGTTATTAACCAAAAGCCCACAACATGGGAATACCTGTGCTCCTTGAAAATAGCGTGGACTCTGTATCCCCACCACCAGAACACACATGAAGAAGTTTTCTGCTATCCTGAGTGTGGGCTGGCAATTTCAGGTGACAGAAGCGGCTGGGTTCTAATAGAATCCCTTAGCTTGTAATCCCTGAGTGTTTCCCTAGGACTGACTCTGAGAGAAACCTGGGGGTTGGGCTTTGAGGCCAAATAGTAGCGAGTGTCCCCGATGGACTGAGGAAGTATTTAGATGAATTCTCCATAAAGGGAAACACCTGAGCACCCATTCATCTGCGTGGAGTGGGGCTTCAAATCTCCCCACCACACAAGGTTGGGTTCCAGTATCCTGAGGGTGGGGTAGTTCCTCCAACTGACATCAGCGTCTTGGTTTGAATAGAATCCCTTTGCTTGTCTTCCCTGATGGTTTGCCTAGGCCAGTGTGTGGTTGAAAGTGGGATTTGGGATCTAAAACTAAGTATTAGCGTGTGCCTCTCCATGGGTAGTGGAGATGTTTAAACTACAACCCACAACTTGGGAATTACTGTGACCCCTGAAAAATGCGTGTGCTATGTTTCCCCACGTCCAGCACACACAGGAAGAAGTGTTCTGGGGTTCTGAGTGTGGGGAGGTTCCTCCAACAGACAGCAGCACCTGGGTTGTAATAGAATCCCTTAGCTTGACTTCCCTAAGTGTTTTCCTAGGCCTAGCAGTAAGCGATGGTGGGGGATGGGCTCTAAAGCCAAGTATTAGCGAGTGCATCTCTGTGGGTAGTGGAGGGTTTTAAACTACTTCCCCAACCTTGGAACACCTGTGCCCCATAAAGATGCGTGGAATCTGTTTCCCCACCTCCAGCACACACACGGAGACGTGCTCAGGTATCCTGATTGTGGGGAGGCTCCTCCAAATGACAGCAGCGCCTGGGTTCTAAAAGAATCCCTTAGCTTGTCTTCCCTGATGGCATGCCTAGGCTGGAGAGTGGGGGAAAGTGGGGGTTGGGCTCTAAACCAAGTATAAGCGAGAGCCTATCCATGGGATGTGGGTTTTTAACCTACAACCCACAACCATGGAATAAATGTGCCCCCTGAAAGATGCTTTGACTGTTTCCCTACATCCAGCACACACACGAAGATGTGTTCTAGTATTCTGAGTGTGGGGATGTTCCTCAAACTGACAGCAGCACCTGGATTCTATTAGTATCCCTTAGCTTCTGTTCCCTGAGTGTTCTTTTAGGCCAGGCCATGAGGGAAAGCTGGGGGTTGGGCTTGGAGGCTACGTAGCAGTGAGTGCCCCCTGATTCATTGAGGAAGTACTTAGAGGACTTCTCCCTAAAGGGAACACCTTTTCCTGCATTCATCTGGGTGCAGTGGGGCTGCACATCTCTCCCACACCTAAGAATGTGTTCTGGAATTCTGAGTGCAGGGAAGTTCCTCCAACTGACAGCAGCGCCTGGGTTCTAATTGAATCCCTTTGCTTGTCTTCCCTGATGGAAACCTAGGCGGGAGTGCGGGGGAAAGTGTGGTTTGGGCTCCAAAACCAAGTATTTGCGATGACCTCTCTATGGTTTGTGGAGGTGTTTAAACTACATCCCTTACCTGGGAACACCTGTGCCCCCATAAAGATCCGTGGAGTCTGTTTCCACACCTCCAGCACACACACGAACACTTGCACAGTTATCCTGAGAGTGGGCAGCCTCCTCCAACTGAGAGCAGGGCCTTGGTTCTTATAAAATCGCTTAACTTGTCTACCCTGTTTGGTTGCCTGATACGGAGTGCTGGGGAAAGGGTGGGTTGGGCTCTAAATCCAAGTATTAGCGAGTGCTTCTCCATGGGATTTGGAGGTTATTAACCAAAAGCCCACAACATGGGAATACCTGTGCTCCTTGAAAAAAGCGTGGACTCTGTATCCCCACCACCAGAACACACATGAAGAAGTTTTCTGCTATCCTGAGTGTGGGCTGGCAATTTCAGGTGACAGAAGCGGCTGGGTTCTAATAGAATCCCTTAGCTTGTAATCCCTGAGTGTTTCCCTAGGACTGACTCTGAGAGAAACCTGGGGGTTGGGCTTTGAGGCCAAATAGTAGCGAGTGTCCCCGATGGACTGAGGAAGTATTTAGATGAATTCTCCATAAAGGGAAACACCTGAGCACCCATTCATCTGCGTGGAGTGGGGCTTCAAATCTCCCCACCACACAAGGTTGGGTTCCAGTATCCTGAGGGTGGGGTAGTTCCTCCAACTGACATCAGCGTCTTGGTTTGAATAGAATCCCTTTGCTTGTCTTCCCTGATGGTTTGCCTAGGCCAGTGTGTGGTTGAAAGTGGGATTTGGGATCTAAAACTAAGTATTAGCGTGTGCCTCTCCATGGGTAGTGGAGATGTTTAAACTACAACCCACAACTTGGGAATTACTGTGACCCCTGAAAAATGCGTGTGCTATGTTTCCCCACGTCCAGCACACACAGGAAGAAGTGTTCTGGGGTTCTGAGTGTGGGGAGGTTCCTCCAACAGACAGCAGCACCTGGGTTGTAATGGAATCCCTTAGCTTGACTTCCCTAAGTGTTTTCCTAGGCCTAGCAGTAAGCGATAGTGGGGGATGGGCTCTAAAGCCAAGTATTAGCGAGTGCATCTCTGTGGGTAGTGGAGGGTTTTAAACTACTTCCCCAACCTTGGAACACCTGTGCCCCATAAAGATGCGTGGAATCTGTTTCCCCACCTCCAGCACACACACGGAGACGTGCTCAGGTATCCTGATTGTGGGGAGGCTCCTCCAAATGACAGCAGCGCCTGGGTTCTAAAAGAATCCCTTAGCTTGTCTTCCCTGATGGCATGCCTAGGCTGGAGATTGGGGGAAAGTGGGGGTTGGGCTCTAAACCAAGTATAAGCGAGAACCTATCCATGGGATGTGGGTTTTTAACCTACAACCCACAACCATGGAATAAATGTGCCCCCTGAAAGATGCTTTGACTGTTTCCCTACATCCAGCACACACACGAAGATGTGTTCTTGTATTCTGAGTGTGGGGATGTTCCTCAAACTGACAGCAGCACCTGGATTCTATTAGTATCCCTTAGCTTCTGTTCCCTGAGTGTTCTTTTAGGCCAGGCCATGAGGGAAAGCTGGGGGTTGGGCTTGGAGGCTACGTAGCAGTGAGTGCCCCCTGATTCATTGAGGAAGTACTTAGAGGACTTCTCCCTAAAGGGAACACCTTTTCCTGCATTCATCTGGGTGCAGTGGGGCTGCACATCTCTCCCACACCTAAGAATGTGTTCTGGAATTCTGAGTGCAGGGAAGTTCCTCCAACTGACAGCAGCGCCTGGGTTCTAATTGAATCCCTTTGCTTGTCTTCCCTGATGGAAACCTAGGCGGGAGTGCGGGGGAAAGTGTGGTTTGGGCTCCAAAACCAAGTATTTGCGATGACCTCTCTATGGTTTGTGGAGGTGTTTAAACTACATCCCTAACCTGGGAACACCTGTGCCCCCATAAAGATCCGTGGAGTCTGTTTCCACACCTCCAGCACACACACGAACACTTGCACAGTTATCCTGAGAGTGGGCAGCCTCCTCCAACTGAGAGCAGGGCCTTGGTTCTTATAAAATCGCTTAACTTGTCTACCCTGTTTGGTTGCCTGATACGGAGTGCTGGGGAAAGGGTCGGTTGGGCTCTAAATCCAAGTATTAGCGAGTGCTTCTCCATGGGATTTGGAGGTTATTAACCAAAAGCCCACAACATGGGAATACCTGTGCTCCTTGAAAAAAGCGTGGACTCTGTATCCCCACCACCAGAACACACATGAAGAAGTTTTCTGCTATCCTGAGTGTGGGCTGGCAATTTCAGGTGACAGAAGCGGCTGGGTTCTAATAGAATCCCTTAGCTTGTAATCCCTGAGTGTTTCCCTAGGACTGACTCTGAGAGAAACCTGGGGGTTGGGCTTTGAGGCCAAATAGTAGCGAGTGTCCCCGATGGACTGAGGAAGTATTTAGATGAATTCTCCATAAAGGGAAACACCTGAGCACCCATTCATCTGCGTGGAGTGGGGCTTCAAATCTCCCCACCACACAAGGTTGGGTTCCAGTATCCTGAGGGTGGGGTAGTTCCTCCAACTGACATCAGCGTCTTGGTTTGAATAGAATCCCTTTGCTTGTCTTCCCTGATGGTTTGCCTAGGCCAGTGTGTGGTTGAAAGTGGGATTTGGGATCTAAAACTAAGTATTAGCGTGTGCCTCTCCATGGGTAGTGGAGATGTTTAAACTACAACCCACAACTTGGGAATTACTGTGACCCCTGAAAAATGCGTGTGCTATGTTTCCCCACGTCCAGCACACACAGGAAGAAGTGTTCTGGGGTTCTGAGTGTGGGGAGGTTCCTCCAACAGACAGCAGCACCTGGGTTGTAATAGAATCCCTTAGCTTGACTTCCCTAAGTGTTTTCCTAGGCCTAGCAGTAAGCGATGGTGGGGGATGGGCTCTAAAGCCAAGTATTAGCGAGTGCATCTCTGTGGGTAGTGGAGGGTTTTAAACTACTTCCCCAACCTTGGAACACCTGTGCCCCATAAAGATGCGTGGAATCTGTTTCCCCACCTCCAGCACACACACGGAGACGTGCTCAGGTATCCTGATTGTGGGGAGGCTCCTCCAAATGACAGCAGCGCCTGGGTTCTAAAAGAATCCCTTAGCTTGTCTTCCCTGATGGCATGCCTAGGCTGGAGAGTGGGGGAAAGTGGGGGTTGGGCTCTAAACCAAGTATAAGCGAGAGCCTATCCATGGGATGTGGGTTTTTAACCTACAACCCACAACCATGGAATAAATGTGCCCCCTGAAAGATGCTTTGACTGTTTCCCTACATCCAGCACACACACGAAGATGTGTTCTTGTATTCTGAGTGTGGGGATGTTCCTCAAACTGACAGCAGCACCTGGATTCTATTAGTATCCCTTAGCTTCTGTTCCCTGAGTGTTCTTTTAGGCCAGGCCATGAGGGAAAGCTGGGGGTTGGGCTTGGAGGCTACGTAGCAGTGAGTGCCCCCTGATTCATTGAGGAAGTACTTAGAGGACTTCTCCCTAAAGGGAACACCTTTTCCTGCATTCATCTGGGTGCAGTGGGGCTGCACATCTCTCCCACACCTAAGAATGTGTTCTGGAATTCTGAGTGCAGGGAAGTTCCTCCAACTGACAGCAGCGCCTGGGTTCTAATTGAATCCCTTTGCTTGTCTTCCCTGATGGAAAGCCTAGGCGGGAGTGCGGGGGAAAGTGTGGTTTGGGCTCCAAAACCAAGTATTTGCGATGACCTCTCTATGGTTTGTGGAGGTGTTTAAACTACATCCCTAACCTGGGAACACCTGTGCCCCCATAAAGATCCGTGGAGTCTGTTTCCACACCTCCAGCACACACACGAACACTTGCACAGTTATCCTGAGAGTGGGCAGCCTCCTCCAACTGAGAGCAGGGCCTTGGTTCTTATAAAATCGCTTAACTTGTCTACCCTGTTTGGTTGCCTGATACGGAGTGCTGGGGAAAGGGTGGGTTGGGCTCTAAATCCAAGTATTAGCGAGTGCTTCTCCATGGGATTTGGAGGTTATTAACCAAAAGCCCACAACATGGGAATACCTGTGCTCCTTGAAAAAAGCGTGGACTCTGTATCCCCACCACCAGAACACACATGAAGAAGTTTTCTGCTATCCTGAGTGTGGGCTGGCAATTTCAGGTGACAGAAGCGGCTGGGTTCTAATAGAATCCCTTAGCTTGTAATCCCTGAGTGTTTCCCTAGGACTGACTCTGAGAGAAACCTGGGGGTTGGGCTTTGAGGACAAATGGTAGCGAGTGTCCCCGATGGAATGAGGAAGTATTTAGATGAATTCTCCATAAAGGGAAACACCTGAGCCCCCATTCATCTGCGTGGAGTGGGGCTTCAAATCTCCCCACCACACAAGGTTGGGTTCCAGTATCCTGAGGGTGGGGTAGTTCCTCCAACTGACATCAGCATATTGGTTTGAATAGAATCCCTTTGCTTGTCTTCCCTGATGGTTTGCCTAGGCCAGTGTGTGGTTGAAAGTGGGATTTGGGATCTAAAACTAACTATTAGCGTGTGCCTCTCCATGGGTAGTGGAGATGTTTAAACTACAACCCACAACTTGGGAATTACTGTGACCCCTGAAAAATGCGTGTGCTATGTTTCCCCACGTCCAGCACACACAGGAAGAAGTGTTCTGGGGTTGTGAGTGTGTGGAGGTTCCTCCAACAGACAGCAGCACCTGGGATGTAATAGAATCCCTTAGCTTGACTTCCCTAAGTGTTTTCCAAGGCCTAGCAGTAAGCGATGGTGGGGGATGGGCTCTAAAGCCAAGTATTTGCGAGTGCATCTCTGTGGGTAGTGGAGGGTTTTAAACTACTTCCCCAACCTTGGAACACCTGTGCCCCATAAAGATGCGTGGAATCTGTTTCCCCACCTCCAGCACACACACGGAGACGTGCTCAGGTATCCTGATTGTGGGGAGGCTCCTCCAAATGACAGCAGCGCCTGGGTTCTAAAAGAATCCCTTAGCTTGTCTTCCCTGATGGCATGGCTAGGCTGGAGAGTGGGGGAAAGTGGGGGTTGGGCTCTAAACCAACTATAAGCGAGAGCCTATCCATGGGATGTGGGTTTTTAACCTACAACCCACAACCATGGAATAAATGTGCCCCCTGAAAGATGCTTTGACTTTTTCCCTACATCCAGCACACACACGAAGATGTGTTCTGGTATTCTGGGTGTGGGGAAGTTCCTCAAACTGACAACAGCACCTGGATTCTATTAGTATCCCTTAGCTTCTGTTCCCTGAGTGTTTTCTTAGACCAGGCCATGAGGGAAAGCTGAGGGTTGGGCTTGGAGGCCACGTAGCAGTGAGTGCCCCCTAATCCATTGAGGAAGTACTTAGAGGACTTCTCCCTAAACGGAACACCTTTTCCTCCATTCATCTGGGTGCAGTGGGGCTGCACATCTCTCCCACACCTAAGAATGTGTTCTGGAATTCTGAGTGCAGGGAAGTTCCTCCAACTGACAGCAGCGCCTGGGTTCTAATTGAATCCCTTTGCTTGTCTTCCCTGATGGAAAGCCTAGGCGGGAGTGCGGGGGAAACTGTGGTTTGGGCTCCAAAACCAAGTATTTGCGATGACCTCTCTATGGTTTGTGGAGGTGTTTAAACTACATCCCTAACCTGGGAACACCTGTGCCCCCATAAAGATCCGTGGAGTCTGTTTCCACACCTCCAGCACACACACGAACACTTGCACAGTTATCCTGAGAGTGGGCAGCCTCCTCCAACTGAGAGCAGGGCCTTGGTTCTTATAAAATCGCTTAACTTGTCTACCCTGTTTGGTTGCCTGATACGGAGTGCTGGGGAAAGGGTGGGTTGGGCTCTAAATCCAAGTATTAGCGAGTGCTTCTCCATGGGATTTGGAGGTTATTAACCAAAAGCCCACAACATGGGAATACCTGTGCTCCTTGAAAAAAGCGTGGACTCTGTATCCCCACCACCAGAACACACATGAAGAAGTTTTCTGCTATCCTGAGTGTGGGCTGGCAATTTCAGGTGACAGAAGCGGCTGGGTTCTAATAGAATCCCTTAGCTTGTAATCCCTGAGTGTTTCCCTAGGACTGACTCTGAGAGAAACCTGGGGGTTGGGCTTTGAGGCCAAATAGTAGCGAGTGTCCCCGATGGACTGAGGAAGTATTTAGATGAATTCTCCATAAAGGGAAACACCTGAGCACCCATTCATCTGCGTGGAGTGGGGCTTCAAATCTCCCCACCACACAAGGTTGGGTTCCAGTATCCTGAGGGTGGGGTAGTTCCTCCAACTGACATCAGCGTCTTGGTTTGAATAGAATCCCTTTGCTTGTCTTCCCTGATGGTTTGCCTAGGCCAGTGTGTGGTTGAAAGTGGGATTTGGGATCTAAAACTAAGTATTAGCGTGTGCCTCTCCATGGGTAGTGGAGATGTTTAAACTACAACCCACAACTTGGGAATTACTGTGACCCCTGAAAAATGCGTGTGCTATGTTTCCCCACGTCCAGTACACACAGGTAGAAGTGTTCTGGGGTTCTGAGTGTGGGGAGGTTCCTCCAACAGACAGCAGCACCTGGGTTGTAATAGAATCCCTTAGCTTGACTTCCCTAAGTGTTTTCCTAGGCCTAGCAGTAAGCGATGGTGGGGGATGGGCTCTAAAGCCAAGTATTAGCGAGTGCATCTCTGTGGGTAGTGGAGGGTTTTAAACTACTTCCCCAACCTTGGAACACCTGTGCCCCATAAAGATGCGTGGAATCTGTTTCCCCACCTCCAGCACACACACGGAGACGTGCTCAGGTATCCTGATTGTGGGGAGGCTCCTCCAAATGACAGCAGCGCCTGGGTTCTAAAAGAATCCCTTAGCTTGTCTTCCCTGAAGGCATGCCTAGGCTGGAGAGTGGGGGAAAGTGGGGGTTGGGCTCTAAACCAAGTATAAGCGAGAGCCTATCCATGGGATGTGGGTTTTTAACCTACAACCCACAACCATGGAATAAATGTGCCCCTTGAAAGATGCTTTGACTGTTTCCCTACATCCAGCACACACACGAAGATGTGTTCTTGTATTCTGAGTGTGGGGATGTTCCTCAAACTGACAGCAGCACCTGGATTCTATTAGTATCCCTTAGCTTCTGTTCCCTGAGTGTTCTTTTAGGCCAGGCCATGAGGGAAAGCTGGGGGTTGGGCTTGGAGGCTACGTAGCAGTGAGTGCCCCCTGATTCATTGAGGAAGTACTTAGAGGACTTCTCCCTAAAGGGAACACATTTTCCTGCATTCATCTGGGTGCAGTGGGGCTGCACATCTCTCCCACACCTAAGAATGTGTTCTGGAATTCTGAGTGCAGGGAAGTTCCTCCAACTGACAGCAGCGCCTGGGTTCTAATTGAATCCCTTTGCTTGTCTTCCCTGATGGAAAGCCTAGGCGAGAGTGCGGGGGAAAGTGTGGTTTGGGCTCCAAATCGAAGTATTTGCGATGACCTCTCTATGGTTTGTGGAGGTGTTTAAACTACATCCCTAACCTGGGAACACCTGTGCCCCCATAAAGATCCGTGGAGTCTGTTTCCACACCTCCAGCACACACACGAACACTTGCACAGTTATCCTGAGAGTGGGCAGCCTCCTCCAACTGAGAGCAGGGCCTTGGTTCTTATAAAATCGCTTAACTTGTCTACCCTGTTTGGTTGCCTGATACGGAGTGCTGGGGAAAGGGTGGGTTGGGCTCTAAATCCAAGTATTAGCGAGTGCTTCTCCATGGGATTTGGAGGTTATTAACCAAAAGCCCACAACATGGGAATACCTGTGCTCCTTGAAAAAAGCGTGGACTCTGTATCCCCACCACCAGAACACACATGAAGAAGTTTTCTGCTATCCTGAGCGTGGGCTGGCAATTTCAGGTGACAGAAGCGGCTGGGTTCTAATAGAATCCCTTAGCTTGTAATCCCTGAGTGTTTCCCTAGGACTGACTCTGAGAGAAACCTGGGGGTTGGGCTTTGAGGCCAAATAGTAGCGAGTGTCCCCGATGGACTGAGGAAGTATTTAGATGAATTCTCCATAAAGGGAAACACCTGAGCACCCATTCATCTGCGTGGAGTGGGGCTTCAAATCTCCCCACCACACAAGGTTGGGTTCCAGTATCCTGAGGGTGGGGTAGTTCCTCCAACTGACATCAGCGTCTTGGTTTGAATAGAATCCCTTTGCTTGTCTTCCCTGATGGTTTGCCTAGGCCAGTGTGTGGTTGAAAGTGGGATTTGGGATCTAAAACTAAGTATTAGCGTGTGCCTCTCCATGGGTAGTGGAGATGTTTAAACTACAACCCACAACTTGGGAATTACTGTGACCACTGAAAAATGCGTGTGCTATGTTTCCCCACGTCCAGCACACACAGGAAGAAATGTTCTGGGGTTGTGAGTGTGGGGAGGTTCCTCCAACAGACAGCAGCACCTGGGTTGTAATAGAATCCCTTAGCTTGACTTCCCTAAGTGTTTTCCTAGGCCTAGCAGTAAGCGATGGTGGGGGATGGGCTCTAAAGCCAAGTATTAGAGAGTGCATCTCTGGGTAGTGGAGGGTTTTAAACTACTTCCCCAACCTTGGAACACCTGTGCCCCATAAAGATGCGTGGAATCTGTTTCCCCACCTCCAGCACACACACGGAGACGTGCTCAGGTATCCTGATTGTGGGGAGGCTCCTCCAAATGACAGCAGCGCCTGGGTTCTAAAAGAATCCCTTAGCTTGTCTTCCCTGATGGCATGGCTAGGCTGGAGAGTGGGGGAAAGTGGGGGTTGGGCTCTAAACCAACTATAAGCAAGAGCCTATCCATCGGATGTGGGTTTTTACCTACAACCCACAACCATGGAATAAATGTGCCCCTTGAAAGATGCTTTGACTATTTCCCTACATCCAGCACACACACGAAGATGTGTTCTGGTATTCTGGGTGTGGGGAAGTTCCTCAAACTGACAGCAGCACCTGGATTCTATTAGTATCCCTTAGCTTCTGTTCCCTGAGTGTTTTCTAAGACCAGGCCATGAGGGAAAGCTGGGGGTTGGGCTTGGAGGCCACGTAGCAGTGAGTGCCCCCTAATCCATTGAGGAAGTACTTAGAGGACTTCTCCCTAAAGGGAACACCTTTTCCTGCATTCATCTGGGTGCAGTGGGGCTGCACATCTCTCCCACACCTAAGAATGTGTTCTGGAATTCTGAGTGCAGGGAAGTTCCTCCAACTGACAGCAGCGCCTGGGTTCTAATTGAATCCCTTTGCTTGTCTTCCCTGATGGAAAGCCTAGGCGGGAGTGCGGGGGAAAGTGTGGTTTGGGCTCCAAAACCAAGTATTTGCGATGACCTCTCTATGGTTTGTGGAGGTGTTTAAACTACATCCCTAACCTGGGAACACCTGTGCCCCCATAAAGATCCGTGGAGTCTGTTTCCACACCTCCAGCACACACACGAACACTTGCACAGTTATCCTGAGAGTGGGCAGCCTCCTCCAACTGAGAGCAGGGCCTTGGTTCTTATAAAATCGCTTAACTTGTCTACCCTGTTTGGTTGCCTGATACGGAGTGCTGGGGAAAGGGTGGGTTGGGCTCTAAATCCAAGTATTAGCGAGTGCTTCTCCATGGGATTTGGAGGTTATTAACCAAAAGCCCACAACATGGGAATACCTGTGCTCCTTGAAAAAAGCGTGGACTCTGTATCCCCACCACCAGAACACACATGAAGAAGTTTTCTGCTATCCTGAGTGTGGGCTGGCAATTTCAGGTGACAGAAGCGGCTGGGTTCTAATAGAATCCCTTAGCTTGTAATCCCTGAGTGTTTCCCTAGGACTGACTCTGAGAGAAACCTGGGGGTTGGGCTTTGAGGCCAAATAGTAGCGAGTGTCCCCGATGGACTGAGGAAGTATTTAGATGAATTCTCCATAAAGGGAAACACCTGAGCACCCATTCATCTGCGTGGAGTGGGGCTTCAAATCTCCCCACCACACAAGGTTGGGTTCCAGTATCCTGAGGGTGGGGTAGTTCCTCCAACTGACATCAGCGTCTTGGTTTGAATAGAATCCCTTTGCTTGTCTTCCCTGATGGTTTGCCTAGGCCAGTGTGTGGTTGAAAGTGGGATTTGGGATCTAAAACTAAGTATTAGCGTGTGCCTCTCCATGGGTAGTGGAGATGTTTAAACTACAACCCACAACTTGGGAATTACTGTGACCCCTGAAAAATGCGTGTGCTATGTTTCCCCACGTCCAGTACACACAGGTAGAAGTGTTCTGGGGTTCTGAGTGTGGGGAGGTTCCTCCAACAGACAGCAGCACCTGGGTTGTAATAGAATCCCTTAGCTTGACTTCCCTAAGTGTTTTCCTAGGCCTAGCAGTAAGCGATGGTGGGGGATGGGCTCTAAAGCCAAGTATTAGCGAGTGCATCTCTGTGGGTAGTGGAGGGTTTTAAACTACTTCCCCAACCTTGGAACACCTGTGCCCCATAAAGATGCGTGGAATCTGTTTCCCCACCTCCAGCACACACACGGAGACGTGCTCAGGTATCCTGATTGTGGGGAGGCTCCTCCAAATGACAGCAGCGCCTGGGTTCTAAAAGAATCCCTTAGCTTGTCTTCCCTGAAGGCATGCCTAGGCTGGAGAGTGGGGGAAAGTGGGGGTTGGGCTCTAAACCAAGTATAAGCGAGAGCCTATCCATGGGATGTGGGTTTTTAACCTACAACCCACAACCATGGAATTAATGTGCCCCCTGAAAGATGCTTTGACTGTTTCCCTACATCCAGCACACACACGAAGATGTGTTCTTGTATTCTGAGTGTGGGGATGTTCCTCAAACTGACAGCAGCACCTGGATTCTATTAGTATCCCTTAGCTTCTGTTCCCTGAGTGTTTTCTAAGACCAGGCCATGAGGGAAAGCTGGGGGTTGGGCTTGGAGGCCACGTAGCAGTGAGTGCCCCCTAATCCATTGAGGAAGTATTTAGAGGACTTCTCCCTAAAGGGAACACCTTTTCCTGCATTCATCTGGGTGCAGTGGGGCTGCACATCTCTCCCACACCTAAGAATGTGTTCTGGAATTCTGAGTGCAGGGAAGTTCCTCCAACTGACAGCAGCGCCTGGGTTCTAATTGAATCCCTTTGCTTGTCTTCCCTGATGGAAAGCCTAGGCGGGAGTGCGGGGGAAAGTGTGGTTTGGGCTCCAAAACCAAGTATTTGCGATGACCTCTCTATGGTTTGTGGAGGTGTTTAAACTACATCCCTAACCTGGGAACACCTGTGCCCCCATAAAGATCCGTGGAGTCTGTTTCCACACCTCCAGCACACACACGAACACTTGCACAGTTATCCTGAGAGTGGGCAGCCTCCTCCAACTGAGAGCAGGGCCTTGGTTCTTATAAAATCGCTTAACTTGTCTACCCTGTTTGGTTGCCTGATACGGAGTGCTGGGGAAAGGGTGGGTTGGGCTCTAAATCCAAGTATTAGCGAGTGCTTCTCCATGGGATTTGGAGGTTATTAACCAAAAGCCCACAACATGGGAATACCTGTGCTCCTTGAAAAAAGCGTGGACTCTGTATCCCCACCACCAGAACACACATGAAGAAGTTTTCTGCTATCCTGAGCGTGGGCTGGCAATTTCAGGTGACAGAAGCGGCTGGGTTCTAATAGAATCCCTTAGCTTGTAATCCCTGAGTGTTTCCCTAGGACTGACTCTGAGAGAAACCTGGGGGTTGGGCTTTGAGGCCAAATAGTA